>NC_092139.1:108054279-108723446 GCF_043159975.1 Macaca nemestrina | reverse complement strand
CATCCCTTCAGTAGACATTGAGTGAGCTGCTCCCACGCCTGGGATAGGCAAGCACTCAGAATTCTAAGATTTGTTGAATGAATGAATGAAGACACAGGGATGAATGAGGCCCCAAAGGAGGTCATACTCTGGGAAGGACAAAAACAGACTAAAGGC
The DNA here is from genome assembly GCF_043159975.1 of Macaca nemestrina. NCBI lineage: Eukaryota > Metazoa > Chordata > Mammalia > Primates > Cercopithecidae > Macaca > Macaca nemestrina. The sequence goes on along the minus strand of NC_092139.1, from coordinate 108,723,290 downwards.
CGGGTGCAGCGGCTCATGACTGTAATCCCAGCACTTTGGGAGGCTAAGGTGGGCAGATCACCTGAGGTCAGGAGTTCAAGACCAGCCTGGCCAACATAGTGAAACACTGTCTCTACTAAAAAGGCAAAAAATAGCCGGGCGTAGTGGTGCGTGTCTGCTACTCAGGAGGCTGAGGTAGAAGAATCTCTTGAACCCAGGAGGTGGAGGCTACAGTGAGCCAAGATCATGCCATTGCACTCTAGCTTGGGCAACAGAGACTCTGTCTCAGAAAAAAAAAGAAAAATAGACTAAAAAAAAAAGTTGTAGGTCAGGCGTGGTGACTCATGCCTGTAATCCCAGCACTTTATGAGGTCGAGGCAAGTGGATCACCTGAGGTCAGGAGTTTGAGACCGGCCTGGCCAACATGGTGAAACCCCGTCTCTACTAAATATACCAAAAATTAGCCAGGTGTGGTGGTGGGCAGCTGTAATCCCAGCTACTTGCGAGGCTGAGGCAGGAGAATCGCTTGAACCCAGGAGGCAGAGGTTGCAGTGAGCTGAGATTGCACTGCTGCAATCCAGCCTGGGTGACAACAGTGAAACTCCTCCTCAAAAAAAAAAAAAAAAAAAAAAAAAAAAGGCCAGGCATGATGGCTCATGCCTGTAATCTCAGAATTTTGGGAGGCCAAGGCGGGCGAATCACCTGAGGTCAGGAGTTCAAGGCCAACCTGGCCAACATGGTGAAACCCCATCTCTACTAAAAATACAAAAATAAGCCGGGTGTGGTGGCTGGCGCCTATAATCCCAACCCCTCTGGAGGCTGAGGCAGGAGAATATCTTTTTTTTTTTTTTTTTTTTTTTTTTTTTTGAGACGGAGTCTCGCTCTGTCACCCAGGCTGGAGTGCAGTGGCGCGATCTCGGCTCACTGCAAGCTCCGCCTCCTGGGTTTACGCCATTCTCCTGCCTCAGCCTCCTGAGTAGCTGGGACTACAGGCACCCGCCACCGCGCCCGGCTAATTTTTTGTATTTTTAGTAGAGACGGGGTTTCACCGTGGTCTCGATCTCCTGACCTTGTGATCCGCCCGCCTCGGCCTCCCAAAGTGCTGGGATTACAGGCGTGAGCCACCGCGCCCGGCCGGCAGGAGAATATCTTGAACCCGGGAGGTGGAGGTTGCAGTGAGTCGAGATCATACCACGACATTCCAGCCTGGGTGACAGAGCAAGACTCCATCTCAAAAACAAACAAACAAAAAAGGTTGTAATACAGGCCATAACAGATGCATCTATGCATATGTAAATTGCAAGGAGGAAGCTACTGTCCTGTTTAGGAAAGTCAAGGAAAGGAGAGAGGACATTTCAGTTAGGCCTTTTTTTTTTTTTTTTTTTTTTTCTTTCAGAGAAAATCTCAAAGTCTCAATCTGTCCTTCAGGCTGGAGTGCGGTGGCACGATCTTGGATCTCAGCTCATTGCAACCTCCGCCTCCTGGATTCAAGAGATTCTCATGCCTCAGCCTCCCGAGTAGCTGGGATTACAGGTGTGCGCCACCGTGCCCAGCTAATTTTTGTACTTTTAGTAGAGATGGGGTTTCATCATGTTGGCCAGGTTGGTCTCGAACTCTTGACCTCAGGTGATCCACCTACCTTAGCCTCCTGAAGCGCTGGGATTACAGGCATGAGCTACCACTCCCGGCCTCAGTTAGGTCTTGAGAGAGTGGCAGAAGTTGGTCACGATAAGAAGAAGGAACAGGAGGAACAATGCTCCAGGCAAAAAGAACATCACAAGCGAAGACCCCCAGGTATGGAACCGCAAGCTATGTCTGAAGCCACAGGGAAGTTCAATCAGTGGAGGAGAGGGTGCACCAAGATTCCTAAAATCTATACCCATGAAGGTTCAAGTCAGTCCCAAAGTTTAGACCGCAAGATCAGAGTTCTCTTAAAACAAAGGACAGACATCCCAGCATGGCCCACTCTAGCACAGGCACTGGACTGCCCTGGTCAGTAGAGTGTTTGCTGAATAAAGCTGAAGATGGAACAGAGACAGAAGGGAAAGGATGGGTGCTATGGCTCATGCCTGTAATCCTAGCATTTTGGGAGACTACTGAGGTGGGAGAATCACTTGAGCCCAGTAGTTTGAGACCAGCCTGGGTAACATAGTGAGATCCCATCTGGAAAGAGAGAGAGAGAGAGAGAGAAGGAAGGAAGGAAGGAAGGAAGGAAGGAAGGAAGGAAGGAAGGAAGGAAGGAAGGAAGGAAGGAAGGAAGGAAGGAAGGGAGAGACCCCATCTGGAAAGAAAGAAAGAGAGAGGGAGGGAGGGAGGGAGGGAGGGAGGGAGGGAGGGAAGAAAGGAAGGAAGGAAGGAAGGAAGGAAAGAAGGAAGGAAGGAAGGAAAGAAAGGGAAAAAAATTAGCTGGGATGGTGGCACATGCCTGTAGTCCCAGCCCCAGCTACTCAGGAGGCTGAGGTGGGAGGATCACTTGAACCTGGGAAGTTGAGGCTGCAATGAGCTGTGTTTACGCCACTGCACTCCAGCCTGGGTGACACAGCAAGACCCTGTCTCAAAAAAAAAAAAAAAAAAAAAAGGAAGGGAAAAGAAATGGGTGTCAACAGGAGCCATCCACATGCAGGCATGGCCAAGATGCAGAAAGCAGCTACCACCCATAGAACTGGGAAAACAAAGGCAAGAGGCTGAGGTTACAAGAACCTAAAAGCCTGGAAGAGCAGCTCCGTGGAGCTGGGACCTACTGCAGAGAAAGCTGTGTGTGACACACAGTGTGTCACCTCTCACATGTCCTTGCAGCCCTCACCGTTCCTGTGCACCCCAAGACTTCCTGCTGCATGCACCAACACTCAAATCCTGAAGGGCTTTCTCTGGCCACAGGAACATGCTCAGCCTGAACATGGGCAGTAAGGAAGTGCTAGAAAGTTAACGTTCCCAGGAGAAGCCTCAAATGATGGAAGGTGGGAGTTAGTGAATAAATGCTGAGCATTTTACTCCTAGACTAGAACAACCCTGAGGAGTGCTCCACACCCCCTAGATGGGAGCTGAGATGGGACTCTAGTTGTCAAAAGGGTAACCATTCATTAATGGAGCCTAGGCTGGGCACGGTGGCTCATACTTGTAATCCCAGCACTTTGGGAGGCCAAGGTGGGTGGATCACCTGAGATCAGGAGTTCGAGACTAGCCTGGGCAATATGGTGAAACCCTGTCTCTACTAAAAAATACAAAAATAAGCTAGGTGTGGTGTCACACGCCTGTAATCCCAGCTACTGGAGAGGCTGGGGCAGGAGAATCACTTGAACCCAGGAGGTGGAGGTTGCAGTGAGCCGAGATCAAGCCACTGTACTCCAGCCTGGGTGACAGAGCAAGACTCTGTCTCAAAATATAAAAATAAAATAAAATAAATATTTAAAAAATTAAATAGTAATAATAATAAAATAAAATAGGCCAGGTGCAGTGGCCCATGCCTGTAATCCCAGCACTTTGGGAGGCCGAGGTGGGCAGATCACCTGAAGTCGGGAGTTCAAGACCAGCCTGACCAACATGGAGAAACCCCATCTATACTAAAAATACAAAATTAGCTGGGCGTGGCGGCGCATGCCTGTAATCCCAGCTACTCGGGAGGCTGAGGTAGGAGAATCACTTGAAGCCGGGAGGTGGAGGTTGTGGTGAGCTGAGATCACGCCATTGCAATCCAGCCTGGGCAACAGGAGCGAAACTCCGTCTCAAAAATAAAATAAAATAAAATAAAAAGAGTGGACCCTGTGTATCAACCACACCCAGTATATCAGCTTCCTTACCATTCCCGGGGCACTTTCCCACTACTCAACTGGTGTTTCCAGGGATCTTTTTTCTTTTTTTTGAGACCGCGTCTCACTCTGTCGCCCAGGCTGGAGGGCAGTGGTGTGACCTCGGCTCACTTCAGCCTCTGCCTCCTGCGTTCAAGTGATTCTCGGGCCTCAGCCTCCTGAGTAGCTGGGACTACAGGTGTGAGCTAACACACCCGGCTAATTTTTGCATTTTTTGTAGAGAGGGTGTTTCACCATGTTGCGCCAGGTTGGTCTTGAACTCCTGACCTGAGGTGATCCACCCTCCTCGGCCTCCCAAAGTGTTGGGATTACAGGTGTGGGCCACCGCGCCCAGCCCCAGGGTTCATTTTTGAAATAAGCTACCTGCTCTCAAATCCTTGCCTAAGGATCTGCATTTGACGGAAGCTAAAACAAGATCTTATTGGAAGTGGCTCCAGAAATCAAGCTCTCAGGATGCAGTTTTGGAACTGGATCATTAGCCAGCCAAATGGCAAGAAGGAGCCTGTTATTGATATTCAGCTGGGTGGGGATAACCCCCAGCATGCGGCACCGGCACAGCTACTGAGTCTCACCTTTGGTAGATGATGATGGGGTACAGCTGGTAGAAGATCCACTGGCTCGGGCCAACAACTCTATCGCTTGAAACATATGAGGGTAATAGTTACTGGAAGGATTGTAAACTGTTTGGCTATTTTTACTGCCAACTCTTTATAAAAGCCCACTTTGGGAGGCTGAGGAGGGCAGATCACTGGAGTCCCAGAGTTTGAGACCAGCCTGGGCAACATAGTGAAACCCTGTCTCTACTAAAAATACAAAAAATTAGCCAGGTGTGGTGTGCACCTGTACTGTAGTCCCAGCTACTTGGGGTGCTAAGGTGGGAGGATCACTTCAGCCCAGGAGGTTGAGGCTGCAGTGAGCTGCGATTGTGCCACTGCACTCCAACCTGGGCGACAGAGTAAGGCCCTGTCTCAAAAGAAAAAAAAGATAAGCTGGGTGTAGTGGCATGCACCTGTAGTCCTAGCTACTTGGGAGGTAGAGGCCGGAGGATCTCTTGAGCTCAGGAGTGTGAGCTGCAGTGAACCAGGATCAAGCCTCTACACTCCAGCCTGGGCAACAGAGTGAGATCCTGTGATTTTATTATTTTATTTTTTTGAAAGAAAAAAAAAAGCTCAAGGGAAAAAAAACAAAAACAAATAATAGGCTCAAGTCAGTTAATTATCAACTCAGAGCATGCTGTGAAAGCCGGAAAGTCTTTCTGGAGGCATTTAAAGAGAGTCTTATCTCTGTAGCCAGAGGATGGAGACTGCTGAAAATCCGGCCCAAGATTTTAAGAGTAGAAGAGTTGCAAAGGAGGTCGAATTCACAGCCTCAGCATGGCATCACTGTGCTAGGGACTGGAGGGGAATGGGTCTCCGAGACCTAGAAGCAACATTTGAGTAGACACAGCTGAGAACCTTAAAATTTCAGATTCACTTTAACCACCTGGGACAGGAGACCTGGCCTCAATCCTGTACGAGGGGAAATTAGTAGAGGGATTCCCATTTCCTGGAGACCATGCAAAGTTCTCATGAAAGGCAGATGTCTTGGACAATGACACTTGCTCTCCTTGAAATCTGCCTTTTCTTGCCGTCAAGGCTTCTAGACCAAAAACTAAGGTCAGGTCTCAGCAAAAGAGCTTCAGAAATTGGCTAATCTGTTCCAGCAGGACAAGCAGAACATGCCTAGGAATGAATCTTGACAGTGTTGGACCAGGGAGAGTGGATTATAAAGCTGGCATGGGGAGAGTTTATTGACATGAGGGAACCCTCTCATAACTCAGTATTTAATATCCCGTCCAAGACTCCTGTGGTCAGTTTTTTTTTTTTCTTTCTTTCTTTTTTGAGAGGGGGTTTCGCTCTTGTTGCCCACGGCAACATTGCTGGAGTGCAATGGCGCAATCTCAGCTCACCGCAACCTCCGCCTCCTGAGTTCAAGTGATTCTCCTGTCTCAGCTTCCTGAGTAGCTGGGATTACAGACATGCGCCACCACACCTGGCTAATTTTGTATTTTTAGTATAGATGGGGTTTCTCCATGTTGGTCAGGCTGGTCTCGAATTTCCCACCTCACGTGATCCACCCACCTCGGCCTCGCAAAGTGCTGGGATTACAGGCGCCACCACCCCCGGCCTTATTTTATTTATTTTATTTATTTTATTTATTTATTTTTTTGAGACGGAGTCTTGCTCTGTCACCATGTTAGCCAGGCTGGTCTTGAACCGCTGACCTCACGTGATCCACCTGCCTTGGCCTCCCCAAGTGCTGGGATTACAGGGGTGAGCCACTGTGCCTGGCCTGTAGTCAGTTCTAATACCCTCTGGAGTCACCCTTTATAAAGCTTGGAAACAATGATATTCTACAGTCAGTTGGGTGGAGATGCTGGACTTGCCTTTGCAGGGTGTGGAAGAAGTGATCAGAAACCTGAGAAAGCCATGAGAATGAATTTATTATGTAAAAGCAGAGAACCTGAGAGCTGACCACCACCTCCAGAAGATGCCATCTTCACTAAAGCAACACAGAATGCACCAGTGGAGGGTCAACATTGTTGAGAAACTCTATGGTAGCCGTCCTTTTGGGCCAGGGTTTACATAAAAGCAGCAGCTATGGACCTGGACTCCCTGCTGCCAATACAGATGGTAGGATTTGAAAACGGCAGAGGTCAGGTGGTAGCACTTAATCATCAGAGACAAGGTAGACACAGTTACTGTAATGGGGAACAAAGCTGGAATGGCAATGAGGTGATCTTTAGCATACAGATCTGTGGTGACGGTCTTGGCACATGGCTGAAGTCACCCATTAAATTGGAAAATCTCAATCTCTCACCTGTTTGAGAGGCTCTTATGCCTAAAACACATCAAATGAAAGGGGAGGCCAAGTCCCCTTGAGGAAGTAGTATCTTGACCATTACAGAGCAACACAGCCTCTGGCACCCAGTAGGCTACTACTGATCTGGCAAATGTATTCTTTTCGATGGTTACCTGAAAAAAAGCTCAAAGCAAATTGCATTTAACTGTGATGGATAGCAGGCCACATTCCCAGGGTATACCAGGGCTACCTCTCCTGCTTTCCATCACAATATAGTCTGAAAGAACCTCAATAGCTTGACACTGATCCTACCTTATAGCCCATCACTTTGAAGCTGCTGGTCTGATACAATGTTAGAATGATGTCTAAAAGGCACTGCAGCAGTGCATAGCTGCTGTAATCCTCTGTATCAGGTCTGTAACTGCTCATGAGGCTGTGGTTAATATTTATAAATTGCCTCTTCCAGTACTTTTTCTTTTCTTTTTTTTTTTTTTTGAGACGGAGTTTCGCTCTTGTTGCCCAGGCTGGAGTGCAAAGATGCAATCTTGGCTCACTGCAACCTCCACCTCCCGGGTTCAAGCGATTCTCCTGCCTCAGCCTCCCGAGTAGCTGGGATTACAGGCATCTGCCACCATGCCCAGCTAATTTTTGTATTTTTAGTAGAGACGGGGTTTCATCATGTTGGCCAGGCTGGTCTCGAACTCCTGACCTCAGGTGATCCACCTGCCTCGGCTTCCCAAAGTGCTGGGATTACAAGCATAAGCCACCAAGCCCAGCAACTTTTTCTTTCTTTCTTTCCTTCCTTCTTCTCTCCCTTCCTCCTTCCATTCCTCCCTCCCTCCTTCCATTCTCACCTCCCCTCCCCTCTCTGTCTCTTTCTTTTTTTTCTTTTTTGAGACGGAGTCTCACTCTGTCGCCCAGGCTGGAGTGCAGTGGCGTGATCTTGGCTCACCGCAATCTCTGCCTCCCGGGTTCAAGCAATTATCCTGCCTCAGCCTCCCGAGTAGCTGGAATTTCAGGCGCTGGCACCATGCCTGGTTAATTTTTGTATTTTTAGTAGAGACAGGGTTTCACCATGTTGGCCAGGCTTGTCTCGAACTCCTGACCTCAAGTGATCTGCCCACCTGAGCCTCCCAAAGTGCTGGGATTACAGGCGCGAGCCACCAAACCAGGCCCCTTTCATTTTTGTTCTGTGATTGTGCTGGACATCCAAACTTCATTTCAAAAGGGTCTGAATTCTCAGGGGTCCTGCTTTGCTTTAATTTCCCATTAACTTATTATTCCCCATTAGTTTTTACTAGTGGGCATGGAATTACTAAGAAGTGCCACAGAATCTTCTGTGTTTCAGACATAGTTTTGCTGCCCGCATTGTAAAGCAACAACTCAATTTGGTAATCAGGATGAGTCATCCCAGCCAGTAGAGTAACCTCTTTCTTACCAGTTGAGAAGAGCAAAATGTCCAGATTCCAATTCAATGAAACCATACTTGTGTCCCCTCTTGTTGGCAAATACTCCTCTCTTGAGAACTAAGACCTTTAATCAGAGCTCAAAGCTATGGGAGCAGGAGTTAAAAATAGGTGTAATAGCTAGAGGAGCTACTCCTATTTCCAGACCTTCAAATCGCATTATATATTGACCACCGGTTCATAGCATATACCGCATTGTGTAAGACAGATCCCATTCTTTTCCGGCAGTTTTTCTCAACTGGGACCAGAACAGAATCTTCAACAGGCCATTCCAGCATTCTTTCAGGCCAGCTGCTTCTGGGTGATAGACTACATGGTAATATTAGTGAATTATATATACACATGCACATCGCTGCTATGCTTTTGCTACGAATTTTGTTGTTGTTTTTTGATTTTTCTTGTTTTTTCTTTTTGAGATGGCTGTAGTGCAATGGCGCAATCTCAGCTCACTGCAACCTCTGCCTCCCAGGTTCAAGCCTCAGCCTCCCGAGTAGCTGGGGTAACAAGTGCCTGCCGCCATGCCTGGCTACTTTTTGTATTTCTAGTAGGAAAGGGGCTTTGCCATGTTGGCCAGGCTAGTCACAAACTCCTGACCTCAGGTGATCCACCTGCCTCAGCCTCTCAAAGTGCTGGGATTACAGGTGTGAGCCATCATGCCCAACCTGTTGTTTTTGAGAGATGGGGTCGCACTCTGTCGCCCAGGCTAGAGTACAGTCATGCTATCAGGGCTCACTGCAACCTTGACTTCCTAGGCTCGAATGATACGCCTGCCTCAGCCTCCCGATTAGCCAGGCCACCTCGCCTAGCTAATTTAAATTTTTTTTTTTTTTTGAGATGGAGTCTCACTCTGTCACCCAGGCTCGAGTGCAGTGGCATGATCTCAGCTCACTGCAAACTCCAACTCCTGGGTTCACGCCATTCTCCTGCCTCAGCCTCCCGAGCAGCTGGGACTACAGGCGCCCACCACTGTGCCCGGCTAATTTTTTGTATTTTTAGTAGAGAAGGGGTTTCACTGTGGTCTCGATCTCCTGACCTTGTGATCCACCCGCCTCGGCCTCCCAAAGTGCTGGGATTACAGGCGTGAGCCACTGCGCCCGGCTTAAAATTTGTTTTTGTAGAGATGGGGTCTCACTATGTTGTCCAGGCTGTTCTTGAACCCCTGGGCTCAAGTGATCCTCCTGCCTCGGACTCCCACATTGCCAGGATTATAGGAACGAGCCACCGTCCCCCACGTAGGAAACTTTTGGTTTTGTTTTTGAGATGGAGTCTTGCTCTGTCACCCAGGTTGGAGCACAGTGATGCGATATTCATTCACTGTAACCTCTGCCTCCCGGGTTCAAGTGATTCTCCTGCCTCAGCCTCCCGAGTAACTGGGATTACAGGAGTGCCTGCCACTCTGCCCGGCAAATTTTGTATTTTTAGTAGAGACAAAGTTTCACCATGTTGGCCAGGGTGATCTCAAACTCCTGACCTCAAGTGATCCACCCGCCTCAGCTTCCCAAGATGCTGGGATTACAGGCGTGAGCCACTGTGCCTGGCCAGAAATTATTTTTTTTGATCAGAAGCACTGTTGTGTGGATTACCTTGAAAGTGTGTAAGGCATTCTGAAAGTCCATGGACAGTGGCACTGGCAGAAGCAACAGACAGGGAAGGCCTATCCCATCAACAACACATCTTTTTTCTAGTGAAGGCAAATTGTTGTCCCCTCCATGACGGAAGGTTTGTGATTCCATTATTATTATTATTATTATTATTATTATTACTATTATTATTATTATTTTGAGACGGAGTCTCGCTGTGTCGCCCAGGCTGGAGTGCAGTGGCATGATCTCAGCTCACTGCAAGCTCTGCCTCCCGGGTTCACGCCATTCTCCTGCCTCAGCCTCCTGAGTAGCTGGGACTACAGGCGCCCGCCACCTCGCCCAGCTAGTTTTTTGTATTTTTTTTTTAGTAGAGACGGGTTTTCACCATGTTAGCCAGGATGGTCTCGATCTCCTGACCTCATGATCCGCCTGTCTCGGCCTCCCAAAGTGCTGGGATTACAGGCTTGAGCCACCACGTCCGGCCCCTTTATGATTCCATTATAATCAATGCCCAATAGGTGGCTGGCTGGTCCCCCTGGGGTATGGTGGCATGTTGAGGGGAGAGGAGGATTCAGTCTTGGTCTCTGTTGTTGGAGGGTTAAACACTCAGGAATAGTAGTAAGCAGCCGGGCATGGTGGCTCATGCCTGTAATCCCAGCACTTTGGAAGGGTGAGAAGGGCAGATCACCTGAGGTCAGGAGTTGGAGACCAGCCTGGCCAACATGGTGAAAACCCGTCTCTACTAAAAATACAAAAAATTAGCCGGGTGTGGTGGTGCACGCCTGTAATCCCAGCTACTTGGGAGGCTGAGGCAGGAGAATTGCTTGAATCCAGGAGGCAAAGGTTGTAGTGAGCATTGCACTCCAGCTTGGGTAACAAGAGCAAAACTGTCTTAAAAAAAAAAATAGTAACCAGGTAAGTCTTGATAAGGGGATGGTCTTGTTTGGTTCCTGTCTAGCCCACATCCCTGTCCCATAGATCCACCGAACAAGCACTAGGTTGGCTGGGGAAAGAGGATGAGTGACATCCACAGAATATGTCATTTTGTCCACTTGATTACTGAGTCTTTTCTGCAGTAAATGTCCTTTGGAGACTATTCATATGAAACATGTTTGCACTGTCTGTTCTGAGAGGTCCATCCGCATGTACCTTTTCCCCAGATTTCCTGTTGCCTATCGTCCAGTCCTGTTCTTCCAAGTGTGTTAGCCACTGACCATTAGTCCAATTTCAGGCCATCTCCAAGTCCTAACCATATGGACAATTAAATATTCTGCTCCAAGTTCTGCCCCTTGGGAGGATTTCTCTCCATCATTGTCTTTCCAGGGAACTTTGATTGGGGTCATAATGCTGATGGGGTGACGGTGAAAGGCTGATGGGAGACTGATAATGGACGGATGAGGCAGACAACTCCTGAATCCACTGGCCAGTCACAGAGACAATCAGACTTATTGCCAATGGCATCTTCATGACAGTGCAAATCCAGAATGTGAGAAATTCTCAAGGACAATATTTATTTACTTTTCTGAGGCAGCGTCTCGCTTTGTCACCCAGGCTGGGGTGCAGTGGTGCAATCACTGCTTACTGCAAACTCCACCTCCTGGGTTCAAGCAATTCTCCTGCCTCAGCCTCCCAAGTAGTTGGGATTTCAGGCACCTGGCACCATGTCCAGTTAATTTTTGTATTTTTAGTAGAGACAGGGTTTCACCATGTTGGCCAGTCTAGTCTCGAACTCCTGACCTCAAGCGGTCTGCCTGCCTTGGCCTCCCAAAGTATTGGGATTACAGGCATGAGCCACTGCGTCTGGCCAGCCACTATGCCCGGTCATGATCTGGTTTCTTTTTTTTTTTTTTTTTTTGAGACGGAGTCTCGCTCTGTTTCCTAGGCTAGAGTGCAGTGGTATGATCTCAGCTCACTGCAAGCTCCGCCTCCCGGGTTCACGCCATTCTCCGGCCTCAGCCTCCTGAGTAGCTGGGACTACAGGCGCCCGCCACCTCGCCCGGCTAGTTTTTTGTATTTCTTTAGTAGAGACGGGGTTTCACCGTGTTCGCCAGGATGGTCTCGATCTCCTGACCTCGTGATCCGCCCGTCTCGGCCTCCCAAAGTGCTGGGATTACAGGCTTGAGCCACCGCGCCCGGCCTACTTTTTTTTTTTTTTTAAAGGAGGAAGAGGAAATGCTATGGGTTAAAAGGGGCTTAAGAGACATATCAGCCAAATACAATACATGGACCTGTTTGGATGGTGATTATAACAACCCAATTATAAAACAAAATCATTTATGAGACAATCAGGAAAATGTGAACACTGGCGATTGGATATTAGATGATACTAAGGAATTACTGCTAATTATTTTTAGGTGTGATAATTGTACTACAGATATGTTAAAGAAAAGTCCTTCCTGTAATCCCAGCACTTCGGGAGGCCGAGGCAGGTGGATCACGAGGTCAGGAGATCAAGACCATCCTGGCTAAAACGGTGCAACCCTGTCTCTACTAAAAATACAAAAAATTAGCCGGGCATGGTGGTGGGCGCCTGTAATCCTAGCTACTAGGGAAGCTAAGGCAGGAGAATTGCTTGAATCCCGGAGGCGGAGGTTGCGGTAAGCCAAGATCGCGCCACTGCACTCCAGCCTGTTGCCACAGAGTGAGACTCTGTCTCAAAAAAAAAAATTAGCCCGGTGGCTCAAGCCTGTAATCCCAGCACTTTGGGAGGCCGAGACGGGCGGATCACGAGGTCAGGAGATCGAGACCATCCTGGCGAACACGGAAACCCCGTCTCTACTAAAAAAAATACAAAAAAACTAGCCGGGCGAGGTGGCCGGCGCCTGTAGTCCCAGCTACTCGGGAGGCTGAGGCAGGAGAATGGCGTAAACCCGGGAGGCGGAGCTTGCAGTGAGCTGAGATCTGGCCACTGCACTCCAGCCTGGGCGACAGAGCCAGACTCCATCTCAAAAAAAAAAAAAAAAAAAAAAATTAGCCAGGCCTGGTGGCACATGCCTGTAGTTCCAGCGACTAACAGGCTGAGATAGGAAGATCACTTGAGCCCTGGAGGTGGAGGCTGCAATAAGCCTGGAAGACTGATAGAGACCCTGTATAAAATATAAAATAAAAGGCAGCTCAGATGTAATATGGCCAAATCCTATTTTGATCCCCCCATTCTCTCATATCTGCTCCTTGCCCATTACAGTTAAGAACCCCTTCAATCCACCCAGGGTCTCATCTTTGAAGCTCTCTTTTCCTCAAGTTCCCACTTCAATCCATCAGCCAATGTGGTCACTTCCACCTCCAATTAGTGCCCTGAATCAGCCTCTTCTCATCAGCGCCACTGCTCCACCCAGCTCAAGGTCTTACGTGGGCCACCTGATGTCCCAGAAAGCATGGGGACGGCTTACAGATATCACTTAAGTCTTTTCACTCCTTTAACCGCTTTTTAATTCCCTTTATCATCACCTCCTAGGAACATCTTTATCTCCACTCTAACATTTTTATCTCCCCAACTTTTAAAGCTTTCTAAACAAACAATGGGCCTTTCATCCATTGTTTCAGGGGGCATATGCTGAAATATGACACGATGTTAGGGATTTGTTTCACAATAATAGGGAGGAAAAGCGGGTAGGGGCTGGGGATAGAAAAAAAACATGATCAGGAGTTTCTCTCCTTCTGTGTGGAGGGATGCTTGCCAGGAGCTCACTTTACCATCCTGACTTTTGTTTATGTTCAAAATTCTCCATAATGAAAACCCGAGATTACCAACTCCTCTGTAACTGACTTTACGGACAAGAACTCTTTTATCGTGTGCTTAAGGTCAGACCTAGTTACTGCGATCAGTGACAATTTAGTGAGGGCTTACTGTTACTAACAACTGTCAAGTGCGGCGATGATAGGTAATAATGCCTGCTCCAGGGCGGCAGGGACCGAGTGCTTCCTCGGAGGAGCTCCCGACCGCAGCCCAAGCACCCAGATCCCCGCCTGCTCCAGGCCGGCGCCCGAGGCACCTCGGCGGAAGCCGGGAGCAAGCGCAGCTCGGGCGGCCAGAGCTCCGCCCTCCCCGAGGCCTTGCACGTGCAGCCTGGGGACTCCGCGGCGCGTCCCTCCCTGCCCCCACCGCGGGCACGTGACCTGCCGCCCTAGGGCCCGGGAGGACTACGGCCGCAGAACGTCGTAGAGGATCAGGGAAGGTTCAGGGTCGACCTCCAGACTCAGTCTTTGGGTTGGGTGGCAGGGTGGGGGCCCTAGGGTGAGGAGATCTCGAGTTTAGGCCATAAGAAAGATCAGAAAGAGAAGAGCCCGAGAGAGACGTGGCCCATATTGGCCCCGGGGCTTGGGAGGGCGGGTCCCGGCTGGGGTTCGTGGGGGTTTGGACCCACTCGGCCCCCGGGACGCGAGCGCGGCGGGGATCCGGGCGCTCGAGGCTGCGCCGAGAGAGGGCGCCGGCCCAGGTGCGGCCTCTGGGTGTGGCCGGACGAAGCCAGCCCAGGCGGCCCGGATTGTCGTCCTCTGCGGAAGCGGCCCGGGCGCGGGAGCCGCGGCGTCGCTAGCCCCGGAGCCCCGCGACTCCGCCGCCCCGCGCGCCCTTCCTTTGTGTCTCCCAAGCAGGGGTGAACAAAAACCACTTGGATTTGATTTTTCTGTGCGAGTTCCCTTTTTTCTAAGTTCGGGGCCCCACCCTCCCCCAGCGGCGCGCGCCCCCAGGGTGTCCGCCCCCTCCCCCTCCAGCCCAGCCCTGGGCGGGGCAGACGCCCTTGGAGTCGGGAGAAAAGACTTTGTGATTTCAAAACCCACACGACCCGAGCTGGGCTGCGGAAATGGCGCCCATGTCCTGGCTCCGGCCAGGTCGTGATCAGGAGACAGGTGTGGCCCCGGGACCCGTTTGGAGAGCAGAGGGGACAGAAGTGGGTGCTGGGGAGCTTGTGGCCCTGCGCCCCCCGCCCAGCCCCCGCTGCCGCATTTCGGAGCTGGGCGCGGCAAAGGAGGGCCGGGACGCAGGCAGGGGGAGTGGGTTGAGCGGGGCCTGCTGCAGGGAAACCCGGAGAAGCAGGAGGCCGGGCGGGGCGGGACGGTGAGTCCTTCATTGCTTCTGTAACAGACTAAGGAGCCTTTCCCCACCGCATCCCCTTTATACTGGGTAGGGGTTCGAAGACACAGGGACAGAGTATACAGGACACTGCTTGAGGGACAGGTAGCGCGTCCACCCACGATCTGTGCAACCTCATCAAGTCACCTCTCTGAGCCTCAGTTTCCCAGTATAATGGAAACGGCAATTTTAAATGACACATGAGTGCCTGGCACCCATTGAGCTCAGAAAATGAAGAGCCACGTCTCTGGGCCCCC
Organism: Macaca nemestrina; assembly: GCF_043159975.1. Classification (NCBI taxonomy): domain Eukaryota; kingdom Metazoa; phylum Chordata; class Mammalia; order Primates; family Cercopithecidae; genus Macaca; species Macaca nemestrina. Next base: position 108,708,287 of record NC_092139.1, on the reverse strand, counting down.
TTGCTCCTGAGGGAAATGCACACACAAACCTAGAAAATGTGCTTGTAATGCACAATGTGGGACAAACCCAGTCACTCTCGTTTCATTCTCCCTTCCATCGAATATTCTGAGGCTTCGGCGCCAGCCCTTTGCTGGAGGCTGCCGAGATGAAGGCAGCACGCTTGGCCTGGCGAAGCCAATAAAAGAGCAGGCTCCCCTCCTGGGGCCAGGTGTCACCATAGAAGCAGGCCCTGGAAGATGCCAGGAGCCAGCCCAGGGCCCTGTCCTGCCCCAGGCCCTTCTGCGGGGAGAGCCCAGGATTTCCAGGTCCTGCCCTGCACTTGGAGATTTGCTCCCTAACAGGTTTTTGGTTTTGCTTTTTTGAATAGAGACGGGGTTTTGCCGGGTTGCCCAGGCTGGTCTCAAACTCCCGGGCTCAAGCAATCCTCCCGCCTCAGCCTCCCAGAATTCTGGGATTACAGGCGTGAGCCACTATGCCCAGCCTGTTTTGTTGTTGTTGTTGTTGTTGTTTTTTTTTGAGACGGAGTCTCGCTCTGCCGCCCAGGCTGGAGTGCAGTGGCCTCGGCTCACTGCAAGCTCCGCCTCCCGGGTGTACGCCATTCTCCTGCCTCAGCCTCCCGAGTAGCTGGGACTACAGGCATCCGCCACCTCGCCCGGCTAGTTTTTTGCATTTTTTAGTAGAGATGGGGTTTCACCGTGTTAGCCAGGATGGTCTCGATCTCCTGACCTCATGATCCGCCCGTCTCGGCCTCCCAAAGTGCTGGGATTACAGGCTTGAGCCACCGCGCCCGGCCTGTTTTGTTTTTTTAGAGACAATCTCTCTCGCCTCATTTTTTTTTTTTTTTTTTTTTTTTTTTTTGAGACAGTGTCTTACTCTGTCACCCAGGCTGGAGTTCAGTGGTGCGGTTTTGGCTCCCTGCAACCTCTGCCGCCCAGGTTCAAGCGATTCTCCTGCCTCAGACTCCTGAGTAGCTGGGATTACAGGCACCTGCCACCGCGCCCTGCTAATTTTTGTATTTTTAGTAGAGACGGAGTTTCACCATCTTGGCCAGACTGGTCTTCACCGGCTTCGACCTCCCAAAGTGCTGGGATTACAGGGGTGAGCCATCGCACCTGGCTGGCCTCACATGTTTTTAAAAGGTCCAGTGGCCTGATGGCTCTTGGTGCTCTTCCAGATGATGGTAAAATCTCAGTGTGGACCCAGAGAAGACCGACCCTGACATCCTTTTTTCTTGACACATCTGATGAATTTTGATGAGCTCTGAAGGGAACTCCATTTCTCCTCAGCTGTCCTGAGTTCTGCAGTGCTTAGCGTCTGATGTCTTCATCTTCCTTCAGTTTCAACACTGTGTATAACTTAGTCCTCTTCAGGACCTGTCCCCCGGCTCTGGAGAGGGACCAAAGCTGTCTAGTAAGTGAATAGTAACTGGATGAAGTGTTCTTTTGTCTCTCTGACTGCTCCCCAGAGCCATAAGGAATTAATAATCTTAGCTACCGGGCTGGGAGCAGTGGCTCACACCTGTAATCCCAGCACCTTGGCAAGCCAAGGTGGGAGGATCGCTTGAGGCCAGGAGTTGGAGACCAGCCTGGGCAACAGTGAGGCCCTGTCTCTACAAAAAACAAACAACAACAACAACAAAAACCTCGGCTGCCACTCAATGAGTATCTATGCTGTGCCAGAGACTACTTCAAGTACTAAATTCACACATCATATATAGAGACGGGAGTGCGGTAGGAGACGGCAGAGACAGGTCACTCAGGAAGTTAAGCCAAGGCCAGGTTGGAAATTAAGTCAAGCCCTGCCGCTGGGTGAACTGCGCAGGCAACGAGCATTCCACCTTGCCCTGCTGGGTATGCACAGTCTCAGTGTGGTATTCCTAGTGCTGCCTGCGTGGGTGCCAGAGGCAGCTCGGGGCGGGGCTATCATTTGGGAAGCTAGAAGGACCAGCAGCTTAGGCAGGGTCCAGTTCCTATTGATGCTACCCTGAAATGTCCCTCAATTCCCTCGAGGTCTCACCATTTGTCCCTAGATCATCACACAGAGTCCTTCCTTGCCAACTGCCAGTGCTCCTTTTTTTTTTTTTTTTTTGAGACAGTTTCTTGCTGTGTTGCCAGGCTGGAGTGCAGTGGTACGATCTCGGCTCACTGCAACTTCCACCTCCCGGGTTCAAGCAATTCTCCCGCCTCAGCCTCCCGAGTAGCTGGGACTACAGCTAATTTTTTTTTTTTTTTTTTTTTTTTTAAGTAGAGACGGAGTTTCAATATGTTGGCCAGGATGGTCTCGATCTCTTGACCTCATGATCCGCCCGCCTAGGCCTCCCAAAGTGCTAGGGTTACAGGTGTGGGCCACCGTGCCCAGCACGCCCCCCCCTTTTTTTTGAGATAGGATCTCACTCTGTCACTCAGGCTGGAGTGCAGTGGCATGATCTGGGCTCACTCCAACTTCTGACCCCTGGGCTCAAGTGATCCTCCTACCTCAGCCTCCTGAGTAGCTGAAATTACAGAAGTATGCCACCATGCCTGGCTAATTTTTGTATTTTAGTAGAGACAGGGTTTCACCATGTTGGCCAGGCTTGTTTTGAACTCCTGGCCTCAAGTGATCCACCTGCCTTGTCCTCCCAAAGTGCTGGGCTTACAGGTGTGAGCTACCGTGCCTGGCCTCAGTGCTCCCATTTTAATCCATCCCTACCCTGAATATTACTAAACATTTTAATTCCATCATTTCTTTTTCTTAGATATGAGGCCTCACTGTCACCCAGGCTGGATTGCAGAGGCACGATCATAGTTCACTACAGCCTCTAATGCCTAGGTTCAAGTGATCCTCCCACCTCAGCCTCCATAGTCCTTAGCTGGGACTACAAGTGTGCACCATCATGCCTGGCTAATAATTCCATCCTTAACCCTCTGCGAGGGATGCCATTTGCCTTCTGAATAAACCCAGACTCCCTCAGGAGGCTTACAAGGCCCTGGGCCACATTTTTAGCCTTTCCTCCATCCACTCCACCACAGACTTTAAGATGCAGCAAAGGCCGGGCGCGGTGGCTCAAGCCTGTAATCCCAGCACTTTGGGAGGCCGAGACGGGTAGATCACTAGGTCAGGAGATCGAGACCATCCTGGCTAACACGGTGAAACCCCGTCTCTACTAAAAAATACAAAAAACTAGCCAGGCGAGGTGGCGGGCGCCTGTAGTCCCAGCTACTCAGGAGGCTGAGACAGGAGAATGGCGTGAACCCGGGAGGCGGAGCTTGCAGTGAGCTGAGATCCGGCCACTACACTCCAGCCTGGGCGACAGAGCGAGACTCCGTCTCAAAAAAAAAAAAAAAAAAAAGATGCAGCAAAAATGGTTCTCACTTTCTTGCCTTACCACAGCTGTGCCATCCACCTGTTGTGCCCACTGCCCATCTGCCTCTTCGGGCAGGACTGTGTGGATTGGATGCTGCCAGATCATAGTGGCCTGTTCACTCTCCTGGTTCCTCCTCAAGGACTGAGCTCTTCGATTGCATGTCAGTCTTATTGTACTTGGACTCCCTTATGTCTACTATGGCATATGTGGAGTGAGTGAGTGAGTGAGTGAATGAATGAATGAATGAATGAATGGGTTAAGATTTGGACCAGCTTGTCCCGGAGGGGTCCAGTGAGTTTCGAAGATGTACCTCAAGCCAATAATCATAATCAGGTTGCATGCCTACCCAATGTCAGCAGAGGAGACCAGAGACCAGCGGGCAGGTCCCTGGCCTGGCCAGAGGGTACTGCCAAAGCATGTGTGAGAAGTTCCATCTTCCCGTCCCTCATCTCAGGCCAGCTCTTTTGACAATCCCAGAAAACAGATATGAGGCCTTTCGTTTTGTTTAGAGACAGAGTCTGTTTCACTTCACATTTTTTTTTTTTTTTTTTTTTTTTTAATTGAGACGGAGTCTCGCTCTGTCGCCCAGGCTGGAGTGCAGTGGTGTGATCTTGGCTCACTGCAAGCTCTGCCTCCCGGGTTCATGCCATTCTCCTGTCTCAGCCTCCTGTGTAGCTGGAACTATAGGCACCCGCCACCACGCCCAGCTAATTTTTTTTTGTATTTTAGTAGAGACGGGTTTTCACCGTGTTAGCCAGAATGGTCTCGATCTTCTGACCTCGTGATCCACCCGTCTCGGCCTCCCAAAGTGCTGGGATTACAGGCGACAGCCACTGTGCCTGGCCACCTCACATGTTTTTAAAAGGCCCAGTGGGGCTGGGTGCAGTGGCTCACGCCTGTACTCCCAGCACTTTGGGAGGCTAAGGTGGGCGGATCACCTGAGGTCGGGAGTTCAAGACTAGTCTGGCCAACATGGCAAAACCTCATCTCTACTAAAAATAAAAAAATTAGCAGGGCGTGGTGGCAGGCACCTGTAATCCCAGCTACTCAGGAGAATCGCTTGATCATGGGAGGTGGAATCTGCAGTGAGCTGAGATCGTGCCACTGCACTCTAGCCTGGGTGACAGAGTGAGATTCCATTTCAAAGAAATAAATAAATAGGCATAGCGCAGTGGCTCATGCCTGTAATCCCAGCACTCTGGGAGGCCGAGGTGGGTGGATTACCTGAGGTCAGGAGTTTGAGACCAACCTGGCCAACATGGTGAAACCCCATCTCTACTAAAAACGCAAAAATTATCCAGGCATGGTGGCACACTTTTGTTATTCCAGCTACTCGAGAGGCTGAGGCAGGAGAATCGTTTGAACCCGGGAGGGGGAGTTTGCAGTGAGCTGAGATTGCACCATTGCCCTTCAGACTGGACGATAGAGCGAGACTCCATCTCAAAAATAATAACAATAAAAAATAAAGTGGGGGGTCCAAGGGTGAGGGCCCCTCCACACTTACCCCCCTTCAGACCAGCTCAGGCCCCTGTTACCTTTTGGCTGAGGCAACTTCCAAAATGCAAAGTGTGCAGAGCCATGCCCATCACGGAACAGCTGCTCTTCTACTCAAATGGCTTCAGTGGTTCTAGATAATCTGCCTTGCTGACCCTTTTGGGACAAATAGAGTGTGGATCAGCCATAATGTATATGTTCCCCATTAAAAGGAACATCTGGGAAAAAAAAAAAAAAAAGCTGGGCGTGGTGGCTCACACCTGTAATCCTAGCACTTTGGGAGTCCAAGGTGGGAGGGTCACTTGAGTCCAGGAGTTTGAGACTAGCCAAGGCAACATGGCGAAACCCCGTTTTTACAAAAAAAAAAAAAAAAAAAAAATTAGCCAGGTATAGTGTAGTGGTGTGCATCTGTAGTGCCAGCTACTCTGGAGGCTGAGGGAGAATGGGTTGAACCCGGGAGGCGGAGGTTACACTGAGCTGAGATCACACCACTGCACTCCAGCCTGGGCGACAGAGCGAGACTGTCTCAAAAAAAAAAAAAAAAAGAAAAGAAAAAAGAAAAAAAGAAAAGAAAAATGAAAGAAAAAGAAAGAAAGAACATCTGCATTCTACCTCTGTAAATTGTCTCCTACCACCTGGGCTCATTTCTCTCCCACGTTTACCACCACCATCCCTGACCCAGCTCAGACCTAGTTTAATTTTTGCCTTGACCACCGTAACAATTTCCACACCATCTTCCCACTTCAGGCATCCATTTGCTCAACAAATATGTATTCAATCTATTGCTGGGGCTAGGAGCTGGGGACTGAACAAGGAGCCAAAGAGATCCTTGGCCTACCTCCTAGAGCTGGTGGGCTAGCAGAAAACATGCACCAAGCAGGCAACTGTCAAAACCCAGGGATGCTGAGTGTAAAGACGTAGGGGGCCAGGGGCAGTGGCTCACACCTGTAATAACAGCACTTTGGGAGGCTGAGGCGGGTGGATCACCTGAGGTCAAGAGTTCAAGACCCAACCTGGCAAACATGGTGAAACCCTGTCTCTACTAAAAATACAAAAATTAGCCAGGCGCGGTGGCTCACGCCTGTAACCCCAGCACTTTGGGAGGCCGAGACGGGTGGATCACGAGGTCAGGAGATCGAGACCATCCTGGCTAACACTGTGAAACCCCGTCTCTACTAAAAATACAAAAAATTAGCCGGGCGTGGTGGCGGGCACCTGTAGTCCCAGCTACTCGGGAGGCTGAGGCAGGAGAATGGCATAAACCCGGGAGGCGGAGCTTGCAGTGAGTGGAGATCGCACCACTGCACTCCAGCCTGGGCGACAGAGCGAGACTCTGTCTCAAAAAAAAAAAAACAAAACAAAAAAACCAAAAATTAGCCGGGCGTGGTGCATGCGCCTGTATCCCAGCTACTCAGGAGGCTGAGGCAGGAGAATAACTTGAACCCGAGGGGCAGAGGTTGCACTGAGCCGAGATCCCACCACTGCACTCCAGCCTGGGCAACAGAAGGAGACTTCATCTCAAAAACAAAACAAAACAAAACAAAACAGAATAGTACTAACGCCTAACACTTATTGAGCAATTACTATGTGATGGGCATTGTTCCAAACAATTTAAGGAGTTTAATCCTTAAAGCTTTTAATCCTCACAAGGTAGTTGTACTATTTTTATTCTCAATTTACAGACCAAAAAAAAAATGACAGGCACAGTGGTTCATGCCCGTAATTCCAGCATTTTCGGAAGCCGAGGAGGTGTATCGTGAGGTCAGGAGTTTGAGACCATCCTGGCCAACATAGTGAAACCCTGTCTGTACTAAAAATACAAAAATTAGCTGGGCGTGGTAGCACGTGTGTGCCTGTAGTTCCAGCCACTTGGGAGGCTAAGGCAAGAGAATCACTTGAACTGGGGAGGCAGAGGTTGCAGTGAGCCGAGATCATGCCATTGCACTCCAGCCTGGGTGACAGAGCGAGACTCCATCTCAAAAACAAAACAAAAAAAGAAGCTGAGAACTAGACATTGTTGGATGGAGTCTCAGCTTCTTCAGAAAACAGTTGATGGAATCTTCCCTTAAATACAAATCCCATCATCTATTTCTAGGCTTAAAACCCTTCAGCTGGTTGGGCATGGTGGCTCATGCCTCTAAACCCAGCACTTTGGGAGGCCGAGGTAGGCGGATCACAGTCAGGAGTTTGAGACCAGCCAGGCCAACATGGTGAAATCCCATCTCTAGGCCGGGCGCGGTGGCTCAAGCCTGTAATCCCAGCACTTTGGGAGGCCGAGACAGGCGGATCACGAGGTCAGGAGATCGAGACCATCCTGGCTAACACGGTGAAACCCCGTCTCTACTAAAAAATACAAAAAACTAGCCGGGCGAGGTGGCGGGCGCCTGTAGTCCCAGCTACTCAGGAGGCTGAGGCAGGAGAATGGCGTAAACCCGGGAGGCGGAGCTTGCAGTGAGCCGAGATCGCGCCACTGCACTCCAGCCTGGGTGACAGAGCCAGACTCCGTCTCAAAAAAAAAAAAAAAAGAAATCCCATCTCTACTAAAAATACAAAAGTTAGCTGGACGTGGTGGTGGGCACCTGTAACCCCAGCTACTTGGGAAGCTGAGGAAGGAGAATTGCTTGAGCCTGGTGGGGCGGAGGTTGCAGTGAGCCAAAATCGTACCACTGGACTCCAGCCTGGGCAACAGAGTGAGACTCCATCTCTAAATAAATAAATAAATAAATAGAAACCCCTCAGCCTCAAAACCCTTCAGTGGCTCCTTATCCTGGGGATAAAGACCAACTTCAGTGCCCTCCAGCAAAATCTGGCCCCACTTCCCTCCTCCATCTCCCTAATCTCCCTGATGTCTGGTCTTTGGTGCCTGGTGTTTCCCACCTGAGGGCTGCTCAGGAATCTTCCTTTGGCCCAGACAGCATGTCCTGGGGACACCCCACTCCTTCCTTCTCTGGCCACTCACCTTAAAGGTGACCTCGCTCATAGCATCCTTCTCTGTTCCTTCCTAATACCTACCCCGTGTAAGAAATTAGACATACACTGATTTTTCTTGTTTATTGCCTTCCGGGGGAAGCGCAGTCAGTTTTGTCACCCCCCAGGGCCTGGCACCTAGCAGACACTGGGCAGAGTCTGGGTAAAGAGCGGAGGCAGTTCCGTGTCTCAGCCATCCACAGTCCCCCTGGAGTGACCTGTGTCTCATCTGTTGTCCAAGAGACTTGACCTCGTCCTGACACTTGCTCCCAATTCACCTGGCTATAGAGGCTATGTCTTCTGAGAAGCCCTCTCTGACCACCCACTGGGTTTTCACACATACTGTAATTGTCCCTCTCTAATTGTCACACCAGAGTACCCCTGCTTCTCCTGGAGCTTACATTCCAGTGAAAGAAGGCAGAAAAAGGAAAAAATATATATGGAGGGAAGGGAGTAGTTCTTTTTTTTTTTTTTTTCTTTGAGACGGAGTTTTGCTCTTATGCTCAGGCTGGAGTGCAATGGCGTGATCTCAGCTCACCGCAACCTCCGCCTCCTGGGTTCCAGCGATTTTCCTGCCTCAGCTTCCCGAGTAGCTGGGATTACAGGCATGCACCACCATGCCAGGTTAATTTTGTATTTTTAGTAGAGACAGGGTTTCTCCATGTTGAGGTCAGTCTGGTCTTAAACTCTTGACCTCAGGTGATCTGCCTGCCTCAGCCTCCCAAAGTGCTGGGATTACAGGCATGAGCCCACACCCGGCCTCTTTTTTTAATTTTTATTTTTTGAGACAGAGTCTCATTCTGTCACCCAGGCTGGAGTGCAGTGGCGCCATCTTGCTCACTGCAGCCTCCTCCTCCTGGGTTCAAGTGATTCTCCTGCCTCAGCCTCCTGAGTAGCTGGGACTACAGGTGCCCGCCATCACTTCCAGCTAATTTTTATATTTTTAATAGAATTGGTGTTTTGCCATGTTGGCCAGGCTGGTCTGGAACTCCTGACCTCAACTGATCTGCCCGCCTGGGCCTCCCAAAGTGCTGGGATTACAGGTGTGAGCCACCACACCCTGCCGTTGGTAGTTCTTGTGGGAAGAGAGGGGGCAGCTCTGGGGTGACATCTAAGACCTGAGGAGGAGAGGTCCTGGGGAGCAGTTGGCTATCTGTGGGAAGAACAACCCAGGCCTTGCAGAGACCCTACCTTGATGGAGTGGAGACCATGGAGGAGCTAAGCGAGCAAGGGACAGAGAGAAGAAGGCAGGGAGAGAGTAGGGGGCCTTCGAGCATGGAAGTCTCAAAACCAGCAAATGGACTGCAGCTTTCACTCGGAGATGGGGAGACTTTGCAGGGTTTTAAGCGTGGGACGGACATGGTCTGACTTAAAGGAGCCAGCCAGCTTTCAGTGGACCAGCCATGGCAGGCTGAATCCTAAGGAGAGAGACATGCTAATTAGACTCTGAGCTGGCCCCTGGGGGCTCCCAGGGTAGTGTGGTACCCCCAGTCAATCAGATTTGCACCGTACAAAGGTCAAGGTCACTCCCACCAGCACATGGGAACGTTTTGACCTATGTAGTGTGTCCCGATAAAGATTTATTAAATATAAATGGGCCAGGCAGGGTGGCGCACGCCTGTAACCCCAGCATTTTGGGGTTTGGTGGATCATTTTGAGGCTGGTGGATCACTTGAGGTCAGGAGTTCGAGACCAGCCTGCCAACATGGTGAAATCCCATCTCTACTAAAAATACAAAAATTATCCAGATGTGGTGGCACATGCCTGTAGTCCCAGCTACGCAGGAGGCTGGGGCAGGAAAATTGCTTAAACTCAGGAGGCAGAAATTGCAGCGAGCCAAGATTGTGCCACTGCACTCCAACCTGGGTGACAGAGCAAGGCTCCGTCTTAATAATAAAAATAAATAAATAAATAAAATAGGCCAGCCACGGTGGCTCATGCCTGTAATCCCAGCACTTTGGGAGACCAAGGTAGGCAGACACCTGACACCTGAGGTCAGTAGTTTGAGACCAGGCCGGCCAACATGGTGACACCCTGTTTCTACTAAAAATACAAAAAATTAGCCAGGCATGGTGGTGCACACTATAATTCCAGCTACTTGAGAGGCTGAGGCAGGAGAATCGCTTGAACCCAGGCGGCGGAGGTTGCAGTGAGCTGAGATCGTGCCAGTCGACTCCAGCCTGGCCTACAGAGTGAGACTTCATCTCAAATAATAATAATAATAATAAGTGGCTGGCCGTGGTGGCTCATGCCTGTAATCCTAGCACTTTGGGAGGCTGAGGAAGGCAGATCACGAGGTCAGGAGATCAAGACCAGCCTGGCTAACACAGTAAAACCTCATCTCTACTAAAAATACAAAAAATTAGCCAGACATGGTGCCATGCACCTGTAGTCCTAGCTACTCAGGAGGCTGAGGCAGGAGAATCGCTTGAACCTGGAAGGCGGTGGTTGCAGTGAGCCGAGATCTCGCCACTGTAGTCCAGCCTGGGTGACAGAGTGAGACTGTCTCAAAAAAAGTAAATAAATAAAAAATAAATAAAATAAAATAAAAAAGTCCCGGCGTGGTGGCTCACGCCTGTAATCCCAACACTTTGGGAGGCCGAGGCAGGTGGATCACCTAAGCTCAGGGATTTGAGGCCAGCCTGGCCAACATGGTGAAACCCCGTATCTACTACAAATACACAATTAGCCAGGTGTAGTGGCACATGCCTGTAATCCCAGCTACTTGGGAGGCTGAGGCAGGAGAATCACTTGAAGCTGGGAAGCAGAGGTTGCAGTGAGCTGAGATCACGCCTCTGCCTGGACAAAAAGAGCAAAACTCAGTTTCAGAAAAATCAATCAATCAATAAAAATAAAATAAAATAAAAAAATTAAGGGACAAGTTCTGATTTTTCCTTTTTCTATTTTCCTGCTTGCCTTCTTCCTTCCAAAATATTTATTTATTTATTTATTTATTTTTTTTTTTTGAGACAGAATTTTGCTCTTGTGGTGCAGGCTGGAGTGCAGTGGTGCGATCTCGGCTCACTGCAACCTCTGCCTCCTGGGTTCGAGCAATTCTCCTGCCTCAGCTTCCTGAGTAACTGGAATTACAGGTGCCCGCCACCACGCCCGGCTAATTTTTTGTATTTTTAGTTCAGAAGGAATTTCTCCATATTGGTCAGGCTGGTCTCAAACTCCTGACCTCAGGTGATCCGCCTGCCTCAGCCTCCCAAAGTGCTGGGATTATAGGCGTGAGCCACCGTGCCCGGCTGAAATATTTATTAAAAGCCTGTTATACTAACAGCAGTCCTAGATTATAACCCCTAGAATAAAATATCCACAAATCCATACTGATATAAATGAATAATCGAACAAATAAATAAATAAATGGTTGGGGAGAGAGGAAGGGACAGCTCTTTCTTACAGAAAAAAATCTAATTAACAAATGCAGAAGGAGGCTGGGCATGGTGGCTCACACCTGTCATCCTGAGATGGGAGGATCACTCGAACAATCAAGTCGCTAAGATTGCACCACTGCACTCCAGCCTGGGTGACAGTGAGACTTCATCTCTAAATAAATAAATAAGTCACTCAATAGATCAATAAACAGGAATGAGAGAAATAGAAACTCAACATTAGGCTGGGCGCGGTGGCTCATCCCTGTAATCCCAGCACTTTGGGAGGCCGAGGTAGGAGGATTACTTGAGGTCAGGAAGTCAAGAACAATCTAACCAACATCGGGAAACCCTATCTCTACTAAAAATATAAAAACTAGCAGAGCGTGGTGTCCACCTGTAATCCCAGCTTGGGAGGCTGAGGCACGAGAATTGCTTGAACCTGGGAGGTGGAGGTTGTAGGGAGCCAAGATCTCGCCACTGCACTCTAGCCTGGGCGATAGAGTGAGACTGTGTCCCGAAAAAAAAAAGAGAAACTCAACATTAGAACACCAATCATAATTGTTACAGACAAGATCCTCCAATGGGTGCTAAAATGTGTGGGTAAAAGTTTAAAGAGAAATAGAATATTGGCATAATCTCAAAATATCTCCCCCCAAAGGTTTATTAGCTGCAAATGCACAGATAATTCTACAGATAATAACTGGACGATGGAGAAACCTTGCAGATACCATCTTAATCAAATGATTAGCCAAATGATTTGCCCATCACCAAGAATAAGACATGCCAACACTGTTCACCCCTGATGCACTGAGAAGAGAGAGTCACTCTTCCTGTTTGTCTTCCCCAAAAGGCATAACCACCATCTAGTCATAAAGAAACAGGTGACATCGTAATCTCAGCACTCTGGGGGCTGAGGCGGGCGGATCACCCGAGGTCAGGAGTTCGAGACCAGCCTGGCCAACATGGCGAAACACAGTCTCTACTAAAAATACAAAATTAGCCAGGCGTGGTGCCACGTGCCTGTAATTCCAGCTTCCTGGGAGACTGAGGCAGGGGAATCACTTGAACCTGGGAGGCAGAGGTTGCAGTGAGCCGAGATCACTCCATTGCACTGCAGCCTGGGCAGCAAGAGCAAAACTCCACCATCTATAAAAAAAGAAAGGAAGGAAGGAAGGAAGGAAGGTACGTAGGTAGGTAGGAAGGAGTGACAAATCCAAAGTGAAAGACATTCTGTGAAACACCTGACCAGGCCAGATGCAGTGGCTCATGCCTGTCATTCCAGTGCTTTGCGAGGCCCAGATGGGAGGATGGCTTGAGCCCAGGTGTTTGAGACCAACCTGGGCAACATAGTGAAACCCCATCTCTACCAAAAATTAAAAAGTAATTAGTGTGCACCTGTGGCCCCAGCTACTCAGCGGGCTGAGGCGGGAGCGTTGCATGAGCCCAGGAGGTTGAGGCTGCAGTAAAAGGGTTTGTGCCACTGCACTCCAGTCTGGGTGACAGAGCAAGACCCTGTCTCAAAACAAAACAAAACAACAACAAAAAAAACAGGCCAGGCGAGGTGGCTCACGCCTGTAGTCCCAGCACTTTGGGAGGCCGAGCTGGGTGGATCACCTGAGCTCAGGAGTTCAAGACCAGCCTGGGAAACATGGTGAAACCCAATCTCTACTAAAATAAAAAATTAAAAAAAGAAAAAAAAATTAGCTGGGCATAGTGGCATGCGCCTGTAATCCTAGCTACTCAGGAGGCTGAGGCAGGAGAATTGCTTGAACCCAGGAGGTAGAGGTTGCAGTGAGCCGAGATTGTGCCACTGCACTCCAGCCTGGGCAACAGAGTGAGACTCCATCTCAAAAACAAAACAAAACAAACAAACAAACAAATCCCCAAATGCCTGACCAGTATTCTTCAAAAGTGTTGAGGTCATGGATAAGGAAAGACTGAGGAACTGTCATTAAGGAGGGTAAAGAGACATGATGATTTACCTGGATTGGATCCCAGGACAGAAAAACAAATAAACACACCCAAAAATGGGATGTTAGTGGAAAAATTGGTAAAATCGGAATCAAGTCTGTAGTTCAGCTAATAGTATTGTGCCAATGTGAATGTATTGGTTTGATAACTGCACTATGGTTATGTAAGATGTTAACCTTAGAGGAAGCTGGGTAAGAGGATATACGGGAACTCTGTGCTATTTTTGCAACGTTTCTGTAAGTCTAAAATTATTTCAAAATAAAAAGTGAAAAAAAAATTAAAGCCGATTATACCTCTAGCACCCAGCTTGTGATCTCTAAATACCATTTCCTTCTCAAGGGAACCAAGACTCCTTAGAGAAACACTGATTCCAGGTCTGGGGAAGAACACAGGAAGAGTCTGGAACATCTAGAAAAATCAGTGAGCAAAGAAGCTGTCAAAGACTCACAGGGTTCACACCTGTAATCCCAGCACTGGGAGGCCAAGACAGGCAGATCACGAGGTCAGGAGATGGAGACCATCCTGGCTAACATGGGGAAACCCCATCTCTACTAAAAATACAGAAAACTAGCCAAGTGTGGTGGTAGGCACCTGTAGTCCTAGCTACTCAGGAGGCTGAGGCAGGAGAATTGCTTGAACCTGGGAGGCAGAGGTTGCAGTGAGCTGAGATCGGCCACTGCACTCCAGCCTGGGTGACAGAGCAAGACTGCGGTTCAAAGAAAAAAAAAAAAATTTAGCCAGGCGTAGTGGTGCAAGTCTGTAGTCCCAGTTACTCTGGAAGCTGAGGTAGAAGGAGGATCACTTGGGCCTGGGAAGTGGAGGCTACAGTGAGCTTTGATCATGCCACTGTACTCTAGCTTGGGTGACAGAGTGAGACCCTATCTGAAAAAAAAAAAAAAAAAATTGAGAATGGCCACATTAGGTTGTCGTCTTGCGTCCCTTCATGAACTAAGGGATCTGAGCATTGAACAGTAGTGGCTGCTAATGTTACACCAGAAAAAGACAACTAGACATTATTTGCCTCTCAATGAAATCACACATTTTCCATGAATTATTCATGTCAAAAAACTCTAATCTGAATTGCTTGAACCCGGAGGCGGAGGTTGTTGCAGTAAGCAGAGAATGCACCACTGCACTCCAGCCTGGGCGACGGAGCGAGACTGTGTCAAAAAAAAAAAAAAAGAAAAAGAAAAAACCTCTAATCTGAGCTGGGCAGCGTGGCGTGTGCCTGAATCCCATCTACTTGGGAGGCTGAGGTGGAAGGATCTCTTGAGCCCAGGAAGTGAAGGCTGCAGTGAGCTATGATCGCACCACTGCACTCCACCCTGGGCCACAGAGTGACACCCAGCCTCTAAAGCAACAGCAGTAACAACAACAGACCCTCTAACCTGAATCTGATCAGGCTCTGTAAGAAACTATAAATTTACAGGAAATACAAAGCACAGAAAGCTTGTTAAATTGGGATCCCTTGTTAAGGGATGCAATCAGCAAAATCCAAATTGTGGGATATGATAAAACAAATGATGTGTTTACAATGAAAATTGAAAGAGCTGGAAGGAGAAACTAGAGATAAGAGACCTAAATGACAGATCAGCTGATTGCACAGTGTGGTCCTTATTTATTGATTGATTTTAGAGACAGGGTCTCACTCTGTCTCCGAGGCTGGAGTGTAGTGGTGCATGTGTCTCTTTCTTCCTTAAACATTTAAGTGTGCAGTGGGTATCTCTAAAACTCAGGCCTAAAGAAAAATACATAACTACAGTACCATTATAACAACTAAAAAGATATACAATAATTCCTTGATGTCAAATGGTCTAGTCAACGTTCACATTTCCAGTGACATTAATCTTGTAAATGACATTAGATATTTCTGTTTTACAGTGTTTTGTTTTGTTTTGTTTTTGAGATTTACAATTCTTGTAAATTTGGAGTTTTATAATTCTTGCCCAGGCTGGAGTGCAATGGTTTGATCTTGGCTCATTGCAACCTCTGCCTCAAGGGTTCAAGCGATTCTCCTGCCTCAGCCTCCCAAAGTGCTGGGATTACAGGTGTGAGCCACTGCGCCCAGCTATGTTTGTTTGTTTGTTTTGACAGAGTCTTGCTCTGTTGCCCAGGCTGAAGTACAGTGGTATGATCATGGCTCACTGCAGCCTCAACCTCCTGGGCTCAAACAATCTTCCTGCTTCAGCCTCCTGAGTAGCTAGGACTACAGGCATATGCCACCACGCCTGGCCGGTCTGGGCATGGCCACTCACACCTGTAATCCTAGCATTTTGGGAGGCTAAGGTAAGGAGATTGCTTGAGCCCAGGAATTCAAGACCACCCTGGGCAACATGACGAGACCCTGTCTTTACATTAGCCAGGCATGGTGGAACACACCTGTTGGTCTCAGCTACTCAGGTGGCTGAGGCAGGAGGATCACTTGAGCCCAGGAGTTGGAGGCTGCAGTGAGTCATGATCACACCACTGTACTTCAGCCTGGGCAACAGAGCAAGACTGTCAAAGAAAAAAAAAAAAGAAAAAAACACTGCAAAACAGAAACATCGAATGTCATTTACGAGACCACTGGAAATTTGAATGCTGACTAGACCATTTGGTATCGAGGAATAATTGTATATCTTTTTAGTTGTTACAATGGTACTGTAGTTAGGTATTTTTTTAGGCCTGAGTTTTAGAGATACACACTGCACACTGAAATGTTTACGGAAGAAAGGATATGATGTGTGGGCTGTACTTCCATGTAATATTTCCAAAGGAAAGGGATGGAGTGTGGATGGTGCATGATCAGCCATGGGTTGATGGATGTTGGGACTAGCTTCCAAGATTCACCATCTGATTCTGTTTTTTGATGCATGTTCAAATTTTACCTAATAGAAAGTCTTTTAAAAACAACTGCAATCTACAAGTTACAGATAACAGTCATCAACATTTTGTAGTCTACCAGTGTCTGTCTTTTAAAAATATACGTGTGTGTGCCTATGGTTTTTTTTTTTTTTTCTTTTTTTTGAGACAGAGCCTCATTCTGTTGCCCCGGCTGTAGTGCAGTAGCGTGATCTCAGCTCACCACAACCTCCGCCTCCCAGGTTCAAGTGATTCTCCTGCCTCAGCCTCCCTATTAACTGGGACCATGGGCGTGCCACCATGCCCGGCTAATTTTTGTATTTTTACTAGGGATGGGGTTTCACTATTTTGGCCAGGCTGGTCTCGAACTACTGACCTCATGATCCATCCACCTTGGCCTCCCAAAGTGCTGGGATTACAGACATGAGCCACCACGTCCAGTCTGTATTTTATAAAATTTAGATTATATAACATATCTTTTTAGTAACTCATTTCTATATTACCCTATCAATAAATATTCTACCTCGTCTCTATACATTTTTTTTTTTTTAATTAGCCAGACATGGTGGTGCCTGCCTATAGTCCCAGCTACTCAGGAGGTCAAGGTGGGAGGATCGCTTTTGCCTGGAGGTTGAGGCTGCGGTCAGCCCGGATTGTGCTACTGTGCTCCAGACTGGGTGACAGAGCGAGACCTTGTCTCAAAATAAATAAATAAATACATACATACATAAATACATAAATAAATATTCTACCTCTGGATAATTTTCTAAGGTCAGGTGCTACGAACATGGCAATAAGCCTGATTTCGTACCTCCAGACAGCCTGTGGTCTAAGGGAATGAGCAAATCTCACCTCTCGTGACTCAGTTTGCTGCTGTCTGTGATGGGAGTGCCCTTTCCTTTCTTTCGTTTTCTTGGGGTGAAGGGAGAGTGCCTTTTCTAAACCCCCCAGTGGTACAGTTCCAATGACAGAAACTTCACCCTGCTGTCCACACCACTCTTCCAACGAGACCCAGTCTGGATTCTAGGCAGGGAATAACATCAGGGCTCAATCAGAGTAGCCTGCGTGCCTCTGAAGGACAGTGTCCTGCAAACGGTGGGCACTTGAATTGTCTAATGAGCTCCACTTCAGACCCCTGGGGCTTGATTGGATTGTCATTACTATGTTGTCATTCACATCTTTCTCTGAGCCCTTGAGCCCCTCCTGGCCCAGAGCTGTACTGTGTTTAACTGTAGCCTCTCCCGCTTCTCCAGCTGACCCTGAGCTCCTCAGGACCCTGGCACCTGCCAGAGGGTCTGGAACACAATGAGTGTGGACTAAATGAATATATGGGTGGAAAACAACCCAGGTGCATGGCCAGGAGCATGTGTTTAGTCAAACTCCAAACCCAATGACCTACCCCTTAGTGATTTTTTTTTTTTTTTTTTTTTTGAGACAGCGTCTCACTCTCTTGCCCCGGCTGGAGTGCAGTGGCATGATCATGGTTTACTGCATCCTCAACCTCCCAGGCTCAAGCAATCCTTCTGCCTCAGCCTCCATAGTAGCTGCGACTACAGGTGGGCACCACCACACCTGGCTGAGTTTTTAATTTTTGTAGAGATGGGGTCTCTCTATATTACCCAGAATGGTCACAAATTCCTGGGTTCAAACCATCCTCACACCTTACTCCCCCTCAAAGTGCTGGGATTACAGGCATGAGCCATCACACGTGGTCTCCTTTAGTGAATTTATTTATTTATTATTATTATTATTATTATTATTATTATTTTGGAGACAGTGTCTCCCTCTGTCGCCCAGACTGGAGTGCAGTGACACAATCTTGGCTCACTGCAACCTCCGCCTCCCAGGTTCAAATGATTCTCCTGCCTCAGCCTCCCAAGTAGCTGAGATTACTAGTATGCGCCACCATGCCCAGCACATTTTTGTATTTTTAGTAGAGACGGGGTTCCACCATGTCTGAACTCCTGACCGCAAGTGATCTGCCTCCCTCAGCCTCCCAAAGTGCTAGGATTATAGGCGTGAGCCACCGCGCCTGGCCCCTTAGTGAATTTTTAAGAAACAAAGCTCCAAGGCCGTTGAAGATCAGTTGGCCTGTTAGTTTCCCCTTTTCCTTGGGAGGCACGGAGGGAAAGGGTTAAAGGAGGTGAACTGACAGCAGGGCAGTGAGGAGGAGGCACAGAGTTTGGGGTTGAGGGGTGGGGAGAAAAGGGAGCTGGAGGAGCAAGGGTGGGCCCCTTCCTACCCCACTGCTGGGCTCTGCTCAGCCCCAGGTCAGCCTCTGGGCTGGTGAGTTCCCCATGTGGCAATGGCAATTGCTCCAGACCCAGCGGCTCCCCACTGCCCACACTTCCTCCTGCTCTTCCCACCCCTCAACCTTTGCGAGGTCAGCTTGGCCCTGTGCCCATGCCCACACCCTTGGCCTCCCTCCTTCAGGCCTGTTTACCTGGTGAGGTGCAGGATGTTGCAGGGTGTGCACCTGTCAGCCTCACTCAGCCGAGGAGGGGGCAGGGAAAGCATGGGAAGCTGCTTTTTCTGCTGTAAATGAGGAACATTGATTCATATGGACTCCAGTGATGAATTGCTGGGGAAAGGGAGCTCCCTTTGTTCAGTTTACAAAACTCCCCGTGGGAGCAAAATGTGATGACTCATGCGTGTAATCCTAGCACTTTGGGAGGCTGAGGTGGAAGGATGGCTTGAACCCAGGAGTGTGAGGTCAGCCTGAGCAACACAGGCAGGATTGCTTGAGTCTGGGGGATAGAGGCAAAAGAAAAAAAAAAATCAAAAAAACGAAACTTTAGCTAGGCATGGTGGTGCATGCCTGTAGTCCCAGCTACTTGGGAGGCTGAGGCTGGAGAAACACTTCAGCCCAGGAGTTTGAGGCTGCAGTGAGCTGTGACGGTACCACTATTCTCCAGCCTAGGTAACAGAGCAAGACCCTGTCTCTTAAAAATAGAAAACAAAAATGAAGCCCACAGGGACACTTATTGCCTGGGCCGTGGGACCAGAGCTCCTCTGGGGCAAGGTCCATGACCCACTGATGTGTGGGTCCCCAGTGTGCAGGACAGGGCCTGGCATTTTGGGTGGCGGAGGGATGGAGGAGGGAAATATTTACTAGATGAACAAGTGAATGAATAAGTAAGACATGTTAAATGCAGCTACGGTGAACAGCAAAGTAGAAAAGACCAAGAGTCCCAAAGGCAACCAAAGACCTGGGCTCAAATCCTTTCCTGCTATGGAACTAGCTCTGTGGATTTGGGCAAGTTGCTTAAAACACCGTCTGCCTTAGGTTCCCCAACTGTAAAATGGAAGCAAAAAAATTCCACCTTGCTTATGAGGTTTACATGGAATGCTTGTAGAGAATGTGGGTAATGGGCTTAATAAATGGCCACCATTATTTATTTTTTATTTTTTAATTTGAAAATATTTTGTGATACTTTATTTATTTTTTATTTATTTATTTTTTGAGATGGAGTCTCGCTCTGTCGCCCAGGCTGGAGTGCAGTGGCGCGATCTCGGCTCACTGCAAGCTCCGCCTCCCGGTTCACGCCATTCTCCTGCCTCAGCCTCCCCAGCAGCTGGAACTACAGGCACCCGCCACCACGCCCAGCTAATTTTTTTGTATTTTTAGTAGAGATGGGATTTCACGGTGTTAGCCAGGATGGTCTCGATCTCCTGACCTCGTGATCCGCCGGCTTCGGCCTCCCAAAGTGTTCGGATTACAGGCGTGAGCCACCACACCTGGCCTACACCATTATTAGTAGTATTGTTTACTAATTCAACAAATATGTAGCAAGTGCCTGCTACATGCAGGGTACTTTCTAGGCACTGGACAAAACATGCCAAGACCCTTCCCTCATGGGGTTTCTGTTCAGGCAGGGGAGAGGGACAATAAACACAAGGAAAGAGTAAATGAAGTATCATTGGAAGGTGAAAGATGTTATGGAAGAAGAAAGTAGAGTGGGGGAGGGCATGCAGAGGAAGAAGGATGGATTGGGTTGTCATTTTAAATAGAGTGGCTCTATTAGAAGGCCGCATTAGAAAGTGGCATTGGGGTCAGGTATGGTGGCTCATGCCTGCAATCCCAGCACTTTGGGAGACCAAGGCGGGTGGATCACTTGAGGTCAGGAGTTCGAGACCAGCCTGGCTAACATGGTGAAACCCCATCGCTACTAAAAATACAAAAATTAGCTGGGTGTGGTGGTGCATGCCTGTCGTCCCAGCTACTCGGGAGGCTGAAGCAGGAGAATCGCTTGAACCCAGGAGGTTGCAGTGAGTGGAAATTACACCACAGCACTCCAGCCTGGCGACAGAATAAGACTATCTCAAAAAAAGAAAAATAGGCTGGGTGCAGTGGCTCACACGGCATCCCAGCACTTTGGGAGGCCGAGGAGGGCAGATCACCTGAGATTGGGAGTTTGAGACAGTCCTGACCAACATGGAGAAACCCCATCTCTGCTAAAAATACAAAATCAGCCCGGTGTGGTGGCAAATGCCTGTAATTCCTGCTACTCGGGAGGCTGAGGCAGGTGAGTCGCTTGAACCCGGGAGGCGGAGGTTGTGGTGAGCCAAGATTGGGCCACTGCACTCCAGCTTGGGTAACAAGAGTGAAATTCCATCTCAAAAATAAAAATAAATAAATAAATAAATAAAAAGGAAGTCTGGCAGGGAGGGAGACAGATGTGCCATATCTCGGGAAAGGGTATTTACACAGAAGTAGCAGGCCAGTGTGAATTTCTTTAGGTGGGGTGGCTGGAGTGGAGTGAGCTAGAGAAAGTGACAGGGGTGAAGTCAAAGGTAAAGCGGCCAGATCACGCAGACCGTCACCAGCCATTGTGTGCTTGGCTTTCACTCCAAGTAAAGAGAAGCTATGGCAGGGTTTTGAGCATAGAAGCAACACAATCTAACTTATATTTTGGGTTATTAGTCTTTTCTTCTTTTATTATTATCAGAGACAGGGTATTGCTCTGTCACCCAGGCTGGGTTAGCCTTTAAAATGTAACTCAGGGGCTGGGCATGGTGGCTCATGCCTATAATCCCAACTCTTTTAGAGGCTGAGGTGGGAGGATTGCTAGAGGCCAGGAGTTGAAGACTAGCCTGGGCAACACAGCGAGACCCCCATCTCTACAAAAAAGTTTTTGAAAATTAGTTGAGCATGGTAATATGCACCTGTAGTCCCAGCTATTGGGGAATTCGAGGTGGGTGGCTGAGTCCAGGAGATTAATGCTGCAGTGAGCTATCATTGCACCACTGTACTCCAGCCTGGGTGACAGAGACCCTGTGTCAATAATAATAATAATATATATATATTTTTGAGATGGAATCTTGGTCTGTCACCCAGACTGGAGTACAGTGGTGCAATATCGGCTCACTGGAACCTCTGCCTCTCAGGCCCAAGCAATTCTTGTGCCTCAGCCTCCCGAGTAGCTGGGATTACAGGAGTGCGCCACCATGCCTGGTTAATTTTTTATATTTTTTGGAGAGAAGGGTTTCGTTATGTTGGCTGGGCTGGTCTCGAACTCCTGGCCTCAAGTGATCCACCTGCCTTGACCTCCCAAAGAGCTGGGATTACCGGCATGAGCCACCACTCCCGGCTTTATGTTATTAAAATAAAGGCTAACCCCAGCTGCGTGGCTGAGTATAGACTGTAAAGAACAAGGGGAGAGAGGGGCAGAGAGAATTCAGTGCCGAGGGTAGCAGTGGTGGTGACAAATGGTTGGATTCTGGAGATACATATATATCTCCAGAATATATATATATATATTCTGGAACTCCTGGGCTCAAGCAAGGCTCCTGCCTCCTAAGGTCCCTGCTCAAGCGAGGCTCCTGAGGATCCTGCCTCAGCTTCCTGAATTCTGGAGATATATATATATATATATAGCTTTGTTTCCTGAGGGGTTGGATGTGGAGTATGAGAGAGAGCCAAGGATGGCTGGAGGGTTTTGAGTCTGAAAAAATGGAAGGAATGAGCTGCCACCAACTGAAATGGGCTAGGCTGCAAGGGAACCCGGTTTGGGAGTGGGGGAATCAGGAGCTCATTTTTTGTTTGTTTGTTTGTTTGTTTGCTTTATTGAGACACAGTCTCTTTCTGTCGCCCATGCTGGAGTGCAGTGGCGCGATCTCGGCTCACTGCAACCTCCGCCTCCCAAGTTCAAGTGATTCTCCTGCCTCAGCCTCCCAAGTATCTGGGATTACAGGTGTGTGCTACCACGCCCAGCTAATTTTTGTATTTTTTTGGTAGAGATGGGATTTCACCATGTTGGCCAGGCTGGTCTTGAACTCCTGGCCTCAAGTGATCCATCTGTTTTTGCCTCCCAGAGTGCTGGGATTACAAGCGTGAGCCACTGTGCCCAGCCTGGAGTTCAATTGTGGATATATTAAGATATAGATGCTGGCTGGGCATGGTGGCTCACACCTGTAATCCCAGCACTTTGGGAGGCCGAGGTGGGTGGATCATGAGGTTAGGAGTTTGAGACCAGCCTGGCCAAGATGGTGAAACCCCATCTCTACTACAAATATAAAAATTATCCAGGCGTGGTGGTGGATGCCTGTAATCCCAGCTACTCAGGAGGCTGAGGCAGGAGAATTGCTTAAACCCAGGAGGTGGAGGTTGCAGTGAGCCGAGGTTGTGCCACTGCACTCCAGCCTGGGTGACAGAGCAAGACTCTGTCTCAAAACAAAACAAAACAAAAAAGCAAATATTTGTACATGAAAGTTCATAGCAGCACTATTCGTGACAGCCAAAGGTGGAAACCACCCAAATGTCCATCACCTGGTGAAGGGCTATGTAAAATGTGACATGTACCCACGCAATGGACTATTATTCAGACATAAAGAGAAACGAAGGTCTGCTGTGTAACAAAGGGTAGATGAACCTCAAAAACATTATGCTGGCCAGGCACGGTGGCACATGCCTATAATCCCAGCACTTTGGGAGGCTGAGGCAGGAGGATTGCTTGAGCCCCGGTGTTTGAGACCAGCCTGGGAAACATGGTGAAACCCCGTCTCTACAAAAAATACAAAGATTAGCCAGGGATGGTGGCATACACCTTTAGTCTCAGCTACTTGGGAGGCTGAGGTGGGAGGATCACTTGAGTCCAGGAGGTTGAGGCTACAGTGAGCTGAAATTGTGCCGCTACACTCCAGCCTGGGCAACAGAATGAGATCCTGTCTCACAAAAAACAAAATTATCCTAAGTGAATGACGCATCACAAAAGGTCACATATTTTGTGATCCCATTCATATGAAGTGTCCAGAATAGAGAAATCCATAGAGACAGAAAGCAGGTTTGTGGTTGCCTGGGGGTAGGGCCAGGGGAATGAAGAGTGAGTGCTTAACGAGTATGGGTATACCGTGAATGTACTAAATGATTCTGAACTGTACCCTTCTTTTAATTTATTTATTTTAATAGTGATGGAGGGCCGGGCACAGTGGCTCACACCTATAATCCCAGCACTTTAGGAGGCCGGGGCGGGTGGATCACCTGAGGTCAGGAGTTTGAGACCAGCCTGGCCAACATGGGGAAACCCTGTCTCTACTAAAAATACAAAAATTAGCTGGGTGTTGTAGCGGGAGCCTATAGTCCTACCGTCCTAGCTACTTGGGAGGCTGAGGTAGGAGAATCACTTGAACCTGGGAGGTGCAGGCTGGAGTGAGCCGAGATTGAGCCATTACACTCCAGCTCGGGCAACAGAGCGAGACTCCATCTCAAAACAAAACAAAACAAAACAAAAATAGTGATGGGGTCTCACCCTGAGCTCAATCGATCCTCCCAGCTCAGCCTCCCAAAGTGCTGGTATTACAAGTCTGAGCTACCATACCTGGCCACTATACACTTAAAAATGATTAACTTTATGTTGTGCGAATTTCACCTCAATTATAAAAAGAAAGAAAGAAAAACAGAAAGCTCCATGGAGAACTTAATACGAGGCCCCTGGGTCCCAGCACTACGCAGTGACTCCCACTGCCGTTCTCTATGAGGCCATAGGTCGGCGGACTGTGACCAGCTTTTTTTTTTCTTTTTTTTTTTTTACAGGTTTTCCACCTGGTACAAGAAGAGTGGCCCAGAGAAAGGTCAGTTTAAGGCAATTGGATTTCCCAAGTCTCAAAGCAGGAAATCTGGTCTGACAAGCACGGGATTCACGTCTGAAATTAGCCCTGCCCTGGAAAACCTGTGGCTGGGGGTTGCTGTCATTAGAAAGAACCTGTACTTCCGGGTTTGTTTTTGTTGGGAAGGAAGGAGCGGAGCAGCCAACCTGGCTTCGCAGAGCTTCCATATTTAACCCATCAGGGCCCGAGGCTCCCAGGTGTAGAAGCGACTTTAGAGGTACCTATGAGGAAATGGAAGCTCCAAGAAGGTAAAGACCTCTCAGGCCACAGAGCCAGTAAATGGCTGAGCCGGGGTTAGGAGGAAGGAAACTAACATATTTATAGCACCTGCCCTATATCCAGCGCCTCACCTTGCAAAGCAGGTGTTAGTAACCCCATTCTGCTCATGAGATTCAGAGAGGCTTAGTGACTGGCCAACATCACTGAGCTACTAAAAGGCAGAGATACTATTAAAACATAGGCCTACAGCTGGGCATGGTGGCTCACAGCTGTAATCCCAGCACTTTGGAAGGTCGAGGTGGGCAGATCACGAGGTCAGGCATTCCAGACCAGCCTGCCCAACATGGTGAAAACCTGTCGCTACTAAATATACAAAAATTAGCCTGGCAGGGTGGCGTGTGCCTGCAATCCCAGGTACTCAGGAGACTGAGGCAGGAGAATAGTTTGAATCCTGGGGGCGGAGGTTGCAGTGAGCAGAGATTGCACCACTGCACTCCAGCCTGTGTGACA
Source organism: Macaca nemestrina (assembly GCF_043159975.1). Lineage (NCBI taxonomy): Eukaryota > Metazoa > Chordata > Mammalia > Primates > Cercopithecidae > Macaca > Macaca nemestrina. The sequence goes on along the minus strand of NC_092139.1, from coordinate 108,683,458 downwards.
AGGTGAGACTCCATCTCAAAAACCAAACAAACAAACAAAACAAAATAAAACAAAACAAAATAAAAAACTTTACTCTTCAACAATCTACAGTTCTTCCTGGGCCCTTCTGCCATGCTCATCTGTGTATCCCTAATGCCTGATACTGAGGAGTGTTCAAAACTTATTTAATATCAGGAGGTTGAGGTGGGAGGATGGCTTGAGCCCAGGAGGTCGAGGCTACAGTGAGCCTTGATTATACCATTGCACTCTAGCCTGGGCTACAAAGCAAAGCCCTATCTCAGAAAAAAAAAAAAAAAAAAAAAAAAAAGAGGCATTTAATGAAAGAATGAATGACTGAGTCATACCTTGCTCTTCCCACTCTGTCGCACCTCCATCCAGATTCACTCTGTTCAAAGTTGATAGATGTTCTGGGGCTTTCACATAGTTGTCATAGCAACTGAACTTTTAGAACTTTTAGAAATAACAGCTGCAGGCAATCCAGGACAAAAACAGTGGACCTGTTTCTTGCTAAACAGGTTATGGCTCTTCTGTCCAAGCTGACAAGGGTTAACACAAAGCAGCAAAGGCTAGAAGAGATTTCCTAACACAGATTTACGGTTATTGGCCATTGTCACTGACCAAGGACCCCTTTGTTTGCCCCAACACCACCACCTTCACCATAGATCCATGTTTTAGAAAACATGTCTGTTGAAAATATCTGCCTTTAAGTGTTAACTAAACTGTAACTCCTCTCTTTACACATCAACAATTTTCAAGCTACTATCAGAGCTTCGTATCAGCAGGAGATCACCACCATTACCCCACTGAGCTGATGGCATTTTAGCTCAAAGCAGGAAACCTTGGACCATTTTATTTTGCTAGTTAGTACAAGCCTGTAGAATTTGGGCTTCTTGAAATATTGAAAATACCTTCTTAAGACCATTTCTAACAAAATTAGAAATGAAATGAGAAAATAACCATAGCTACAAAGAACCTTAAAAGGACTGTGATTATTATACAAATAAATGAGAAAGCCTGGCCAGGTGCAGTGGCTCACACCCGTAATTCCAGCACTTTGGGAGGCCAAGGCAGGCAGATCGCTTAAGCTTAGGAATTGGAGACCAGCCTGGGCAACAAGGCGAAACCCCGCCTCTACAAAAAAAAATACAAAATATTAGTCGGGTGTGGTGGCGCATGCCACCTCCCCAGCTACCCGGGAAGCTGAGTTGGGAGGCTTGCTTGAGCCCAGGAGGTTGAGGCTGCAGTGAGCTGTGATCGTGCCACTGCACTCCAGCCTGGGGGAACAGAGAGAAAACCTGTCTCAAAAAAAAAAAAAAAAAAAGATTAATTTGAAATAAAAGGGAAGACCTACATTTTGACCCAGCAATCCCGTTCTAGGAATTTATCTTACAAATCTATTTGTTGCCTAAGCTAGTCTTGAACTCCTGGACTTGGCCTCCCAAAGTCCTGGGATTACAGGCATGAGCCACCAAGCCTGTCCTTCAGCAATTATTATTTTAGTATCAGATACCTTTCAGGTGCCAGGAATACAAATTGGTGAACAAATTGGACAAAACCAAAACAAAACAGCAACAAAACCCCTTGCAATCTGGTGGTAGGAAACAGACAATAAACATAATCAAAGAGTAAATTATACATACTGTGTTTGAAGGTGATGATTGCTATACGAAAAAAATTGAACAGGACAGGGAGATTGAGAGGGCTGGGTAAGCCTCTTGGAGAAGGAAGGCAGAGAGGAAATGAGCCATGTGAATATGGGTGATGGGGAGGAAAGGGCAAAGTGCCTGTGGTAGGACTGAGCCTGGTGTGTACACACAAAAGGAGTCATGCACAAGATTTCATTACAGTAATGTTGGTAACAGCAAAGGATTCAAAGTCTAAGTATTCATCTGTAAGGGACCAATTAAACAGGCTGTGGTACATCTACCAATGGAATACCATGCAGTTATACAAAAGAATAAGGAAAATCTATGAAGTGTGAAAGAAAGATCTCTGGAATATATTGTTTAGTGAAAAAAAGCAAGGAGCAGAATAGATTATATCGTATGCTAACTTTGTGTAAAAAAAAGGAGGGAAATAAATATTATAAAGATGCCAATTATTTCTCAATTAATTTATAAATTAATTGTGAGATCCCCCAAGACACAGAAAAGCTGGTTTTAAGGACAAAGAGAATTCATAGCTGGGTGTGGTGGCTCACAGCTGTAATTTCTGCACTTTTGGGAGGCTAAGGCAGACAGATCGCTTGAGCCCAGAAGTTCAAGACTAGCCTGGGCAAGATGGCGAGATGCCGTCTCTACAAAAAAAAAAAAACAACCAACAACAAAAATCAGCCAGGCATGGTGGTGCGTGCCTGTAGTTGCAGCTACTTGGGAGGCTGAGGTGGGAGGATTGCTTGAGCCTGGAAGGTGGAGGCTGTAGTGAGTCATGATCACGCCACTGCACTCCAGCCTAAGCAACAGAACGAGACCCTGTCTTGAAAAACAAACAAAACCAAAAGCACTAAGGAAATTCTTAAAGAGAAAGAAGGGGCCGGGCGCGGTGGCTCAAGCCTGTAATCCCAGCACTTTGGGAGGCCGAGACGGGCGGATCACGAGGTCAGGAGATCGAGACCATCCTGGCTAACACAGTGAAACCCCGTCTCTACTAAAAAAAATACAAAAACACTAGCCAGGCGAGGTGGCAGGCGCCTGTAGTCCCAGCTACTCGGGAAGCTGAGGCAGGAGAATGGCGTAAACCTGGGAGGCGGAGCTTGCAGTGAGCTGAGATCCAGCCGCTGCACTCCAGCCTGGGCGACAGAGCGAGACTCCGTCTCAAAAAAAAAAAAAAAAAAAAAAGAGAAAGAAGGGAACTAGCCCAGCCAGATATTAAAACATATTATAAAACCATTATAATTAGGCCTGGCACAGTGGTTCACGCCTGTAATCCCAGCACTTTGGGAGGCTGAGGGGGCAGATCACCTGAGGTCAGGAGTTTGAGACCAGCCTGATCAACATGGAGAAATCCCATCTCTACTAAAAATACAAAAAATTAACCAGGCATGGCTCATGCCTGTAATCCCAGCTACTCGGGAGGCTGAGGTAGGAGAATCACTTGAACCCAAGGAGGCAGAGGTTGCAGTGAGCTAAGATCACACCATTGCACTACAGCCTGGGCAAGAGTGAAACTCCATCTCAAAAAAAAACCTGTTATAATTAAAATACTTTTTGGGGGAACACAAATAGACAAGATTAATAGAATATACAGTCCTGAAACACACCCAAATACACAAAGGAAAGAATGGATTATGCAATAAATCATTCTGGAATATTGAGTAGCCATCCGGAAACAATGCCTTTGTATCCTTCCTGCATTACCTACACTAAAATAAGTTTCAAAAGCCTCAATGATACACGTCTAAAACATGAAACCATAAAAGTAACAGATTTTTTAAAAATTATAATCTTGCAGGGGGGGCTTACTTAAGCATGACTCAAAACTCAGAAGTTACCAACTCTGACCACAGTAAAAAATTAAAAAATTTCCATGGAAAAATAATAGTCAAAAGACAACAAACTGAAAAATAATATATGCAACAAATAAGACAAATTTCTGGCCAGGTGCCATGGCTCACACCTGTAATCCCAGCACTTTGGAAGGCTGAGGTGGGCCAATCACTGGAGGTCAGGAGTTCCAGACCAGCCTGGCCTACAAGGTCAAACCCCGTCTCTACTAAAAATACAAAAGTACGTCTGGGCGCCATGGCTCATGCTTGTAATCCAGCACTTTGGGAGGCCAAGGAGGGGTGGATCACCTGAGGTCGGGAGTCTGAGACCAGCCTGACCAACATGAAGAAACCCCATCTCTACTAAGAATACAAAATTAGCCAGGCGTGGTGGCACATGCCTGTAATCCCAGCTATTCGGGAGGCTAGCAGGAGAATCTCTTGAACCCGGGAGGCGGAGTTTGCGGTGAGCCGAGATTGCGCCATTGCACTCCAGCCTGGGCAACAAGAGCAAAACTCCGTCTCAAAAAAAGAAAAAAAAAAAAAAAAGTCCAGGTGTGGTGGATGTGCCTGTAATGCCAGCTACTCGTGAGGCTGAGGCAGGACAATCGCTTGAGCCCAGAGTCTAAAAAAAACGACAAATTTGCATAAAAAGGACTCCTAGGCCAGGCATGGTGGCTCAGGCTTGTAATCCGGGCACTTTGGGAGGCTGAGGTGGGCAGATCACTTGAAGTCGGAAGTTAGAGACAGCCTCAATAACATGGTGAAACCCTGTCTCTACAAAAACTACAAAAAATTAGTTGAATGTGGTGCCATGTGCCTGTAGTCCCAGCTACTCCATGGTGGCAGGTGCCTGTAAACCCAGCTACTCTGGAGGCTGAGGCACGAGAATCGCTTGAACCTGGGAGGCGGGGGTTGCAGTGAGCCAAGATCATGCCACTGCACTCCAGCCTGGGCAACAGAGTGAGACTCTGTCTCAAAAAAAAAAAAAAAAAAAAGTCCTGTAAACTGAAGTGCAAAAGAGCAAAATCCTATAGCCAAACAGTCATGGGATATGAAGAAAGAAATCACAGAAAAGAAGGTGGGCATGGTGACTCACGCCTGTAATCCCAGCACTTGGGAAGACTGAGGTGAGTGGATCATCTGAGGTCAGGAATTCAAGACCAGCCTGGCCAACATGGTGAAAACCAGTCTCTACTAAAAATACAAAAAAATTATCCAGGTGTGGTGGCACGTTTCTGTACTCCCAGCTATTTGGGAGGCTGAGGCGGGAGGATCACTTGAACCTGGGAGGCGGAGGTCACAGTGAGCTGAGATTGCCCAACTGCACTCTAGCCTGGGTGACAGTGATTCTACGTCTCAAAAAAAAAAAAAAAAAAAAAAAGGAGAATTCACAGAAAAGAAAATTATTATGGCTCTTATATAAAGGGATGCTCAATTTCACTTAAATCCACAATGAAATTCCATTTACTTTTTATTTTATTTTATTTTTTTGAGTGGAGTCTGGCTCTGTCGCCCAGGCTGGAGTGCAACGGCGCCATCTCGGCTCATTGCAAGCTCCGCCTCCCGGGTTCACGCCATTCTCCTGCCTCAGCCTCCCGAGTAGCTGAGACTACGGGCGCCCTCCCCCATGCCTGGCTAATGTTTTTGTATTTTTAGTAGAGGCGGGGTTTCACCGTGTTAGCCAGGATAGTCTCCATCTCCTGACCTCGTGATCCGCCCATCTCGGCCTCCAAAGTGCTGGGATTACAGGCATGAGCCACTGCACCCAGCCCCATTTACACTTAATGATTGGCAAAGATAAACATGGTTTCATAATGTAGATGGCTTGTATTCTATTTTTATTGGACAGTTCTGATCTAGATAAAAACAAATCGTGAGCAGTGGCTCACGCTTGTAATCCCAGCACTTTGGGAGGCTGAGGCAGGTGGATCAACTGAGGTGAGGAGTTCGAGACCAGCCCGGCATGGTGAAACCATGTCTCTACTAAAAATACAAAAAATAGCTGGGTGTGGTGGCGCATGCCTGTAATCCCATCTACTAGGGAGGCTGAGGCAGAAGAATCACCTGAACCCGGGAGGCAGAGGTTGCAGCAAGCTGAGATCATGCCACTGCACTCGAGCCTGGATAACAGAGCAAGACTCTGTCTCTCAACAAAACAAACCAAACAAAAAGACAAATCGGCCGGGCGCGGTGGCTCAAGCCTGTAATCCCAGCACTTTGGGAGGCCGAGACGGGCGGATCACGAGGTCAGGAGATCGAGACCATCCTGGCTAACACGGTGAAACCCCGTCTCTACTAAAAAATACAAAAAACTAGCCGGGCGAAGTGGCGGGCGCCTGTAGTCCCAGCTACTTGGGAGGCTGAGGCAGGAGAATGGCGTGAACCCGGGAGGCGGAGCTTGCAGTCAGCTGAGATCCGGCCACTGCACTCCAGCCTGGGCGACAGAGCATGAATCCGTCTCAAAAAAAAAAAAAAGACAAATCCCTCCTTGAGCTCCTAAATTACTGAGCTTCAGGGCCTGGAGGACTGGCCCTCTGCCTCCACCAGAACCACTGTGGGAGCCACCTGGCCTCAGCCTGCAGAGCCCAGCTGGGATGCTCCTCCCACCACACCTCGTGTCTCTGTTACACTCAGTCACTGTTCAAAATGTCAGCTCCTCTGGTCATCTCTTCTCTTCTGCTGTCATTTCCGCACTGCTAATTCCTCTCTCATCTTGACAACTCCCTGTTCCCCACCTTCTGAGACCTTTTTACTTGGCCCTTCGAAAGCTGACTCTTGGTCAACAAACGTGCTCTCAACCCCACCCTTCACACCAGTCTTTCCCTGCCTGGGGTTTGCTCTGGGGCCCAGCAGGTAAGGAAAATACCTGGAGGCTCGTGCCTGTAATCCCAGCACTTTGAGAGGCCAAGGTGAGCAGATCACCCGAGGTCAGGAGTTTGAGACCAGCCTGGCCAACATGGTGAAAACCTGTCTGTACTAAAAATACAAAATTAGCCAGGCATGGTGGTGGGCACCTATAATCCCAGCTACTCAGGATGCTGAGGCAGGAGAATTGCTTGAACATGGGAAGCGGAGGCTGCACTGAGCCAGGATACTGCCATTGCTCCCCAGCCTGGGTGACAACAGCAAAACTCCGTCTCAAAAAAAAAAAAAAAAAAGAAGGAAAGAAAATGTATAGAGCATGAAGGGCCAAAGGCAGTGGGTAATGTCTGTGCCTGGACTGTGAGTAGTGAGAACCTGGGAAGGTGAGCGCCCACGTTTCCTGATCCAGTTCCAGGCTGAGTGCTGGCTTGTGAGAATGTGGACCCAGCATGGCCAGATCTTCAGATAATTTAAAAGAGGCAAGAAACCCTCATACAATGCTGGTAGGGATGTAAAATAGCACGGCACTGTGGAAAACAGTTCGGTGATTCCTCAAAAAGTTAAACATAGAGTTACCATATGACCCCGTAATTCCACTCCTAGCTAGGTATCTACCCAAGAACTGAAAACATATGTCCACATGCCAGCTTGCATACGAATGCTTATGGCAGTGCTATTTATTTTAATTTTTTAATTTTTATTTTTTGAGATGGAGTCTCACTCTGTCACCCAGGCTGGAGTGCAGTGGCATAATCTCGGCTCACTGCAGCCTCCACCTCCTGGGTTCAAGTGATTCTCCTGCCTCAGCCTCTTGAGTAGCTGGGACTACAGGTGCGCACCACCATGCCTGGCTAATTTTTGTAATTTTAGTAGAGACAGGGTTTTACTATGTTGGCCAGGCTGCTCTCGAACTCCTGACCTCATGATCCACCCACCTTGGCCTCCCAAAGTGCTGGGATTACAGGCGTGAGCCACCGCGCCAAGACATTTTTTGTTTTGTTTTGTTTTGTTTTTGTTTTTGTTTTGAGACAGAGTTTCATTCTTGTTGCCCAGGCTGGAGTGCAGTGGTGCAATCTCGGCTCACTGCAACCTCTGCCCCCTGGGTTCAAGTGATTCTCCTGCCTCAGCCTCCTTTAGCTGGGATTACAGGGGCCCTACCACCACACCTGTCTAATTTTTGTATTTTTAGTAGAGATGGGGTTTCACCATGTTGGCCAAGCTGGTCTTGAACTCCCGACCTCCCACTTCTCTGCCCACCTCGGCCTCCCAAACTGCTGGGATTACAGGCGTGAACCACTGCACCGGGCCAATTTTTGTATTTTTAATAGAGTTGGGGTTTCTCTATATTGGCCAGGCTGGTCTTGAACTCCTGACCTCAGGTAATCTGCCTGCCTCAGCCTCTCAAAGTGTTGAGATTACAGGTGGGAGCCACCAGGCCCAGCCTTCATTGGCTTAATTTTTGAGCAGACAAAGCAAACTACTGTTTGGCTTATTGGCTACCAGTTTGGAGCCTATGTTTTAATAGAAACCATGCGCTCATCTGGGGTTCTCACTTCCCAGCACCCCTGCCCCGGGGAGGCTGCTCCTTCTTCCTCATCCCTTGACCCTCCAGAGCCAACCCTAAAGCTTCTTCCAACCATCATCACTCACTATCTTTTATTTTGTTTATCTATTTATTTATTTTTAGAAACAAAGTCTTGCTGTATTGCCCTGGATGGAAGGCAGTGGCACAATCTCAGCTAACTGCAGCCTTGAATTTCTAGGCTTAAGAGATCCTCCTGGCTCAGCCTCCTGAGTAGCTGGGAATATAGATGCGCACCAGTGCCCCCAGCTAATATTGTCTTTTAAAGATCTTGTCACCTTCGAAGTCCTTGCTTCTCAGTTATACTCATTCACTGACAACATTAGACCCAGGTGTACTTTCTTTTTCTTTCTTTCTTCTCTTTCTTTCTCTTTTCTTTCTTTCTTATTTATTTATTTATTTGTCTATTTTTTGAGACAGGGTCTCATTCTCCAGTCTCCACCCAGACTGGAGTGCACTGGCATGATCTTGGCTCACCGCAACCTCCTCCTCCCAGACTTAAGAGATTCTCTTGCCTTAGCCTCCTGAGTAGCTGGGATTACAGGCGCGTGCCACTATGGCCCACCTAGTTTTTGTATTTTTAGTAGAGATAGGGTTTCATCTTGTTGACCAGGCTGGTCTTGAACTCCTGACCTCAAATGATCCACCCATCTCAGCCTCCCAAACTGCTGGTATTATAGGCTTGAGCCACCATGCCCACCCCCAGACATACTCTCTCTCTTTCTTTTTTTTTTTTTTTTTTTTTTTTTGAGACGGAGTCTCACTCTGTCGCCCAGGCTGGAGTGCAGTGGCGCGATCTCGGCTCACTGCAAGCTCCACCTCCTGGGTTCATGCCATTCTCCTGCCTCAGCCTCCTGAGTAGCGGGGACTACAGGCGCCCACCATCACGCCCGGCTAATTTTTTGTATTTTTAGTAGAAACAGGGTGTCACCATGTTAGCCAGGATGGTCTTGATCTCCTGACCTCATGATCTGCCTGCCTCGGCTTCCCCAAGTGCTGGGATTACAGGCGTGAGCCACCGCACCCGGCAGACATACTTTCTATTTTCCTCTTTCTCACAGTCCCTGCCTCTGTTCTGGGTATCTCTGATATTTGCTTACATGACCCCTACAACAACCAACCTCTCTGTCAGTTCCCTGACTTCCTTCCCCCCCAGTCATTTCACCTTCCCTGGAGCTCTGCCCCCTTCACAAGGCCAGAACTTGCAGCCAAGGGTCCCACCCTGACTTACTGCATTCTGGGTGGTCCTTTGTCTCTCTGTGGTCATCTATTCTCCTGCTGTTGGCTGCTCTCACTTCCATCCTTTCTCCTGCAAGACAATCTTTGACTCCAATCCTTCTTTCTGGCCTCTCCCTCCAGTCTTTGCTTCCTTCTCCAGCATGGATTACACAGTTCCCCATCTTGGCCAATCTCTTGACAACATCCTGACTTATCTCTTTTTTTTTTTTTTTTTTTTTTTTTGAGATGAAGTTTTGTTCTTGTTGGCCAGGCTGGAGTGCAATGGCGCGATCTCAGCTCACCACAACTTTCGCCTCCCAGATTCAAGCGATTCTCCTGCCTCAACCTCCTGAGTAGCTGGGATTACAGGCATGTGCCACCACGCCTGGCTAATTTTTGTATTTTTAGTAGAGACAGGGTTTCTCCATGTTGGTCAGGCTGGTCTTGAACTCCTGACCTCAGGTGATCTACCTGCCTTGGCCTCTCAAAGTGCTGGGATTACAGGTGTGAGCCACCTCGCCTGAAATCCTGACTTTTCTTGACCTGTCTCACTGATGCACTAACCTGGAAGCCCTGACTCAGAGCCAGTCTCCTTATCCTTCTTGGCTACCGCTGGGTCCTAAGCTGTGCTGGAGAAAATCACATCACTGCAGAATCTGGTGCTGTCAATCCATGGACATCAACCGTAACTGTGTCCTCTAATACTACCTGCCAGCCACTGGACTCTCCTCATCAGCTCACCCCCAAAATCTTCCATCATGGCTATTGAAAACCTCACTTTCTATTATACTCAGAAACTGGCAGCCTTCAGATAGGAACTCTCCCATCATCCTGCCACCAAGGTGCCTACCTGACTGCCCCACCTGTCACCTCCCGGAGGGGAGATGTGTCCTTTTCCCACTGAAGCCAGTCCTCCCTGCTGTGCACTGATTCCTAAATTCCACCTTTGGCTCCTGGATGCTCTTGGGCATCTTCCATCTCTCTCTCTCTCTCTACTGACTCCTTGCCAAGAACAAACAAGAACCCTTCCATGTCTACCTCCTTCTCTCAACCTTGTGTCTTTTTCTAACAAGTAACCTGCCTCTGAGGCCAAAGCACTTTTTTTTTTGATGTTGTTGTTGAGACAGGATCTTCTTCTGTCGCCCAGGCTGGAGTGTAGTGGTGCAATCACAGCTCACTGCAGACGACCTCCGGGGCTCAAGCGATCCTCCCACCTCAGCTTCCCAAGTAGCTGGAACTACAGGTGCATGCCGGCACGCCTGGCTAATTTTTTTTTTTTTTTGTAAAGACAGGGTCTTCCTATGTTGTCCAGGCTGGTCTTAAACTCCTGAGCTGAAGCGATCCTCCTGCCTCAATCTCCCATAGTGCTGGGATTACAGGCATGAGCCACTGCAACCGGCCCCAAAGCACCTTTTCAAAGAGTTGTTTACGTTGGCTGCCTCAGTTTCCTCACATACCACATACTCCCCAGAGCCACTTGGCTTCTGCCAAATTCCACCGAAACTTTTTTTGCAGGTCACTAACAACCTCCTTATTGCCAAATCAAACCAATTTGGGCTGAAGAGCATCCCAGCTGGATGGCCCACGGGTGACGTGCAAGCAGCTGGTGCTGAGAGCCCTCACCTGAGGGCAGATGCATGGCTCAGTCCTCCTGGATGCAGGGCACAGGTGAAATGCATAGCAGAGCTCTTTCAAGTAGCAGGTGTCTCCTGGTCCTAGCAGCTGGTTTAGTCACCTGCAGAGTGCTTGGCACTGGGAGAGAATTGCTATTCCTGCTCTTCTCCCGGGTCAAGAAGACCCCAACAAACTTCCCGCAAGCCCCTAAAAGTAACTTCCTCCCACCCTGGTGAATCTCTGGTGAATCTCTTCCCTTCTAATGTACTGTCAGTGGATAAATACCATGTCCTTCCCCATTCAGGGGCTCAAACCGAGCGTGTGACATCAAAATCTCTGCTCGGCTAGGCGTGGTGGCTCATGCCTGTAATCCCAGCACTCTGGGAAGCCGAGGCGATGGATCATGAGGTCAGGAGTTCAAGACCAGCCTGGCCAACATAGTGAAACCCTGTCTCTACTAAAAATACAAAAATTAAACGGGCATGGTGGTGCGTGCCTGTAGTCCCAGCTACTCAGGAGGCTGAGGCAGGAGAATCGCTTGAACCCAGGAGGTGGAGGTTGCAGTGAGCCGAGATTGTGCCACTGCACTCCAGCTTGGGCAACAGAGTGAGACTCTGTCTCAAAAAAAACCAAAAAAACCAAAAAAACAAAACTCTGGCTCTGCCTCAGCTCTTTCTGCAGCGGGACAGTGGGCACCCTCAGATTTGCAGTGAGACAGTCATGCCCTCCCAACAAGGCCATCCCACTTCATCCCAACAAACTGCCTAAGCAATGAGTGCTAAGGAGGAGGCCATGTTTCGTACTGATTACTTCTCTGCCTCTCAGAGAGGTGGGAGAAAAAATGGACCAGAGAAGGGTGATTGGGTTGCTGACCAGAACCGAGGTTCTATTCAGCTTTGTGTCATAAAGAGAAAGTGAGGACGTTCCGCATGGCCGAGTGTCCTCCAGGCACTTTCAGCTGTTCAGCAAGGAAAGAGTTAACATGATGGTGCTTGGATCTAATCTGGGTTAGAACATAAGAATAGGAAAAAGGGTCAGGTGCGGTGGTTCACTCCTGTAATCGCAACATTTTGGCAGGCCGAGGTGGGTGGATCACCTGAGGTCAGGAGTTCGAGACCAGCCTGGCCAACACGGTGAAACCCCGTCTCTACTAAAAATACAAAAATTAGCTGGGCGTGTTGGCGGGCACCTGTAATCCCAGCTACTCAGGAGGCTGAGGTAGGAGAATCGCTTGAATCCGAAAGGCAGAGGTTGCAGTGAGCTGAGATTGTACCACTGCACTCCAGCATGGGCGACACAGCAAAACTCTGTCTCCAAAAAAAAAAAAAGAATAGGAAAGGGGATGGTGACCAGTTAAAAGATGTGGCTTTTAACTGGTGGCTTAAAAGTGGCTTAGGGGCCCCAAATATGAGGAGGTTGTCACATCAGGAGACTAAGCGGAAGAAGACAGAATATCGTTTGCAGGTGGAGGTCTGAGACGGGGGATTAAAAGTAGCAGTTCTGCAGCTGCTACTGTTCTTGCCAATGATAATATGACCAGGTCAGCAGGTGGCCAAAGAACAGATCCTTGGCAGCAGGGAGGTCTAGGCCCTAGGTCCCAGGTTGGATGGGCTGTCTACATCCACGATGCTGAAATCATGGAGAAGGGAGGTGGAGGGAACAGTGGCCGAGAGACCGACGGGGAGCCACTGCACGTGTGATCCTGGCTTACCTGGAATGCCTGGGAGGAAGGCATGTGACTGGAACCAGGGAGCTCACCCCAGGGCGTGTGCACCAAAGGCGCTGCGAGGTTTGAGGAAGGAGAGAGGGACAGTGATCGTGAAGAGGCAACGAGGAGCTCGGGAGAGCCCGACCCCACCTCCAGCCTTTTAGGACAGGGAGCCTGGAAGGAAAAAGCAGCCCCCTTGAAGGGTTAAAAGGAAGCAGTGTCCTCACTCAGGGAAGAGTCAGGTGAGCAGAGAAGAGGGTGGGGACATAGAGGGATTTGCTGTGGGCAGGGGCTGGGGCCTGAGGACAGGTGAGGCACTTGGCAGATGAGGAGGGGCGTGAGACTGGACAGGTAGGGGGATGTTGAGAGCCATGGGGGGCCAGGCATTCAGGGGATGACGCGTGAGCTGGGAGACAAGGGCTTTGGGCAGCGTGGAGCCTCGTGAGCTCTTGTCTCCTGAATGTTCCTCAGATTCCTCCTCCTCTGTATTGAAGCTCGCAAGCCACTCCCACTGGAGTACACTCTGCCAATGAGTGAGTCCCACATTTATCTCCACCTCCAGCCTCTCCGCAGCGCTCCAGCCCGCACGTGTGATTACCTGCTGGGCCCCGTCACGTGGATGTTTTAAACACCTTCCAAAGTGCAAGGCGTGGTCCCTCAAACCCACTCTTCTCCCAGGAAATGGCACCACTGTTCACTCTGTCGCTTAGGACAAAAACCCTGAAGTCACCTTAGAGACCTCTGTTTCCTTTTCCCCCTTTCCCAACCCAACCCACGTGCCAGCGGCTCCTGCTTCGGAAACCACCAGGGCCCTGTGCACATGTGGCCCCATGGCTGCTGCTGGGTCCTTGCTTCTGCCACTGCTCACCTGGCCCAGGCACAGCTTCCACCCTCCCACAGGAGCAGCCGGCGTGAACTTCCCCAGACCCACATCAGAGCCAGCTCCTCCCCTCCTTCGGCTTCCTAAAGCTCTTGGGATAGATTCCCAAGTCCATGGCTGGGTCCCTCAGGAGGGCTCCTTCCCACCTCACTCCCCACCATGGTCACCTTTGCCCTCCCATCCTCCTCCTCACTGGCACTGTTTACTCTCTCTTCTCAAAACACATCGGCGGGTGCGGAGGCTCACCACTGTAATCCCAGCACTTTGGGAGGCCAAGGCAGGAGGATTACGAGGTCAAGAGATTGAGACCATCCTGACCAATATGATGAAACCCCGTCTCCACTAAAAATACAAAAATTAGCTGGGCGTGGTGGCACGCACCTGTAGTCCCAGCTACTCAGGAGGCTGAGGCAGGAGAATTGCTTGAATCCAGGAGGTGGAGGTTGCAGTGAGCAGAGATCATGCCACTGCACTCCAGCCTCCCAATAGAGCGAGACTCTGTCTCAAAAAAAAAAAAACCACTCACATCTGCTCCAATGCCACCTCCTCCCAGAGGCCCACCCCCACCCTGAGGGTCCTGCCCCAGAACTATCCCTCCTCCTCTGTCTCCTCTTGCTCTGCTCTGTTATTCTCTAGAGCAATCCATAGCACGTGACATACTGATGTTTCCTTGTTGATTTGATGATTTTCCTCTCTCCACTAGGACAAGCTCCATGGAGGATGTGGGCAAAACACCACCTTTTTCTTTTCTTTTGAGACAGAGTTTCCTTTTGTCTCCCAGGCTGGTATATGCAGTGGCACCATCTCGGCTTACTGCAACTTCTGCCTCCCGGGTTCAAGAGATTCTCCTGTCTCAGCCTCCTGAGTAGCTGCGATTAAAGGCATGAGCCACCACACCCAGCTATTTTTTGTATTTTTAGTTGAGACAGGGTTTCACCATGTTGGCCAGGCTGGTCTTGAACTCCTGACCTCAGGTGATCCACCCTCCTTGGCCTCCCAGAGTGCTGGGATTACAGGCGTGAGACACCACTCATGGTCTTTCCTGTTTGTTTTCAAGGCCCTCCTTTGAAGCACCATCTTTTCCACTGTTGTATCCCACGCCTTGAACCTGCCCAGCTCATAGCAGGGGTATAATAAATATTTGCCGAATAAATGGATAACTAAATAAGCCTATTTTATTTTATTCGGGCCTCAAGAGCCCGTTCTGAAAAGTCAAAAGCTGAATTTATGATTCCTGCTTTAGCAATTCTAGTTCTCCTCAAGGCAATTCATCCTCGGTATTAGGCAGGTAGTCAAGGAGGAGCAGCAGCCAAGAGCATGTCGAGGAATATTTTCTTTTTTGGTTGGTACCAGGTTTTGGGCAGGGCAGGAAGAGAATACGTGTCTTCAGCACAAAACCAGACAAGTTCTTATCCTGAAGGGTGGCACATCTTTCTGTCTTCCATGACCTGAGTCTCTGTTGTCTCTGAAAAGTGGAATGGAGCAGGCTTGGGGCACCCACCTTCCCTCTCACTCTTGGGCTGCACGTGTTTTGGAATTCAGGGGCTGGTACACACCACCGTCCACTGGGCTAAACACCCGTAGGAGTGGGGAGCTCTACCTGAATTTGATTTTAGGGAAGAAGAAAGATCATTGAGATAATGAAATGTAATACCTGAAGGAAAAGAGTGGGACGGATGCTTTCAAGGGAGAAGGACCCTCAAGTGAAAAGGCCTCCAGGGGCCGGGCACGGTGGCTCATGCCTGTAATCCCAGCACTCTGGGAGGCAGAGGTAGGAGGATCACTTGAGATTATGAGTTCGAGACCAGTCTGGCCAACATGGTGAAACCCTGTCTCTACTAAAAATACAACAACAACAAGAACAAAATTAGCCAGGTGTGGAGGTGCATGCCTGTAGTCCCAGCTACTTGGGAGACTGAGGTAGGAGAATCGCATGAATCAGGAGGTGGAGATTGCAGTGAACCGAGATGGAACCACTGCACTCCAGCCAGGGTGACAGATTGAGACTCTGTCTTAAAAAAACAAAAAACAAAAACACGGGCCAGGCACGGTGGCTCACACCTGTAATCCTAGCACTTTGGGAGGCAGAGGCAGGCGGATCATGAGGTCAAGAGATTGAGACCATCCTGGCCAACGTGGTGAAACCTCATCTCTATTAAAAATACAAAAATTCTCTGGGCGTGGTGGCACACGCCTATAGTCCCAGCTACTCAAGAGGCTGAGGTAGGAGAATGGCTTGAACCCAGGAGGTGGAGGTTGTGGTGAGCCAAGATCGCGCCACTGCACTCCAGCCTGGGCGACAAGAGCGAAACTCCGTCTCAAACAAACAAACAAACAAACAAACAAACAAAAAACGAACAAAAACTAAAGTCAACACACATGTGACGGGCTGGGAGAAACCTTTGCCTGCCACAGTATAACAGCTTCATAATGGAAAATGGAGAGAATCTTGAAAGAAATAAGAAAATGACCAAAAAAATCCCCAAAACAAACAAACAAACAAGAAAACCCAACAGGAAGCTGCGCAACTCATATGAAAGGGTGATTTGAAGAAGAAAGGA
Organism: Macaca nemestrina; assembly: GCF_043159975.1. Taxonomy (NCBI): domain Eukaryota; kingdom Metazoa; phylum Chordata; class Mammalia; order Primates; family Cercopithecidae; genus Macaca; species Macaca nemestrina. Next base: position 108,667,546 of record NC_092139.1, on the reverse strand, counting down.
TCCAAATTCCCGGTAAACCTAGGAAAAGAAGTTCAATGTCTCCAGAAATTAGAGGAATGTGAATGTTACTGGCTGAAGTGTGTCCTTCTGAAAAAAATATGTTTTAGTCCTAACTTCCAGCCACCTCAGAATGTGATCTTTGTGGGAACAGGGTAATGGCAGAGGTAATTGGTCAAGATGGGGTCATACTGGAGTTGGGTGGGCTCCCATCCAACATGGCATCCTTAGAAGGAGCTGGCCAGTGAAGACGGAGACACACAGGAAGGAAGATTGGAGGGAGGCATCTCCAGACCAAAGAATGCTAAAGATTGCCAGCAAATCACCAGAGGCTGGGCTGGGGCAAGGAAGGATTCTACACTACAGGTTTCAGCATAAGCATGGTCTTGTCGACGCTTTAATTTTTTTGTTATTGTTTGTTTATTTGTTTTTTTGAGACAGAGTCTTGCTCTGTTACCCAAGCTGGAGTGCAGTGGCACGATCTCGGCTCACTGCAACCTCTGCCTCCCAGGTTCAAGCAGTTCTCCTGCCTCTCCTCCCAAGTAGCTGCAGGCATGCACTACCATACCTGGCAAATTTTTTATATTTTTGGTAGAGATGAGGTTTTACCACGTTGGTCAGGCTGGTCTCAAACTCCTGACCTCAAGCGATCCGCCTGCTTTGGCCTCCCAAAGTGCTGGGATTACAGTTGTGAGCCACCTCGCCCAGCCAACACTTTGATTTTGGACTTTGAACCTCCAAAACTGTAAGACAATGCATTTCCATTTATTTATTTATTCATTTATTTTTTGAGATGGAGTCTCACTCTGTTGCCCAGGCTGGAGTGCAGTGGCACAATCTTGGCTCACTGCAACCTCCGCCTTCCGGGTTTAAGCACTTCTCGTGCTTCAGCCACACAAGTAGCTGGGATCACAGGCATGCTTCAGCGTGCCCAACTCATTTTTGTATTTTTAGTAGAAACGGTGTTTCACCATGTTGGCCAGGCTGGTCTCCAACTCCTGGCCTCAAGTGATCCGCCCACCTCGGTCTCCCAAAGTGCTGGGATTACAGGCGTGAGCCACCGCGCCTGGCCACATTTCTGTTTTTAAACCACCTAGTGTGTGGTCCTTTGTTATATCACCCCTAGAACACTAATATGGTAAATTAAAACAACGTTGAGATCACTTTCATTTTTTTCCATCAGTTGGCAAAACAATGAAAAATATTATTATATCCAGTGCTGGCAAAGATGTGAGAAAACTCTCCCTGCAATTCTGATGGGAGTTGGATTTAGCGACACCCCTTGGGTGGCAATTTGGCAGGACACCATCAGATAAAAATGAAAAGGCTCTTGTCCTACAACTTGGCAATCCTAGCTCTGTCTAACCTGGAGAAATACTTACACATGTTCACAAAAGAGTTGCATATTAGAATGTTCTTTGTGGCATGTTTGTAACAGCAGAAAACCTGACAAATCTATGACATCCACGGACAGGAAATGGCTCATGAACTGGTCTCTCTCCTCAGGGGGGATTCATGATGAAGTTGCTGAAGTTTAAGCTGCAGGCGTCTCACTTGCACCACCCCCTTCCAAGGCCCAAGGAGGGGCTTTAGCAATTTCTATGTGCAACGTTGTATTATTTCTTAAAGAGGCTCCCCCTGAATGCATAAGCTCCAGGCTCCATAACATTTGAGCCTGCTCCTGTCATACTCTATAATGGATGATGGCAATTAACAAAGAAATAGGGCCAGTGGGCCAGACATGGTGGCTCACCCCTGTAATCCCAGCACTTTGGGAGGTCGAGGTAGGCGGATCATTTGAGGTCAGGAGTTGGAGACCAGCTTGGCCAACATAGTGAAATACCATCTCTACTAAAAATACAAAATTTAGCCTGGCATGGTGGCGCTTGCTTGTAATCCCAGCTACTCGGGAGGCTGAGGCAGGAGAATCGCTTGAACCCAGGTGGCAGAGGTTGTGGTGAGCCAAGATCACGCCATTGCATTCCAGCCTGGGTGACAGAGTAAGACTCCATCTTAAAAAAGAAAAAAAAAAAAAAAAGATAGAAAGAAAGAAAGAAAAAAGTAAGGCCAGTGGCTAGAGAACAGAGGGTTTCACTGAGCAGAGCCTCTGAGTTCTTGGAGAGGGTTGGAAGTGACAAGTTGAGAAACAGAGCAGGCATCACCTCCTGCCACCCACCCTGGGCAGCTGGCGTGGGCATGTGACACAGATTGGGTCAATCTGAGAGGCTCCTATATAGAAGGTGGGATTAGGGGCCAGTGGTGGGCAGTGAGTATCCCAGGGGCCACCTGCTTGCAGGCCATGATGATTGTCCAGGAGTGGCGGTGTCGGCCCGCAGTTCCTGTGGTTTGGTCTCAGCTGCATTTTGTCCCTCTTGGTTTGGCCTTTTTTTTTTTTTTCTAAGTTTCTTCTCTAGCCTTCCTGCCATTTGTTCATTTTGTTTGTTTGTTTTTGAGAGAGGATCTTGCTCTGTCACCTAGGCTAGAGTGCAGGGACGTGATCATGGCTCACTGCAACCTTGACCCTCCCGGGCTCAGGTGAGCCTCCTACCTCAATCTCCCAAGTAGCTGGAACTACAGGCATGTGCCACCACACCTGGCTAATCTTTGCATTTTTTGTAGAGATGGGGTTTCACCAGGCTGGTCTCGAACACCTGAGCTGAAGCAATCCTCCTACCTTGGCCTCCCAAAGAGATGGGATCACAGGTGTGTAATTCTCACCTGGCACTTCCTGCCATTTGCTGAGCTTTCTGATGGTCTCCTAATAAATCCCCTTCCTGCATAAGCTAGCCAGTTGGTCTCTTCTCTTTGCCACCAAGAACCTGACTGGTACCAGTAGCTCACCCCAGTTCCCAGAAATATTTAAGGGAATACATAGAATTCTTTTCAGTCTAATGCTTTTCTCCTGCAAATTTTTCTGAAATCTTTGATGTCTACTATGACTCATCTCCACTAGAATTTCATAAAAGGTATTGAATCTGACACGAGAGGTATAGGTTTATTTATTCTGGCTTTGGCGCACAGCTCAACCATGGTGCTCTGCCACTCAGGAACCCAGAGCCCTGGAAAGCCTGAGGTTCCCTGGGCAGATCCCTTTCTATCGGGAGATGACCCCCGCACACCCCAAATAGGAAGATTGCTTTCTTTTTAGATGGAGTCTTGCTCTGTCGCCCAGGCTGGAGTGCAGTGGTGTGATCTCGGCTCACTGCAACATCCACCTCCTACGTTAAAGCAATTCTCCTGCCTCAGCCTCCCGTGTAGCTGGGATTACAGGCATGTGTCACCATGCCCGGCTAATTTTTGTATTTTTAGTAGAGACGGGGTTTCACCATGTTGGTCAGTCTGGTCTTGAAATCCGGACCTCAGGTGATCCACCCGCCTCGGCCTCCCAAAGTGCTGGGATTACAGGCGTGAGCCACCGCACCCAGCTCCAAATAGGAAGATTTTCATAACACTTAACACTTGGAGAGTTTGTTCCCTGCATAAGAGGTAAAGTCATTCAGTGGAAAGAACATGAGATTTGGAGTCAGGAGACTGCTCTCAGGTCCAAATCTGCCTCCGGGCACAGTCTCTCCAACACTCTGAGCCCCGTACTCTCATTTGTAAAGGGGGTAACAGTACTTACTACAGATCAGCCATCCAGGAGACCCTGGGCGCTGCCACTCCACAGCCCCGACTAGAGAAGGTGTCAGAAATTCTTTTTCTTTTTCTTTTTGAGACAGAGTTTTGCTCTGTCACCCAGGCTGGAGTGCAATGGCACAATCTTGGCTCACTTCAACTTCCATCTCCCAGGTTCTAGCGATTCCCCTGTCCCAGCCTCTTGAGTAGCTGGGACTACAGGGGCCTGTCACCACACCCAGCTGATTTTTGTATTTTCAGTAGAGACGGGGTTTCACCATGTTGGCCAGGCTAGTCTCAAACTCCTGACCTCAAATGATCCACCCGCCTTGGCCTCCCAAAGTGCTGGAATTACAGGCGTGAGCCTCTGCACCCGGCCCACAGATTGTTTTTATGAACAAGTCGTTATGCTGTATTCCTCGGACTTCAGACATGTGGACTAGAAGAGGATCAGGTGACTGTGGCAAGGGCAGCCATCTCTGGAGGTCAGTGCTCTGTGAGCTGGGTTAGCATGAACGGTCCTGCCCGATCACCTGTTTCTCGTGGACACATGAAATGCAAGGCTTCCGCGGAGATTTGTGCAGCAGGGACACAGAAACCCAGAGATCCGCAGAGATGACAGCTAAAAGTAGAAGCTGAGGCAGTAGAAGCTTTAAGCATGCAGGAGTACGCAGGAGTAAGGCGGCAGAGAGGCCGTGGTGGTTGCGGGAGCTGTTGGTCCCCTGCGTTGTATCCCCTTGGGCCTTCTTCGTCCACTGCAGGTGTAGGCGGTGGTTCCCTGCACACACAAAGCTTCAGTTCACTACCCCCATCTCTCTGCTTCTCAGCCCGAGGGGTTTTTTCTGGAGCAGTGAACACTTGTTCAGCCTTTTGTGCAGGGGAATCCAGAAGGGCCAGGTATTTAAAACCTCCAGGGCCTGGCTCAGTACCCGGCTTGCCATCGCTGGGTGGGCAGTGCTGTGGTGTGCTCTGCACGACCCCTCAGCGGGCCCGGAGGGGGACTGAGCCCAGTTGCCCACAGAGGTGACCCGCTCAGTGCCTTTCCTCACTCCCCTGTCTCACATTCCCTCTCCCGCGCTGTGCTTCCTGGAATCAACTCCAAAATAAGCTACCAAGTTCTCGTCTCAGGCTCTTCTTTAGGGGAATCTAAATTTAGACAGTGGCACTAGAAGAAAAGAGAAACAGCAACAAAAATCTACTGTGGGTGCTGAGAAGCAGCGGACACTTCTGCAGGGACAACCAGATGGAGGCCTGTGGCCTACTGAGCGACATTCCGGTCTCCCAGGCCAGACTGTGTAGACAGGGAGCATTTCCTGTGAGCCTGCTGTGCTACCAGTGTGCCTGAGGGAACCCGAGGAAGACTCTGGTCCTTTCAACCTGAAGACACTGAACCAGGCATCTCCTAAGGAGAGCTGCTGTTTATTGGGCATCTACTATGTGGCCAGCTCTGTGGCAGGCACTTCCCTCTCATCTCTCATTCTCTTGACAACTTGCAAGGGAGGTAATATCTTAAAAAACAAAGTAGGCCGGGCGCGGTGGCTCAAGCCTGTAATCCCAGCACTTTGGGAGGCCGAGATGGGCGGATCACGAGGTCAGGAGATCGAGACCATCCTGGCGAACACCGTGAAACCCCGTCTCTACTAAAAAATACAAAAAACTAGCCGGGCGCGGTGGCGGGCGCCTGTAGTCCCAGCTACTCGGGAGGCTGAGGCAGGAGAATGGCGTGAACCCGGGAGGCGGAGCTTGCAGTGAGCTGAGATCTGGCCACTGCACTCCAGCCTGGGCGACAGAGCGAGACTCCGTCTCAAAAAAAAATAAATAAATAAATAATAAATAAATAAATAAATAAAAATACAATAATTAGCCGGGTGCGGTGGCACGGGCCTGTAGCCCCAGCTGTTCAGGAGGTTGAGGCAGGAGAATCACTTGAACCTGGGAGGCAGAGGTTGCAATGAGCCAAGATAATGTCACTGCACTCCAGCCTGAGGTGGCAGAGTGAGACTCCATCTCAAAAAAAAAAAAAAAAAAAAGATGGAAGACCTATATTTAAGAACTAAAACCACAAAAACTCTTAGAAGACAATATAGGGGCAAATATTCATGATGTTGGACTTGACAACAATTTCTTAAATGTGACATCAAAAGAAAAAATAAATAGATTGCAATTCATCAAAATTAAAAACTTTTGTGTATCAAAGGATATTATGGGTTTTGTTATTATTGTTGTTGTTGTTTGTTTGTTTGAGACAGAGTTTCCCTTTGTTGCCCAGGCTGGAGTGCAGTGATGTGACCTCGGCTCACTGCAGCCTTCACCTCCCAGGCTCAAGCAAGCTATCCTCCCACCTCAGCCTCCTGAGTAGTTGGGACTACAGGCATGTGGCACCATGCCTGGCTAATTTTTGAATTTGTTTGTAGAGACGGGGTTTCACCATCTTGCTCAGGCTGGCCTCAAACTGCTGGGCTCAAGCGAACCTCCTGTCTTGGCCTCCTAAAGTGCTGGGATTACAAGCGTAAGCCACCACGCCCAGCTGGGACACTATTAAGAGAGTGAAAAGGTAACCCATAGAATGGAAACAAATTTTTGCAAATCATATATCTGGTAACAATTTAATATCCACATTATATAAAAAGTTCCAACAACTCACCACCACCAAAAAAACCCCCCAAAAATAACCCCCCCAAGAAAAGCCCAATTAAAAAATGGCAAAGGGGCCAGGCATGGTGGCTCATGCCTGTAATTCCAGTACTTTGGGAGGCTGAGCCTGGCAGATCACTTGAGGTCAGGAGTTCGAGACCAGCCTGGCCAACATGGTGCAACCTCGTCTCTACTAAAATTACAAAATTTAGCCAGGTGTGGTGGCAGACACCTGTAATCCTCCTAGCTACTTGGGAGGCTGAGGTAGGACAATCGCTTGAACCTGGGAGGCAGAGGTGGCAGCGAGCCCAGATCTCACCACTGCACTCCAGCTTGAGCAACAGAATAAGACTCTGTGTTGGTCAGGTGCGGTGGCTCACGCCGGTAATTCCAGCACTTTGGGAGGCCAAGTGGGCGAATCACAACGTCAAGAGATGGAGACCATCCTGGCCAACATGGTGAAACCCCGTCTCTATAAAAATACAAAAATTAGCTGGGTGTGGTGGCGTGCACCTGTAGTCCCAGCTACTCAGAAGGCTGAAGCCGGAGAATTGCTTGAGCCCTGGAGGCGGAGCTTGCAGTGAGCCGAGATCGCGCCACTGCACTCCAGCCTGGAGACAGAGTGAGACTCTGACTCAAAAAAAAAAAAAAGAAAAAAAGAAAAAAAAAAAAAAGACTGTCTCAAAAAACAAAACAAAAACCAAAAATGGCTAAGAAAGAAGCCATGAAAAGATGCTCAACATCGTCAAAACCACAACTAGTTCTCATTCCCCAGGATTTATTATCAAAATTCATAAAATGACAAGTGTTGGCAAGGATGTCGCTGTGGACTGAATTGTACCCCTCCCTGCAAATTCATATGTTGAAGCCCTAGCTCCTGGTATGACTGTATTTGGAGATAACGTGTTTTGGAGATAATTAAGGTTAACTGAGGTATAAAGTTGGGGACCTAATCCAATAGGACTAGTGTCTCAGAAGAAGAGAAAGAAGAAGAGAAAGAAGAGACCGGGCTTCCCATCGCTGGGTGCGCAGTGCTGTGGTGTGCTCTGCACGACCCCTCAGCAGGCCCGGAGGGGGACTGAGCCCAGGTGCCCACAGAGGTGACCCACTCAGTGCCTTTCCTCACTCCCCTGTCTCACATTCCCTCTCCCGCGCTGTGCTTCCTGGAATCAACTCCAAAATAAGCTACCAAGTTCTCGTCTCAGGCTCTTCTTTAGGGGAATCTAAATTTAGACAGTGGCACTAGAAGAAAAGAGAAGCAGCAACAAAAATCTGCTATGGGTGCTGAGAAGCAGCGGACACTTCTGCAGGGACAGCCAGATGAGCCCTGGGCTATCACCCAGAGCTCTCTCTCTCCAAAGGCCATGTGAGGATGCAGCAGGAAGGCAGCCGTCTACAAGCCAGGAAGAGAGCCCTCATCAGAAACTGAATTTACTGGCACTTTGATCTTGAACTTCCAGCCTCCAGAACAGAATAGAAAATAAATTTCTGTTGTTGAAGCTGCCCAGTCTATGGTATTTTGTTAGAACAGCCTTAGTAGACTAATACAAATTTGGAGAAATTGAAGTGCATTGCTGGTGGAAATGTAAAATAGTATACCTGTGGAAAAATTTGGCAATTACTAAAAAAGCTAAACATAGAATTTACTGTATGACCCAACAATTCTACTTCTTGATATATACCCAAAATAACTGAAAGCAGGGTCTTCTAGAGACATTTGTACACATTGTGTTTATTGCAACATTATTTGTGACAGCCAAAAGGTAAAAAAAAACAAAAAAACAAACAAACAAAAAAAACAGTCAGACATGGTGGTTCATGTCTATAATCCCAGCAATTTGGGAGGTCGAGGCAGGCAGATCACCTGAGGTCAGGAGTTCAAGACCAGCCTAGCCAACATTGAGAAACCCCGTCTCTACTAAAAAATACAAAAATTAACCGGGCGCAGTGGCTCACGCCTGTAATCCCAGCACTTTGGGAGGTGGAGGTGGGCGGATCACGAGGTCAGGAGATCGAGACCACCCTGGCTAACACAGTGAAACCTTGTCTCTACTAAAAATACAAAAAAATTAGCCGGGTGTGGCAGCGTGCGCTTGTTTTCCCAGCTGCTGGGGAGACTGAGGCAGGAGAATGGCGTCAACCCAGGAGGCGGAGCTTGCAGTGAGCTGAGATTGTGCCACTGCACTCCAGCCTGGGTGACAAAGCAAGACTCTATCTCAAAATAAATAAATAAATAAAATAAAATAAGGCCGGGCATGATGGCTCACGCCTGTAATCCCAGCACTTTGGGAGGCTGAGATGGGCAGATCACCTGAGGTCAGGAGTTCAAAACCAGCCTGACCAGCATGATGAAACTCCGTCTCTACTAAAAGTACAAATATTAGCTGGGCGTCATGGCGCATACCTGCAATGCCAGCTACTAGGGAGACTGAGGCAGGAGAATTGCTTGAACCCAGGAGGCAGAGGTTACAGTGAGCCGAGATCATTGCAGCCTGGGCAACAGAGCGGGACTCTGTCTCAAATAAGTAAATGTATATATTGCATAAAAAATAAAAATCTTGTCTACTCCGAATCATGAATGATGATACTGTGGGGTGGGTAGCCCACTGCAAAGGGTAGGGTGAGGTAAAACCATCATCACCAAAGACCAAGAGAGGGTAAGCAAATCCTCTGGGTGGGTAAGGGGACAGGGCTTGGTATCAACCGTGGGCCAAGGATGAGGACGCCAGCCTTGGAGTCAGGCAGACCCTGATTCAAATTCTGCCCCTGCCATTTCCTATGGCGGGAACTTAAACGAGTCACTTAGCTCTCTGGGTATCAGTTTCCTGATGTGCAGCATCGGGGCAACAACAGAACTAATTTCACAGGCTCTATTTTTGTTGTTTTTTTGTTTTTTGAGATGGAGCCTTGCTCTGTTGCCCAGGCCAGAGTGCAATGGTGCCATCTCGGCTCACTGCAACCTCCACCTGCTGGGTTCAAGCGATTCTGCTGCCTCAGCCTCCTGAGTAGCTGGGACTACAGACATGCACCACCACGCCTGGCTAATTTTTGTATTTTTAGTAGAGACGGGGTTTCACCATGTTGGCCAGGCTGGTCTCAAATTCCTGACCTCCAGTGATCCATCCCCCTCAGCCTCCCAAAGTGCTAGGATTACAGGTGTGAACCACGGCGCCCAGCCCACAGGCTCTATTTTTGTGATGAATAAGTGGATGGTGCAGTTTCCCCTTGTGCCTGGCACATCATTGAAAGTCAATGAATAGGCCAGGCATGGGGCATACAACTGTAATCCTGGCACTTTGGGAGGCCGAGGCAAGTGGCTCACCTGAGGTCAGGAGTTAGAGACCAGCCTGACCAACATAACAAAACGCTGTCTCTACTAAAAATACAAAAATCAGCCAGGCATGGTTGCACACGCCTGTAATCCCAGCTGCTAGGGAGCTGAGGCAGGAGAATCGCTTGAACCTGGGAGGCGGAGGTTGCAGTGAGCCGAGATCGTGCCACTGTACTTCAGCCTCCTGGGCGACAGAGCCAGACTCTGCCTCAACAACAACAACAACAACAGAAACTTCTTACCCAGCCCAACATGTCTCCAGGTGAACTGGCCCCAGCCTTCCTCTGTAAAAATGATGCTCCCTCCTGTGTTCACAGAGCTCCAATCACACTGGAGCAAGTCATCATCTGCCCCGGGGACTTGATCTTGAACTCCCCACCTATCTCCGATGACTGGCTTCATCAAGTCTCAGAACTTGCGTATCATGTGCTCAGAGGACTTCCCTGCCACTCTGTTAGAAATGGCCAACAAGTTTTACTCTGACACCTCAACCCGCTTCACTGTCTACATGACACTTAGCACTATCTAAAACACTAGTCACATATGTGATTACTTCTTTACAGCCTGTCTACCCTCCTGGTTCTGAGGCTCCAGCAGAGCGAAAGCCTTGTCTGTCCTGTTCACCTGTGAATCTCCAGCACTCAACACGGTGCCCTAATGAATACCGGCTGAGTAAATGAATGAAGGAATGAACGAATGAGTGGCCCTGACTTTGACTTCATTCGTGTCTGCCAAGCCAATTATCTGGTCAGGATCTGGCGGTCCACTAGGAGACAGTATTAAAATGATGGTATAGACGTAAGTATTTGTCCTGACCCCTGCAACAGTTATGGTTCACTTTGAAATAATTTGTGTGTGTTTTTTTTTGTATATATGAGTCTAGGAGCTTGATAATTATTGGCATTGTTATTATTATCATGCTCTATTATTCATTGACCTTTTTTTTCTTAATTTTTTTTTTTTTTTTGAGACAGAGTCTCACTCTGTCGCCCAGGCTGGAGTGCAGTGGTGCAATCTTGGCTCACTGCAACCTCCACTTCCTGGGCTCAAACGATTCTCGTGCCTCAGCCTCCCGAGTAGCTGGTACTAGAGGTGCTCGCCACCACGCCTGGCTAATTTTTTTTTTTTTTCTTTGTATTTTTAGTAGAGACAGGGTTTCACCATGTCGGCCAGGCTGGTCTCGAGCCCCTGACTTCAAGTGATCCGCCCGTCTCGGCCTCCCAAAGTGCTGGGATTACAGGCGTGAGCGACCATGCCTTGCCTTTGTTTTTCTTTTTCTTTTTCCGAGACAGAGTCTTGCTCTGTCGCCCAGGCTGGAGCGCAGTGGCGTGATCTTGGCTCACTGCAACCTACAGGTGAGCGCCACCATATCTGGCTTTTTTTTTTTTTTTGAGATGGAGTCTCATTCTGTCACCCAAGCTGGAGTGCAGTGGCACAATCTCGGTTCACTGCAAGCTCCGCCTCCTGGGTTCACACCATTCTCCTTCCTCAGCCTCCTGTGTAGCTGGGACAGGTGCCCACCACCACGCCCGGCTAATTTTTTGTATTTTTAGTAGAGACAGGGTTTCACTGTGTTAGCCAGGATGGTCTCAATCTCCTGACCTCGTGATCCACCTGCCTCGGCCTCCCAAAGTGCTGGGATTACAGGCGTGAGCCACCACGCCCAGCCTGTACAGCTAATTTTTATATTTTTTACTAGAGACAAGGTTTCACCATATTTGCCAGGCTGGTCTTAAACTCCTGGGCTCAAGCGATCCTCTCACCTTGGCCTCCCAAAGTGATGGGATTACAGGCGTGAGCCGCCGTGCCCAGCCAATTCATTTTTTAAAGAAAGAACTTGGAGTTGGTCCCTTGCCTGTGGCAGAAGCTGTGGGAAAGGTGGCAGAGTTTTCCTGTCATGTCTGAAGCTGGTCTCTGTGAGAGAAACAGTGAGGGCCGGGTACGGTGGCTCACACCTGTAATCCCAGCACTTTCTGAGGCTGAGGTGGGCGGACCGCCTGAGGTCAGGAGTTCGAGACCAGCCTGGCTAACATGGTGAAACCCCGTCTCTACTAAAAATACAAAACTTAGCAGGGCATGGTGGCACATGCCTATAGTCCCAGCTACTCAGGAGGCTGAGGCAGGAGCATCACTTGAACCTGGGAGGCAGAGGTTGCAGTGAGCCAAGATCACGCCACTGGATCCCAGCCTGGGTGACAGAGCAAAACTCTGTCTCCAAAAATAAAAATAAAAAATGAAAAAGAGAAGCAGTGAGAATCCCAGCAGCATGGATTCCCTGGTTCTCTTCAGTCTTAGATCCAGCTGCGTCTCCAGCCCTTTCTGCTGTTGCATTGCAGACCTCTACAGCCCTCCAAGAAATTTCCCTTTTGCCCAAGCAGAAGCTGGATTTCTGTACTTTACGCAAAGAATTCTGATCAAAACCCAAGCAGAATTCTGCAAATATGTAATGTGTCATCTGTGCAAAAAGCAATGTGTTCTTCACTAATGAAAGTATTTATGCAGTTTGAATACTGCCTGGAAAGGGTTTAAAAGAAGGAATTTCTGCTGAGGATGGTAGTCCCAAAATGATACAAATAGGAACAGTAGCAGCTGCCTCCATTTGAGTGCTTGCTACATACTAGGTACTGTGGTAGTTTAGTAGGGAAGCCAGTTTTGTTCCAGGTTAGACTTTGAAGTTCTTTTAGTTCTTTTTTTGAGGTTTCTTTTTTTTTTTTTTTTGAGACAGAGTCTCGCTCTGTCACCAGGCTGGAGTGCAGTGGCGCAGTCTCGGCTCACTGCAATTTCCACCTCCCGGGTTCAAGCGATTCCCCTGCCTCAGCCTCCCAAGTAGCTGGGACTACCACCATGCCCGGCTAATTTTTTGTATTTTAGTAGAAAAAGTTTCCTCATGTTGGCCAGGATGGTCTTGATCTCCTGACCTCATGATCCACCCACTTCGGCTTCCCAAAGTGCTCCTGTGCCCGGCCGAAGTTCTTAATGACTAAGTTAAACAAAGCTTTTCAAACTTTTTAGTATCAGGACCCTTTTATGATGTTAAAAACTGAGGACTCCAAAGTTTTATGCGGGTTTTATCTACAAATATTTACAATAATGGAAACCAGAACTGAGAAATTAGCCTGGGGAACACAGTAAGACTCTGAGACAGGGTCTCCCTCTGTTACCCAGGCTGGATAACAGGTTGCAGGATCTTGGCTCACTGCAACCTCCACCTTCTGGGCTCAAGCAACCTTCCTGCCTCAGCCTCCCCAGCAGCTGGGACTACAGGTACATGCCCCCACGCACAGCTAATTTTTATATTTTTTGGAGATAAGGTTTCACCATGTTGCCCAGGCTAGTCTTGAACCCTTGGATTCAAGCAATCCACCCATCTTGACCTCCCAAACTGTTGGGATTACAGGCGTGAGCTACCATGCCCGGCCAAGACTCTACACAAAATTGAAAAATTAGCTCAGTGTGGGGCCTGGTGGGGTGGCTCACACCTGTAATCCCATCACTTTGGGAGGCCAAGGCAAGTGGATTGAGGTCAGGAGTTTGAGACTAGCCTGGCCAACATGGTGAAACCTCGTTGCTAATCAAAATACAAAAATTAGCCATGTATGGGGGCATGTGCCTGTAATCCCAGCTCCTCGGGAGGCTGAGGCAGGAGAATCACTTGAACCTGAGAGAAGGAGGTTGCAGTGAGCCGAGATGGCGCCACCGCACTCCAGCCTGGGCGACAAGAGCGAGACTTTCAAAAAAAAAAAAAATTAGCTGGGTATGGTGGTGCACGCATGTAGTCCCAGCTACTTAGGAGGCTGAGGCGGGAGGATCACTTGAACCCAGGAGGTTGGGGCTGCAGTGAGCTGTGATCTCGCCACTGTACTCCAGCCTTGGGGACAGAGCAAGACCATGTCTCAAATCCCGCCGCCCCCCACAAAAGAAAAGCCCCAGAAATTTGAAAAATGACTGAAAAGAATAAAAACCCATCACTTATGAACATATTTTTAGTAAAATTATTTTTAAAAACAAAAAATGTGAGACTAGCAGTTTTTGTATTTTTGCTAATCTCTTTTACATCTGATTTAATAGAAGACAGTGGATTCTTAAGACGGTTTCTTCATTAGATATGCTGCTTTGGTTGCATATAAAGAAAAACTGCTTTCACATAGACTTGCAGTTGGAAGAACTTCATGAACCCCCTGAAAGGGTTTAAGGTACCCCCTTGTCAAGAATCCTCAGATGATACTTTGAGAACCACTGCAACAAACTATATTGCTTCTCAGTTAAAAAATCTGTATTATTAACCATTGAATTAGTATTAGAACTGACAATTCCTTCCATCTCCCAAGATTTTTTTTTTTTTTTTTTTTTTTTGAGACGGAGTTTCGCTTTTGCTGCCCAGCCTGGGGTGCAGTGGTGCGATCTCGGCTCACTGCAACCTCCACCTCCCAGGTTCAAGGGATTCTCCTGCCTCAGCCTCCTGAGTAGCCCAGATTACAGGTGCACACCACCGTGCCTGGCTAATTTTTGTATTTTTAGTAGAGATGGGGTTTCACCATGTTGGTCAGGCTCATCTCGAACTCCTGACCTCGTGATCCGCCCGCCTGATTGTAGGCATGAGCCACCGCCCCGGCCAATATCAATTTTTAACTTGAGTTCATAAATTGTCCTTTTGCCAGCCACGATTATATATATCTTTATTTTTCTAAGCCAAGAAAAGAAAGAAACATGTCATACACCAGGGGTCCCTAAACCTTGGGCTGCAGAGTGGATACCAGTCCATGGCCTGCTAGGAACCCGGCTGTACAGCAGGAGGTGAACAGGTGCTGACCAAGCATTACCGCCTGAGCTCTGCCTGTCAGATCAGCGGCGACATTAGATTCTCATAGGAGCTTGAACCCTATGGCGAACTGTGCATGTGAGGGATCCAGGTTGTGGAGTCCATCTAGTGCCTCATGATCTCAGGTGGAACAGTTCCATAACCATCCCCAGGCACACCCCCACCCCACCCCCAGCTGTGGAAAAACTGTCTTTCATGAAACCAATCCCTGGTGGCAAAAAGGTTGGGGACTGCTGTCATACACAACCAAAGGTCACATTTGTATATTGGTTTTACATTTTACAAAGCTTTTCTCTGTGACCACATGATACCACTTAGTCCTCAGAAGCCCACAGTACAGACAAAGTTCAGCGTAGAGAGGCAACTTTGCCAAGATTGCCATCAGTAACCAGGCTGTGGAACCAGGACTCAGAACTGGGTTTGATGACTGAATCCCACATTCTTCCCTCATTCAGCTGCCCGCTGCTGTCACACAGGAGGAGAAAGAAGGGCTGACTGCTGTCTTCGGGTGCCAGCGATCCATACTCTGCCTCTGTCGGATGCCTCATGACTAAGTGATGCGCTCAGAGGACAACCCTGCTCTGGCCCGGATGAACGAACATTTCACTTTCGAAAGTTGAGTTTTCAGCCTTGGAAGGGGAGACTCTTCATTTATGTTCACTTTGTTCACATACACAAGAGAGAGCATCCGTTCTAGAATCCAACTGGACTTTATTTGACACAGAATACAATATGGCTACAGAAACAGCAAACTGAAAAAACAAAGCAGAAAAAACACGGTTCCATCTAATCTGTAATTAGGTAACAGCAGGGAAAGTCATTAAATGAATAACAAAACAATTAAGCTTGATGGAAGAAGTCTTTTCCTAGTGCCCATACCTGAAAGACAAAGCAAATTACTCTGATTAATTCCGTGGTAATTTCCTGTGTGAGACATAAAACCTGCTTAAACACCAGCAACTTTAGTTAGAACCTCAGTGATCACAGTCTGCTCCAGGACTGAGTGAGACACTGACACTAGCTTAAGCTGTCATTGTGATCCCCTTTCCCCTCCCCATCTTTCAGGACTCCTTGCCTACTATCCCCTCTTAGTGACAGGCTCTCCCTGTGACTCAACCATGCCCACCTGACAGGTGCGAGTAGCTGCTTGGTGGTATTAGGGAGGTGAGAGGGGAAAGTCATTGGTGGGTTGTGAAAGGCAGCTCCACCTGCTCACTCCAAGCAGGGGCTCAGTTTAAACTTTCGGGCTCCCCTGATCATGGCGGCCTATTTTCACCTGAACTCCGTTACTCAGGCATGTTCAGGGTAAAGCTAATAGTGAGAATAGCGATTGATCAGCTTTCAATTTCAAAATCTGTCATCAGCTCCAATTACAACTCTGATTACATTCAGTTCTATACAAAGAGAAAAGAAGCTAGGCGTGGATTTCAGGGGTTTCTGTTTTCCCCAGAAACTGAAATTTGGCTCTAAAATTATAAAAAATAAACAAGGGGCCGGGTGCAGTGGCTCACCCTTGTAATCCCAGCACTTTGGGAGGCTGAGGTGGGCAGATCATCTGAGGTCAAGAGTTCAAAACCGGCCTGGCCAACATGGTGAAACCCTGTCTCTATTAAAAATACAAAAATTAGCCAGGTGTGGTGGCAGGTGCCTGTAATCCCAGCTACTTGGGAGACTGAGGCAGGAAAACTGCTTCAACCTGGGAGTTGGAGGTTGCAGTGAACCGAGAGATCACACCACTGCACTATAGCCTGGGGGACAGAGTGAGACTCTGTCTCAAAATTAATATATATATAAATAAAAATAAACAAGGCCAAGGAATTTCTTCCACATATGAACAGATTTCTTGAACACAAGATCCCTCATTATCTTTTGTCCTGGATCTTTTTAGGCAGTTAACCTGATTAAAATAATTTGTTGTATGGATAGAAACTAGGGCACTGGAACTCTTGATCACAGCTTCTCTTAAGAAATCTACTTAAATATTGTCTTAAAAAGAGCTGTTGTGCCAAATTCCACATAGGTTAGGTTCTAGCACGTGATATGGGCTGTAGAACAATCCTATCAGATTAAAGAATACTGAAGAATTTGTTTTCCCAATGCACTGATAACTACCACCTGGGAAAGTCACCAGTTAGAGTGGCAGTCAAAGCCCCAGACAAGGAATTCTTCATACCCCCGCCAATTCTTAGATTTAGCCCTGGGCACATGTACGGGCAAAACGAGACCGTTTTGGTCTAAAACGGAACCTTGAGCCTGCTGTAGGGCAGAGCCAATTACACAGGCCGCCTGAAAACTTAGAAAAGTCCTCTGCCTTGACATGTATTCCTGTTATGGTTTTCCGTACAATGCAAGCTCCAAGGGCTGGAAGGACCATCTCAAACATTTTTATACTTTACACGGCACTTAGCATACATTTTGCTGAAGGAAGCCCAACAGTACCACTCAGATACTGAGTATTTGGCAGGTTTCTTAAAAACTGAATATGCACTGATAATACTTCCAAATGTTTTACCAAAATAAATTATTGAATTTAAAGGCAAAATCACTGCACTAATAATAGATTTCTAAGTATTTCACAAACAAAAGAATCCTAGTTTTTTGTTTTTTAAATCCAAGAATAGCCTAATAAAGACTTATATTTAAATTTAAAAACTCCTTTCCCAGAAAAAACTCAGTAAAGAAAATGACCAGTAATTCAAAAGAAAACAACATGCAGGAAGATAAACACAGTGGCTCACAGAAAAGCGTAAGAGATATAAAAACATGAACAACTGCCCAACCTCACTGAATATCCAAAAATGAAAATCTAATACTGATCGTCACCTATCAGAGTGGCTAAGATGGAAAAATTGTATGAGGAAGCCTTGGCAGGAAATGAAGAAAGGGGAGTTCTGCCTCACTGTTTGGAGGGAGTGTAAATTAGTGGATATTCTTAGGAATGGAAAAACTGACACTATTTCTCAAAAATAAAAATACATATATATTTTTTTTTTTTCTGAGACGAAGTTTTGCTCTTTTGCCCAGGCTGAAGTGGTGTGATCTCAGCTCACTGCAACCTCCAGCCCTCCAGGTTCAAGTGATGATTCTCCTGCCTCAGCCTCCCAAGTAGCTGGAATTACAGGTGTGCACCACCACGCTTGGCTAATTTTTGTATTTTTAGTAGAGACAGGGTTTCACCATGTTGGCCAGGCTGGTCTTGAACTCCTGACCTCAGGTGATCCCCCGCCTCAGTCTCCTAAAGTGCTAGGATTACAGGTGTGAGCAACTGCACCTGACCTTTTTTTTTTTTTATTGGCTCTGTTACTTAGGCTGGAGTGCAGTGGCCTGATCTCAGCTCACTGCAAACTCCGCCTCCTGGGCTCAAGCCATCCTCCCACCTCAGCCTCTAGAGTAGATTGCGAGTGCATGGCAACACATCCAGCTAATTTTCTTTCTTTTATTTGAGACAGGGTCTCACTCTGTCATCTAGACTGGAGCACAGTGGCACGATCTCACCTCACTGCAACCTCTGCCTCTCAGGCTCAAGTGATTCTCCTGCCTCAGCCTCCTGAGTAACTGGGATTACAGGCACGCACCACTACCACCCAGCTGATTTTTGTATTTTTTTAAGTAGAGACAGGGTTTCACCACGTGGGCCAGGCTAGTCTCAAACTGACCTCAAATGATCCACCTGCCTCAACCTCCCAAAGTCCTGGGATTACAGGCACGAGCCATCACGCACAGGCTAATTTACTATTTTTTGGTAGAGATGGGGTTTCAACATGTTGCCAGTTGGTCTCGAACTAGTGGACTCAAGCAATCTGCCCACCTTGTCCTCCTAAAGTGTTGAGATTACAGGTGTGAGCCACCAAGCCCAGCCATACTCTTTACCCAGAAATTCCTCTTTTAGGAATTACTGCTCCAAATACATCTACATATTTACATAAAGCTTCATGTATAAGGATGTTTCTCCCTTCACATTGCTTGCATCAGTGAAAAACTGGAAACCCAAATGTCCACCAATAGGGACTGACTTGTTTTTTGAGATGCAGTTTTGCTCTTGTTGCCTAGGCTGGAGTGCAAAGGCGCGATCTCAGCTCACCGCAACCTCTGCCTCCCGGATTCGAGTGATTCTCCTGCCTCAGCCCCCTAAGTAGCTAGGATTACAGGCATGCACCCCCACGCCCAGCTAATTTTGTATTTTTAGTAGAGACAGGGTTTCTCCATGTTGGCCAGGCTGGTCTTGAACACCCAACCTCAGGTGATCCACCCGCCTCGGCCTCCCAAAGTGCTAGGATTACAGGCGTGAGCCACTGTGCCCGGCCAGGGACTGACTTTTTAAAAAATGTAAAAAATGTTAAAAACATGCAAACAAATAAAAAAAAAAAAAAGAAAAAAGTTAAGGTACATTTACATAAAGAAATACTCTGCAAACATTAGAAATGAGGTAGTTTGTTATTGTGGAAATGGAAAATCTCCAAAATGTACAAAATGAAAAAAAAAAAAAAGGTGAATTACTGTATAGGATACTCACATTTATGTTAACAAAAAAATATATATACACACAGCCATGTAAATGCTGGGACATATAAGAGAGAGTCAGAAAATCTACTAAGAAGCTGTTCTGTCGCTGATGGCTAGCTCCAGCAAGCAGGAGCAGGGGCCTATAGTGGGAAATTCATGTTTTGTGATATACACTTTCAACCATTTAAATTTTTAAAAATTTACCAGGCCATGTTTTATTTATATAACAATAAAATCTAATCAGGATAGCCATAAATGCTATATTAGAATTAATCAGTATGAGATAAACTACTGAAATATGATAGGTGGATACAAGTCTAGTCAAAAGCTACCTGACATTAGGTAGCCCATGGAACCTCATTAGGATGTAATTTATGAAATATTTAAGAGTTTATAGATTATCACATTTTCTACTTTCACAGACCCTACAAGGCTGGGAAACCTGCTGGGCGCAGTAGCTCGCACCTGTAATCCCAGCACTTTGGGAGACCGAGGCAGGCAGATGACTTGAGACCAGGAGTTCAAGACCAGCCTGGCCAACATGGTGAAACCCCATCTCTACTAAAAATACAAAAATGAGCTGGGCATGGTGGCACATGCTTGTAATCCCAGCTACTTGCTAGGCTGACGTGGGAGGATTGCTTGAACCCAGGAGGTGGAGGTTGCAGTGAGCCAAGACAGCACCACTGCACTCCAGCCCGGGCAACAGAGCGAGATTCCATCTCAAAAAACAAACCAAAAAAAAGTTTGGGAGACTCTAGGCTGCAAATGTCTAATGTTGGCTAATCCTCTGTGCATTTTCCATACAGATAAGTCCTAGCTTAAGTAACCAAAAACTAGCTTTAAAAAAATAAGGCATGTATCATGTCTCCATCCCCCAAGACCACACTCCTTTCAGCCTGAGGCAAGTCAAAAAGCCCCGTCAAAACAACCAAAGATACCTACTTTTGGAATTCCCACTCTCTGTTGTCCAATGGACACACCTGTCGTGTTTTGAGCCAGCGAGAGATGCAGTGGAAGTGAAAAGCATGCTGGAAAAAAAGATATTTTATTAAAAATAACTCCGGTTTTTTAACAGGTCCCACAGGGCAGTGGCATGGGTGACACATAGTGGGCTAGAAAAGAAAAGGAGGTAACAACGAGAGGCAAAAGTTCAACAACTGACTGTATCTTGGTTAGATGCGAGGATATTTCCAATAAAGCATTTGTTAGAAATGTCACTACTACTAAAGGAAATCATTCAGGAAGCACAGGAGTATGTGCTAGCACTGAGCTCTCTTCTCTTTAAGAGAACATGGAATGTGGCTCCTTGGTCCCATTCAGTCTGTAAGGGGATACTTCCACTTTCCCTGGAAAGGAGGACCCTGATCAATGCAGATTTCAAATATCACCATTCCTGGTCTCTAGCTTCCCTCCCATCCTCCTGCCCCTGGAGAATATGACCTGCAGGAGCAGAGCCTTCTCCCCAGCCCTTGGTAGAGAAGTGCACGGTCACTGCCACCCACCCAGAATTGAGACGGGCACTTCCCCAACTTCCCCACACCCAGCTCAGCTCTGGTCAAAGGAACTTTATTTCCAGACTTATTCACGTCTGTGAATAAGAGCTCAGTACTTCACATGCCTGTAATGGGTGAGGGACTTTGTCTTAGGGAATAAGATAAAAGAAAATTGGGGTAAAAGGAAGTATTCTTACGAGGGACAAACAGCACACAAGCAGCCTAAAGAGCATCAAAAGGCTTATTTCATAATCAAGACAAGAAGTAAAAAGACAAGAGTACCAAGACCACTGGTAACTGACAGGGAGCTAGAAGTCTGCTTAGATTTGGGAAAAGGACAGGCTGCGTGCAGTTTTTTGGTGTGGGCTCATGACATGCAGATGCTAATCACAATGCCTCTACAATGAGCACTTCTCCCCCTGCTCATGTGCGTATTAGGACAGGTGTAGCAAGTGCTTCCTTCATTTCGTCTGTGATTGGTGCGCTGTGATGGGGCACGGGGAGAAATACTCACACCCTAACAAAACAACAAAAGCTTTGCAAGCTTCATTTAATAACAACTGAAATCTGGTCAGTACACCTCCCAAAGTATGTATGGAACTTAAGGGATTATACAATATGGATTATTATCTTGTGAAATATCTTTTGACAAAGACAAAAACATAATTCAGTAATTAAGAGTGGAATCCACAGCTACTACACTAACGATACCCAAGAGGACAAATATTCTCCTAGAGTACAGCCTTTTAGAAGATTCCTCTTCTGTTGACTCTTGTATAACTCACTGTGAAAAAGAGAAAAGGCAGCATTTCCAAAAGGCAGAAAGCGGCGACATTTTTCTTAACCACCGGGTGTTAGGGTCGGGTTCACCGAAGGGTATTCGACAGCTTCTCCCTCTCTCTCCTCACCCACTAAGCACTTTGCAGTGGTACAGGGTCCTGGTATAGCCCAACTAAGTCAGAGAACACCAAGCGCTGGGGAGAAGGGGGCTGTAATGAGGTGTCAGGGACGTGACAGCACCCTGAACGTTTACTAAGACGTGTTAATGGATATATTTAGCGGTCAAAGTACAATTTACAGAAGATAAATTTACAGTACTTGACAGTTTACAGAAGATGTTGACATGTATTACCTCATTTGAGGCCTCACATCAACCCTGGCAGGCAAGCATGACAGATATTTTTATCTTCATTTTACAGACAGGAAACCGAAACCCAGACAAGTGACTTGCCTAATTCATGGAGCTGGTTTGTAGAAGACCCAGAACTAGAACCCAGGACTCATCCAGAGGCTTCTGCCACACCATGCTGGCTCTCTTTTACGTCAGGCTCTCTGAGAGAATCTCTCCTTAGCGAAATTGAAGGGGATGTTCACTCTCTTTTCTTTCCATATAAAGGAACATGGTTCTTAGTATATGTCTGCATGCCAGAGAGAGCAAAGAGCCCGACATACTTCTTTTATCCCCATAAATGATTAAAGCTCCCCCATGGCCAACACGGTCTACTGTGAGCCTGGCCAAAGGGTCACAACAGAGATGGAAGAAGGTGTACCAGAAAGTGTGGGTAGGGGCTGGGCACGGTGGCTCATGCCTGTAATCCCAGCACTTTGGAGGCTGAGGTGGGCGGATCGCCCTGAGGTCAGGAGTTCAAGACCAGCCTGGCCAACATGGTGAAACCCCATCTCTACTAAAAATATAAAAATTAGCCGGGCGTGGTGGTGCACACCTATAATCCCAGCTACTTGGAAGGCTGAAGCAGGAGAATCACTTGAACCCAGGAGGTGAAGGTTGCAGTGAGCTGGGATCGCATCACTGCACTCCAGCTGGGGCCACATAGTGAGACTCCATCTCAAAACAAACAAACAAACAAACAAAAAACAGTGTAGGTAGGAAAAAGGGTTGCAAGGCAACAGGAAAAAATACCGAGAACACCATCTACACAGTAACACCTCTACCTCTGATTTGTATTTATTTAGATTTTTTTTTTTTTTTTTGAGACAGAGTCTTACTCTGTCACCCAGGCTGGAGTGCAGTGGCACAGCCTCAGTTCACTGCAAGATCTGCCTCCCAGGCTCACACCATTCTCCTGCCTCAGCCTCCCAAGTAGCTGGGACTACAGGCTCCCACCACCACGCCCAGCTAATTTTTTGTATTTTTAGTAGAGACCAGGGTTTCACCTTGTTAGCCAGGATGGTCTCGATTTCCTGACCTCGTGATCCACCTGCCTTGGCCTCCCAAAGTGCTGGGATTACAGGCGTGAGCCACCACACCTGGCCTATTTAGATTTTTTTTTAACAAGCACTTGTGCTTACTATGTGCTGGGAGCTGTTTAATCACATTTTAACATAAATAATCTAATCCTGATTACAATTTTATGTGGTCTACTATCAGCCCCATTTTACATGAGGGAACCCAGGATTAGAGAGGTTAAACGCCTTGCCTAACATCACTCAGCAAGTCAGTCACAAAGACAGGGAATGGTGGTCTGACTCGAGAATCTCTTAGCCCTGTGTCATGCTGGAAACTGTGGGTATTCTGTCCCCATGACACAGGAGGCCCTGACAAGACAATTTTAGCTCATGTGACTGGGACTTTACAGCTTAAAGAATGAATTTTTAACACATGCTAGAAATAACATATTTGGTATTTGTTATCCTTCACAGCTGTCACACTCTTGGAAGGCCATTCAGTCCAATAAAGCTACACAAAGCATTTCTGGCATAAGCCATGTTAAAAAAAATCCTATCTCAGTACATATGCCACACTTCAAACACACACACACACATACACAGAAACTTGAACACTCAATTTACTCATCAAACTTAGTTCCATTAGACACATGGTCTTTAAAAAAGTCTGTTTCAAAGGTACAAAGTTCTACCGAGAATATTCCAAAGGGTGCACGCAGGTTTTGAAGGCAATTCCCATAGATGAAGCCCCAAAATATTGCTAACAAAAGTGGGTCCACTTTATAATTAAGACAGGTAAGTGCCTTTTTGCAGTAACTGTAATTTTTACCCTGTAACAGGTGAATAGTATCATGATTTAAAATTTTTTTAAATTATTTGTATACCTTTTAGGAGAAAGCTGGACTAGTCAGTTTTTTTCCCTAGTTATTTTCAAGACTAGCAAAGCAGGAAAAGTGGAAATATGTTTACAAGCCATGCTGACAGGTAAAGATGCTTCCTTACGTTACAGACTCCCCATGCGACGGTACATTCTTCTGAAGTAGCAGACGCCTGGTTAGCTTGACATTCTATGCCTGTGGGAACAAGAGCAACAGGATCACTGGACCTTGGGAGCAGGAACGTTTCAATCTGTAGCAGCCAAAACAATTCTCAAGTGGTTAATTAGCCATAATTGTTTTTTAATGAATGTGGGAAAGGACGAACAGAGAAAACAGAGGTAACAGTATGCTTTCTGATGATTTCCTATCCTTGTTTAAAAAGAGTAACAAATGGGAAACGCACATCTCACTCCCGCTGTCCAGGCTACAGTGCAGAGTGACATGAGCATGGCTCACTGCAGCCTCAACTTCCTGGGTTCAGGTGATTCTCCCTCAGCCTCCTGAGTAGCTGGGAATACAGGCACGCACCACCATGCCTAGCTAATTGTTTGTATTTTTGTAGAGATGGGGTTTCACCACGTTGCCTAGACTGAGTTTTTTTCCATTTTTTTTGAGACAGAGTTTCCCTCTTGTTGCCCAGGCTGGAGTGCAATAGAGCGATCTTGGTTCGCTGCAACCTCCACCTCCCAGGTTCAAGCGATTCTCCTGTCTCAGCCTCCCAAGTAGCTGGAATTACAGGCGGATGCCACAACACCCGGCTAATTTTTTGTATTTTTAGTAGACAGGGTTTCATCATATTGGTCAGGCTGGTTTCAAACTCCTGACCTTAGATGATCCACCCGCCTCGGCCTCCCAAAGTGAGCCACTACGCCCAACCTACCCATCAGATCTTGATCTCAGTCAAGAACTCATCGCAGGCCAGGCATGGTGGCTCACGCCTGTAATCCCAGCACTTTGGGAGGCTGAGGCAGGTGGATCACGAGGTCAGGAGATCAAGACCATCCTGGCTAACATAGTGAAACCCCGCCTCTACTAAAAATACAAAAAATTAGCCAGGCGTGGTGGCGGCTGCCTGTAATCCCAGCTACTTGGGAGGTTGAAGCAGCAGGAGAATGGTGAACCCGGGAGGCAGAGCTTGCAATGAGCTGAGATCGTGCCACTGTACTCCAGCCTGGGCGACAGAGCAAGACTCCATCTCAAAAAACAAAAAAAAAAAAAAAAAAAGAAAAAAAAGATCTGATGGGTAAAGTACAACTGGGTATAAATATTCAAACAAGAATTACTAATGCATAATTTGCTTTCTCTGATGATAGTAACTAAATGGAGTCTTCCTTCTGAAGAATAAAAAGCTTCAGGAGAAACTATTTAATAGGGGAGAAGTACTTCAAACCACTACAGGTGAAAAATAGTAAAACTATGGTCAGGCGCAGTGGCTCATGACTGTAATCCCAGCACTTTGGGAGGCTAAGGCGGGTGGATCATGAGGTCGGGAGTTCAAGACCAGTGCGCCCAACATGGTGAAACCCTGTCTCTACTAAAAATACGAAAAATTAGCTGGGTGTAGGCCAGGCGCAATGGCTCACGCCTGTAATCTCAGCACTTTGGGAGGTCAAGGCAGGTGGATCACGAGATCAGGAGATCGAGACCATCCTGGCCAACATGGTGAAATCCTGTCTCTTCTAAAAATACAAGAAAAAATTAGCCGGGCGTAGTGGCGGGTGCCTGTAGTCCCAGCTACTCAGGAGGCTGAGGGAAGAGAATTGCTTGAATCCGGGAGGCGGAGCTTGCAGGGGGCCAAGATCGCATCACTGCACTCGAGCCTGGGCGACAGTGTTAAGACTCCTGTCTCAAAAAAAAAAAAAAAAAAAAAAAAAAATTTAGCCGGGCATGCGTGGTGGTGGGCACCTGTAGTTCCAGCTACTCAGGAGGCTGAGGCAGAAGAATTGCTTGAACCTGCAGAGGTTGCGGTGAGCCGAGATTGCGCCACTGCACTCTAGCCTGGGTGACAGAGCTAGACTTCGTCTCAAAAAAAAAAAAAAAAGGAAAACTAAAAAAACAAACAAACAAAAGTAGATGTTAATGGGCATATGTGGTTTTAGGGGAAGAGATACCACAATAATATATATTTTTTTATCCTTCAAAAATTTAGAAACTGGGCTGGGCATGGTGGCTCACACCTGTAATGCCAGCACTATGTGAAGCTGAGGTGGGCGAGTCACATGAAGTCAGGAATTCGAGACCAGCCTGACCAGTATGGCAAAACCCAATCTCCACTAAAAATACAAAATTTAGCTGGGCGTGGTGGTACACGTCTGTAATCCCAGCTACTTGGGAGGCTGAGTCAGGAGAATTGCTTGAAACCGGGGGCAGAGGTTGCAGTGAGCTGAGGCTGTGCACCATTGTACTCCAGCCTGGGCAATGCAGCAAGACTCTATATCAAAAAACAAAAAATCAAACAAAGGCTGGGAGTAGTGGCTCATGCCTGCAATCCCAGCACTTTGGAAGGATGAGGCTGGCAGATCACTTGATGTCAGGGTTTGAGACCAGCCTGGCAAAACATGGCAAAACCCCCTCTCTAAAATAGCAAAAATTAGCCAGGCATTGTGGTGGACATCTGTAATCTCAGTGACTCAGGAGGCTGGGGCAGGAGAATCACTTGAACCCAGGAGGCAGAGGCTGCAGTGAGCCCAGATCACACCACTGCATTCCAGCCTGGGCGACAGAGTCACACACACACACACACACACACAAAAGGAAAGCAAAGAACTTACTTTTGCTAGCCAGATTTACACTACAGAGTAACTTGGCTTGCCAACTGATAAAAATAAAGAATTGGGGCTAGGTGCGGTGGCTCATGCCTGTAATCCCACCGCTTTGTGAGGCTGAGGTGGGTGGATCATGAGGTCAGGAGATCGAGACCATCCTGGCTAACATGGTGAAACCCCATCTCTACTAAAAATATAAAAAAATTAGCCAGGCGTGGTGGCGGGTACCTGTAGTCCCAGCTACTCAGGAGACTTGAGGCAGGAAAATGGCGTGAACCTGGGAGGCGGAGCTTGCAGTGAGCCGAGATTGCACCACTGCACTCCAGCCTTGGTAACAGAGTGAGACTCCATCTCAAAAACAAAAAATAAAATAAATAAAATAAAAATAAAGAATTGGGCCAGGCACAGTCACTCACACCTGTAATCCCAGCACTTTAGGAGGCCACGGCAGGAGGATCACTTTAGCCCACTCAAGACCAGGCTGGGCAACACAGCAACATCTCATCTCTAGAAACAAAAAAATTAGCCAGGTGTGGTGGCCCATGCCTGTGGTCCCAGCTACTAAGGAGGCTGAGGCAGGAGAATGGCTTGAGTGCAGGCAGTTGAGGCTGCAGTGCACCATGATTGCACCACTGCACTCCAGCCTGGGTGACAGAGCAAAACCTTGCATTAAAAAAAAAAAAAAAAGGCCGGGCGCGGTGGCTCAAGCCTGTAATCCCAGCACTTTGGGAGGCCGAGATGGGCAGATCACGAGGTCAGGAGATCGAGACCATCCTGGCTAACACACTGAAACCCCGTCTCTACTAAAAAATACAAAAAAATAGCTGGGCGAGGTGGCGGGCGCCTGTAGTCCCAGCTACTCGGGAGGCTGAGGCAGGAGAATGGCGTAAACCCGGGAGGCGGAGCTTGCAGTGAGCCAAGATCGCGCCATTGCACTCCAGCCTGGGCGACAGAGCGAGACTCCTCAAAAAAAAAAAAAATTAAATAAAAAAAAAATTAAAAATAGCCAGGCATGGTGGCTCGACCAGGCGTGGTGGCTCATGTCTGTAATTCCAGCACTTTGGGAAGCTGAGGCAGGCAGATCATCTGAGGTCAGGAGTTCAAGACCAGCCTGGCCAACATGGCGAAACACCATCTCTTCTAAAAATACAAACAATTTGCCGGGTGTGGTGGGTGGCACATGCCTATAATCCCAGCTTCTAGAGAGGCTGAGGCAGGAGAATCGCTGGAACTTGGGAGGCAGTGGTTGCAGTGAGCTGAGATTACGCCACTGCACTCCACCCTGGGTGACAGAGTGAGACTCCATCTTGAAAAGAAAAAAAAAAAAAAAAGGATCTAAGGTCTATGCAGTGTATTTAAGAACTTATTGGGACTGGAATACACTACTATATTTAAAAGAATGGTAGAGAAAAGTAAACATAATATCCTTTAAGTTGGATCCTCTAACTTAAGAGGAGGACTATATATTATAAAATTAAATAAGAGTCACAATTATTAAAGTGAAAATCAAAACTGTTTCAAGGTACATCATCATGTTTAAATTTGATCTGGGTCTTTCTTTTGACTGTGGCCATGGCACTACTAACCTAAAGAATCCTTCAGGCTCCCTTCATGGTATAGTTCTTTCCTTCCTCTCTGCCACACCTGCAACATGCTCCTCCTCCTATCACTCTCAATTAATCTCCACCCTTCAAGACCCAGCTTAAATCCCTACTTCTTGACCGAAGCTTTTCCTGACGCTTCCACCCTGAGTCATTTTCCTCTCCTTCAGGCACTCTTAACACATCAATTATGAGTATCCCTTTACATACCTGACCTCCCTCCTTCCCCCTCAACTCAAAGCTCCCACAGAGCAGGGACCTGGTCTTTGCCAAGTGCAAAGTAGGCTCTTGGTACTTGAACAAGCAAACAAAAACTATTTCTATAACTAGAAGAAATACAAGACAAATACAGATTCATTCTTATTCTTTTTTTTTTTAGACGGAGTCTCACTCTGTTGCCCAGGCTGAAGGGCAGTGGCACAATCTCTACTCACTGGAACCTCCACCTCTTGGTTCCAGCGATTCTCCCACCTCAGCCTCCCAAGCAGCTGGGATCACAGGTGCGCACCACCACACCAAGCTAATTTTTTGTATTTTTAGTAGAGATGGGGTTTCACCATGTTGACCAGGCTGGTCTTGAACTTCTGACCTCAAGTGATCTGCCTGCCTCGGCCTCCCAAGGTGCTGGGATTACAGGTGTGAGCCACTGCACCCGGCCAAGATTCATTCCTATTTTTTTTTTTTTTTTTTGAGACAGAGTCTAGCTTTGTCCCCTCAGGCTAGAGGGCACTGGCGCAATCTTGGCTCATTGCAACCTCTGTCTCCTGAGTTCAAGTGATTCTCCTGCCTCAGCCTCCCAAGTAATTGGGACTACAGGTGTGCGTCACCATGCCTGGCTAATTTTTTGTATTTTTAGTAGAGATGGGGTTTCACCACATTGCCCAAGCTGGTCTTGAACTCCTGAGCTCAGGCAATCCACACGCCCTGACCTCCCAAAGTGCTGGGATTACAGGCGTGAGCACCGCGCCCGGCTAGATCCATTCTTTGCTAGAAAATTCCTAAGAGGCCGGGCGCGGTGGCTCAAGCCTGTAATCCCAGCACTTTGGGAGGCCGAGACGGGCGGATCACGAGGTCAGGAGATCGAGACCATCCTGGCTAACACAATGAAACCCCGTCTCCACTAAAAATACAAAAAAAATTAGCCGGGCGTGATGGCAGCGCCTGTAGTCCCAGCTACTCGGGAGGCTGAGGCAGGAGAATGGCGGGAACCTGGGAGGCGGAGCTTGCAGTGAGCCGAGATCGTGCCACTGCACTCCAGCCTGGGCGGCAGAGTGAGACTCCACCTCAAAAAAAAAAAAAAAAAAAAAAAAAAAAAAGAAAATTCCTAAGAAAGAACAAAAAGATATAGGAGTGATATTACAGCGATCTAGAATGCCAGATAAGAAGGGATATAGCAGGGAAAACGATTGGTGTAAAATGTGCTCAATACAAACGTTTTTGAGCTTTTGCTGCAGAGAGTACGTAAGGGGTTGGGTCCAGTTAGTTTAAACAGGTGCAGGAACTGTTCACTGTCAACCCAGAACAGGTAGACAGTGGCACATAATGCGTTCATGTCACACCCCTGCCAAGGCCGAAGCCTATCATGTGATTCTAAAGCTTGGGGACCTTTCGGCTTTGATAGAAAGGCTATGCCACCAAAGAGCTGTTAAGGAAACAATGGCTTCATCTCAAGAGCAGACAGATTACACTTTCAAAACACTGATAGGGCCAGGCGCAGTGGCTCACGCCTGGAATCCCAGCATTTCGGGAGGCAACACCGGGTGGATCACTCGAGGTCAGGAGTTAAGAGATCAGACTGGCCAACATGGTGAAACTCCATCTCTACTAAAAATACAAAAATTAGCTGGGCGTGCTGGTGCATACCTGCAGTCCCAGCTAGTCGGGAGGATGAGGTAGGAGAATAGCTTGAACCTGGGAGGCAGAGGTTGCAGCGAGCTGAGATCATGCCACAGCACCCCAGCCTGGGCAACAGAATGAGACTCTGTCTCAAACAAACCAAACCAAACCAACCAAACCAAACCAAACCAAACCAAACCAAAACACTGATGGATCTGTAGTTTTAGGTAGATACTAACATCTTCTGGGCCAAGGCTGGGTCTAAGATGATGAAGATTCCCCATCATCCGGAATAAGATTACCAGAGGTAACAGAGAAAATAAAACCTAGCATATTTGATTTTTCAGCAACTCCTTAATACAACCAAGAAAGGAGACAATGTAAAATAAAATAAATACAAAGCTATAGGAGGGCATGCAGAATCAATATGGACTTAAAAGAGGAAGTCTTCAGAATCCTACTGAGGCACAGCCATAATCATTCTTATTTACTTACAGCTATGTATATAATTACTCATTTAAGGCCAGACAAGATTTATTAAAATACAGCCATTGCTAAATCTAGATTCTTACTTTCATCTTTAACAAAAATTGTCTTTACAAAAATAAATCCATTTTTTTGTTTTTCTTTACTAAGTTATTTTCCCATATAAATCCTTTTTTTTTTTTTTTTTTTTAATGTTATGACACTCAGACTTCTCCTTAGTGTGTATAATAAAAGTGTGTGGCCAGGGGCAGTGGCTCACACCTGTAAGCTCAGTGTTTTGGGAAGGTGAGGCAGAAGGATTGCTTGAGTCCAGGAGTTCAAGACAAGTCTGGACGACATAGCAAGACCCCATCTCTACAAAAAATTTAAAAATTCGCAGCCAGACATGGTGCTTCACACCTGTAATCCCAGCACTTTGGGGGCCGAGATGGGTGGATCACGAGGTCAGGAGCTTGAGACCAGCCTGGCCAACATAGTGAAACCCCGTCTCTATTAAAAATACAAAAAATTAGCCAGGTGTGGTGGTGGGTATGTGTAATCCCAGCTACTCGGGAAGCTGAGGCAGGAGAATCGTTTGAACCCTGGAGGTGGAGGTTGCAGTGAGCCGAGACTGCGCCATTGCACTTCAGCTGGGTGACAGCGTGAAACTCCGCCTCCAAAAAAAAAAAATTAGCTAGGTGTGGTAGTGCACGCCTGTGGTCCCAGCTACTTAGAGGCTGAGGCAGGAGGACTGCTTGATCCCAGGTCAAGGCTATAGTGAGCTATGATTGTGCCACTGCACTCCAGCCTGGGCAATTGAGTGAGACCCTATTGCTAACAAAAAAAATACATAAAAATAAAAAAAAAAATAAACAGTGTTTCTCTTTTTGAGATAGAGTCTCACTCTCTCACCTAGGCCGGAGTGCAGTGGAGAGAAATCTTGACTCACCGTCACCTCTGCCTCCCAGGTTCAAGGGATCTTCCCACCTCAGCCTCCCAAGTAGCTGGGACCACAGGCATAGGCCACCATGCCTGGCTAATTTTTTGTAGAGACAGGGTTTCGCCATGTTGCCCAGGCTGGTCTTGAACTCCCAGTCTCAAGCAATCTGCCTGCCTCACACCCAAAGTCTTAGGGTTTACAGGTGTGAGCCACCTCACCTGGCCAAGAGTGTCTTTTTTTTTTAAGACAAAGTTTTGCTCTTTTTGTCCAGGATGGAGTGCAATGGCAGGATCTCGGCTCACTGCAACCTCCACCTCCCAGGTTCAAGTGATTCTCCTGCTTCAGCCTCCCATGTAGCTGAGATTACAGGCGTGCACTACCACGCCTGGCTAATTTTGTATTTTTAGTAGAGATGGGGTTTCACCATGTTGGCCAGGTTGGTCTCGAACTCCTGACCTCAGGTGATCCACCCTCCTCGAACTCCCAAAGTACCGGGATTCCAGATGTGAGCCACCATGCCCGGCCCAAGAGTGTGTTTCTTAAAGGTAAAGACTTGAGGTCGGGCATGGTGGCTCACAGTTATAATCCTGGCACTTCGGGAGGCCAAAGGGGGTGGTTTGCTTGAGGCCAGGAGTTTGAGTGGGTCACGTCTGTAATCCCTGCACTTTGAGAGGCCAAGGTGGACAGATCACTTGAGGTAAGGAGTTCGAGATCAGCCTGGCCAACATGGCGAAACCCTATCTCTAGTAAAAATACAAAAAATTAGCCGGGTGAGGTGGCCCACACCTGTAATCCCAGCTACTTGGGAGGCCGAGGCAGGAGAATCACTTGAACATGGGAGGCGGAGGTCGCAGCGAGCCAAGATTGCGTCATTGCACTCCAGCCTGAGAGACAAACAGAGACTCTGTCTCAAAAAAAAAAAAAAAAAAAAAAGGTAAAGACCTGATCTCTGTCATTGTTTTATCCTGGTGCCTACCAGGATGCTGGGGATATATTCATTGGATAAATAAAAGATACGACTTAGAAAATACTTTCATAGGTTTTTGTTGTAAGATTTCAATATCCTACTTCATCTGACATTCGAAATATGTTATGAAACAAAACAGGTATTCCACTGAAAGCCTAATGTGATGTCTCAAGCATTTCACTCTAAGAGAAGACAGAATATGGATCGCCTTTGTCTTCTGTGGTCCTTCTAAGAAGTACATTCTCTCATATCCAGAGACACATATACACTGACTTAAGTATAGAGAAAAAAAAAATCAGGGTTGTATATAAGATCATTAAAAATCATTAACTATTTTCAAAATAGAGCCCCAATAAAGTAAAATTTTCTCTGGGTATAACTCCTTGTGAAAATGCAAGGCCCAGAAACTGGCAAGCATGTAATCAAAGACCCCACCCAAACACATTTGAAACCATGCATATGTTTTTCTGTGATGGGCTCACGTCATCTATATTAAACATCATGGTAGCTGCTGATCTCCCTTGGCTGCAGTGTGAAGAGATAAACAGTGTCAAAAGCTCAAAGAAGCCAAGGGCAATACATGACCAGTATATGCCATGACTGCTTTCCAACAGAAAATATTTGATTCGTGCTTTCCAAGTTGAAAACATCTGAGCAAGTTTAAGATAAGATCTAAAGCTCAACTCTGGGTTAGTGTTACATTGCACAATAAAGTAGTTATTAACCACATGTGACTATTGAGCACTTGAAATGTGGCTAGTCTGAATCCAGATGTGTTGTAAGTGTAAAATACACACTGAATTTCAAAGATGGTACAAAGACAGAATGTAAAATATCTCCTTTTTTTACATTAATTACATGTTGAAATAAAAATATTTTGGCTATAAAAGGTTAAATAAAATAGATTAATTTCACCTTTTTATTTTCTTTTTACTTTATGAATGTGGGTACTAGAAAATTTCAGGCCAGCCACAGTGGCTCACGCCTATATATTTTGGAAGGCCAAAGTGGGAGGATCACTTGAAGCCAGTTCGAGACCAGCCTGGGCAACAAGCGAGATCCTGTCTCTGAAAAAACAAAAAAAGAGGAAAAAGAAAATTTAAAATTATGTATGTGTTTGTATTTGTGGCTTATGTTCAGATTGGACAGTGCTGGGTTAGACAAAACCAAGGAAGAGAACAGGTGAAGAATATTCTAGGCGAGAAAGAATAGGCTATGTAAGGGCTCTGAAAAAGAGCATGGACACTTAAGAATGAAAAAGCAGGCCGGGAGCGGTGGCTCATGCTTTTAATCCCAGCACTTTGGGAGGCCGAGGATGGCAGATCACCTGAGGTCAGGTGTTTGAGACCAGCCTGGCCAACATAGTGAAGCCCTGTCTCTACTAAAAATACAAAAATTAGCTGGGCGTGGTGGCAGGCGCCTGTAATCCCAGCTATCGAGGAGGCTGAGGCAGGAGAATTGCTTGAAACCAGGGGGCAGAGGTTGCAGTGAGCTGAGATCACGCCACTGCACTCCAACCTGGGCGACTCCATCTCAAAATAAGAAAAAAAAAAAAAAAGGAAAACTGGCCAGGGGCCATGGCTGCTTTGGCCACCATAGTTAGTTTAAAAAAAAAAAGTGTCCAGGTAAACTAACAGAGTGAGCAGGAGTGACTCAAGATGAAGTTGTAAAGGCAGGTAAGTGATCTGAAAAGTAAGTTCCTATAATTCCAATTCTAGAAACTTGAAGTTTCTTTCCTCCATTTCTGGCCTCAGTAACAAATCATTTTAGTTCCCGGATGAAAAAGTAACCTCTACTGTTCCTGGTGTGATCAACATTCTTGTTCCTTCTACTGTAAGGACAGGAAATCAGT
This sequence comes from Macaca nemestrina, assembly GCF_043159975.1. Classification (NCBI taxonomy): domain Eukaryota; kingdom Metazoa; phylum Chordata; class Mammalia; order Primates; family Cercopithecidae; genus Macaca; species Macaca nemestrina. The sequence goes on along the minus strand of NC_092139.1, from coordinate 108,633,660 downwards.
CCATCAAAGACTATAATCGGATCACTATGTGCTGACCACTACATGTAATAAAATATGTGGAGATTTAAATAAAATTTCTTTAGTGCAATCAATTACCTATTTAGATGTTGGCAATGATTTCCTTTTTATTATGTTTGGGCCTAACATACAAAATACTTACTCCTTAGGCTTCTTTCCTTTGTAAACAATGACCAGCAAAAATTAGCTCAGATAGACATTTTTTTTTTTTTTTGAGACTCTGAGTCTCAAAAGAAGACTGTGAGTCTTGCTCTGTCACCCAGGTTGTAGTGCAGTGGTGTGATCTCAGCTTACTGCCACCTCCACCTACCAGGTTCAAACAGCTGTCCTGCCTCAGCCTCTCAAGTAGCTGGGATTACAGACATGCACCACCACGCCCAGGTAATTTTTGTATTTTTGGTAGAGACGGGGTTTCACCATGCTGGTCAGGCTGGTCTTGAACTCCTGGCCTCAAATAATCCACCCGCCTCAGCCTCCCAAAGTGCTGGGTTTACAGGCATGCACCACCACGCCCGGCTAATTTCTGCATTTTTAATAGAGTATTTTTGCATTTTTAATAGAGTCGGGGTTTCACCATGTTGCCCGCCTTGGCCTCCCAAAGTGCTGGGATTACAAGCATGAGCCACCACGCCTCGCCTCAGATAGAATATTTTAGCTCAAAGTTTATTTTCCTCCTTTCAGTATTTCTACCTTTGAGTCTAGGTACAAGATGGGAGATATGCAGGAAGAATCAACAGTGCCTGTTGTCCACAATTAATTCTAAATGTGTCCCTGCCATCTTTAGATTGAGTAGATTTATTCTGAAAGCTGGGTATGCCTCCAGGACATCATAAAAAAACTACTCTATTTCAAACACACCAAAAGACTAGATACAGAAGACCGAGTGCTCAGAGTAGGCTTGATATCTGCTTGTGAAGAAGAAAATCGGTCACATCAAGATAGCCACAAGCTCTGCAACCTTCTCAACTTCCTCCCATCCTCCTCCAATTACTTACAAAGATCCATAATGTGGTTCCTGCAGATGGCACAGTTATCAACCACAATATCCCAGGCCCAGAGGGCTACTGCATTCCACTGCAAAGACAAAAAGAGGGAACAATGCATTCTCCTTATAACACACACACAGTTTTTAGGACTTCAGGCTGCAGTTGTAGTTATGATCTCTGGCCACAGGGAACCACCAAACAAAAGTTTTTGGATATTATGTTAATCTTATTATACCAAAGACAACAGTAGACAACACATACGTTCTCCTATTCTCCAAAAGACTGAGTATATGAACACATAAATTAATGTCATCTTTTAATTTGTTTCCTGTAGTTTAAAACAATTTAGTCTGGCCGGACGCAGTGGCTCACGCCCATAATCCTAGCATTTTGGAAGGCTGAGGCGGGTGGATCACCTGAAGTCAGGAGTTCGAGACCAGCCTGGCCAATATGGCGAAACCCCGTCTTTACTAAAAATACAAAAATTAGCCAGGCTTGGTGGCGGGTGTCTATAATGCCAGCTATTTGGGAAGCTAAGGCAGGAGAATCGCTTGAATCTGGGGGACAGAGGTTGCAGTGAGCCGAGATCGTGCCACTGCACTCCAGCCTGGGCGATGGAGTGAGACTCCATCTAAAAAAAAAAAAAAAAAAAAAGCACAAACTTGAATTTCTGTGCAGGTTTTGGTGGCAGTTGCAGAAGCGCTCAAAATCTGAGTAAGTATCTGCTCTTCCCGGCAGCTTTGGAAGCATGAGCAATGAAGTGAAAGCTAGGGAACAGAATGAACTAAGATGATGACTGGATCATAAAACGGGTAATCGTGGGATAAGCTGGATAATTAACTGCCCATGTCAGTACACAGAACAAGGTCATTACTTAAATCTTAGATTACTTGATAACAAATTCTACAATTCACTAGAATTTTGTTCGATTCTTACCATAAAATAAACTGATGTTCTGAACTTTTATATGTTTAGACTCTTCTATTAAGATAATAATTCCAGTAAGAGTTTAACTAAAAGTGGCATTTCATTCATTCAACTCTGGTTTCCTCAATTACAAGTACTCCCAAACCTTCATCGCTTTCAAACCCCAGTCTCAGTGCCTAGTAACTTCTTCACCACTTTTCACATCACAGCTTCAACTTGGAGGAAAAGCCCCTACTTCTATTATTCTTCAATATGGCTGGCTGTAACTGAGCAGCAGTGGCCACAATGAGACACCAAAAAGCACTAGGAGGGGGGGGATATTGTCAGTGTTTAGCCAGATGTTCCAGGAATATCTTCCCTATTTCAGAATCTCCATTTCGAATAGTTTTCATGTTAGGTGGGAATCGACACTTTTCTCCCAAACTGTGGCAAACCACTAAAATGCATTTCATGCAAAAGACACGTTCCATTTTTGCTTTCCCCTCTTACCAAGTCATTCGCAACTAGTACTCAACCCTCCCGAAATGCCACAGGATTTAGGCTCGGATTTTCTTAACAAGTTCCACCGTGCTTTTTATTATTATTTCGGAAGGGGGAGATTCTGAACGTGACAGAGAATCCAAGAGTGGGGTGGTTGTGGGAAAAGCCAACAGACGTCTCAGAACACCCAAGCATTACACTCCAGACTCTAACTCGGCGGTGTGAGGCCCAGAGATGGGGTTAATGGAGGCCTCGGTTCAGCGAGGAACAAGTCTGATCCCTTCAAGTGAGAGGACCCCAAGCAAGCTTCAAAAAGGGGCGGAGCAAGATCACTAGCGGGGCTCCTCAGAGGCCTCCAATGCGGTAGGACCTCAGGTTCCAGGCTTTCGCCGCACTGCCCCATCCTCCACAGCCGCAGTCGCTCTGACTCCCCATTCCACCCATCCCACCCCACCCCACCCCACCCCACCCCACCTTCCCCCACCTCTCAACCACTCCAGTGACAGCTCAGGCGCTTGGCTCCCGCCGCCAAGTCGCAACCCCGCGTATCTCAACAAGCAGCTCTGTGATTGGCCCCTCAGCCTCACATCGAAACCAACACTTCCCCTGACAGTGGGCCGCCGTCACGCCGATCAACTCTAAGGCCCGCCCCCCGACTTCCTTTCGTGGTACCCGGTCCCAGGAACGCCCTAAAATGAAACCCTTTACTCCGCGCCTCGACCATCCTCGGGCCTGCCAGCCAGATCCGCGCCTCTCTAGCTTCCCTGAGGAAGGCGCTGGCGAGACCCAACCTTTTTCACTTCAAAGCGCTTCTTGCCCGCGCCGCTGTTGGTGCCGCTCGGGGTATCCACATCCATCGCTGCCGCCATTTTGGAAACACACGGTCTCTCGTCCGACCACCGCGCCTGCGCAGCAGCGCACACCTCGTTCCCCCAGCCTCCCCGGCACCTCCTCCCGCACCCCACCCCTTACTGGCGCGCGTGGGGGAGGTGGGGGCGGAGCACGTGACCACGCCTCTTAAAGGGGCTATCGCAGGTCGCCCCACCCGCGAAGTGTCGGCCGGGGAGGGGGCGGTGGCCGGAGTGGGTGGGGCGGGGCCGGGCGGGGCCGAGGCTACGTGTGCTAGCCTGGTAGAAACGTTCGAAAGGGCTCGAGGTCGCCGCCTCCTCTGAGAAGCCCCCGGCCGCACTCCATCAGCTGGGGCGGCGGCTGCTTCCTCCGCCTGAGTCGGACCTGCGCCGCAGTCCTGTCCTGCCTACCGGGCTCGCCCGGTCGCCGCGCGACTCCCATTGCTAGCCGGGGTGGGCGCCCGCCGCCTGCCCCGAAACCTGAGAGCCCTCGCTGGTCTTTCGCAGACTCTGACCCACCTCCGAGCCAGGCCCAAGGCGCAGTCCGCGTGGGAGGGCTGGGGCCCAGGCACCGTCTGGTCTCCGATTTCTGTTCGGGAACTGCTCAGGGATCGATGGGGAGAGAGGAGAGCCCCGAAGGTCCTCCCTAAGGCCAGACTGAGCAGGCCCCCAGTGCTGCCCTCATCCCCCCGCCAAGCCTGGAGGGTGGCCTCTGCGCCCGCTTAGTCGCAGTCCTAGGACCGCCTTTGGTCGTGGTGCGCGGTTTCACCGTGGCGTGTGTCAGTCCCCACTCCTCATTCCTCAGTTGTCATCTTGTGTAGGGTGATTTCTCCCCAGTCTGTGTCCTCTTTCCGCTACTTGTGCTATAGTGAAACCGACCCATCTGCAGTCGCTGTATTTCTTTAATTTTTGTGAAGCATTCTGACTTTTTGGGGTGTTTTTTTGAGACGGAGTTTCGCTCTTGTTGCCCAGGCTGGAGTGCACTGGCGCGATTTCGGCTCACTGCAACCTCCACCTCCCGGGTCCAAGCGATTCTCCTGCCTCAGCCTCCCTAGTAGCTGGGATTACAGGTGTCCGCCACCACGCCCGGCTCTTTTGTATTTTTAGTAGAAACGGGTTTTTACCATGTTGGCCAGGCCGGTCTCGAACTCCTGACCTCAGGTGATCCGCCTGCCTCGGCCTCCCAAAGTGCTGGAATTACAGGCTAGAGCCGATTTTTTTTGTTTTAAATAGAGACAAGGTCTCACTCTGTTTCCCAGGCTGGTCTCGAACTCCTCGGCTCAAGCGATCCTCCCACTTCGACCTCCCAAAGTGCTAGGATCACAGGAGTGCGCCACCGCGCCCGACCCAAGCACCTGTACTTTGTGTCACTCTCCCATTTCTCGCTAGACCAGGACTCCCTTTGACATCTCTAACCTTGCAGAGGTATGACTCCGCCAGAGCACTCTTAGATCTCGTACAGGTGATTTGAAGCCTTTTATTTTCTCTTAAAAGATAACTGGAGAGTAATGGAGTGTGCTGACACTATTGCTAAAGAGAAAGAATTGGCCAGGCGCGGTGGCTCACCCCTGTAATCCCAGCATTTTGGAAGGCCGAGGCGGGTCGATCACCTGAGGTCGGAAGTTCGAGACCAGCCTGGCCAACATGGCGAAACTGCATCTCTACTAAAAATACAAAAATTAGCTGGGCGTGGTGGCACGCGCCTGTAGTCCCAGCTACTCGGGAGGCTGAGGCAGGAGAATCTCTTGAACCCGGGAGGCGGAGGTGACAGTAAGCTGAGATCGAGCCACTGTACTCCAGCTTGGGTGACAGAGTGAGACTCCGTTCCCAAAAAAATAATAATAAAAGAGAAAGAATTGCCATTTGTTTATTTGTTAGTCATAAACAGGCACAACAGATCCGGGAAAACACCACCACAGCTTTATCCAGACTTGGAAAGAAAAATTGTGTGAGACAGACCTTAAAGGGCTACAAGAACCCTACAAAGTTTTTTTTAGCCCAAGTTGTAATGACTTTATGTTAAAATTTCTGTTGTTAATTTATTGTGCGCCTACAGGCCCTGACAGGAATACTAGAAACCCATTGTAAATTAAGGTATTGAGGACATACTTATCCATCATTCAACAAAAGTATTGATATTTACCAGGTTCTATTTTAAACAGAAGAGACATAATAACAGTCAAACCCCTAGTTAGGGAATAAGACACAAGTCAACAAATAAATACATCAGGAAGTCTCAGGGCCAGTTAAGGTGTCTCGCGCCTGTAATCCCAGCACTTTGGGAGGCCAAGGCAGGCGGATCACCGGAGGTCAGGAGTTAAGAGACCAGCCTGACCAACATGGTGAAAGCCCATCTCTACTAAAAGTAGAAAAACAAAAATGAGCCGGGTGTGGTGGCAGGCACCTGTAGTCCCAGCTACTGGGGAGGCTGAGGCAGGAGAATGGATTGAACCCAATCCATTCACTGGAGGTTCCAGTGAGCCGAGATAGTGCCACTGCACTTCAGCCTGGGCAACAAAGTGAGAGTCTATCTCAAAAATAAATAAATAAATAAAAAGTTTCAGGTATCTGCCAGGCAGGGTGGCTCAGGCCTGTAATCCCAGCACTTTGGGAGGCCAAGGCAGGCTGATCACTTGAGTCCAGGAGTTCCAGACCAGCCTGGCCAACATGGCGAAACGTCGTCTCTACAAAAAAATACAAAAATTAGCTAGGCAAGGTGGCACATGCCTGTAGTCCCAGCTACTCTGGAGGCTGAGGGGGGAGGATTACCTGAGCCCTGTACATGGAGGTTGTAGTGAGCTGAGATGGTGCCACTGCATACCAGCCTGGGTGACAGAGCAAGACCCTATCTCATAATAAATTAATAAAAAATGCTGCATTGAAAAAAGTCTCTGGCTGGGCACAGTGGCTCATGCCTGTAATCCCAGCACTTTGGGAGGCCGAGGCGGGTGAATTACCTGAGGTCAGGAGTTCAAGACTAGCCCAGCCTAAATGGCGAAACCCCGTCTCTACTAAAAATATAAAAATTAGCTGGGCGTGGTGGTGGGCACCTGTAATCCCAGCTACTTGGGAGGCTGAGGCAGGAGAATTGCTTGAACCTGGGACATGGCAGTTGCAGTGAGCCGAGATTGTGCCACTGCACTCCAGCCTGGATGACAGAGTGAGACTCGTTCTCAACAACAACAACAAAGTGTCAGGTATTAATAAGTGCTATGAAGAAAACAAGGTAATGAGATTGAGAGGAGAAGGAGGCCACAGTAAATTGGGTGATTAATAAGGTTTCTATGAAGAGTGACATTTAAGCTGAAGTTGTTTAAATGGCCCTACGTGATCTGCTTCCCCATCCAATTTACATATACCTTTGAAAATATCTTTTCTAAGTTGGGCATGTGGTCCTAGCTACTCAGGAGGCTAAGGACGTGGGAGAATCCCTTGAACTTGGGAATTCGAGGCTGTAGTAAGCTGAAATTGCACCACTGTGCTCCAGCCTGAGTGACAGAGAAAGACCCTATCTCCTAACGAACAAACGTATTTTGACATTTACTTGTATATTAGGATTATTGTTTTTTGTGTGTCCTCAGCAAGAAGAGGGAATTTTGATTTGTTTATTGGTAACAAAAACTGGTACATTGTATGTGCTCATTATGTGTTGAGTAAAGAAATTTGGAGCTTACTGAGCAAGCAGAAAGTAGTAAGAGATGTCAGAGAGGCAGGCAGGGGCCAGAGCATCTATTTTATTGTAGATCTTATGGGAAGGCATTGAAGGTTTTTTTTTGTTTTGTTTTTGGTTTTTTTGAGAGTCTTGCTCTGTTGCCCAGGCTGGAGTGCAGTGGTCTAATCTCAGCTCACTGCAGCCTCCACCTCCTGGGTTCAAGCAATTCTCCTTCTGTAGCCTCCCCTGTAGCTGGGATTATAGGCGCCCCCCACCACACCTGGGTAAGTTTTTGTATTTTTAGCTCAGGTATCTGCCAGGCAGGGTGGCTTGTGCCTATAATCCCAGCACTTTGGGAGGCCAAAGCAGGTGGATAACTTGAGGTCAGGAGTTCGAGACCAGCCTGGCCAACATGGTGAAACCCCATCTCTACCAAAAATATAAAAAATTAGCCAGGTATGGTGGCTTATGCCTGTAATCCCAGCTACTTGGGAGGCTAAGGTAGGAGAATGACTTGAACCCAGGAGGCAGAGGTTGCAGTGAGCTGAGATTGTGCCACTGCACTCCAACCTGGGCGACAGAGAAAGACTCTGTCTCAAAAAAAAAAAAAAAGAAAAGAAAAAAAAGAACCAAATGGAAGTCTTAGAACTGAAAAATGCAAATAACTGAATTTAAAAACTCTCAGTGGATGGGATCAACAACAGAATGGAAGTGACATTTTTCCCAACAGAAGCTGGGAGGAAAAAAAGACATGGAAGTGACAGAAGAAAAAAAAATAACTGAACTGGAGGATAGAACAATAGAAATAAGGCTGGATGTGGTGGCTCACACCTCTAATCCCAGCACTTTGGGAAGCTGAGGCAGGCGGATTGTCTGAGCTCAGGAGTTTGAGACCAGCCTGGGCAACATGGTGAAACCCTGTCCCTACTAAAAGTACAAAAAATTAGCCAGGTGTGATGGTGCGTGCCTGTATTCCCAGCTACTTGGGAGGCTGAGGCAGGAGAATCACTTGAACCTGGAAGGCAGACCTTGCAGTGAGCTGAGATTGCACCACTGCACTCCAGCTTGGGCAACAGAGTGAGACTGTCTCCAAAAAACGAACAAGAAACCAGAACAACAGAAATTACCCGATCTGAACAAGAAAGAGAAAATAGACTGAAAACAAAATTAAAAACAGCCTGTGGACCTGTGGAAATACTACAAAAGATCTAATATTTGTGTCATCAGGGTTCCAGGAGGAGAGGATAAAGAGGGCCAGGTTGAAAAGTTAGTTGGCGAAATAAAGGCTGCATACTCGCCAACTTTGGCAAGAAAAATCTGTAGATTCAAGAAGCTGAGCAAACACTACACAGAATACACCCACAGAAACCCATACCACAACACATCACAGTTAAACTTCTGAAAACTAAAGAGAGAAGAAATTTCGAAAGCAGCCAGAGAAAACACCTTACCTAAAGAGGAAAAATCATTTGAATGGCAGATTTCTCACCACAAACCACAAAGGCCAGCAGAAGTGGCAAAATGTTTTTCATGCAAAAAGCGAATACAAAAAAACACTTGTCAACTCAGAACGCTGTATGTAGTGAAAATGTCCTTCAGGAATCAAGGGGGAATCAAGACATTTGGTTGTCTCTGTCACTCTGTCACCCAGGCTGGAGTGCAGTGGCACGATCTCAGTGGAGTGACAGAGAATATGTCACCAGTAGGCCTTCCCCCAGAAAGGGCTAAAAGAAGTTCTCTAAAAAGAAAGAAAACAATAAAACAAGGACTTTGGAAAATTAGAAAGAAAAAACAAACTCAGAAAGTAAAAATATGGGCAAATACAATAAGCTTTTCTTCTCTTGAGTTTTCTAAATTATGTTTGACAGTTGAAGTAAAAAATTTTTTTTGGAGACAGAGTCTTGCTCTGTTGCCCAGGCTGGAGTGCAGTAGTGTAAACTCAGCTCACTACAACTTCCACCTCCCAGGTTCAAGCAGTTCTCATGCCTCAGCCTCCCAGGTAGCTGGGATTACAGGCATGTGCCACCATGCCCGGCTAATTTTTTTTTTTTTTTTTTTTTTTTTTTTTAGTAGAGATAGGGTTTCACCTTGTTGGCCAGGCTGGTCTCGAACTCCTGATCTCAGGTGATCTGTCTGCCTTGGCCTCCCAAAGTGCTGGGATTACAGGCATGAGCCACTGCACCTGGCCTAAAATAAAAATTACAGCATTCCCAGGTCTTTGGGAGGCCAAGGCAGGAAGATCACGAGGCCAAGAGATTGAGACCATCTTGGCTAACATGGTGAAACCCCATCTCAGTGAAACCCTATCTCTACTAAAAATACAAAAAATTAGCCAGGCATGGTGGCACATGCCTGTAGTCCCAGCTACTCCGGAGGCTGAGGCCGAAGAATTGTTTGAACCTGGGAGGCAGAGGTTGCACCCGGGATGCAGAGGTGGCAGTGTGCTGAGATCGTGCCACTGCGCTCCAGCCTGGATGACAGAGCGAGACTTCGTCTCCAAAAAAAAAAAAAAAAAATTATAGTATCATCTAATATAGTCCTAAGTCTGTATGGAGAAAATATTTCAAACAATTATAAACTGGGAAGGGTGAAGGGACACGGAAGGATGTAAAGTTTTTATATTTCTCTCAAACTGGTAAAATGATGACATTAGTAGACTGTCATAAGTCACGTATATAAGAGCAGCCACTTAAAAAGCTATACAAAGAGCTGGGGGCAGTGGCTCACGCCTGTAATCCCAGCACTTTGGGAGGCTGAGGCGGGAGGTCAGGAGATCGAGACCATCCTGGCTAACACAGTGAAACCCCGTCCCTACTAAAAATACAAAAAATTAGCCAGGCGTGGTGGTGGGCGCCTGTAATCCCAGCTACTCGGGAGGCTGAGGCAGGAGAATGGCGTAAACCCGGGAGGCAGAGCTTGCAGTGAGCTGAGATCGCACCATTGCACTCCAGCCTGGGCAACAAGAGCAAAGCTCCGTCTCAAAAAAAAAATGAAATAAAATAATCACTTCAACCTGAGGAAGCTGATTAGAAAAATAGAAAAAATTAAAATTAAAAAAAAATGACAGACTTTGGCCCTAACATATCAACAATTACATTAAATGCAAATAGTCTAAATATACCAATTAAAAGACAGAAATTGGCAGAGTGGATTTAAAAAAAAAAAACAGTTGTATACTATCTGCAAGAAATTCACTACAAATATGATATAGGCAAGTTGCAAGTAAAAGGATGGAAAAAGTTATGTCATACAAGCATTCATCAAAGGAAAGCAAGAGTGACTATACTAAAATAAACTAAAGTGGACTTTGGAGCAAAGAAAATTAACATAGAAAGAGCGGGACATTATACAACGCTGAAAGAGTCAATCCACTAAGAAGACATAGCAATCCTAAATGTGTACGCACTAAAACACAGCACTGCAAAACGTGAAGTGAAAACTGATAGACCTAAAAGAAGAAATAGATAAGTCCAAGCCAGGTGTGGTAGCCCATACCTGTAATCCAAGCACTTTGGGAGGCCAAAGTGGGAGGATTGCTTGAACATAGGAGTTGACTGGTCTGGGCAACATAGTGAGACCCTGCCTCACAAAAAATAAAAAAAAATTAGCCAGGCATGGTGCCACACACCTGTGGTCTAAGCTACATGGGAGGCTGAGGTGGGAGGATCTCTTGAGCCTGGGAGGTCAAGGCTGCAGTGAGCCATGATTGCCCCACTGCACTACCGCCTGGGTAACAGAGTGAGACCCTGTTTCAAAAAAAAAAAAGGAAAAAAAATGTAATGACTCAGGCAAAATTGATCACTTTCTCAAAAAACACAAATTACTACAACTCATCCAAGACAAAATAGATAATTTGAATAGCCATATAACTTTTTCTTATTTATTTTTTGAGACAGAATCTCACTCTGTTGCCCTGGCTGGAGTGCAGTGGTGTGATCTCGGCTCACTGCAAACTCTGCCTCCCGGCTTCAAGCGATTCTTGTGCCTCAGCCTCCTGAGTAGCTGGGACTACAGATGCGTGCCACCATGCCCGGCTAATTTTTGTATTTTTAGTAGAGGCGGGGCTTTGCCATGTTGCCCAGGCTGGTCTCGAACTCCTGCCCTCCTTGGCCTCCCAACGTGCTGGGATTATAGGTGTGAGCCCGGGAGGTAGAAATTGCAGTGAGCTGAGATGGTGCTACTGCACTCAGCCTGGGCAATAGACCCAGAAATTGTCTCAAAGGAAAAAACAAAAAGTTGAGGATCATGTATAATTTTATGAAGCTAGTTTTACCCTGATAACAAAACCACACAGAGTACAAAAAAGAAAGCTACGGAAACAATAACTCTCATGAATATACACACAAAAATCCTCAACAAAATATTAGCAAATAATACCTACAAAAATTTTAAAAATTTTTGTTAATGGGACAAAATTAGCAAATATAATCCAACAATTTATAAAAATAATTATTCATCATGACCAAGTGGGGGTTTTTGCAGGGATGCAAGGCTGGTTCAGTATTTCAAAATAAATCAATGGATTCTTCTATATTAATGACTCGAAGAAAAATCACATGATTATATCAATAGGTGCTCACAAAACATTTGCAAAATTAAACATCCATTCATGATATAAATTCTCAGAAAATTAGGAATAGAAGAGGAACTTCCTCAATTTGATAAGGAGCATGTACAAAAACCCTACCGCCAACGTTATACACCTGGTCCTCCGTATCTGTGGATTCAACCAACAAGGGATCAAAAATACTTGGGGAAAAAAACCCCAATAAGGATGTTGTGTTTGTACTGAACACGTACAGCCTTTTTTTCCTTGTCATTATTTCCTACCTAGACTATATGGTATGTCAACTATTTACATAGCGTTTACATTGTATTATAAGTAATCTAGAGATAATTTAAAGTATGCAGGAAGATATGCCTAGGTTATATGCAAATACTACACCATTTTATCTCAGGGACTTGAAGATCCCAGGATTTTGGTATATGTTGGGGATCCTGGAGCCAATCTCCCATGGACATCAAGAGACAAGTGTACTTAATGGTGAAACGCTGGATACTTTCTCCTAAAATTGGGAACAAGGCAAGAAAGGCCTCATCACTCTTTCACTCTTATTCATTATAGCACTGGAACCTCTAGTCAGTGGAACAAGACCAAAAAAAAAAAAAAAAAAAGGAAGTAGCTGGGTGCAGTGGCTCACGCCTGTAATCCCAGCACTTTGGGAGGCTGAGGCAGGTGGATCACCTGAGATCAGGAGTTCCAGACCAGCCTGACCAACATGGTGAGACCGTTTCTACCAAAGATACAAAAATTAGCCAGGTGTGGTGGTGTACACCTGTAATCCCAGCTACTCGGGAGGCTGAGAAGGCTGAGGCAGGAGAATCACTTGAAGCAGGAGGTGGATGTTGCAGTGAGCCCAGATCGCGCCATTGCACTCCAACCTGGGTGACAGACCGAGACTCCATCTCAAAAAAAAAAAAAGGAAGTAAAAGGCATACAGTTTGGAAAGGAAGAAATAAAACTGTCCATTTTTAGACAACACACGGTTTATGTAGAAAATCTCAAGGAATGTAGCAAAACTCTTACAGCTAAATGAGTTCAGCAAGGTTACAGAATACATGATAAACATACAAAAATCAATTGTATTTGTATACACTAGCTAAGAACATGTGGACACTGAAATTGAAAGGAATATGCCATTTCTAATCATCCAAAAAGTGAAATAGTTAGGTGTAAATCTAACAACGTATTTCAGACTTGTGTGCGGAAAACTACACAACACTGATAAGAGAAATAAACAATATATGTATATTTTTGAGACACAATCTCCCTTTGTTGCCCAGGCTGGAGTGCAGTGGTGTGTGATCTCAGCTCCCTCCAGCCTTGGACTCCTGGGCTCAAGCAATCCTCCTTCAGCGTCCCAAGTAGCTGGGACTATAGGCGTGTGTCACCATGCCCGGCTAATTTTTTGGTATTTTTTGTAGAGATTGGTCTCACTAAGTTGCCCAGGCTGGCCTCTAACTCCTGGCCTCAAGCAATCATCGCTCCTCAGCCTCCCAAAGTGCTGAGATGGCAGGCATGAGCTACTATACCTGGTCTAAACATTTTTAAAAAAATAAATAGACACACGGTGTTCATAGGTTGGAAGATTCAACATTGTAAAGATGTCAGTTTTCACCAAATTGATATACAGTTTAACAGAATTCCTATCAAAATCCCAGTAAGTTTTTTTTTTATTTATAGACAAGATTATTATTATTTTTCTTTTTTGAGACAGAGTCTCCCTCTGTCACCCAGGCTGAAGTGGAGTGGCGGGATCTCAGCTCACTGCCATCTCCACCTCCCAGGTTCAAGTGATTCTCCTGCCTCAGCTTCCCAAGTAGCTGGGATTACAGGTACCCACCACCATGCCCGGCTAATTTTTTTTTTTTTTTTTGAGATGGAGTCTCATTCTGTCGCCCAGGCTAGAGTGTAGTGACATGATCTTGGCTCACTGCAACCTCTGCCTCCCAGGTTCAAGCAATTCTCTTGTCTCACCCTCCCTAGTAGCTGGGTCTACAGGCGCCCGCCACCACGCCCAGCTAATTTTTGTATTTTTAGTAGAGACGGGATTTTACCATGTTGGTCAGGCTGGTCTCAAACTCCTTACCTCAGGTGATCCGCCTGCCTCGGCCTCCCAAAGTGCTGAGGTTACAAGCGTGAGCCACTGCACCTAAGCCAATTTTTGTATTTTTTTAGTAGAGATGGGGTTTCACCATGTTGGCCGGGCTGGTCTCAAACTCCTGACCTCAGGTGATCTGCCTGCCTATGCCTCCCAAAGTGCTGGGATTGTAGGCATGAGTCACCGAGCCTGGCCTATTCTAAAATTTATATCAAAAGGCAAAGGAACTAGAATAGCTAAAACAATTTTGAAAAGGAAGAATAAAGTGGGAGGAATCTCTTTACCTGCTTTCAAGACTTATTTTTTACAGCTGCAGTAATCAAGACTGGTGTTGGTGGAGGACAGACACGTAGATCAGAGGAACAGAATAGAGGAACCCAGAAAACGACTCACTCAAATATGCCCAACTGAATTTTGACAGAGGTACAAAAGTAATTCCATAGAGGAAAAACACACCATTTTTAACAAATGGTGCTGGAGCAATTGAACATCTATAGGCAAACAAAAACCAAACCAAAACAAAAAACCCTCGACCTATGTCTCACATGTTATTCAAAAATTAACTCAACCTGTATCAAGAACTTAAACCTAAAACTATCAAACTTTTAGAATGACGGCCAGGCGCGGTGACTCATGCCTGTAATCCCAGCAATTTGGCAGGTCGAGATGGGCGGATCACTTGAGGCCAGGAGTTCGAGACCAGCCTGGCCAACATGGAGAAACCTGATCTCTATTAAAAATACAAAAATTAGCCAGGCATGATGGTGGGCGCCTGTAATCCCAGCTCCTTGGGAGTCTGAGAGGCAATGAGAATCACTTGAACCTGGGAGGCAGAGGTTGCAGCGAGCCAAGATAGTGCCACTGCACTATAGCCTGGGTGACAGAGTGAGACTCTGTCTCAAAAACAATAACAACAACAACAACAACAAAAGCCAAAATAATAATAATAATAATAAAACAAACTTAGAATGAAAGAGGAGAAGATTTGCAGGATCTAGGGTCAGACAGAATTCTTAGACTTGGCACCAATAAATAGCATGACCTGTAAGTGGAACAATTGATAAATTGAACTTTAGAATTTAAAATTTTTGCTTGGTGAAAGGGCCAGTTAAGAGGAGGAACAGATAGCTACAGAGTGGGAGAAAGTATTTGCAAACCACATATCTGACAAAGCACTAATAGGCAGAATATATAAAGAAAAAATTCTTAAAATTCAGCTGTCAAAAAACAATCCAATTAGAGCATGAGCAAATGGCATGAAAAGATATTTCATTGGAGAGGATATATATAATACTAATGGCAAGTAAGCAGATGAAGAGATGTTCAACACCATTAGCCATCAGAGAAATGCAAATTAAAACCACAATGAGATATCACTACCCATCAGAATGGCCAAAAAAACCTAAACACAAACAAAAACAAAAACAAAAAAATTGTGACAACACAAAATGCTGGTGAGGATGTGGAAAAACGGAATCACTCATACATTGCAGGTAGAAATGCAAAATGGTACAGTCACTTTGGAAAAAGTTTGCCAGTATCTTTGCCAGTATTTTTTTTAATGGAGTTTTGCTTCTGTTGCCCAGGACGGAGTGCAATAGTGTGATCTCGGCTCACTGCAACCTCCGCCTCCTGGGTTCAAGCAATTTTCCTGCCTCAGCCTCCCAAGTAGCTGGGATTATAGGCATGCACCACCACACTTGGCTAATTTTTTGTATTTAGTAGAGATTTAATAGGGGTTTCACCATGTTGGTCAGGCTGGTTTCAAACTCCTGACCTCAGGTGATACAGCTGCTTCAGCCTCCCAAAGTGCTGGGATTACAGGCATGCACCACTGGGCCTGGCAGTAGTGTTTTTTTTTTTAGACAGGGTATCACTCTTGTTGCCCAGACTGGTGTGCATGGTGTGCAGTGGCGTGATCATGGCTCACTGCAGCCTTGACAGCCACAGGCTCAAGCGATCTTCCCACCTCAGCCTCCTGAGTAGCTAGGACTACAGGTGCGCGCCACCATGCCTGGCTAATTTTTTGTATTTTTTACAAAATAAAGCAGGCAGAGGTGGGAGGACTGCTTGAGACTAGGAGTTTGAGATTAGCCTGGGCAACATAGCAAGACTCTCCACCCTGTCTCTAAACTCTCCCTCTCTCTCTCACACACACACACACATTTCACTGAGTGTGGTAGCAGGTGCCTGTACTCCTAGCTACTCAGGAGGCTGAGGCTGGAGGATCACCTGGGCCCAGGAATTTGAGGCTGCAGTGAGCTGTGATTGTACCACTGCATTCTAGCCTAGGCACTAGAGTGAGGTCTTGACTCTAAAAGAGAACAAAAACAGAAACAGAAAACCCCAGCTATTGCACTCCTGGCATTTATTCCAGAGAAATGAAGACCTCTATTTACATAAAACCCATGCATAAACATTTATAGCAGTTTTATTCTTAATAGCCAGATATCCTTCAACGGATGAGTGGCTAAACTGGTAAATCCATACCACTCTGCAATAAAAAGGAATAAACTATTGATATGCAACAACGGGAGGAATCTCCAGAGAATTCTGCTGAATTAAAAAAAAAAGCCGGTCCCTCAAGGTTACACACTATATGATGTGATTCTATTTACTTAACATTCTTTTTTTTCTTTTTGATACTGAGTCTTGCCCAGGCTGGAGTGCAGTGGCGCGATCTCGTCTCACTGCAACCTCTGCCTCCTGGGTCCAAGCGTCAGCCTCCCCGAGTAGCTGGGATTACAGGCACCCGCCATTATGCCTCGCTAATTTTTGTATTTTTAGTAGAGACAGGATTTTGCCATGTTGGTCAGGCTTGTCTAGAGCTCCCGACCTTGGGTAATCCGCCCACCTCGGCCTCCCAAAGTGCTGGGAATACAGGCGTGAGCCACCGTGCCCAGCCAGCATATCTTTTTAAAAACAGGTGCCCCAAAATGCACAGGATACTTCAGACATAATAATCTAATTATTGCAGGGGACCATGAGATTATAAACTCTTGGTTTTTGTTTTCATTTTTTGTATTTTTTTGAAACAGAGTCTCACTGTGTCACCCAGGCTGGCAAAGTGCAGTGGTGTGATCTCGGCTTACTGCAACCTCTGCCTCCTGGTTCTCATGCTTCAGCCTCCCAAGTAGCTGAGACTACAGGTGGTCACCACCAACATTTTTTATTTTATTTATTTATTTATTTATTGTAGAGACGGGGTTTCACCATATTGTCTAGGCTTGTCTTGAACTCCTGCCCTCAGGTATTCTGCCTGTCTCGGCCTCCCAAAGTGGTGGTGTTACAGGCGCGAGACACCACGCCTGGCCAAATTCCTGCTATTTGATTTTATTCTCATTTTAGTTACTTAAATACTGTCAACCTCAATCTGCCTTTACTCCTCCTCTTCCTGTTGCCCACATGCAGATATAGTGTTTTTGTTGTTGTTGTTGTTGTTTTGAGACAGAGTTTTGCTCTTGTTGCCCAGGCTGGAGTGCAATGGCGCCATCTCAGCTCACCGCAACCTCTGCCTCTTGGGTTCAAGCAATTCTCCTGCCTCAGCCTTCTGCAGATATAGTTATTTTATTAAATATTGTTATTGCTGGGCGCGTTGGCTCAAACCTGTAATTTCAGCAGTTTGGGATGCCGAGGCGGGTGGATCACGAGGTCAGGAGGTTGAGACCATCCTGGCTAAGACGGTGAAACCCCGTCTCTACTAAAAAATACAAAAAATTAGCAGGGCGTCGTGGCCGGTGCCTGTAGTGCCAGCTACTCGGGAGGCTGAGGCAGGAGAATGGCATAAACCCGGGAGGCGGAGCTTGCAGTGAGCCGAGATCGCGCCACTGCACTCCAGCCTGGGCTGCAGAGCAAGACTCTGTCTCGAAAAAAAAAAAATTGTTGTGGCAAAATGCACATGCAATTTCCCAATTTTACGCATTTTTCTTTCTTTCAAATTTTTCAGTTCAAAGGGCACCTGTGCATGATTGGTACATGAGTAAACTGGTCATCATGGGAGTTTGGTGTGCAGATTATTTTGTCACTGAGGTAATGAGCCTAGTACCTGAGAGCTGGTTTTTCGATCCTCACCCTCCTTGTTTCAGCCTCCAGTAGGCACCGGTATCTCTTGTTCCCTTCTTTGGATCCATGTGTACTCAATGTTCAGCTCTCACTTATGAGTGAGAAAATATATATATATATATATATATATATATATTTTTTTTTTTTTTTTTTTTTGAGAGGGAGTCTCGCTCTGTTGCCCAGGCTGGAGTGCAGTGGCGCAATCTCGGCTCACTACAAGCTCCGCCTCCCGGGTTTACTCCATTCTCCTGCCTCAGCCTCCCGGGTAGCTGGGACTACAGGCGCCCACCGCCACGCCCGGCTAATTTTTTTTTTGTATTTTTAGTAGAGACGGGGTTTCACTCTGTTAGCCAGGATGGTGTCGATCTCTCCTGACCTCCTGATCCACCCACCTTGGCCTCCCAAAGTGCTGAGATCACAGGCCTGAGCCACCACGCCCGGCCATGCCTGGCTAATTTTTGTATTTTTAGTAGAGAGGAGGTTTCACCATGTTGGCCAGGCTGCTCTATAACTCCTGACCTCAGGTGATCCGCCTGCCCCAGCCTCCCAAAGTGCTGGGATTAGAGGTGTGAGCCACCACACCTGGCCTCAATAGAATATTTAATAACATCTTTCAAAAAGATGAGTATTTTTTTTATTTAATTGCTAAAATGTGAAGTTTTAAAAGTTTTAATTTTTTTTTTTTTTTTTTTTTTTTTGAGATGGAGTCTCGCTCTGTCTCCCAGGCTGGAGTGCAGTGACTTGATCTTGGCTCACTGCAACTTCCACCTCTCAAGTTCAAGCAATTCTCCTGCTTCAGCCTCTCCAGTAGCTGGGACCACAGGCTCCCACCACTATGCCCAGCTAATATATTGTTGTTGTTGTTTGTATTTTAGTAGAGATGGGGTTTCACTATGTTGACCAAGCTAGTCTCAAACTCGAGCTCAGGCAATCCACCCACCTTGGCCTCCGAAAGTGCTAGAATTACAGGCATGAGCCACTGTGCTCGGCCATTTTTTTAAGTTCCAGGATACATGTGCAGAACTGTGCAGAACGTGCAGGTTTGTTACATAGGTAAATGTGTGCCATGGTGGTTTGCTGCACCTATTAACCCATCACCTAGGTATTAAGCTCTGCATGCATTAGCTGTTTATCCTGATGCTCTTCCCTCCCCTTGCCCCTCCAAGATGAATATTTTAATAAAAATGTTTGTTCTAACCTTGTAGGCTTCCCACTTTCAACTTTGTTTCCTAGGAAAACGTAGTATTTAGTGACAACCATTCAGTACCAATGGGGTTTAAAAATTGGTTATATATATAAATCAATATTACATAGTGACAGATACTTTTTTTTTTTGAGACAGGGTCTTGCCCTTGTCACTGAAGAGTGTAGTGGTGTGATCATAGCTTGTTGCAGCTTTGGGCCTCGGACTCTTGGGCTCAAATGATCCTGCCACCTCAACCTCCTATGTAGCTGGGACTGTATGTGTGTACCATAACACCTAATACAATTTTTTTTGTAGAGATGGGGATCTAGCTATGTTGTCCAGGTTGGTCTTGAACTTCTGGCCTCCAGTGATCCTCCCACCTCAGCCCCCCGAAGTGCTAGGATTACATGCATGAGCCACTATACCTGACCAGTCACACAAATTTTTATGTCCAGAATAATTCTTACCAGTATAATTCTAGATCTTATGACCCTAAATTAAATACCCTAAATGGTATTTCAATTAGGGTATTTAATTTAAGGTCGGAAGATCTAGAATTATTTTTCAAGAGCTCACTGAAACACGGAGGAGGGATGTTACCATTTGGTCATCTACTTCAGTGGCAGCAGTTGAGCACAGTTTCACATGAAAGACAAGGCAGCCGTGGAATTGCTAGGGTGGTTGGTGTTTCAGATGTGTAAGGGCTGCTAGCCATAGGTGTCATGGGGGCTGAAGACTGGGCCAGGGCTGCTTCCAGATACAGCCTCAGACAGCCCAGATCTCTGCTTTACATATGCTGAATACTTATGACTTTTTTGGATGAAGTACCTCTTAGTGGAGTCCAAGCTGTGAGCAGGGTGACTGTTCTTACATGTAATATGCTGCAAATTATAGCTTCATTATTTTGAAATATTTGATATAAAATATTTCAACTGGATTAGAAATCCATTCACATTATAAGAAATTTTATGTTTGTTGGTCAGCCATGGTGGCTCACACCTATAATCCCAGCGCTTTGGGAGGCTGAGGCAGGTGGATCACCAGAGGTCAGGAGTTTGAGACCAGCCTGGCAAATGTGGTGAAGCCCAGTCTCTACTAAAAAAATACAAAAATTAGCCAGATGTGGTGGTGCACACCTGTAGTCCCAGCTACTTGGGAGGCTGAGGCAGGAGAATCACAGGAGAACCGCTTGAACCTGGGTGGTGGAGGCTGCAGTGAGCTGAGATCACTGTACTCCAGTCTGGGCGACAAAGCAAGACTCGTCCCCCCCAAAAAAAAAGAAAAAAAAATTCACATTTGTTAGTTAAAGGAAGAATTGCTAGATTCTTTTTTGTTGTTGTCGTCGAGATAGGGTCTCACTCCACTTGGCCAGGCTGGAGTACAGTGGCGTGATCACTGCAGCCTTGACCTCCTGGGCTCAGGCAATTCTCCCACCTCAGCCTCCTCAGTAGCTGGGACTACAGGCACATGCCATCACGCCTGGCTAATTTTTGGTATTTTTAGTAGAGATGAGGTTTTGCCATGTTGCCCAGGCTTAGGTTCTTTAAATTTTACTTCAATGGTAATAATTATTTTTTCAGTTTTTAAGAAATGGAGTCTTGCTCTGTCACCCAGGCTGGAGTACAGTGGCATGATCATAGCTCAGTGCAGCCTCAAACCCCTGGGCTCAAGTGATCCTCCTACCTCAGCCTCCTGAGTTTCTGAGATTACATGCATGGGCCACTGCACCCAGCATAAATTATTTTTTTAAAGATTTATTTAACATAAAGTGAACAATTTAATGGTTTTCACAGAGTTAGACATCTATCACCACTATCGAGTTCTACATTTTCATCACCTAAAAAAGAAACTCTGGGCCGTGTACAGTGGCTCACACCTGTAATCTCAGCACTTTGGAAGGCTGAGGGGGAAGGACTGCTTGGGCCCAGGAGTTTGAGACCACGCCTGGGCAGTATGATGAAACCCTGTCTCTACAAAAAGCACAAAAAAATTTAGCCAGGCATGGTGGCTTATGTCTGTAGTTCCAGCTACTTGGGGGGCTGAGGTGGGAGAATCACCTGAGCCTGGGAAGTCGAGGCTGCAGTGAGCCGAGATCACACCACTGCATTCCAGTCTGGGCAACTGGAGTGAGACCCTGTCTAGAAACAAAAACAAAAACAAAACACAAAACAACCCAAACAACAAAAACCAAACCCCAAACCCCACAAAACTCTGTACCTGTTAGCAGCCACTCTCCATTTCCCCTGCCCTCAAGCACCTTGTAATCACTAACCTACTTTTTGTCTGTATGGATTTGCCTCTTCTGGACATTACATTTAAATAGACTCCTGCGACAGCCCTCTTTTTGTGTCTGGCTTCTTTCCCTTAGCATAATGTTTTCAAGATTTATTCATGTAGTAGCATTAACTATTCCTTTTTTTTTTTTCTTTTCTGAGACGGAGTCTCACACTGTTGCCCAGGCTGGAGTGCAGTGGCACGATCTCAGCTCATTGCAACCTCCGCCTCCCGGGTTCAAGCGATTCTCCTGCCTTAGTCTCCTGAGTAGCTGGGACTACAGGCTCGCACCACCATGCCTGGCTAATTGTATTTTTAGTAGAGATGGGGTTTCACCTTGTTGTCCAGGGTGGTCTCAAACTCCTGACCTCGTGATCTGCCCGCCTCGGCCTCCCAAAGTGCTGGGATTACAGGCGTGAGCTACCGTGCCCAGCCTACCTATTCCTTTTTATGGCTGAATATCTTAATGTATGGATATACCATATTTTATCCATTTCATCAGTTCAATGGTAATGTATTTTTTCTTTTCAGATTGGGGGTCTTGCTATGTTGCTTAGGCTGGACTCAAACTTCTGGGTTCAAGCGATTCTGCTGTCTCAGCTTCCTAAGTACCTGGGACTACAGGGAATGTGTCTGTCTCAGGCAATTCTGCTGTCTCAGCTTCCCAAGTACCTGGGACTACAACCACTACTGTGCCTGATGGTAAATTTTTGAACGGTCCTAAAACTGGTTTAACCTATTTTTTTTTTTTCTTGAGATGGAGTTTCGCTCTTATTGCCCAAACTGGAGTGCAATGGCGCGATCTTGGCTCACTGCAACCTCTGCCTCCCAGGTTCAAGAGATTCTCCTGCTTCAGCCTCCCAAGTAGCTGGGATTACAGGTGCACACCACCCGGCTAATCTTTTGTATTTTTAGTGGAAATGGGGTTTCACCATGTTAGCCAGGCTGGTCTCAAACTCCTGACCTCAGGTGATCCGCCCACCTTGGCCTCCCAGAGTGCTGGGATTACAGGTGTGTGAGCCACCGTGCCCAGCCTGGTTTAACTTTTTCTTCTTTTTCTTTTTTTTTGAGATAGAGTCCGGCTCTGTTGCCCAGGCTAGACTGCAATGGTGCAATCTTGGCTCACTGCAACCTCTGCCTCCTGGGTTCAAGAGATTCTCCTGCCTCAGCATCCCGAGTAGCTGGGATTACAGGCATGCATCACCATGCCTGGCTAATTTTGTATTTTTAGTAGAGACAGGGTTTCTCCATGTTGGTCAGGCTGGTCTTGAACTCCTGACCTCAGGTGATCTGCCCACCTTGGCCTCCCAAAGTGCTGCGATTACAGGCGTGAGCCACCGCGCCTGGACAACTTTTTCTTCTTTTTTGAGATACGGTCTAGCTCTGACTCCCAGGCTGGCGTGTAGTGGCATGATCTTGGTTCACCACAGCCTCAACCTCACAGGCTCAATAAATCCTCCCACCTCAGCCTCCCTAGCAGCTGGGACTATAGGTGTTACACTACCATGCTTGGCTAATTTTTCTATTTTTAGTAGAGACAGGGTTTCACCATGTTGCCCATGCTGGTCTTAATATCCTGGACTCAAGCAATCCACCTGCCTTGGCTTCCCAAAGTGCTGGTGTTAAAGGAATGAGCCACCATGCCTGGCTGATTTTAAGTTTTTTATCACCTACTTGTGTAAGAAGAATCTGAAGACATTATCGCTAAAAAGTCTGGATCAGGTATAGTGTATAGGTGTTTCAGCCTGATAGCAAAAAACTCAGAGGTTCCCAGAAAGCTCAAATCTTTCATTACCATTTTAAAAATTATTTTTTTGGGACATATAACATTTAGGATGGATGTAGTGACTCACGCCTGTAATCCTAGCACTTTGGGAGGCCGAGGCAGGCAGATCACTTGAGGTCAGGAGTTGAAGACCAGCCTGGCCAACATGGTGAAACCCCATCTCTACTAACATACAAAAATTTGCTGGGTGTGGAGATGTGTATCTGTAATCCCGGCTACTTAGGAGACTGAGGCAAGAGAATTGCTGGAACCTGGGAAGCAGAGGTTGAAGTGAGCTGAGGTCACACCACTGCACTCTACCCTGGGCGACAGAGCAAGACAGAGCAAGACAAAAATGGCTGGGTGAGGTGGTTCATGCCACCCTATCTCTACTAAAAATACAAAAATTAGCCACGCGTGGTGGCAGGCAGCTGTAGTCCCGGCTACTTGGGAGGCTAAGGTGGGAGAGTCGCTTGAGCCCAAGATGGCTACACTTACGATTCATTATATGGTTGACAAAGTTCAAATATGCCTAATTTTGCAACTTGATCCTATTTCCCCACAAAATCCATCCTTCATAAAATGTGCACGGCTATAGTTTACAGTCTTGAGTACTATGGGGACTTTCTGGAGACCTTTCAGTCACTTTTGTGTCAACCAGTTTAACAGGCTGGATCAAATCCATCAGATTCTTCCTCTATAAGACTGATAAAATCATTTCAAGTTTGCTATCATGATTTTGAGACAGCAGCTAATGAATACTTTGTAAAATATTTTGTAAAACCAGATGGTTTCATGTTTACACTAAACAGACTGTAAACTCTAGATTCTAAAGTAACACACACACACCATACACCTCTATATTGTTTTATAGTTTTTTTTTTAAATGACAGTTACAAATGCTTTTCCCTTGATGGGGAATGACGTATCTATTTTCAGTGAATAGTAATGCCTTAAAAAGTAACAGCATTTTGTCTAAATTGAACTTATATAATTGCACAAAAGTCATGGAAAGCATTAAGAAATGCTAGTAAAGATTGAAGTTTCCTCAGATTCTTGCGCAGCAACTCCAAGAAGCCTTAATCCCAGTGGGTCCTCTGATTCAAACAATAATGATGCTCGAACTCAGTGACACACAGGCAGAGAACAGCAGCACAACCAGGAGGACCTATGCGGTTTGTAACAGTGAAATTCTGCTCTACTGTTAAGGTGTAATGATGCATTCATTCATCTTTTCATTAGGAGCATAGAAAACACCTCAAATTATATTTTCTCAGGCTTAAAACTTGTTTTGGGCTATGGATTCTACTTCAGGAAACAACAATTTAAAAAAAAAACCACAATCACACCATAAAAACCTCTTCTAAGCAGGTTCCTTCATGCTGCTACTGTCTGTGGGGCCTGCCTAATTTTCTTTTCTTTTCCTTTTTTTTTGAGACAGAGTCTTGCTCTGTCGCCCAGGCTGGAGTGCAGTGGCGCTATCTTGGCTCACTGCAAGCTCTGCCTCCTGGGTTCACGCCATTTTCCTGCCTCAGTCTCCCGAGTAGCTGGGACTACAGGTGCCCGCCACCATGCCCAGCTAATTTTTTGTATTTTTAGTAGAGACGGGGTTTCACCAGGTTAACCAGGATGGTTTCGATCTCCTGACCTTGAGATTCGCCCGCCTCGGCCTCCCAAAGTGCTAATTTTCTAATAGACACACAAACGAATTACATTCTCGGCTATCAGACACTAGTTGAGGGACAGCAGATAGGTTCTAACTCAAATTCTAACTGTTTTATTGGCAGCAGTTATTGGAAACACTGTTACAAAGGACTCCAAGGTCACTGCTGGACTGGTGAACAGCTCACTGTGCTTTCTTCTCCATCTCTGACATGGGAACAGGAGGGGGAGAAGCAGCATTTGTGCTTCACATTTGTGATCTTTGTATTATTAACAAAGCTGAACAGGATGTGGGTATGGATATTTGGAAAGACATAACAAAGGTACATTTTTCTGTTTAATGAGTTGCAATGTCTTTATATGGAGGTTTAACATGTTTTATTTGGATCTTAATCTCAATTAAGACAGTACTTCTATGGTGAAGGTTTTTCTCTTTCTCACCTTACAAAAACTGAGAAAAAAGCAAGGTTTTGAAAGAAGATGCACACAGAGTACTTTAAGTTACTCTCAGAAGCATTTTCCTAACGTGGATACTATGATTATGAGAGGAGGAGAGTTGTCACTCCAGTTTTTCTCTTCTCTTTTATTGAGACAGGGTCTTGCTCTGTTGCCCAGGGTGGCATGGAGTGGCACAATCATGGCTCACTGCAGCCTTGACCTCCTGTGCTCAAGCGGTCCTCCCACCTCAGCCTCCTGAGTAGCTGGGACTATAGGTGCACACCACCACACCCGGCTAACTTTTAAATTTTTTTGCTGAGACAAGGTCCCTCTGTGTTGCCTAGGGTGGTCTCAAACTCCTGGGCTCAAGTGCTGGGATTACAGCCGTAATCCACTGCACCCAACTTTACTCCAGTATTTATACTGTTGTGTTTCAAATAAAGAACACAGTCTGTTTCCTAATTATGGAGACAACATAGTAATTCCTGAAATAAATACATAAAAGTATATGACACTGGATATCCAGATATGTTTCCTTCATTTAGAGGGTATTGCTAATGATCTAACCATGTACCTTCAGTTCAGGGAGAAAAATTCCAGTGGTAACATTTGAGTAATTTTTAAAAAGATTTTTAATAGGAGTGACTGGTATAGATATTATTTACTTAGAACTAAAGGCTCAGCTGGGCATGGTGGCTCACGCCTGTAATCCCAGCACTTTGGGAGGCCAAGGTGGGCAGATTACAAGGTCAGGAGATCAAGACCATCGTGGTCAATATGGTGAAACCCTGTCTCTACTAAAAATACAAAAATTAGCTGGGCATGGTGATGCGTGTCTGTAATCCCAGCTACTTGGGAGGCTGAGGCAGTAGAACTGCTTGAACCAGGGAGTCGGAGGTTGCAGTGAGCTGAGATGGCGCCACTGCACTCCAGCCTGGGTGACAGAGTGAGACTCTGTCTCCAAAAAAAAACAAAAAACAAAAAAGACTCCGTCCAAAAAAAAACTAAAGGCTCAACACAAATGATAATTGTTCAATGTGATGGATATGCTAATTGTTCCGATCTGATCATTATATATTATATGTCTCAAAACATCACTATGTACCCCGTAAATATGTACAATTATATGTCAATTAAAAACTTTAAAAAGGCCGGGTGCGGTGGCTCACGCCTGTAATCCCAGCACCTTGGGAGTCCAAGGTGGTCAGATTATGAGGTCAGGAGATTGAGACCATCCTGGCTAGCATAGTGAAACTCCATCTCTATTAAAAATACAGAAAACTAGCCAGGCATGGTGGCATGTGCCTGTAGTCCCAGCTACTCAGGAGGCTGAGACAGAAGAATTGCCTGAACCCAGGAAGTGGAGGTTGCAGTGAGCCAAGATCGTGCCACTGCACTCCAGCCTGGGTGACAGAGTGAGACTCTGTCTCAAAAACAAAAACAAAAACAAAACAAAACAACCTTTAAAAAAAAAAAAAGCTAATATAAAGCCCTTACCTTAAAACTCAGAATTTATCTTATTCACTTTGTACCCTTACAAGTTTATGAACTTGCAAGGCAGTTGAAAACTATGGTAAGTCTTCAAGTCCCAGCTTTATTAAATGTAAGAGATCAGCAAACTTTAATCTAAATTTTAAGAATTTTAAGAAATATTTGGAAACATTTTATTTCTGAAGTATTTTTTAATTATTTGGAAAACTGACTTAAGTGGAATGGGTCATTTCCTGACATTAGAAAAATAAAATTATTTGATATCAAATAATTAATAGCATTCTCTGTATAAAAAAAATAACTAAAGGGAAATGTGGGGTATGTCTGTGGCAAGGCTGAGAATGAAAAAGATCACACACAGCACTGTGCATAATTATCTGCTCAACAAATCCTGAATATATCAGACAGCCCATAATATTGCTACGAAAAGTCTGATTCAAATGCTTAGCTGCTATAGTTAAGTTAATCTGGGACTCAAAGGACAATATACCTGGGTCAGGGACTAAAAGTCACCAGAAGAATTCCACAACAGTCTTTCTGCCTACCAGTAACATCTATAGAACTTGACTGGAATCTAACCAGAAGTCTGTTTCATGTCCAAGCATGCTGCCATGCATACAAGCCACCTAGGCTTTTAGCTAGAAAAGTTTAGACCAGAGACAATGATGCAGGAGGCGCGATGGCTCACGTCTGTAATCCCAGCACTTAGGGAGGCCGAGGCGGGTGGATCATGAGGTCAGGATTTCAAGACCAGCCTGGCCAACATCGTGAAACCTCATCTCCACTTAAAATACAAAAAAATAGCCGGGTGTGGTGGCAGACGCCTGTAATCCTAGCTACTCGAGAGGCTGAGGCAGAAGAATTGCTTGAACCTGGGAGGCGGAGGTTGCAGTGAGCTGAGATCTTGCCATTGCACACCAGCCCGGGTGACAGTGCGAGACTCCATCTCAAAAAAAAAAAAAGAAAAGAAAAAAGAAAATGATACAAGAAGAAAAGGAAATTCCTTATTCCTGGATTATAAATGAACAAAGGAAACACAATCCAAGGAAAGGGCTGCTGGTGGCACAGAGCCTGGGAAGTGAGAAGCCAGAGTTGTGGAGTTGTTTCCCTCCCCTTCTTTTAAAAAGTAGTGCTGGATTGAGAAGTTGGAGGGAGGTGGGAGGGTGGGTATGGGGGATGGAGACTCCAGCTGTGCAGCCTCCATTCTGAGAGCTGCTTAGATAAGGTGCGCAAAGCCAGGCATTCCTGGGCTAGCACTGTCAGGATACGATTTGTATCACTTTTGTTTTCACATTATCTGTCTCTTGAGGAAGTCACTGCCTGTCTGCTTTTCACTGTGTACCCTGGGTTTCTTTGATAAGATAGGCAAACTTCCAGCACTGCAGAGATTGTTAATCCCCTAGCTTGTGCTTCCCTAATACAAACTGTTTTTTTAAGAAACCCTCAAATTTGTGTTCTAACAATTGGCATGCTTTATACATCTTGAGCTCATATCCAGGTTTAAAGGAGGTGAACATACTGGTTCTTAAAGCTTCCCTCTATCACAGAAGCTCCTAAATAAGCTATCTGTGGTAATCTAGCCCTGTTCACCTTGCAAATTGACTTGTTGTATAATTGTATCCAATGTTTTTTTTTTTTTTTTTTTGAGACGGAGTCTCGCTCTGTCACCCAGGCTGGAGTGCAGTGGCTGGATCTCAGCTCACTGCAAGCTCCGCCTCCCGGGTTCACGCCATTCTCCTGCCTCAGCCTCCCGAGTAGCTGGGACTACAGGCGCCTGCCACCTCGCCCGGCTAAGTTTTTGTATTTTTAGTAGAGACGGGGTTTCACTGTATTACCCAGGATGGTCTCGATCTCCTGACCTCGTGATCCGCCCGTCTCGGCCTCCCAAAGTGCTGGGATTACAGGCTTGAGCCACCGCGCCCGGCCTCCAATGTTTGTTTTTAAAGAAATATGACTCTTACGCCAGGTGTGGTGGCTCATGCCTGTAATCCTAAAACTTTGGGAGGCTAAGGTGGGCGGATTGCCTGAGCTCAGGAGTTTGAGACCAGCCTGGGCAACAGGGTGAAACCCTGTCTCTACTAAAATACAAAAAATTAAAATACAAAAAATTAGCTGGGCGTGGTGGTGTGTGCCTGTAGTCCCAGTTACTCGGTAGGCTGAGGCAGGAGAATTGCCTGAACCTGGGTGGTGGAGGTTGTAGTGAGCCGAGATCGCGCCACTGCACTCCAGCCCAGGTGACAGAGCAAGACTTCGTCTCCAAAAAAAAAAAAAAAAAAAAGAAATATGACTCTTTACTACTGCACTCCCAATGCTAATATCAGAGGAAGATAAGAATCATAGGATATTTATGGGTATTTGGTAGATTCCGTATTTTGTTTCTATTAGCACTAGAGGAAATCACAGAATAACAGGGGTACTTCTCTGAAAACTGGGCGCCACTACTGTGACTCTGACAGGGTAAGTAAGTAGAGGATCTGCTTCTGCGTAGCACAACAGCTACAAGGCTAACCTGTGAGGGTCAGTGCATCAAGAATCTATAGAGGGAGCAGGGATGTCTGGGAAAGAAATCATTTTTTTTTCTTTTCTTTTTATTAATTTTTGAAGCCATCATTAAGAAATCATCTTTAAATCGAAGAGAAAAGATGGCAGGATGTCAGGATTTTTTTTTTTTTTTTTGAGGAAGAGTCTCGCTCAGTCACCCAGGCTGGAGTGCAGTCGCATGAGTTCAGCTCACTGCAATCCCCAGCTCCCAGGTTCAAGCAATTCTCATGCCGCAGCCTCCCAAATAGCCGGGATTACAGGCATGTATCACCACACCCAGCTCATTTTGTATTTTTAGTAGAGACGGGGTTTCACCATGTTGGCCAGGCTGGTCTGGAACTCCTGGTCTCAAGTGATCCACCTGCTTCAACCTCCCAAAGTGCTGGGATTACAGGCGTTGAGTCACTGTGCCCAGACCTGATGTCTGGATCTTTAGTATATACATATACAATTTTCTTTCTCTTCCATTTCCTTCTTTATCTAGAATCTAAACACTTTCCAGGTCCCAGGCAACCAAATGGGAAGAAAAGCTCAAAAGTGTTTTGTTTGGTAGGTAGCTAGTGTTGCTGGAACCTGGACTGTGGCTGACTAGTAAGACTGCAGGACACCAGTGCCCCTGAGGGCTCATATGGCTCCAGTAGATATGCAGGATCTAGACTAGGTAGGGAGGAGTTACAGAAGGTATGTATTGGCCACCCACAATCACCAACAGATGAATTTTCGCATAGGCAGAGACCTTGGTAATTACCTAAAAATACAGGGATCACACAAACTTCTTATGATATTGGGTGGATCTCAGCAAAAGTATAGAAAGGGAAGGACTTGAAAGAAGAAGTGAAATTTCTGTATGTTTAAATGTGTTAACTGGAATGCATGGATATATGTAACTAAGACCTTTATGTTTAAAAATTAAAATTGCTCTGGTCATTAATTCTATAGAATTAATGTTACCAAAGCTGCAGTAACATACTATTCAAAAATTCATTTTTCCAGACTTCTAACTGCTTAAAACAAAAAAACCCCACACACACGATTACATACATTCACACAGCTGCTATGCTCCCAAATGGAACACATATATTACTGCATACACAGAGACACTCAGAAAGCACACGCGCAGGGCTGCCAGCATACACCCATCTTGAACCTGAGGTGCATGTGGGCCACAGTGAAGGTCAAGAAGCCCGGCTGCATATCTGTTCAATGTCATTCATCTCTTTGGGACAATCTGCAGAAAGGATGAGAGGTGAGTCCTGAGTCACCACTACATCATCCTCAATTCGTACACCAAGACCCCGAAACTTCTCTGGGGCATCTCTGTCATCCTCTGGAATATAAATGCCTGTGAAGTAGAAAGAAGAACATGCTGTTCAGGAATGACAGTAACTGGGTGGTTTGGGGCAAGTAAGTTAACCTCTGGGTTAAAATTCCTTCCTCTGTAATACTGGATCTTTAAGGTACCTACCTAGTAAAGCTGTGAAGATTAAATGAGATAATACATGTCAAAGTGCCTGGCATATAATGGTCAACACATGTTGGTATCATTACTAAAATTATGATTGTGGTTATCTTTATATTGGACTACAAGCTCAATACAACTATGGCAATGCTGATCATGATTCTGTCATATTCCAGTGGCTCAAGCAGGCCAATAAAGTTACTTAATTTAAAAGTACGTCAATATATGTGGGGTACAAGCAGATTATATAAGTGCTTTCTTCCCCTGCCTAAGAGTCCCCTGGAAAAAGAGCACTTTGCAAAAATAAAGACAAAATATATTTAAACTGTATGAAAAGAAACATTTAGAGATTATTAGCCTTGACAACTGGAAGCTGGAGAAATAGTCATTATAAGGTTTAAATATATCTCATGTGGCCGGGCGCGGTGGCTCAAGCCTGTAATCCCAGCACTTTGGGAGGCCGAGGCGGGTGGATCACGAGGTCAGGAGATCGAGACCATCCTGGCTAACATGGTGAAACCCCGTCTCTACTAAAAATACAAAAAACTAGCCGGGCGTTGTGGCGGGCGCCTGTAGTCCCAGCTACTCGGAGGCTGAGGCAGGAGAATGGCGTAAACCCGGGAGGCGGAGCTTGCAGTGAGCCGAGATCGCGCCCCTGCATTCCAGCCTAGGTGACGCAGCGAGACTCCGTCTCAAAAAAAAAAAAAAAAAAAATATATATATATATATATATATATGTATATATATATCTGATGTGTATAATATAAAGTAAAAGAGAAACTGAAAGACTTTAATGTACATTTGGAAAAATGTAGGAACCCCAGGTACCCTTTCTAATCATGAAGTTAGACACACACCAGGGCTTTTTATATTAAACAAGTTGTAAACTTCCTCCACTATCCTCACAGATCCTGCTCTACGATTAAAAAACAGAAAAAGATCAGCAAAGGAAAATGGAGCACAGTTAAGGAAGCGCTCATGTACCAACCAGATTGAACCAAACGATATAGCTATGGCCACAGATAGCAATGTATGACTAGGTTCAAAGGGTGGCATAAAAGACATTTCACAGCCATAATTTATATAGAGATTACAATACTTGAAATCTAAAATTTAGATCTGTTTTCAAAACAAAACCAGCATCAGTATTTAACCATCAACTCTGACAACATCAATCTTCACACACCACTGTGGCCACTGCTCCTCTTCAGAATCCTGCTCAACACCCAGGACCATTCAAGTTAGGTAATGTATCTGACTGTGAGCTTTCTCTGAAGCTTACAAGGAAGGCGTTGGGTACTAACGAGTGGGATGGTGCTGGGTAGTTCAATGCAGCTTGCAGAGGTGTTGAAACTGAGAGCATAGTGTGTCTGCCTGTCTCTCTGCACGCAAGCACCGGGGGCTCTGGAAGCTTGAGCAGCCCCCAGCTACTAAATGGGAGACCAGTACAAACTGGCCCTGGGAAAGGCAGGATTAAAAAAGATTCATGTCTTCGTATCTATTCATTTCTATATATCTGTATATAGGAAGTATTCTCCATCAGTTGTTTATTGGAGGAGTCAAATTGAACAAATTGTGTGATGTTAAATAAGAATACGAAAGATAAGTCTAAAATAAAATTATCTTCCACACTGGAGAGACTTTTTTTCTTGTCTCTTCTAACTTAATTACGTTGGTTGAGGTAAAAACAAACAATGTGGCTGGGCATGGTGGCTCACGCCTGTAATTCTAGCACTTTGGGAGACCGAGATGGGTGGATCACCTGAGGTCAGGAGTTCGAGACCAGCCTGGCCAACATGGCGAAACCCCGTCTCTACTAAAAATATAAAAATCAGCCAGGCGTGGTGGCAGATACCTGTAATCCCAGATACTCAGGAGGCTGAGGCAGGAGAATCGCTGAACCTGGGGGGCGGAGGTTGCAGTGAGTGAAGATCACACCACTTCACTCCAGCCTGGGCGAAAGAGCAAAACTCCATCTCAAAAACAAACAAACGTTTACCTCATAGTAGTATTATAACTCCTTACCTGGCTCAATTGTGATTACCATCCCAGGCTGCAGAGGGAGAGAACGGGGCATGTCTGGAGTGTCATGGACATCCATCCCGAGGTAGTGGCCAACATGATGAGGGCAGTATTTTCGAGCAGCCTGGAAAGATAATTATCACAGTATCATCAGAGCAATGACCTCTAATGGGGAATGCTGGGCAAGTATAAATCAGTGAGATATGTGTTATTATCTTCCCCATGGTTCTGCCACTTCAGTTTAATTCCTCCTTGGGCTAATACTTAAAGGCACCTGAAAAACTGCAACCTCTTATATGCAATTCTGCCAATGGCATTCTCATCAATCCACACTTCCATTCCCACTATTTAATATACTACCTACATGCTGACTTGGGTAATCCAACTAATGACTGTGGCAAATGAAAGTCTGTTTTCTTCAGTACCACAGGAAAGGTAAAAATAAAAGAGAGAAAAAAAATCTCTTTTTTTGGGAAAGAGAGGATGACTATTACCACAGTTCTCTTTCCACTGTTCCTTCACACATCCCTCTCAGGAATCCACTCTGGAGACCCTAAGTATCTCACAGCAACTTGTGGAGAATGCATACTTTTGGGCACGTACCAGCTTGGGTATTTCTTTTTTTTTGAGATGGAGTCCTGCTCTGTTGTCTAGGTTGGAGTACAGTGGTGTGATCTTGGCTCACTGCAAACTCGGTCTCCTGGGTTCAAGCGATTCTCCCACCTCAGCCTCCCCAATAGCTGGGATTATAGACTTGTATCACCATGCCTGGCAAATTTTTGTCTTTTTAGTAGAGACAAGGTTTCACCATGTTGGCCAAGCTGGTCTCGAACTGCCTGCCTCAGCCTCCCAAAGTGCTGGGATTACAGGTGTGAGCCACTGTGCCCAGCCAGCTTGGGTATTTCCATCAGTTAGTTAAAGATTTGTTGGCCCGAGCAACAGCCAATTTATAGCTTTGTTTTTATTGATAATAGAAGTCCTAGAAGCCTTAACTTGTAGGTAGGAGATGCCTAATGGTCTATCTGACTTGGGCATCTAGCATCTTAATTTTAAAGCTGAGGTTTTACATTTTTACTGAACATCATCACATTTTGGATGCAGAAAAAAATTCACTAATGACATGGCCTTTGGGAATATTGCTGAAGTCTCAAAAATGTCACTTAAACAAATACCTTCTCCTTTGACCTACAGAATAACCCATAAAGGGATTAAAAGTTAATCTCTCTCTCTCTCTATTTTTTTTTTTTTTTTGGACACAGGGCCTTGTTCTGTGGCCCAGGTTGGAGTGCAGTGGTGCGATCATAGTTCACTGCAGCCTTGAACTCCTGGGGTCAAGTGATCCTCCCACCTCAACCTCCCAAGTAGCTGGGACTCGAGATGTGTGCCACCACACCTGGCTAACTTTTAAATTTTTTGTAGAGACAGGGTCTTGCTATATTTCCCAGGCTTCTCCTCATTTCTTGTTTCCTTTTTCACCCTGTCTACACCAGACTTCATTTTACGTTTTCTGAATACTGAGCTAGTTGTGCAGCATGTAATGAATCAGAATGTGCTGCCATCATCTGGAAGAAATAAGTACTGACTTCCTTTGTTTTAATCTATGTTAAAGCTAAATCCCTCTTATAGATCACAAAGATGATTTCTAAATCTTTTCACTTAAAAAAACCCCGTGTGTGTATGTGTATATATATATATCTATGTGTGTACGTATATATATGTGTGTGTATATATATCTATATGTATATACATATAGATGGGTCTTGCTATATTGCCCAGGCTGGCTTCAAGCGATCCTCCTGCCTCAGTCTCCTAAACTACTGAGATTACAGGCATGAATCACTGCATCTGTCC
The DNA here is from genome assembly GCF_043159975.1 of Macaca nemestrina. Lineage (NCBI taxonomy): Eukaryota > Metazoa > Chordata > Mammalia > Primates > Cercopithecidae > Macaca > Macaca nemestrina. The sequence goes on along the minus strand of NC_092139.1, from coordinate 108,599,336 downwards.
CATTTCTAAATCGAATTAGCTTTATATACGGTAAAAGCCTAGCAGCATGCTAGGTGTTCTTGAGAACTGGGGTCAAGAGAAGTGAAATACCTTGAAGACATTATTTTCCTTAATGTTCTTCATGATTCCCAAGTCTTTAAGCTTCTGTCCTATCAGGGTCAGCATCATGCTGTAGATGTTCTCCAAGCTTGTCCCAGGGAAGCAGAGGGCCAAACAATCTCTCTGGATCTCTAGAACAGCTTCATAGAGTTCTGCCTGAGGTGCAGTGAACCTAGGGATGGGAAAACCAAATAATCTGAACTTAGATAATCTGATACTCTAAGAAGTTTGCTACTAAGTTTGATTAGAAAAACCCCAAGATGCTGCTGCTGGGGCACTGTTGATGTTTAATAAATACCAATCTATCAATATGGCCAGGAGCTCAATCATGTCCTAGGTGCTCAGCAGGAAGGGCAACAATCCTTCAAGCTGGAGCAGCAACACAGTCTCTTCTTCAAATGGTCAGGAGAAACATGAAGTAGGGCCAAAAGCAGCACCCAGCCACGAGTGCAGTCAGTGGGCAGACGAGGCTCAGCCTTGATCCTGTCTAATCCCTTACAGCACAGACTACCATTTAAAAAAAGGCAGGAAAGCCTAGAGACCCACTTCTGACAGGTGAAGCAGATACCATGGGATAAACTAGTCAACATCTGGGCTACTAGTAACATACTAGCACTTAAGTGTCTTTAGAATAACAGTTTCTTTAGCAATTATGAGATTAAAAAGTGACCTGGGATAATATATGGTATGTATTCTCACATACTGTTGATAGGAGTGTAAACTAATACAGCCAATTACATCAAAGGCCTTAAAGATGCTCATATAACTAGAGCTTATAATTCTACTCTAATATATCCGAAGAAAATATTTGAAATTCAAAACAGCTGAATGTATGAAATGTAATTTTATTGTTGTAAATTATGTATAATTTGAATATATAAATGAATGTAATATAAAATGAATGTAATTTTATAATTGTAAATTATTAAACTCTAAATGTCCTCTAGTAGAAGAATGGTTAAATATAATAGCATAAAAAACCCATAGCATAATGTACCCATACCCCACCCCACCACAGTATTACTAAATAATTATTTCTGTAACAGTTTTTTTTTTTTTTAAAGAGACAAGGTCTCACTATGTTGCCCAGGTTGGTCTGGAACTCTTCAGCTCAAACGATCCTCCTGCCTTGGCCTCCCAAAGTGTCTTTATATACACTAAAATGCATACATTTGAATGGTACAATTTTGACAGATGCATGTACCAAACCTATTGAAGCTGAGGACAATGAACTCCTAAATTCTTCTGAGTCTTTTTTTTTTTTTTTTTTTTTTTCCCGAGACGGAGTCTGGCTCTGTCGCCCAGGCTGGGGTGCAGTGGCCGGATCTCGGCTCACTGCAAGCTCCGCCTCCCGGGTTTATTCTCCTGCCTCAGCCTCCCGAGTAGCTGGGACTACAGGCGCCCGCCACCTCGCCTGGCTAGTTTTTTGTATTTTTTAGTAGAGACGGGGTTTCACCATGTTAGCCAGGATGGTTTCGATCTCCTAACCTCGTGATCCGCCCGTCTCGGCCTCCCAAAGTGCTGGGATTACAGACTTGAGCCACCGCGCCCGGCCTCTTCTGAGTCTTCATTGCCAGCAGAAGCGGCCCTTCCACCCCTGTCTGAGAAGGCTAACCCTGTTTTCCTGAAAACCTGTAGGTATATCCCTTGAGGTAGTTGCCTTGGTTCTTCTAGTCCGAGCAGTCCTCAAGTCCCAGCAGGCTCCAAGTTAGGTAGAAAGTGTGACCCACGAGGAGGTCCACTCCACTCCAAAAAGAACTGTATGAGGGGCCGGGCATGGTGGCTCATGCCTGTAATCCCAACACTTTGGGAGGCCAAGGTCGATGGATCACCTGAGGTCAGAAGTTCGAGACCAGCCTGACCAACATGGAGAAACCCCATCTCTACTAAAAATACACAATTAGCTGGGCGTGGTGGCGCATTCCTGTAATCCCAGCTTCTCCGGAAGCTGAGGCAAGAGAATTGCTTGAACCTGGGAGGCAGAGGTTGCGTTGAGCCGAGATTGCACCATTGCACTCCCACCTGGGCAACAAGAGTGAAACTTCATCTCAAAAAAAAAAAAAAAAAAAAAAAAAGAACTGCACGAGGTTTCCAATTTCTGACAGACAAAAATCTGGGAATATGGGTGGGAATGAATATTTATGGTGTGGGATAATGGTAGAAGGAACATAGTTGCATCAGGCAACTTTACTGATATGGGTCCACTAATCAGAGATTCTGGATTCAATGTTGTAGCTGAAGGGGTCAGAAAAGTTCTAACAGTTTTGTTGCCTGGCTGGCTGAAACACAAACCAAAAGGTCATCCACAATACATAAACACAAATGCCACAACTGCTTTGGTATACTGGAGAAGGAATTCTGCCTCAAGACTGTAATATAAATCCTGCCTGAGTTTGGACTGAAGTCTGCCCTATAGATTTTGGACTCAAGCCTTATACAGAGCATTTCCATCTCCCCCGAAAGCTTCCTCATGTTCATTTCTTTTTTTCCTTTTTTGAGATGGAATTTCCCTCTTTTGCCCAGGCTAAAGTGCTGTGACCTCGGCTCACTGCAACTTCTGCCCCTACAGGGTTCAAGCGATTCTCCTGTCTCAGCCTCCCAAGTAGCTGGGATTATAGGCGCCTGCCACCATGCCTGGCTAATTTTTGTATTTTGAGTAGAGATGGGATTTTGCCATGTTGGCCAGGCTGGTCTTGAACTCCTGATGTCAGGTGATCCGCCCACCTTGGCCTCCCAAAGTCCTAGGATTACAGGCGTGAGTCACCATGTCCATTTCTAATCAATATCCCTACTTTCCGAGGCAAATGCTGTTGTGATTATTTTGACCTTAGTTTGCCTAATCTAGAACATCATATAAATGGAATCATATAATATATACTATTTTGTGTCTGGCTTCCTTCACTGAGCATAATCTATGCTCTGTGCACCACTGCACTCCAGCCTGGAATGCAATAATCTATGCTCAGTGAGGGTAGAATGATGTCTATGCAGTACATCCATGGTGTTGCTTCAATCAATAACAAAAAACATTCAATCAGTAATTAAAATTTTTTTTATTACTGAGTGGTATTCCATTGTATGAACAGACCACAATTTGCATATTCATTCTCCTGTTGATGGGACATTTTGGTTGTTATGCTATTGTGAATAAATGCTGTTATGAATGTCCTTGTGCAACTCTTTTTGTTGAGAAATGTTTTCATTTCTCTTAAATACCTAGAATTTGGCTGGGCATAGTGGCTCATCCCTGTAATTCCAGTGTTTTGGCAGGTCAAGGCAAGAGGATCGTTTGAGCCAAGGAGTTGCAGACCAGCCTGGGCAACATAGCAAAACCCTGCCTCTATAAAAAAACAAAATATTAGCCAGGCATGGTGGCAGGTGCCTATAATCCCAGCTACTTGGGAGGTTGAGATGGGAGGATGGCTCTCTGCCTCAGCCTCCCAAGTAGCTGAGATTACAGGCACCTGCCACCATGCCCGGCTAATTTTTGTTATTTTAGTATGGACGGGGTTTCACCATGTTGGTTAGACTGGTCTCGAACTCATGACCTCAAGTGATCCACTCGCCTGGGCCTCCCAAAGTGCTGGGATTACAGGTGTGAGCCACTGCACCTGGCCTTTTTACAATGTAGTTCTATTCTTCCAGCTGGATAATTTCTTTTTTCTTGTTTTTTTTGAGATGGAGTCTTGCTCTGTTGCCCAGGCTGGAGTACAGTGCCTCCCGGGTTCACGCCATTCGTCTGCCTCAGCCTCCCAAGTAGCTGGGACTACAGGCACCCACCACCACGCCTGGCTAATTGTTTTTATATTTTTAGTAGAGACGGGGTTTCACCGTGTTAGCCAGGATGGTCTTGATCTCCTGACCTTGTGATCTGCCTGCCTCAGCCTCCCAAAGTGCTGCGATTACAGGAGTGAGCCACCACCCCCGGCCCCAGCTGGATACTTTCTATTTATCTTCAAGTTTGCAAACTTCTGCAGCCTCCCATCTACAGTTAAGTCCACCCAGTGAATTTCCTATTTCAGTTAATGTACTTTTTGGCTTTAAAATTGTCATTTAAAATTTAAAAATTTTTTAATTGTAAAACAAAACACAGATATAGAAAGTCAAACAAATCAATCAAACATAAACCTTAAGAAATTATTCAGTGGCTCTATTAGAAATACAAAAATTAGCTGGGCGTGGTGGCACCCGCCTGTAGCCCAGCTACTTGGGAGGCTGAGGCAGGAGAATTGCATGAACCTGGAAGCTGGAGGTTGCAGTGAGCCAAGATTGTGCCACTGCACTCCAGCCTGGGCAACGGAGCGAGACTCCGTCTCAAAAAAAAAAAAAAAAGAAAAGAAAAAAGAAAAAAAAAAAGAAATTATTATAAGGTGAATACCAGTCAGACAAAAAAATAAAAATAAAAAAAGAAAAACTTGGCAGACTATCCCAGAAGACCTTTCTATAGGTCCCAGAATAATTACAATCTTACCAATAAGTAACCCTCATCCTAACTTTTTTTTTTGAGATGGAGTCTCACTCTCCTGCCCAGGCTGGAGTACAGTGGTGTGATCTTGGCTCACTGCAACCTCCACCTCCCGGGTTCAAGTGATTCTCCTGCCTCAGCCACCCAAGTAGCTGGGACTGCAGGCGCCTGCCACCACGACTGGCTGATTTTTTTTTGTTGTTGTTATTTTTAGTAGAGACAGGGTTTCACCATGTTGGCTAGGCTGGTCTCAAACTCCTGACCTCAGGTTATCCACCTGCCTTGGCCTCCCAAAGTGCTGGGATTATAGGTGTTAGCCACCGTGCCCAGCCTTTTTTATTTTGGAGATAAGAGCCTTGCTCTGTTACCTAGGCTAGAGCGCAGTGACGTGATCGTAGTTCACTGTAACCAAAAATTTCAGGGGTCAAGTGATTTTGCCACCTCAGCCTCCTAAGTAGCTGGGATTACAGGTGTGCGCCACCATAGTTGGCCAATTTTTTGTATTTTTTGTAGATATAGAGGTCTTGCTGTGTTGCCCAGGCTGGTTTTGAACTCCTGGCCTCAAGTGATCCTCCTGCCTCAGCCTCCCAAAACACTGGGATTACAGGTGTGAGCCACCACGCTAGCCGTATCAGTTTGTAGTCAGTTAATTGTGATTTTTTATTTGTGTGTACTATTATTTACACATGAATTTAAATTTTTTTTTTTTTTTTTAAAGACAGGGTCTCACTCTGTTGCCTAGGCTGGAGTGCAGTAGTGCAGTCACAGCTCACTGCAGCCTTGACCTCTGGGCTCAGGTGATCCTCCCACTTTAGTCTCTCTAGTAGCTGGGAGTACAGGCCCATGCTACCATACCCAGCTAATTTTTTTCTTTCATGATTATATATGAAATGCTTCACAAATTTGCATGTCATCCTTGCGTAGGGGCCACGCTAATCTCTGTATTGTTCCAATTTTAGTATATGTACTGCTGAAGGAAGCACTTTTAAAGTTTTTTTGTAGAGATGGGGTTTTGCCATGTTGCCCAGGCTGGTCTGGAACTCCTGGGCTCAAGTCATCTGCTAGCCTTGGCCTCCCAAAGTGCTGGGATTACAGGATGAACCACAATGCCTGACCGAATTTATAATTTTTATTGAGATATAATTCATTTATCATAAAATTCCTTCACTTAAAAAAGTGTACAATTCAGTGGTTTTAAGTATATTCACAATGTTGTACAACCATCACTACTACTAATTCCAGAAAATTTTCATTACCATCTCCTCCCAAATCTTGTATCTGTTAGCAGTCACTCCCTTTTCCTTGCATTTTTTTTTTTTTAATTTTAATTTAAAAAAAAAATTTTCTTTTTACAGATGGGGTCTTGCTCTTTTGCTCAGGCTGGAGTGTACTGGCTATTAACAAGCTTGTTCCCACTATTGATCGGTACAAGAGTTGTGACCTGCTCTGTTTCTGATCTGGGCCAGTTCAGCCCTCCTTAGGTAACGTGGTAGTTCCCCGCTCCTGAGCGGATACCATATTGATGATGGACTTGTCGCAGACACCTGATCAACATAGTGGACTGCAGCTTAGAACCCTTGGACTCAAGTGATCCTCCTGCCTCAGCTTCCTGAGTAGCTGAGACTATAGGTGCATGCCACTATGCTTGGTCATTGTGGGGTTTTTTTCTTTTTATTTTTTTTGCGACAGGGTCTGGTTCTGTCACCCAGGCTGGACTGCAATGGTGCAGTCTTGGCTCACTGCAACCTCTGTCTCCTGGGCTCAAGCAATCCTCCCACCACAGCCTCCCGAGTAGCTGAGACTACAGGCACGTGCCACCATGCCTGGCTAATTTTTTTGTATTTTTTGTAAAGACCAGGTTTCACTATGTCGCCCATGTTGGTCTTGAACTCCTGAGCTCAAGTGATCCTCCTGTCTTGTCTCCCAAAGTGCTGGGATTACATGAGGCACCTCGCCTGGCTGTCCTTTGTGTTTTTAAAAATATTTTTATCACCCAAATATTCACCCCAAGATAATTTTCTTTGTGCTCATTTTTAATGTATTTGATACACTCATTTGTAATATATTTGATATAACTAAAACCTCTTTTAGTTAATAGGCTCCTCCTCCACCTCTTTTCATTTCCTTGTAATGTATTTGTTAAAGAATCCAGGCTGCTTGACGTAGTTTATCAGTCTAGATTTTGCTAATTGTGCAGTTACAGACGGAATGTTTGTGAATTAGGAGGTAATTATTCTGAGGTAACAAATATTACCTGGTGTTTGGTTTTGTTAGCTAGTTGCTCTATGTTTATGTGACAATTTGAAAAGTTTGAAAAACTATCCTGCTGCTGCCGTCTTCCCAGAATCCCTGGTTCTTTTTAGTTTCTATTTCTCATTGAGATTCTCCATCTGTTCGCTCATTATGTCTACATCTTCCTTTAACATATCTGTAACAGCTACTTTAGAGTCCTTCTGCTAATTGGAACATTAAGATCATTTCTCTCTCTTTTTTTTTTTTTTCCTTTTTCTTAAGATGGAGTTTCGCTCTGTCGCCCAAGCTGGAGTGTAGTGGTGCAATCTCAGCTCACTGCAACCTTCCCTTTCCCGGTTCAAGAGATCTTCCTGCCTCAGACTCCTGAGTAGCTGGGATTATAGGCGCCCGCCACCACACCCAGCTAATTTTTGTATTTTTAGTAGAGACAGAGTTTCACGTGTTGGCCAGGTGGTCTTGAACTCCTCACTTCAAGTGATCCACCTGCCTCGGCCTCCCAAAGTGCTAGAATTACAGGCGTGAGCCACTGTACCTGGCCGGGATTATTTCGTCATCAGATTTTCTTGAATACAGGTCACAATTACCTGTTTCTTCTCACATCTAGCAATTTTGTTAACTTGGATAGATTCAAACTACAAACTCTGTTTTCACTGGGAAGCAACTAAAATATCTTCTCAGTTTATTCTGCTTCTAGCTGCTGGTATTTTGCTGAGCCTCGTGAGGCCTCCTCAGAACACATAGTTTAGTGACCAGCCAAGGATTTTTAAATAATCTGTATGCAGATTTTGGGGCTCACAGTTTCTGCGAGCCCTTCTCGTCAAGGATTTTCCTTCATCTTTCTGGCTATTCTGCCAGCACCTAAATCTGTCCTTTGATATCTTAAATCAATAAGGCTGTGGCTTTCTGCTGCCCAAGCTATGTGCACTGGGCAATGTCCACAGGAAAAAAGCCCTATTCACCAAATTTATCCATTATAGTTTTTCTTTTTTTTTGAGACAGAGTCTTGCTCTGTCGCCCAGGCTGGAGTGCAGTGGTGCGATCTCAGCTCACTGCAAGCTCGGCCTCCCGGGTTTACGCCATTCTCCTGCCTCAGCCTCCCGAGTAGCTGGGACTACAGTCGCCCACCACCACGCCCGGCTAATTTTTTGTATTTTTAGTAGAGAGGGGGTTTTACCGTGTTAGCTAGGATGGTCTCGATCTCTGGACCTTATGATCTGCCTGCCTCGGTCTCCCAAAGTGCTGGGATTACAGGCATGAGCCACTGTGCCTGGCCAGTTTTTCTTTTTTTTTTTTTTTTTTTGAGATGGAATCTCACTCTGTCACCCAGGCTGGAGGGCAGTAGTCCAATCTTGGCTCACTGCAACTTCTATCCCTTGGGTTCAAGTGATTCTCCTGCCTCAGCCTCCTGAGTACCATGCCCAGGCTAATTTTTGCATTTTTAGTAGAGACAGGGTTTCACCATTTTGGTCAGGCTGGTCTTGAACTCCTGATCTCAGGTGATCTGCCTGCCTCGGCCTCCCGAAGTGCTGGGATTACAGGTATGAGCCACCACGCCTGGCCCATTATAGTTTTTTAAAAATGGACTTTTACCTGGCTAACACAACAGTCTTAGAAAATAATGAGGAGCTTTGCAACCTAACTTGACCAGGAATGGACCTATAGTATTTCTTTAGTCATTCATTCCAAGTATAGCCATATTCCAACTCATACTCCTAAGAAGCAGTGGGGTATGTTACTCTGTAGAAACCCTACCTGCCATTGACTGGCCAGGTACGTGTGATGTCACTCACATAGCAGGAAGACTCACAACCTCCATCCAGAAGCACCATTTCCCCATCCTGGAACAAAGTAAGACAGGTTAAAGTGGATAAGCTCATGATTATAAGTTGTTTCTAGTAATCCTAATCCAAAGTATGCCTTTTTTTTTTGAGACGGAGTTTCACTCTTGTTGCCCAGGTTGGAGTGCAATGGCGTGATCTTGGCTCACCACAACCTCCACTTCCCAGGTGCAAGCGATTCTCCTGCCTCAGCCTCCGAGCAGCTGGGATTATAGGTGCTTGCCACCACACCTGGCTATTTTGTATTTTTAGTAGAGACTGGATTTCTCCATGTTGGTCAGGATGGTCTAGAACTTCCGACCTCAGGTGATCTGCCCACCTTGGCCTCCCAAAGTGCAGGGATTACAGGCGTGAGCCATCGCACTTGGTCCATTTTTTTTTTTAAAGCTCTAATTTGAAGGACACTAATTGCTGGTTTCTTCTATTTATCTACACAGCATCTAAACTTTTCAGATGTTTGAAACAGGGGGCATGTGAAAATAAAACAAAACTTTTCAGATGAATTCACACTGCCTCAAGAAAGTTGGCAATGCATAGTGTTTAAGTGTATAGGCTTTGGAACCAGATTCCTTGGGATTGAATTACTAGGTATAAACATTAGCACATCATAAATATCACTATTATCGTTTTTTTAAAGAAAAAAACCCCCATATGCTTTTGCTTTGTTGGTATATGAGAAAAGAAAAAACCAATCCTATATACGTTGGTATGCCGGGCCTTATTCAAACACAGCCACCCTTAAACATTTAACCTTGGAATATCAATTCCCTTTTTTTTTTTTTTTTCCCCGAGACAGAGTCTTGCTCTGTTGCCCAGGCTGGAGTGCAGTGGTGTGATCTCAGCTCACTGCAACCTCCGCCTCCTGGGTTCAAGCGATTCTCCTGCCTCAGTCTTCCAAGTAGCTGGGACTACAGGCGCACGCCACCATGCCTGGCTAACTCTGTTGGCCAGGATGGTATCGATCTCTTGACCTCATGATCCGCCCGCCTCAGCCTCCCAAAGTGCTGGAATACAGGCATGAGCCACCGCGTCAGGCCCCACTCCCCTTTTGCTCTCCATCATAATACATGTGGGGAAAGAAGAAAACTTTAAGTATATCTCTAACTTTCTAATTGTCATGTTATGCTGAAATTATCTCTCTATGCCCGTGAAGACAGAGTATATATTATTCATATCTAAGTAAGTACAACATTTGACAAACAGTAGAATAGTGAGTAAATGATAACATACAGTTATGGCAACTTAAAATAATGGATGTGATTTTTCTTTTTTTTTTTTTTTTTTTTTTTTTTGAGACGGAGTCTCGCGCTGTCACCCAGGCTGGAGTGCAGTGGCCGGATCTCAGCTCACTGCAAGCTCCGCCTCCCGGGTTCACGCCATTCTCCTGCCTCCGCCTCCCGAGTAGCTGGGACTACAGGCGTCCGCCACCTCGGCCGGCTAGTTTTTTGTATTTTTTAGTAGAGACGGGGTTTCACCGTGTTAACCAGGATGGTCTCGATCTCCTGACCTCGTGATCCGCCCGTCTCGGCCTCCCAAAGTGCTGGGATTACAGGCTTGAGCCACCGCGCCCGGCCGTGATTTTTCATTTTTGGTAAAAGATTGAATAAATTTCTGCTAATAAACAACTAAATCCTGGATAAAATGTATTTTATGAAATGCTGACTTTTTTTTTTTTGAGATGGAGTCCTGCTCTATTGCCCAGAGCTGGAGTGTAGTGGTGCAACCTCAGCTCACTGCAATCTCTGCCTCCCAGGTTCAAGAGATTCTCCTGCCTCAGCCTCCTGAGTAGCTGGGACTACAGGCATGCGCCACCACGCCCAGCTAATTTTTGTATTTTTAGTAGAGACAGGGTTTCACCATGTTGGCCAGGATGGTCGTGAACTCCTGGCTTCAAGTGATCTACCTGCCTTAGCCTCCCAAAGTACTGGGATTACAGGCATAAGCCACTGTGTCTGGCCTATATTTTATTTATTTTTTTTGAAGACAGGGTCTTGCTCTGTTGCCCAGGCTGGAGTGCAGAGGTGTGATCACAGCTCACTGCAACCTTGAACTCCCCAGGCTCAGATGATCCTTCTCACCTTAGCCTCCCAAGTAACTGGGACTATAGGCATGTGCCATCATGCCTGGTTCATTTTTGCATTTTTTTGTAGAGAGAGGGTTTCACTATGTTGCCCAGGCCAGTCTTGAACTCCTGCGTTCAAGGGATCTGCCCGCCTTGACCTCCCAAAGTGCTGGGATTACAGATGTTAGCCACCTCACCCAACCTATGATATTTATGAGTTAAAAAAAATCCCTCCAAACTACATATACAGTATACAATTTGTATAGAGTTTATAAACAAGCAGTAGCTAATTAATACTGTTTGGGGAGGCCGGGCGCGGTGGCTCAAGCCTGTAATCCCAGCACTTTGGGAGGCCGAGACGGGCGGATCACTAAGTCAGGAGATCGAGACCATCCTGGCGAACACGGTGAAACCCCGTCTCTACTAAAAAAAATACAAAAAAAAACTAGCCGGGCGAGGCGGCGGGCTCCTGTAGTCCCAGCTACTCGGGAGGCTGAGGCAGGAGAATGGCGTAAACCCGGGGGGCGGAGCTTGCAGTGAGCTGAGATCCGGCTACTGCACTCCAGCCCGGGCGACAGAGCCAGACTCCGTCTCAAAAAAAAAAAAAAAAAAAAAAAAAAAAAAATACTGTTTGGGGAGTCCTATGTATGTAATACAACTATTTCTTAAAAGTCAAGGGAAAAACAAAATTTAGGTTACCAGTTACCTTTGAGGAAGTGGGATGGGACAGCATAAGGGTAGGTGTGCTGTATTGCTACTGTTCTAGCTCTAAAATTGACTGCCTGGTTCATGGGTATTCATTTTTGTTTTTGTTTTTTTAAATTATGCTGTATAATTTACATGTTTCCTATATTTTTTTCTTTTGGATTTATTGAATACTAAATCAGTAAAGAAATGGACTTAGTAAAGGAACACACAATTCCTTCACTTGTAGAGTCACATGGGAAGAAAATCATAGAAGATATGTTCCCTCACAGCTAATAGCGATTTCTTAAAGTCTTTCTGCCCAGAAAATCCGCTTGGCTCACTGTTGTTGCTGCAAGTCCTTAGAGAATGAGAGTTACAGTGAAAAGAGCAGAGGCTTTAGAGTAGAATACTTGGCTCTGCACTAATATGTTGTTTTAGGTTTTTAAATATTTAAATATTTATTTATTTATTTAGAGACAGAGTCTTGCTCCGCAGCCCAGGCTGGAGCGCTGGAGTACAGTGGTGTGATCTCGGCTCACTACAACTTATGCCTCCCGGGCTCAAGCAATTCTCCTGCCTCACCCTCCAGAGTAGCTGGGATTACAAGCACGTGCCACCATGCCTGGCTAATTTTTGTAGTTTTAGTAGAGACGTGTTTCACCATCTTGGCCAGGCTGGTCTCGAACTCCTGACCTCAAGTGATTCACTTGCCTTGGCCTCTCAAAGTACTAGGATTACAGGCCTGAGCCACACCTGGCCTATGTTGTTTTATTTTTTAAAGTTCATTTTCCTCATCTATTAAAAAGTCATGTTAATATTTGCTCCTTTCTAACAGAGCTAATTTAAGGATAAAATGAGATAATGCCTGTAATAAGCAATAAAATATTTTTAAAGCAATAAAATATTTTAAAAATGTCAGCTAATTTGTGAAAGCTGAAGGTTAGGGGACCATGAGGTTAGCAGGTTTTCTACTAGGGTATCTGGACCTAGTGGGAGTAGCACTGAGGGCATTTCACATACCTTGATGAGTTGATTATTCTTCACATAGTGCAAAGTGTTTGACCGATTACCACCAGCCACCACAGGTGGATAGGCTAAGATGTCTGCACCACGAGCCCGGCATTCAAATTCAAACTGTGAAAAACAACAGCAAGGTATGACTCAAAGGGTTTCTGTAGGGCTGCCCCAGCCCAGGCTCTCTTCAACTGCCCATACCTCCATACCAGTACTTATCTTAAGTCATTACTGGAAAACTATTCATCATACCTAACCAAACCTTTTATGCTGTAATTTCAGTCCATCTCTTTTATTCTCACCCCATGTACTATAATCTATGTTAAGTATACTCTTTTATTCCCATAAATCCTGTTATTTCAACCCTATTATTAAATCTGTTCTTTTTTCTTTAGTGTTCTCTAAATCTCTTATAATTTTCAAATTAAGTCCAGAAGACAGAAAACTGATGAAGGCTGAGCCTTGAAATACAATCATGTAAGGTTACTATTTGTTTATTCTGATTTAGCTAAACACTGAAATGTGACTTACATTTTTAACAACAGCTCTAAATTACTAATTCCAATCTTTCAAATAGCTACGAATCTAAATGCTCTGGAAAAGTGAAAATGGATGCTAGGAAAATTGCAGTCCTACTAATTTCACTACGTTCTAGGATACAGGATGGAGCTGGAGGTTGGCGAGTATCTGCTACTATCTACAGCACTTTCTCAACCTCTATTTTTTTTTTTGAGACACGGTATTGCTCTGTCACCCAGGCTGGAGTGCAGTGGGGCAATCATAGTTCACTATAGCCTGAATCTTCCAGGCTCAAGTCATCCACCCACCTCAGCCTCCAGAGTAACTGGACTATAGGTGTATTACCATGCCCAACTAATTTTTTTAAATTTTTTGTAGAGATGAGGTGTCAGTATGTTGCCCAGGCTGGTCTCGAACTCCTGGACTCAAGTGATCCTCCCATCTCAGCCTCCCAAATTTTACAGGCATGTGCCACCACGCCTGTCCTCAGCATTTTTTTTTTTTTTGAGACAGTCTTGCTCTGTTGCCCAGGCTGGAGTGCAGTGGCATGATCTTGGCTCACTGCAACCTGTGCCTCCCCGGTTTAAGTGATTCTCGTATCTCAGCCACCTGACTAGCTGGGATTATAGACATACGTTACCACACCCAGCTAGTTTTTGTATTTTTAGTAGAGATGGGGTTTTGCCATGTTGGCCAGGCTGGTCTCGAACTCCTGGCCTCAAGTGATTCACTTGCCTTGGCCTCCCACAGTGCTGGCATTATAGGCATGAGCTCCACGCCCAGCCCTCAGCCTCTTTTTGACATTGACCTAAACAGTATTACTTTTGTCACCTCGCATTGCTAAATTTTCCCTTCATCATCATCTGTTCTACTTTGCAATTTTCTTCCTTTAATTGTAACACAGTATATTTTAGACTTAAAAATGACCAGTGATATTTCAGAAACAAATCCTCTCCAATGACATGCTGGTCATCACTATCATGAAAGCAAATTGCACTACCATTTCTGCAAATCAAATTACTTTATTATATTCACCTCCAACAAGGCGGTGAAGCTAACCATCTAAATCTCACCTTAGCATAAAGAAAGCCTTCTTCCACAGGTGCTTTACTGGCAAACATGGTTTCTATGAAAGCCTGCAAAGAGAAAGGAGGATGAAAAGAACATGATCTCATTCTATGTTGCTTACTTGAACATTCAAAATACTGGAGCTCAAATGAAAAGCACCTTTCCCCACAATTTTGTCAACCTGAAGTTGTGACTTACTGGGGATAATAATATAGACTTCCGAAAGGAAAATATTTTGCTTTGATGTGAATGTGTCCCCTCCAAAATTCACATTGCAATTTAATCCCCATTGGGGTGATAGTAAGAAGTGGGGCCTTTTGAGTAGTGATTAAATCATGAGGGCTCTGCCCTCATAGATGGGATTAGTGACCTTATAAAAGGGCTTGGGGGAGTGAGTTTGGCCCCTCTTGGTTTTCTGTCCCTTCTGCCATATAAGGATACCTAGAGGGTGTCATCTATCAGGAATGTCCCTTCACCAGACACTGAATCTGCTGGTACCTTGACCTTGGACTTCCCAGCCTCCAGAACTTTGAGGAAATACATTTCTATTGCTTATAAATTATCCAATCTCAGGTACTTTGTAACAGCAGCACATACTAAGATACACATTTGTTATTTACGTAACAAAATGCCTCAATAGCACCATGTATGAAATTATGGATTGAATGGTCTAGTCTACATCAAGATTTCCCAACCTCCGTACTACTGACATTTGGGGCCAGATAATTCCTCGTGGGAGAGCTGTCCTGTTCTATGTAGGATGCCAGAAGCATTCCCAATTGTGACAACAGGACATTACCAAAATGCTCCCCAGGGGACAAAACTGCTCCCCCACTGAAAACCACTGGCCTATAGTATAAGTACTTTTATTAATTCTCTATGATAACCACACCATATGCGTGTGCATTTTTTTTTTTTTTTTGAGACAAGAGTCTCACTCCATCCCGCAGGTTGTAGTGCAATGGAGTGATCAGAACTCACTGCAGCCTCAAACTCCTGTACTCAAGTGATCCTTCCACTTTAGCCTCCTAAGTAGCTGGGACTACAGGTGCACGCCACCATGCCCAGCTAATTTTTAAATTTTTTGTAATTTTTAATTTTTTCAGCCTCCTAGGGTGGCTCACACCTGTAACCCAGCACTTTAGGATGCTGAGGTGAGAGGATCGCTTGAACTCAGGAGCTCAAGACCGGCCTTGACAATATAGTGAGACACTATTTCTCTAAAGAAAACAAACAAACAAACAAACAAACAAACAAACAAACAGGCCAGACGTGATGGCTCACGCCCGTAATCCCAGCACTTTGGGAGGCTGAGGCGGGCAGATCATGAGGTCAAGAGTTTGAATCCAGTCTGTCCAACATAGGGAAACCCCATCTCTACTAAAAATACAAAAAATCAGCTGGATGTGGTGGTGTGCGCCTGTAATCCCAGCTACTCAGGAGGCTGCGACAGGAGAATCACGTGAACCAGGAGGCAGAGGTTGCAGTGAGCCAAGATTGCGCCACTGCACTCCAGCCAGGGCCACAATGCAAGACTCTGTCTAAAAAAAAGAAAACATGAAAACATTTCTTAGTATGAGGTAATGGCATTGCCAAAATGCCCAATAGAGTAAAAGCAAGTGGGGCAATGGTGGGAATATCTGCATGGCTTGCTCCCTCTAGATTCAAATCTTTCCTCAAATGTTTCCTCCTCATAGAGGCCCTTCCTGACTATCCCATCTAAATTAGTACCTTCCATCACATTTCATCCCCCTTCACTGCTTTGTTTTTCTTCATAGCATTTAATTCCAGATGACTTCATGTCGTTTGTTTACTGTCTCTCCTCCGCCAGAATGTAACTGTGGAGAGTGAGCGTGGATAGTCTATTGTGCTCACTAATGTATCCTCGGAACCTAGAGCAGTGCCTGGCACATAGTTGGTACTCAGTAAATATCTGCTGGATAATGAGCAATTAAAATCAATTAAAGGGGCCGGGTGTGGTGGCTCATGCCTGTGATCCCAGCACTTTGGGAGGCCCAGGTGGCAGATCACGAGGTCGGGAGATTGAGATGATCCTGGCTAACACAGTGAAACACGGTCTCTACTAAAATACAAAAAAATTAGCTGCGCGTGGTGGCGGGCACCTGTAGTCCTAGTTACTTGGGAGGCTGAAGCAGGAGAATCGCTTGAACCTGGGAGGTGGAGGTTGCAGTAAGCCAAGATCATGCCACTGCACTCCAGCCTGGGTGACAGAGCGAGACTCCATTTCAAAAAAAAAAATTAAACAACTGGGTGTGCTGGCTCACGCCTGTAATCCCAGCACTGTGGGAGGCTGAGGCACGTAGATCACTTTGGCAGGAGTTTGAGACCAGCTTGGCCAACATGGCAAAACCCTGCTGTCTCCACTAATATTAGCTGGGCATAGTGGTGGGCACCTGTAATCCCAGCTGCTCAGGAGGCTGAGGTAGGAGAATCACTTGTACCCAGAGAGTGGAGGTGGCAGTGAGCTGAGATTGCAACAGTGCACTCCAGCCTGGGTGCCACAGCAAGACTCCGTCTCAAAAAAAATAAAAAAATAAAAAAATAAATTAAAGGACACTTGCACACACAATCACAAATGTTGACAAATAACTTATTCAGCACTATATTTTTAGCATGAAACCTAAAAAATATGGCAGTCCTAGTGGCTTCACTCACTCAAAAGAGGGATTTGTCTTTTTATTAACTTTGTTTTTAACCCTTATTGCCTGGCATAGATAATTGTTGATGTCATGGCTTAAAAAATTTTTTTTTTGGCCGGGCGCGGTGGCTCAAGCCTGTAATCCCAGCACTTTGGGAGGCCGAGACGGGCGGATCACAAGGTCAGGAGATCGAGACCATCCTGGTGAACCCGGTGAAACCCCGTCTCTACTAAAAAATACAAAAAACTAGCCGGGCGAGGTGGCGGTGCCTGTAGTCCCAGCTACTCGGGAGGCTGAGGCAGGAGAATGGCGTGAACCCGGGGGGGCGGAGCTTGCAGTGAGCTGAGATCCGGCCACTGTACTCCAGCCTGGGTGACAGAGCAAGACCCTGTCTCAAAAAAAAAAATAAAAAATAAAAAATAAAAATAAATTTTTTTTTAAGAGATGGGGTCTTGCTATGTTGCCCACACTGGAGGGCAGTGGCTATTCATAGGCACAATCATGGTGCACTACTGCCTTGAACTCCTGGGCTCAAGCGATCCTTCTGCTTCAGCCTCCTGAGTAGCTGGGACTATAGATGCACACCATTGTGCCAGGACAGTTGTGACTCTTTCAAACTGTTATGCAGACTCAACAGGATAGAAAAGTTCCTCTTCCTTCCTAGGTGATCAAATGCCTAATCTTGCTTTACTTCTTTTTGTAATGAATGTGCCTCCTATGAGTCAATTTCTTTACAGAGCATTCCAGGTACACATGACACGCAGTTCAAATGCTACCTACCCTTACTATATGCTTGATATCCTTCCAGTAAAGATCAAGAGTTAGACTGTATGATTGGCACTTCTTAGGATTGTCTTGTCACAACGTAGTCCGCACTCCCAATAAAGATTTAACACTCTTACTTCACTAAGTGCTACCTGAATGTATTTTGACTGTTAAAAAAAGTAAAATGGGCTTTCTCTGCATTTCACCCTGCATCTTATAATCAGAACACATCACAAACGAACACTGTAAAGCTAATGGAGAAGGGAGAGTAGAGAGAAAAAGCATTTCACAAACCATTTCATGAAAGGTGTGTGTGTGTGTGTGTGTGTGTGTGTGTGTGAGTGAGTGACAGAGAGAGAGATGGGGGGAGGCAGCCCTTAATATTGTCCCATGGATCGTTTCTTAGCTTCCTTATTTTAAAAATCAGTGATTTGAGGCTGAGCGCAGTGGCTCATACCTGTAATTCCAGCACTTTGGGAGGTTGAGGCAGGTGGATAATGAGGTGAGGAGTTCCAGACCTGCCTGGCCAAAATGGTGAAACTCTGTCTCTACTAAAAATACAAAAATTAGCCAGGCGTGGTGGCGGGCACCTGTAATTCCAGCTACTCGGGAGGCTGAGGCAGAGAATTGCTTGAACCCGGAAGGCGGAGGTTGCAGTGAACCTAGATCGCGCCACTGCACTCCAGCCTGGGCTACAGAGTAAGACTCCATCTTAAATAAATAAAAGGAATGGTTAAGGAAAACAAGAATGTTTAACTTTGGAAGACTAAAGGTAGAATATAGAGAAGCAGGCCTCAAATGTTTGTGTGCTATTATGCTATGAGGCTTAATTCTAGCAGGTCTGAAATTAGCCTGAGCTGTTTTGCTAAAGTTCTGTATGACACTGATTCGGGCCAAGGCCTGAAGCATACTGATAAACAGTGTTGCGGGGAGTTTCAGAGCAGTTTGTATCAGCTTGTCAGTACTTGATAACAGATCAATGCTTTGTACTGGGTCTCCCTGAGCTCGCCAGAGGGCTTTACTATTACATAGCATGGATATGCCTATGTGACCAAAATCAAAAATCCTAAGTGAGATTCCATTTTAGGCTCTTGGGTTCTGAGGTGTTCTGGGCATTCATCACTGGTTCCTGGTCTGTGAGAGAACCACCAAGCCCTTACCTAGGGAGAAAAACAGGAGCCTGCACCTGTCTTCTCCAGACTCCTTGCTGTGAGACAGCCACAGGCTGTGATACATATCTTTAACTTTAATGCAGTTGCTCTATGAAACCTTTTTCCTGTAATGACTGTGTATTTGTAAGCACTGTCTCTGGGTCTTCTTTAACAATTGAACTCTAACTGCCACTTAGAAGTAGGAATGTTGGCCAGGCGCGGTGGCTCACACCTGTAATCCCAACACTTTGGGAGGCAGAGGCAGGTGGATCATGAGGTCAGGAGTTTGAAACCAGCCTGACCAACATGGTGAAACCCCATCTTTGCTAAAAATACAAAAATTAGCCAGGAGTGGTGGTAGGTGCCTGCAATCCCAGCTACTTGGGAGGCTGAGGCAGGAGAATCGCTTGAACCCTGGAGGCAGAGGTTGCAGTGAGCAGAGATTGCGCCACTGCACTCCAGCCTGGGTGACAGAGAGAGAGACTGTCTCAAACCAAAACCAAAACCAAAACCAAAACATAGTAGGAAAAGTAAGGAATGTTTAGAAGACAACTAATTCATTCTTGATTTTTTTACTGAGATACAATTCACATCATATAAATTAACCAATAAAGTGAGCAACCTAGTGACATTTAGTACATTCACAATGTTTTGCAACCCCCACCTCTCTCTAGGTCCAAAACATTTTCATCACCAGAAAAGAAAATCCCTTACCTATTAAGCAGTTAATTTCTGTTCTCCTCTCACCCTATTCCCTGCTTTTTGTCTCTATGGGTTTACCTGTTCTGGATATTTCACATAAATGGAGTCATACAGGCGGGCGCAGTGGCTCACGCCTGTAGTCCCAGCACTTTGTTTGGGTGGATTGCTTGAGTCCAGCAGTTCGAAACCAGCCTCAGCAACATGGTAAAATTCAGTATTTACAAAAAATACAAAAATTAGCCAGGCGTGGTAGCGCGAGTAGCTCTGCCTTTCAAGTAGCTGGGCCTATAGGCATGAGCCACTGTACCTGGCCTGTTGTTGAACTGTAAGAGTTCCTTAAATAGGCCGAGCGCGGTGGCTCATGCCTGTAATCCCAGCACTTTGGGAGGCTGAGGCGGAGGTGGGAGGGTGGATCACCTGAGGTCGGGAGTTCGAGACCAGCCTGACCAACATGGAGAAACCCCATCTCGACTAAATATATAAAAATTAGCCAGGCGTGGTGGCGGACGCCTGTATTCACAGCTACTTGGGAGGCTGAGGCAAGAGAATTGCTTGAACCTGGGAGGCGGAGGATGCGGTGGGCCAAGATCAGGCCATTGCACTCCAGCTTGGGTGACAAGAGTGAAACTCCATCTGGGAAAAAAAAAAGTTGTTTTTTTTTTTTTTTGAGACGGAGTCTTGCTCTGTCGCCCAGGCTGGAGTGCAGTGGCTGGATCTCAGCTCACTGCAAGCTCCGCCTCCCGGGTTCACGCCATTCTCCTGCCTCAGCCTCCCGTGTAGCTGGGACTACAGGCGCCTGCCACCTCACCCTGCTAGTTTTTTGTATCTTTTAGTAGAGATGGGGTTTCACGTGTTAGCCAGGATGGTCTTGATCTCCTGACCTCGTGATCCGCCCGTTTCGGCCTCCCAATGTGCTGGGATTACAGGCTTGAGCCACCGCGCCCAACCAAAAAGTTCTTTAAATATTCTAGATACTAGTAGAACCTTATCAGATACATGATTTGCAAATATTTTCTCTCATTCCTTTTTTTCACTTTCTGGATAGTGTCTTTTTAAACAGTTTTTAAAAAGTTTTTTAAATTCTTTTTTTTTAATAAAAAGAGAGGAGGTCTCACTATGTAGCCCAGGCTGCTCTTGAACTCCTGAGTTCAAATGATCTCCCCGCCTTGGCCTCCCAAAGTGCAAGGATTACAGGTATGAGCCACCATGCCCAGTCCCTTTGTCTTTTATTATTTTTAAAAATTATTTTGTTTTGAGACAGGGTCTCACTCCGTTACCCAAGCTGAAGTGCAGTGCTGCGATCTCGGCTCACTGAAGCCTCTGCCTCCCAGGCTCCAGTGATCCTCCTGCCTCAGTCTTGTGAGTAGCTGAAACTACAGGAGCATACCACCACACCCAGCTAACTTATTTTTGTATTTTTCATAGAGATGGGGTTTTTCCATGTTGCTCAGGCTGGTCTCAAACTCCTGGGCTCAAGAGATCCGCCCACCTTGGCCTCCCCAAGTGTTGGGATTACAGGCGTGAGCCACCGCGCTCAGCCTTTTCATTTATTCTTAAATTGTTTAATTAATTACTTTGTTTTTGAGACAGAGTCTTGCTCTGTTGCCCAGGCTGGAGGGTAGTGGTGTGATCTTGGCTCACTGCAACCTCCGCCTCCCAGGTTCAAGAAATTCTCCTGTCTCAGCCTCCCAAGTAGCTGGGATTACAGGCACCCACCACCATACCTGGCTAATCTTCTGTATTTTTAGTAGAGACAGGGTTTCACTGTGTTGGCCAGGCTGGTCTGGAACTCCTGACCTCAGGTGATCTGCCCACCTCAGCCTCCCAAAGTACTGGGATTACAGGCATGGGTCACCGCGCCCGGCCTTTTTTTTCCTCTAAGGCTGTTTCTCAGTGTGAGAAAAGTGTCCTTTGACGTACAGAAGTGTTAAACATTGATAAATTCTAATTTATCTACTTTTTCTTTTGGTGCCTGTACTTTTGGTATCATACTTAAGAATCCTTTGGCAAATCCAAGGTCAGGAAGATTCACCCTTATGTTTTTTCCTAATAGTTTTATAATTTTAGCTCTTAAGTTTAGGTCACTGATCCATTTTATTTATTTATTTACTTAATTTGTGAGAGAGAGTCTTGCTCTGTTGCCCAGGCTGGAATGCAGTGGTGTAATCTTGGCTCACTGCAATCTCCGCCTCCTGGTCTGGGTTCAAGTGATTCTCCTATTGCCACACGGCAGCCTGGGAACAAAGGGAGACTCTGCCTCCCGAGTACTCAGGATTACAGGCATATGCCACCACACTTGGCTAATTAATTTTTAGATAACGTATGAAGTAGGGGTACAACTTCATTCCTTTTTTTTTTTTTTTTTTTTGAGACAGAGTCTCGCTCTGTCACCAGACTGGAGTGCAGTAGCATGATCTTGGCTCACTGCAACTTCCACCTCCCAGGTTCAAGCAATTCTCCTGCCTCAGCCTCCCAAGTAGCTGGGATTACAGGTGCCCACCACCACGTCCAGCTAATTTTTGTATTTTTAGTAGAGATGAGGTTTCACCATGTTGGCCAGGATGGTCTTATCTCTTGACCTCGTATCTGCCCGCCTTGGCCTCCCAAAGTGCTGGGATTACAGGTGTGAGCCACCGTGCCCAGTCACAACTTCATTCTTTTGCATGTGGATATCCAGCTGTCCCAGCACAACTGACTCATTTTTTAAAAAATTCATCCTTGGTTTGCTATGGTACATGTTTGAAATCATGGAGTGTGGAAATGAGAGACCCTGAACTTCATGAGCTAGCAAAATGGATTCGGAGGAAATTCTGAATTGCTGCTAGGTCTAAATATTCAGTAGTTTGCTTAGTGCCTTCAGTGCTGGCTGACAGTAAGCTCAGAATCTCTTTTAGATGAGCTTCTCTTTTTGATCAACAGATGGAGCTCCAACCCAAAGAAACTGTCCTACTACCATTTTTTTGATGAGTCAACTGAGACCAACCCCAGCTAAAATAATTCGAGCGGCAAGTTGACAGTGATGGGTAAAAAAACACGGATGTAAGGGGCTATTCAGTGAAGAAAATGAGCCATTTTCTAGATTACTACATGCAATACCTTGAGGAACTCTTGTTAAAAATGGTTCCTGAGAATTTTAGATCAAAGAACAGTATCTCTCATTTTGAATACTGCTGAGTGAGAGAGAATGGTTCACAGGGAAACCCCTAGTTTATTAAAATGGATGAAGGGAGGGGCCTATCATATGTTATCTAGATATGGGCGACTGTCCTGCCCCTCCCTCGTCATACAGTCAGTGCCTCCTGAAGCTGCAGAAAAGCTGTGGATGCAGACAGTATGGTTCTGGTTGTATGAGGACAGAAATGAACTCCATTATTGGCTACCCCTCACCCAGGTTATGATGATACTGTGATAAAAGGCATCCACCAGCATGAACTTCATATGTGACTTTGCTGTTAGATCTCAGGAAGATGTAAAAAGGCAGTTTAAGATCTTTTATCCCAACTTCCTGGATAATAAAAAGATAGTAAGTTTAGGACTTTACAAAAGAAATAAAATCAAGAAAGAAAGGGGACATGAAAAAGAATAAGGTTAGACCCTTAGTTTACACCATATATAAATATTAACTCAAAATGGGTCAAAGACCTAAACAAAAAACTATAAAACTCTTAGAAGAAAACACAGGGGAATATCTTTATGACACTGGGTTTGGTAATATTTTCTTGGATATGACACCAAAAGCACAGTTAACAACAACAAAAAAACAAACTGGACTTTATAAAAATTAAAAAATCTTGAGCATTAAAGGATGCCATCAATAGTAAAAAGCCAACCCTCATAATGGGAGAATATTTGCAAACCATATATCGGATTAGGAATATCAAAAACATATAAGGAATTCCTACAACTCAACAACAAAAATACCCAGCCCGATTTAAAAAATGGGCAAAGGAACTGAACTGGTATTTCTTCAAATAAGATATACAAATGACCAATAAACACATGAAAATATCCTCAACATGTTAAGGAAATGCAAATAGAAACTATGAGATGTCATTTCATACCCGTTAAGGTGGCTAGGACTCAAAAGGCAGAAAATAACAAGCATTGATTGGCAAGAATGTAGAAAAACCGGAACCCCTGTACATTGCTGGTAGAAATGTAAAATGGTCCATGTGCTGTGGAAAACTGGATGGTGGTTTCTCAAAAAATTAAACATATAATCAGGAGGCTGAGGTGGGAAGATCACATGAGCCCAGGAGATGGAGGTTGCAGTGAGCTAAGATGGTGCTGCTGCACTCCAGCCTGGGAACAAATGGAGACTCTGTCTCCAAAAAAGAAAAAAAAAATTAAACACAGAATCACCACAGATCTAACAATTCTACTTCTGGGTATATACCCCAAAGAACTGAAAGCAGGGACCTGAACAATTATTTGTAAACCCAGGTACATACCAGCATTAGTCATCATAGCCCAAAAGATGGAAACAACCCAAGTGTCCAAAGACAGATGAAAAGATGAAGGAAACGTCTATACATACAATGGAACAGCATTCAGCCACAGAGGAATGTCATTGTGATAAATGCTACAAAATGGATGAACTCTGAAAACATTTTACTAAGTGAAGTAAGCCAGTCACAAAAAGACAAATACTGTATGCTTCTACTTATATGAAGTAGCTAGAATAGGCAGAGTCACAGAAAAAGTAAAAGTTACCAGGGGCTGGGAGGAGGGGAGAATGGGAAGTTATTATTTATTGAGTACAATTTCTATTTGGGATGATAAAAAAGTCTGAAAAAAGATAGTAGTAATGGTCACACACAATATGAATATACCTAATGTCACTGAATTTCCATTTTTAGCCATTTTTAAGACATGCATTTAAAAATGGCTAAAATGGTAATTTTTTTTTTTTTTTTTTTGAGAGTCGCACTCTGTTGCCTAGTCTGGAGTGCAATAGCATGATCTCAGCTCACTGTAACTTCCACCTCCCAAGCTGCTGGGATTACAGGCATGTGTCACCACACCCGGCTAATTTTTTGTATTTTTAGTAGAGATGGGGTTTCGCCTTGTTGCCCAGACTGGTCTCAAACTCCTGGCCTCAAATGATTTACCTGCCTCAGCCTCCCAGAGTGCTGGAATTACAGGCATGCGCCACCGTGTTCGGCCTAAAATGATAAAATTTTATATGCATCTCACCACAATTAAATAAAAAACACATAGAGGCCAGGCGTGGTGGCTCATGCCTGTAATCCCAGCACTTTGGGAGGCCCAGGTGGGCAGAGTGCTCAAGCTCAGGACCTCATGGCCAACATGGTGAAACCCTGTTTCTCCAAAAATAATGATACAAAAATTGACAAAGGCCAACCCTGATAGAATTTTACAGGAAGGTTTGGAATCCACAACTGCCTGTCATTAAACTCCTCAGACTATAAAAATCCCAAGGCAGATATGTTTATTATCTGAGTTAAAAAGGTTCCAATGAGTCTCTAACATCAGATGTCAAAATGCTGTGTTTTAATATCAGCATGGTAATAAATGAAGAATATTGATATGCAGGCCAGGATCTCATAACCCCAACTCCTGGCAGGGAACACAAGACCTTTCACAAATATGTGAGTAAAATGCCCTGGAGGTGGAGAAGAAACTCTTTTACGTCTACTGGACGGAGTAAGACAGTGTACAATACTCTCTGGGCCTCTTAATGAAGCACTTACGAATGACAGAATTAACTCATGGGATGTGGGGATGCTGCTGTGAAAGGGATAAAAAGTCTGGTTAGAAGTCTGCATAGCTCAGTTGCGTGAGCATCAGATTTTTAATCTGAGAGTCCAGGGTTCAAGGTCTGTAATTCAATTTTTAAAAAAAGTTATAAATTTTTTAATTTAAAAAAGTCTGGGCCAGGCATGGTGGCTCATGCCTGTAATCCCAGCACTTTGGGAGGCAGAGGCGGTTGGATCACCTAAGGTCAGGAGTTCAAGACTAGCCTGGGCAACATGGTGAAACCCCGTCTCTACTAAAAATACAAAAATAAGCCGGGCATGGTGGTGGGCGTCTGTAATCCCAGCTACTAAGGAGGCTGAGGCAGGAGAATCACTTGAAACCGGGAAGCAGAGGTTGCAGTGAGTCGAGACTGCGCCACTGTACTCCAGCCTGGGCGACAGATCAAAACTTTGTCTCAAAAAAAAAAAAAAAGAAAAGTAAAGTAGTAATCTCTATTGGAAAAAAAAAAAAAAAGAAATGCATTTCAATAAGATGGACAATGTCCAAAGAAGCTGTGTCATAAAATGGAAATGAACTATATGCAGCATGCTACCAGGGGATCTATGTGAAAGAATCATCAGATTCATGAGCAAGTAGTCTTTTCCCCCTAGGATCCCTCCTTTCTATTATTTGCCCACGAATGCCAGGCAACTGGACTGCTTCACAGATGGCTGTTCTAGAACTGAGGGCAATTCTGTATGAAAAGTAGATGTTCAGAGTCCAGCAGAAAGTAAAATCCTATGGAAAAAGTTAAGTACAAGTTGGTCAACAGGGCTGAATTACAGGCTATAATCATAGTCCTGATAGAAGAACTGGACACAAAAGTCCTATTATTTGGGTAAATATTGATTTTTGGGCTGTCACTGATGGACTTGCAATTGGTCTAACAAGTGGGTCACAAATAACTGGACAATAAAAGAGCCCTCCATGTGAGGAGCTGCTCTTTGGAAATCTCTATGAAAATTCTAAGGGAACAATCAAAGTAGGGCATGCTGATACCAAAGAAACTCTATGCCAGAATTTTAAGGTGATTGGAACCAACAGTTGATGGCCTAACTTGATCTCTTGAAATGGCAACCAAGTCTATGAAATGGGTGGAGGAACTCAAGTCAGCCAGTGATGCACTGAACAGTGACATATACCAGTGGGCTCCACTGAAGCTTAAACTATTCATAAAAATTGTCCTGGCTGCCAACAGTATAGTGCCATTTTCTGTATTTATCCAATTTATCTCCCTATGATTGGACTACCTCAATAGCTGACTGAGGAAGTTCCTTCAGCGGGAAAGGTTTGCATTCAAATTAATAATAAATGCATTTTCTTGACTGCAGTAACCACTGTATTACGCATATGTATATCAAAATATGTTGTACACTTTATATATAAATAAAAAAATTTAAAAATGATTAAGAAACGCAAGGTTGTTGCTAAGGGGAAGGAAGTCAATAAATGAGTGTACAGAAGCTCAACAGATGCTTCTGGTGCCTCAAGAGATGCTTAAAGCAAGAGAATAATATTCTCTCTTTGCTTTAACTGAGATACCCCTTGGGGTGAAGAACTTATGAAATCCCCTTCTTTTTAAGAAATAGAGTCTTGCTGTGCTGCCTGTGAGTGCAGTGGCTACTCACAGGCACTATCATAGCAGCACCTGTATCACAGTCTACTATAGCTTCTAACTCCTGACCTCAAGTGATCCTCCTGCCTCAGCCTCCCGGGTAGTTGGGACTACTGGCATCACCACCACGTCCAGTGTTCTCCTCCTCTTCTGAAGAGCCAAAAAGAGAGCTGGGCAATAGCCAACCTAACAAGCACTACTTCCAGGAGTGACATATGTCCTCAAAACGGATGAAGAAATGGAACAGCTGCTGGATGTGGTGGCTCACACCTGTAATCCCAAAACTTTGGGAGGCCAGACAGGCGGATCACCTGAGGTTGCGAGTTCTAGATCAGCCTGACCAATATGGAGAAACCCCATCTCTACTAAAAATACAAAATTCGCCAGGCGTAGTGGCACATGCCTATAATACCAGCTACCTGGGAGGCAGAGGCAGGAGAATCACCTGAACCTGGGAGGCGGAGGTTGTGGGGAGCCGAGATTATGCCATTGCACTCCAGCCACGGCAACAAGAGCGAAACTCCATCTCAAAACACAAAAAACAAAAAACAAAAAGAAATGGTACAGCTATCCATGACTATGTGGAATAATACAAATAAGGCTATATCTTGATTCCTGTTTCACAGGATACATCTTTTTTTTTTTTTTTTTTTTTTTTTTTGAGTTGGAGTTTCACTCTTATTGCCCAGGCTGGAGTGCAATGGTGCTGTCTCTGCTGACTGCAACCTCCACCTTCTGGGTTCAGGTGATTCTCCTGCCTCAGCCTCCTGAGTAGCTGGGATTATAGGGATGTACCAACATGCCTGGCTAATTTTGGTTTTTTTGTTTGTTTGTTTTGTTTTTGAGACAGAGTCTGGCTCTGTTGCCCAGGCTGGAGTGCAGTGGCCGGATCTCAGCTCACTGCAAGCCCCACCTCCCGGGTTCACGCCATTCTCCTGCCTCAGCCTCCCGAGTAGCTGGGAGTACAGGCACCCGCCACCTCGCCCGGCTAATTTTTTTTGTATTTTAGTAGAGACGGGGTTTCACCGTGTTAGCCAGGATGGTCTCAATCTCCTGACCTCGTGATCCACCCGTCTCGGCCTCCCAAAGTGCTGGGATTACAGGCTTGAGCCATCGCGCCCGGCCTAATTTTGTATTTTTAGTAGAGACTGGGTTTCTCCGTATCAGTCAGGCTGGTCTTGAACTCCCAACCTCAGGTGATCCGCCTGCCTCGGCCTCTCAAAGTGCTGGGATTACAGGCGTGAGCAGCTGGCCGGATGTACCTATTATAAAGGATCTGTGTTAGGAAAGCAACCTGTGAGAATATTTAGCGAGTTAAATTTGAAAATCGATGAATAATCATCTCAGTTAGCACATATAACCATTAATTGAGACGATAAAGGTTTTACAAAGCTACCAGAATATGATAGAATGCTATCTCATGCCATGTTCCATCTATTATAATATCTGTAAAAATAGCTATTTGCATTGTTATTGTGGGTGAATAGGCATAAGGAGGTAGAGAGAAAATTGGGATACTTGGCTCAGTAACAAAAAGAAATAACAAGGTATAACCTGGTGGGCCTACATTTCTGAGAATTCAAAACTCAATGTGGATGATTCTGGAAAGCATATTCAAACGACTCTATTTAGATGTGACTACCACTCATATGACCTAAGCCTGGGGGACTCAATATTTTGGGGTCTCAAATTTATTTCCTAGCTGTAGTAAAGCAGTTGTACAAATGAAACAGTTGTACAAATATTAGTTGTACTAATATTTATGGTGACAACATGTTATGTTCCCATACTCAAAATAAGAGCCTTAGTGGAATTAGGAGCCAGGCTAGGAGCAACTGGCAGGTGGATTTGTTTTTAATGAGGAAAGACATACTGATAAAATAATTTGCTGGCCGGCCATGGTGGCTCACACCTGTAATCCCAGCACTTTGGGAGGCCAAGGCGAGTGGATCACAAGGTCAAGAGATTGAGACCATCCTGGCCAACATGGCGAAACCCTGTCTCTACTAAAAATACAAAAACATTAGCTGGGCATGGTAGTGCATGCCTGTAGTCCCAGCTACTTGGGAAGCTGAGGCAGGAGAATTGCTTGAACCCAGGAAGCGGAGGATGCAGTGAACCGAGATCGCGCCACTGCTCTCCAGCCTGGTGATGGAGCGAGATTCCATCTCAAAAAAAAAAAAAAAAAAAAGAGAAAGAAATAGATTTGCCAATGCCAATAGGGCGCCTTGAAGGCATCCTATTTCAGGAGTAAGAACAAAAGAGGCAAGCTGAAATGACAGACAGTGCTATCAAAATGGGTCTTAACAATTTACAGCATGCATGATGACAACATGCCCAAACCAACCCAACAACAGGAATAAGCTTGCATGTGAACACAAGCTGCATTACAGATACCTTAATTTAAATGGAGTCCAAGGGATACCAAGCATGACTGCCAGTGATTCATTCCCATGGCAGAACCCCATGTTGTGCATGCATGGGAGACTTGGACCCTCTGGTCTATGGAAATTCTAACTAAAGGATGCAACCGGTTGAGGTGCTTTTTAACAGCTCCAACAATGCAACTGAGTGCCAAGCATTCTTTTCCTGTAGTGCAGTTTGTGGATCCTGGACAAACTTTAAACAGGACTAGGGTCGTGTCATGTCTTCTCTTCTCTTCTCTTGTTTCTTTTGAGACGAAGTCTCACTCTGTCACCCAAGCTGGAGTGCAGTGGCGCTATCTCTGCTCACTGCAACCTCTGCCTCCCGGGTTCAAGCGATTCTCCTGCCTCAGCCTCCCAAGTAGCTGGGACTACAGGTGCCCGTCACCACAGTCGGCTAATTTTTTTGTATTTTTAGTGGAGACGGGGTTTCACCGTCTTAGCCAGGCTGGTCTTGATCTCCTGACCTCGTGATCTGCCGGCCTCAGCCTCCCAAAGTGCTGGGTTACAGGCGTGAGCCACTGCGCCCAGCTAAACCATGGAACCAGTGGCATGATTTATGTAACCATGGCTTACTGCAGCCTTGACTTCCTGGGCTCAAGTGATCTTTCCATGTCAGCCTCCCAAGTACTTGGGACTACAGGCATGTGCCACCACATCCAGCTAATTAAAACATTATTTTTTTGTAGAAATGGGGTCTTACTATGAGGCTGAGGTTGGTTTCAAACTCCTGAGCTCAAGTGATCCACCCATCTTGGCCTCCCGAAGTGCTGGGATTACAAGTATGAGTCTCCACATCTGGCTAAATCATGTAACTTTTAGAGAAGAAAATCTGGCTGTTTTCAAGATGTTTTGAATCTTGAAATAGCAGAGATATGGTCTCTGATCTAGACTCCTATGAGAAATAATATATGGTATATAAGAAGAGGTAAATTGCACAGGGAGGGACAAAATAATTACACCATGATTTTGTCTTCTTTTATTTATTTCTTTATTGAGACAGGGTCTCACTCTGTCACCCAGGCTGGAGTGCAGTGGTGCAATCTCAGCTCACTGCAGCCTTGACCTCCCTGGGCTCATGTGATCCTCCCATTTCAGCCTCCTGAGGAGCTGGGACTATAGGTGCATACCACCATGCCCAGCTAATTTTTTTGTATTTTGCAGAGACAGGGTTTTACCATGTTGCCCAGGCTGGTCTTGGACTCCTGGGCTCAAGTGATCTGCCCGCTTTGGCCTCCCAAAGTGTTGGGAGTATAGGCGTGAGCCACTGCATCCAGCTGTCTTATTTGTTAATTTTATTTTTTTAATTTTTATTATTCTTTTTTGAGATGGGGTCTCACTCTGTTGCCCAGGCTGGAGTGCAGTGGCAGGATCAAATCTCACTGCAGCTTCAACTGCCCCAGCTCAAGTGATCCTCCTTCCTCAGCCTCCCAAGCAGCTGGGACCACAACACCTGGCTATTTGCTGGGATTACAGGTGTGAGCCATCACACCTGGCCTTAATTTTTATTTTAATGTAAGCCTTTAGCAGCTAAATTTTGTCTGACTTCTCGCTTCAATGGTACTGCTACATGATGTAAGATGGGGTCAGGTAAAATTGTATTTTAGGAGCTTATAAAATTTAGTATAATACTGATGATGATGATCAAATATATTGAGAGAATGAATTAAAGTCCTGTTGGGATGTTATCCCTATGGAGGAGAATTGGTTTGATGAATATTTAGACTTGATTAATGATAGATTATTATTTCTAATAACTCAGCAGATATATACCATAAAGTGCAGAAAACCGTGGATCAAGGAGTCCAAAGGACTGTACAGTTCATACAAAAACACAAGAAAGTATAATTGGGCCGGGCGCGGTGGCTCAAGCCTGTAATCCCAGCACTTTGGGAGGCCGAGACGGGCGGATCACGAGGTCAGGAGATTGAGACCATCCTGGCTAACATGGTGAAACCCCGTATCTACTAAAAAAAACACAAAAAACTAGCTGGGCGAGGCGGCAGGCGCCTGTAGTCCCAGCTACTCGGGAGGCTAAGGCAGGAGAATGGCGTAAACCCGGGAGGCGGAGCTTGCAGTGAGCTGAGATCTGGCCACTGCACTCCAGCCCGGGCAACAGAGCGAGACTCCGTCTCAAAAAAAAAAAAGAAAGTATAATTGGATAATTCAGCTGTCTCTTTAAATCAGTACCAACCCTTCACTGATCATTGTAAATGTTTGGATTCTATGTATGCATTTTTTTAGAGACAGGGTTTGCTTTGTCACCCAGGTTGGAGTGCAGTGATGTGATAATACTTCACTGCAACCTTAAACTCTTGGTCTAAAGTGATCCTTCTGCCTCAGCCTCCAGAGTAACTAGGACTACAGGCGTATGCCACAATGCCTGGCTAATTAAAATATAGTTTGTTTTGTAGAGGTGAGGTCTTGCCATGTTGCCAGGCTGGTCTCTAACTCCTTGCTGCCTCACGTGACCCTCCCACCTTGGCCTTAGTGCTGAGATTATAGGGGTGAGCCACTGTGCCCTGCTTGTCTATATATTTTATCTATATGATATTGAGAAGTGAAGTTAACTGGCCGGGCGCGGTGGCTCAAGCCTGTAATCCCAGCACTTTGGGAGGCCGAGGCGGGCGGATCACAAGGTCAGGAGATCGAGACCACAGTGAAACCCCGTCTCTACTAAAAATACAAAAAAAAATTAGCCGGGCGCGGTGGCGGGCGCCTGTAGTCCCAGCTACTCAGGAGGCTGAGGCAGGAGAATGGCGGGAACCCGGGAGGCGGAGCTTGCAGTGAGCCGAGATCGCGCCACTGCACTCCAGCCTGGGCAACAGCGTGAGACTCCGTCTCAAAAAAAAAAAAAAAAAAGAGAAGTGAAGTTAACTGTTGTCAACTCAGGATTACTGTTTTATCAAAAAATAGAGTTAATATTGGTTATGGGGGCAGAGTGAACGGTTCTGCTAATTCTGGGCTTAGAATTAGCCAGAGCTATTTTGCTAAAGTTCCTTCCTTGGTCAAGGTGTGGCAGGAAATACACTGATTGAAATTGTTAAGAGGAAGCTGGGCATGGTGGCTCATGCCTGTGATCTTAGTGTTTTGGGAGGCTGAGGACGGAAGATCTCTTGAGGCCAGGAGTTCAATACCAGCCTGGGTAATATAGTGAGAACCTATCTCTACAAAAACCTAAAAAATTAGCCAGGCATGGTAGTATGTGCCTGTAATCCAAGCTACTCAGGAGGCTGAGGCAAGAGTCTCCCCTAAGTCCAGGAATTCAAGGCCGCAGTAAACTATGATCTCACCATGCACTCCAACCTGAGTGACAGCGAGACACTGTCTCAAAAAGAAAGCAAAAAACAACAAAAAACCAAAACAAAACCATTAGGAAGGCAGGAAGCACATAAAAAGATGCCCAATACCACTAATTATTAGGGAAATACAAATCCAAACCACGATAAGATACCACTTCACACCCATTAGGATTGGCTATTACCACAAAAACAGAACAAATGTTGGTGTAGAGTGGAGAAATTGGAACCCTTGGTGTGTTGCTAGTGGGAATGTGAAATGGTGCAGCCACTATGGATAACAGTATGGTGGTGCTCAAGATATTAAACATAAAATTATCATTTGATCTAGCAACTCCAGTTGTGTGTATATACCAAATAGAATTGAAAGAGACTTGAACACAAGATATTTGTACACTTATATTCACAGCAACGTTATTCACAATAGTAAAAAAAAAAAAAAACGTAGAAGGAAACCAAATGTTTATCAAAGGATGAATGGACAAATAAAATATGGCATATGCATACAATGGAATATTATTCAGTCTTTAAAAATAATGAAGCTGGGCATGGCAGCTCACACCTGTAATCCCAGCACTTTGGGAGGTCAAGGTGGGCGGATTGCTTGAGCTCAGGAGCTCGAGACTAGCCTGGACAACACTGATAAACCCTGTCTCTATAAAAAATTTTTAAAAATTAGCAGGCATGGTGGCATGCGGCCATGGTCCTAGCTACCTGGGAGGCTACGGTGGGAAGATCACTTGAACCCAGGAGGTCGAGACTGCAGTGAGCTGTGATCATGCTACTGCACTCTAGTCTGGGCATCTAAAAAAAAAAAAAAGAATGAAATTCTAACGGAAGAACCTTCAAAACATTATGCTAAGTGAAATAAGCCAGTCACAAAAAGCCAAATGTTGTATGATTCCATTTCTATGCAGTAGCTAGAATAGGCAGATTCATAGAGAAAGGAGAGGTTACTGGGGGCTGGAGGAGGGAGAATGGGAAGTTATGATTTATGTACAGTTTCTATTTGGAATGATGGAAAAAGGCGGGAAAAGTGGGCACAACAATGTGAATATCCTTCATGTCACTGAATTGCAACTTAAAAATAGTCACAATGGCCGGGCGCGGTGACTCAAGCCTGTAATTCCAGCACTTTGGGAGGCCGAGACGGGCAGATCACGAGGTCAGGAGATCGAGACCATCCTGGCTAACACGGTGAAACCCCGTCTCTACTAAAAAATACAAAAAAACCCTAGCTGGGCAAGGTGGCAGGTGCCTATAGTCCCAGCTACTCGGGAGGCTGAGGCAGGAGAATGGTGTAAACCCGGGAGGTGGAGCTTGCAGTGAGCTGAGATCCGGCCACTGCACTCCAGCCTGGGTGACAGAGCAAGACTCTGTCTCAAAAAAAAAAAAAAAAAAAAGGCCGGGCGTGGTGGCTCACGCCTGTAATCCCAGCACTTTGGGAGGCCGAGGAGGGCGGATCACAAGGTCAGGAGATCGAGACCACGGTGAAACCCCGTCTCTACTAAAAATACAAAAAATTAGCCGGGCGCGGTTGTGGGCGCCTGTAGTCCCAGCTACTCAGGAGGCTGAGGCAGGAGAATGGCGTGAACCCGGGAGGCGGAGCTTGCAGTGAGCCGAGATCGCGCCACTGCACTCCAGCCTGGGCGACAGAGCGAGACTCCGTCTCAAAAAAAAAAAAAGGTCACAATGATATATTTTATATTATGCATATTTCACCACAGTAAAAAATTTTTTTACATTAAGTCAATGGCCAACACCTTGGAGAGAATAAATGAAATAAGGAGTTTTGGGGTAGCCAATGAGATTTATGGTTTACACTTGGTCTCTGTGAAACCTCTGGGGGGCTTTACTGTTATATAGCAGGAATATGATTATGTGACCAAAAAAAACAAAAATCCCTAGCTGAGATTCCATTTTGGGGTCTCTGATTCTGAGGTATTCTGCTGCATGTGCCATGGACTGAATTGTGTTTCCCCCAGAATTAATGTGTTTAAGCTCTACTCTCTATGTCTTTAGGAGGTAATTAAGGGTGGGGCTCTAATTTGACAGGACTATGGCCATACAAGAAGGCCCTCTTTCACTGTCATGTAAGGACGCAGCAAGAAAGCGGCCTTCTGTAAGCCAGGAGAGCCCTCACCAGAAATGGACCATGATGGCACCTTGGTCTCGGACTTCCAGACTGCAAAATTATGAGACAATCAATTTCTCTTGTTTAAGCCATGCAGACTGTGATATTTTGTAATGGCAGCCTGAGCAGAGTATGACAACACTGGTGATTCCTAATCTGTAAGAGAGAGATAACATCCTGCCTGGCCCTTACCTAGGGAGGACCATTGAAGCCTGCACCTGGTTTCTCTCGACTCTTTGCTTTGAGATAGCCATTGGCTATGATAGATATCCTTACTTTCATACTATGATTATTTTTCACCCTTTTCCTATAATAAACTGCAGATCTGTAAGCACTGTCACTTTGGGTCCTGAGTCTTTCTTAGAAGCAAACTGTTAAACTGACGCTATTAGTGTAACTATAAGGAAAGGAAATAGTATAAATTTCTGTCGTTCTAAGGAGAAATAATTAAGATTGATGGGTAAAAGAACCACCTTCACAGAAAGCAGATTTACTTTGTCTTGCAAGGTATTAAGCAAGTCTCTAGGTATGTTCACTACACACTGGAGCAGAAGCCAGATGCCCATCTGCGGTGAGGAGACTGCTGCATTGGGTATATGGCCTCAAGGTGCTTACTGAACCTTAAGAGCTTATGATTTTTCCAATCTGGAAAAAACCTTTTCAATAGGAATCATACCTGTGATGTCAGCTTCCCAGCAATCTGCATTCGTTCAATTTCTGCAGGAGATTTGATCAGCCGGAGGCGCTGTATCAGCTGCTGAACACCCCGAACCTTGTTCTTGCTCTTGGCTTTGGCCTCAGTCAAGGGCTGCATATAGTCAGAGTGAAGCTGTGCGTGCGAGGGCCTCATCCAGTCATACCAAACCATGTTTGTCTCAGCTTAGAATGAGAAGCCAAAAAATAAATTTAAAACAAAACTACCAGCAACAAGAAATATCAACTGTCATAACAACTTCAACAAGAGTCAAAACTACAAAACCTGTAATGTGGAACTCTAAAGTGTTGAGAGTAAGACTCTCAGGACTGAAGCAATAAAGGTTTGATTACAAATCACTAAAAAGGTAATTCCCTGGAAATGGCAAGACATTCTAAGACGGAATATCCAGCTTTTCTGCCCCTAAACTTCAGTGTTCTTTATAAAGGACAATACATGGGACTAAAGCTTTATTCAAGCTTTGATTTTCTCTCTTTCTCTCTCTCTATTTTTGAGACAGAGTCTCGTTCTGTCACCCAGGCTGGAATGCAGTGGCACGATCTCGGCTCACTGCAACCTCCACCTCCCAGGTTCAAGCGATTCTTCTGCCTCAGCCTCCCAAGTAGCTGGGACTACGTGCGCCCACCACCACGCCTGGCTAATTTTTGTATTTTCAGTAGAGATGAGGTTTAACCATATTGGCCAGGCTGGTCTCAAACTCCTGACTTTGTGATCCACCCACCTTAGCCTCCCAAAGTGCTGGGATTACAGGCGTGAGTCACCGTGCCTGGCCTTCATTATTAAATTAAACAATTAAAACAACTGTTCTTCACCACCACTTACTGAGCTAGAGGCACCTGTTGAATAATTGCACACAGAAGGACAGAAAAACATAAACATACTCAGATTATGACTTTATGGGTAAAGTGTCCCATCCTTTCACATAATGATCTCAGAACTAGAGGAAAGGGTTCTCCTTCCATTCTGGAGCAATTATTCATTGCTATGGAAACACTACAGTTGATATTTCCTCACTTCTCCCTTTGCATCTGCTATACATTCTCTTTGTAAACAATCACATTTCAGCTTTCAACGTTAGAGACCTAAGGAAATGGTCTATATTTGCCTAAGATATACGATATAAATGTTCATTATAAAAACGATTTGTACTTAATACCAGATCTACATTTGTTCTTTTTTTCTAACAGTAAGCTATGAACAGTATTCCTAACAATCCAAGTGAGAAGGTCTGTATATTTTATATGACTAAAAAGTACTTTGGGGAAAGTAGAAGGGAAAAAATCCAGAAAACTTCGATTGGATATGCACTAGTAATTCTGTCCTACATATTTTCATTTTTAAAATACAAATGGTTCTAAATATATACCACATGGGAAACACTTTCCTACTTATGATAGATAGAAATTTAATTGTTGCGTAATTTTTTTTTTGAGACCGAGTCTTGCTCTGTCGCCCAGGCTGGAGTACGGTGGCGAGATCTCAGCTCACTGCAACCTCCACCTTCCTGGTTCAAGCAATTCCCTCGCCTCAACCTCCCGAGTAGCTGGGATTACAGGCGCACGCCACCATGCCCAGCTAATTTTTTCATATTTTTAGTAGAGACGGGGTTTCACCATGTTGGCCAGATTGGTCTCAAACTCCTGATCTCAGGCAACCCGCCTGCCTTGGCCCCTCAAAGTGCTGGGATTACAGGCGTGAGCCACCACATCCGGCCAATTGTTGTAATTTTTAAAAAGTAAAACAATCTCTACTACCTGTTCAAAGTGTATGAAATCATAGCTCACCTTTTTAAAGGTTTTAAAACCTTTAAATAAATGATTTCAGCCAGGCGCGGTGGCTGATGCCTATAATATCCTGGGAGGCTGAGCAGGGGGTGGATCGCCTGAGGTCAGGAGTTCGAGACCAGCCTGACTAACATGGTGAAACCTTGTCTCTACTTAAAAAAACCAAAAATTAGCCGGGCATGGTGGTGTGTGCCTGTAATCCCAGCTACACGAGAGGCTGAAGCAGGAGAATTGCTTGAATCTGGGAGGCAGGAGTTGCAGTGCGCCGAGATCGCGCCATTGCACTCCACCCTGGGCAAGAGTAAAACTCTGTCTCAAAAAAAAAAAAAAAAAAAGGAATGGTGACTGAGAAGTACTTTTGAGAAATTTATTTTACATGAGATTGTAACTATAGTGAGTTAATAAAATTTAGACAGTAGAATAGACAACTAGCAACTAATGTAAGAAATAAAAAAGCTACAAAGAAAATGATTCTATGCCCCATATTTATTGTGGATTTTGAAGACATAAGAACATTCAATGAATTGAACAGGCTAATTATCTATAAAATGGAAAATATTTCTATAAATAAAAAGAATTTAATCAGATGTTAGAACTTATTCAAATGAGTATTTTCTCCCAAAAGAGGCTTTAAAGGAAACAGTCTAATATATTTCATGATTGTGAAAAACATTTTTGGAATTCTCTTTTAGAAACTAACTTCAGAAATGATTTATAAGCCATATGAGAAAAATCAAACAAAAACTTTACAATTATACATTATCTTGGCCTGAAATCAGTATTTTTAAACTTGATCATCTATCTTATTTTCCAAATAAGATACTTCAAAAAATAAAATGCTCCCAGAGCTAAAGTTTTATAACAATTACTAAAGATAGTTTATAATGTGGTGTAGGTTCTGAAAAAATTCCCAGAAGGAAAATCTCAAAACATTCAGAATGATTAAAATTTCACCAGAATAACTATAGAGAAGGTAATTTCTTCGAGGGACAAGAACTCAACTGTGGCCGGGCACGGTGCCTCACACCTGTAATCCCAGCACTTCAGGAGGCTGAGGTGGGAGGCTCATTTGAGGCCAGGAGTTCAAAACCAGCCTAGGCAACAAAGTGAAACTCCATCTCTACAAAAAATAAAAAAATGAGCCAAACGTGGTGGTGTTCCCAGGTAATCCCAGTATTCTGGAGGTTGAGGCAGGAAGACTGCTTGAGCTTTGGGGTTCAAGGTTGCAGTGAGCCATGAGTGTGCCACTATACCTACATCCCAACCTGGGTGACAGTGAGACCCTGCCAAAAAAAAGAACTCAACTGTATATGAACCACACAGGATCTTGTTAAAATGTAGATTCTGATTCAGTAGATAGGACGTGGAGACCTGAGATTTTAATTTCTATTACGTATTATGCATTTTAAATTTTAATATGCATTACCAAGTGATTCTGATGCTGTGACGCACGGATCGTTCTTGGAGAACAGTACCTCTTTTAGAAGAGTTGGCAAGAGCACTAAGATAAGAAGTAGTAGTCAAATATCAAGACTGGTCAGTAATCTTGAAGAGTGATCCATGCCCATCCTGTCCCTAATTTATTTTTTGGAGATGGGGCCTCACTACGTTGTGCAGTCTGGACCCGAACTCCTGGCCTCAAGTGATCCTTCTACCTCAGCCTCTCAAGTAGCTGGACTACAGATGCACACCACTGTGTCTGGCTTATCCTTTGCTTTAAAAGAAAATTATCTCTCTGAGATTTCAAACTAGGATAAGTAACAGTCTCCATTAATGAATAATCCAGTGAACATGGAGTTTTTTTTTCAATGAAATGTTCTAAAATTCATTGTGGTGATGGTTGCACAATTCCGTGACTATACCAAAAACTCCTGAATTAGATACTTTTATTTTATTTATTTATTTTTTTGAGATGGAGTCTTGCTCTGTCGCCTAGGCTGGAGAGCAGTGGTGGGATCTTGGCTCACTGGTTCACTATAACCTCCTGCAAATGAATAAATGAAATCTTTTTTTTTTTTTTTTAAAAGACAATCTTGCTTGGTTGCCCAGGCTGGAATGCAGTGGCATGATCTCGGCTCACTGCAACCTCCACCTCCCGGGCTCAAGTGATTCTCCTGCCTGAGCCACCTGAGTAGCTGGGATTACAGGCGCACGCCACTATGCCTGGCTAATTTTTGTATTTTTAGTAGAGACGGGGTTTTGCCATGTTGGCCAGGTTGGTCTTGAACTCCTGGCCTCAAGGAACCTGTCTGCCTCAGCCTCCCAAAGTGCTGGGATTACAAGTGTGAGCCAATGCAGCAGGCATAAATGAAATCTTTAAAGAAGCTCAATCTTCTGGAAAAGGCTTTACATTTCTTTCATGGTGCTCATGGTCTTTTCACGGTGGTGCTACGATAACGAAATTAAAGACTTGTCTAAACAGGCAAGAAAGGTCTTAATCCTAATCTGGTTTGTAATGTGACTTCTGCTCCCATTTGTTACCTTTCATTTTTGGTAGAAGATGTTGAAATTCTTCTAGCGTATAGGCTTCGTCCACTCCAGTTAGAGCTATTGCTCCATCAGTGCCAGATCGTGGACCATCCCAAAGTTCTCGACTGGGATCTCGCCGAGGCACAAAAAGAATGGCTTTGTGTGATGGTAATTGTTTGCCAGGGAGGCTTTGAAGGACAAGAATGCTATCAGGCTCTTGGAATCCACACAGGTACAGGAAATTGTTGTCCTGGTGGAAAATATAGGGAATATCGTTGCTCATGTAGTATGTAGGGTTGGAGAGCACAACCACCGTCTGGTCTGTCCCACTGTGCCCTTGAGCTTCCTTCTGGATCAGAGACATTAGTTTGTGTCTGCGAAGTGCATATTCCACCTGAGATAGTCCTGGAGTTACCTCCCCTAGAAATGACAAATAAAAGGGATGCTTTACATTTCTGCAATGCCAAAGTACTTAAGGTAGTTTGATATTAGATGGAGATACTCAAGTCCAATTGTTCAACTTATGCCAAATCTCCTCCCAGCACATGGAGAATTAAGGAGATAACCCAGGTTTCAAATTTCTATCCCACTGCAAAAACTTGGAAGAAATGATAGTTGAATGTGGCCCCGCCTGAAATCTGGAATCATGGACCCCTTAGATCTCTTCCAGGTCTTTGGCTCATTCTTTTACTCACTCAGTTATATTCAATGAATTTTTTTTTTTTTTTTTTTTTTTTTTGAGACAGAGTTTTGCTCTTGTTGCCCAGGCTAGAGTGCAGTGGCATGATCTCAGCTCACTGAAACCTCTGCCTCTCAGGCTCAAGCAATTCTCCCACCTCAGCCTCCTGAGTAGCTGAGGTGGCTCACGCCTGAAATCCCAGCACTTTGGGAGGCCAAAGCGGGAAGATCACCTGAGGTCAGAAGTTCGAGACCAGCCTGGCCAATATGGTGAAACCTCATCTCTACTAAAAAAACACAAAAATTGGCCGGGCGCGGTGGCTCATGCCTGTAATCCCAGCACTTTGGGAGGCCAAGACGGGCAGATCACGAGGTCAGGAGATCGAGACCATCCTGGTCAACATGGTGAAACCCCGTCTCTACTAAAAATACAAAAAAAATTAGTCGAGTGTGGTGGCGGGCGCCTGTAGTCCCAGCTACTCAGGAGGCTGAGGCAGGAGAATGGCGTAAACCCGGGAGGCAGAGTTTGCAGGGAGCGAGACTCTGTCTCAAAAAAAAAAAAAAAAAAAAAAAAAAATTAGCCAGGTGTGGTAGTGCATGCCTGTAATCCCAGCTACTCAGGAGGCTGCGGCAGGAGATCGCTTGAACCCAGGAGGTGAAGGTTGCAGTGAGCCAAGACCCCGCCACTGCACTCCAGCCTAGGTGACAGAGCAAGACTGCATCTCAAAAAATAAAAAATAAAAATAACAATAATAGTAAAATAAAAGTATATAATTCA
Source organism: Macaca nemestrina (assembly GCF_043159975.1). Classification (NCBI taxonomy): domain Eukaryota; kingdom Metazoa; phylum Chordata; class Mammalia; order Primates; family Cercopithecidae; genus Macaca; species Macaca nemestrina. The sequence goes on along the minus strand of NC_092139.1, from coordinate 108,558,398 downwards.
AGAGTTTTTGGTATAGTCACAGAATTGTGCAACCATCACAATGCATTTTAAAACATTTCAATAAAAAAAAAAAAAACTCCATGTTCATAAGCAGTCACTACCCATTTTCTCACAATCCCCCAGCCTTTGGCAACTCCTAATCTATTATCTATCTCTCTGGATTTGCCTATTGCAGAGATTTTATATAATGAAACTATACAATATAGGGCCTTTGCTGACTTGGCCAATTGTTTTTTTGTTTTTTTTTTGAGACGGAGTCTCGCTGTCTCCCAGGCTGAAGTGCAGTGGCGCGATCTTGGCTTACTGTAAGCTCCGCCTCCTGGGTTCACGCCATTCTCCTGCCTCAGCCTCCCGAGTAGCTGGGACTACAGGTGCCTGCCACTATGCCTGGCTAATTTTTTGTATTTTTAGTAGAGACGGGGTTTCACCGTGTTAGGATAGTTTCGATCTCCTGACCTCATGATCTGCCTGCCTCGGCCTCCTAAAGTGCTGGGATTACAGGCGTGAGCCACCATGCCCGGCCTTTTTTTTTTGAGACAGTCTCACTCTGTCACCAAGGCTGGAGTGCAGTGGCTTGATGTTGGCTCAATGCAACCTCTACTGCCCAGGTTCAAGCGATTTTCCTGACTCAGCCTCCTGAATAGCTAGGATTAGAGGCACCTACCACCGCGCCCAGCTAATTTTTTTTGTATTTTTAGCAGAGATGGGGTTTCACCATATTGGCCAGGCTAGTCTTGAACTCCTGACCTAGTGATCCACCTGTCTTGGCTTCCCAAAGTGCTGGGATTACAGGCGTGAGCCAGCACGCCCGGCCAACTTGTTTTTTTCTTTTTATCATTCCCCCAATTATTCTGCAATTAATTCCTTACTTCCTATATAAGTAAAAAATCTGTTCTTTCCCTATTACTTTGCTTACAATGTGTCTTCTTTCTAAAATTTCTTCTTCCTCCACACTAACTCCACTCCAAAATCTTGGCTTAATACATGTTTGTTTTCAGACTTTTCTCATTCAAAAAGTTTGTTGATTTATCCCTTAAAAAAAATTTTTTTTAAACAGGGTCTCACTCTGTCACCCAGGCTGGAGTGCAGTGGTGGCATCTCAGCTCAAGGCAATGTCTGCCTCCTGAGCTTAAGCAATTCTCCCACCTCAGCCTCCTGAGTAGCTGGGATTACAGGTGTATGTCACCACACCCAGTTAATTTTTTTTTTTTTTTTTTTCCAGACAGGTCTTGCTCTGTCACCCAGGATGGAGTACAATGGCATGATCTTGGCTCACTGCAACCTCTGCCTCCCTGGTTCAAGTAATTCTCCTGCCTCAGCCTCCTGAGTAGCTGGGACTACAGGCGTGCACCACCACACAGGGCTAATTTTTGTATTTTTAGTAGAGACAGGGTTTCACTATGTTGGCCAGGCTGGTCTCGAATTCTTGACCTCAAGTGATCCGCCTGCCTCGGCCTCCCAAAGTGCCGGGGTTATAGGTGTAAGCCACTGCACCCGGCCCCCTCTTAATTTTAAAAAGGTAACGATTTCAGTTCCTTAAATACACACACTGTATAGCTGTATATAAATGTAATACTGAATTATTTCAATAAATGTTTTTCCCTTCACTGGCTCCTTACTCCTATTCTCTCCTCCTACTCACATCAACACCTTGCCCAGGTTTGTAATCTAGTATGTATCTTTTCTGAGTTTCTCAACACTCACATAATCATACATACATGCATTTGGGGCTTTTTGGATCACTAGTGTTTTACAAAATGGGACACTACACACTCTTTTTGGTATCTTCCTTTTCCAACAGAACAATATGTCATGGAATTCTTTCCCTTCAAGTCATTTGGTATCGCTTCAATTCATTCTTCTTGATGCCTCCATGACATTTCTTGGGGTAAATAGACCATAACTTATTCAGCCATTTCTCTACTATAGGAATTCAAACTGCTTTCAGTTTTTTGCTGCTATAATAAATATCTTTGTACTTACATCTTAGTACTTTCATGTCCCATGTACTGGTGCTTTAATTACTATGGGGATAGTCCCAGGAGAAAAACGGCTTGGTCAAAGATCTTTGAATTTCCTTAGTACTCATGTTCAGTATATGATTACCTTAGATCTATTTTTTTTTTTTTTTTTTTGAAGACAGAGTCCTGCTCTGTCACCCAGGATGGAGAGGAGTGGCACGATCCTGGCTCACTGAAACTCTACCACATGGGTTCAAGTGATTTTGGTGCCTCAGCTACCCGAATAGCTGGGATTACAGGCGTGAGCCACCAGGCCTATCTTTGTATTTTTATTTATTTATTACTATTATTTTTATTTTTTGAGAAAGTCTTGCTCTGTCATCCAGGCTAGAGTGCAGTGGTGTGATCTCACCTCACTGCACCCTCTGACTTTCCAGTTCAAGTGATTCTCCTGCCTTAGCCTCTCGAATAGCTAGTATTACAGGTGTGCACCACACGGCCCGGCTAATTTTTGTATTTTCAGTAAAGACAAAATTTCACTATGTTGGCCAGGCTGGTTTCAAACTCCTGACCTCAAATGATCCACCAGCCTCAGCCTCCTAAAGTGTTGGGATTACAGGCATGAGCCACCATGCCTGGCCTAATTTTTGTATTTTTAGTAGAGACGGTGTTTCACCACGTTGCCCAGGCTGGTCTCGAACTCCTGACCTCAAGCAATCTGCCTGCCTTGGCCTCCCAAAGTGCTGGAATTACAGGTGTGACCCATGTCCCATGGCCCAGGATCTAACTGTTATACCTATATATAGTTTATCTCGCCAGCAAATTCTGTAACTTGTATTCCATTAATAAAATATTTTTATTTAAATTTTCAGACATCTACACTCATGTTTTTGTTGATGAAGTGGCAAGAAATAAGAGAGAGAGATAAGTGAAGGTCTTATGGGCCAATGTGAAGCAGCTGAAGCAACAAAATGGGGCACAGAAGAGCTCATATCACATTTTTTTCTTTCAAGATTGAGCTGGCTAACAGTCTCCTAGGATTCTCAGAATACTGAACTTTGTACTAGAGCTATTTATCTCCTTGATAATTATTCCTGTTAAGTCTGCCACTGTTACTTAACATTGAAAATTTCCTAATTTACTCAAGTAATAAATACTCTTACAAAAGCAGAGGCTGGTTATAATCGGTGAATTATCTGACCTTTCCTTTTTTTCATCTTTTTATTTTCTTCCTTTCCTGAACTTTGCTTTTGGTTATTTCACAGCTATAGTCCATAAAATAAAAAGAAATTAAAAAATCATCTGGGTGAGGTGGCTCACGCCTATAATCCTAGCACCTTGAGAGGCCGAGGCAGGCAGATCACCTGAGGTCAGGAGTTTGAGGCCAGTCTGGCCAACACGATGAAACTCTGTCACTACTAAAAATACAAAAAATTAGCCAGGTATGGTGGTGCACACCTGTAGTCCCAGCTACTTGGGAGGCTGAGGCAGGAGAATCGCTTGAACCCAGGAGGCAGAGGTTGCAGTGAGCTGAGATCACCCCACTACACTTCGGCCTGGGCGACAGAGTGAGACTCAGTCTCTAAAAAACAAGAAAGAGGCCGGGCACGGTGGCTCAAGCCTGTAATCCCAGCACTTTGGGAGGCCGAGACGGGCGGATCACAAGGTCAGGAGATGGAGACCATCCTGGCTAACACAGTGAAACCCCGTCTCTACTAAAAAATACAAAAAAAAAAAAACTAGCCAGGCGAGGTGGTGGGCGCCTGTAGTCCCAGCTACTCGGGAGGCTGAGGCAGGAGAATGGCGGGAACCCGGGAGGCGGAGCTTGCAGTGAGCTGAGATCCAGCCACTGCACTCCAGCCTGGGCGACAGAGCGAGACTCCGTCTCAAAAAAACAAACAAACAAACAAAAAAAACCAAAAAACAAAAACAAAAAAAAAAAAAAACAAGAAATTTAAAAATCAATTTTTTTTAAATTTCAGAAGAAAATTCATAATTTTAATAACTTTATATGTTATCTCTCATTTTCATTAATAACAGTATATATTAACACATATCAGGAAGTTACTTCTGAAACAAGAAAATTATTTGGAAATCAAAGCAGGATAAAAAAAAACCGTCTTTCATACCCTTCAAAGCATTCCTATGTTTGCTGAATCCAATTTCATACAATTGACTACATGAGAAATATTTAAAACACTGGCTATATTTTCCCACACCTATTAATTATCAACACTACTGAATGATCATTAAGTAAATGCTTCTAAACTTCTAAAATCTCAACACGACAAAGCACTCTCCATCACAACAATTTTCTTTTTTTTTTTTTTTTTTGAGATAGAGCTTCACCTTTATTGCCCAGGCTAGAGTGCAATGGCACAATCTCGGCTCACTGCAACCTGTGCCTCCCGGGTTCAAGCGATTCTCCTGCCCCAGCCTCCCAAGCTCTAGCTGGGATTACAGGAATGCGCCACCACGCCGGGCTAATTTTGTATTTCTAGTAGAGATGCGGTTTCACCATGTTGGTAAGGTTGGTCTTGAACTCCTGACCTCAGGTGATCCACTGGCCTCGGCCTACCAAAGTGCTTGGATTACAGGTGTGGGCCACTGTACCCAGAAACAAAAAATTTACTCAAGGAAAAAGAAACCTTAAGCCGGGCGCAGTGGCTCACGCCTGTAATCCCAGCACTTTGGGAGGCCGAGGTGGGTGGATCGCCTGAGGTCGGGAGTTCGAGACCAGCCTGACCAACATGGAGAAACCCCGTCTCTACTAAAAATACAAAATTAACTGGGCCTGGTGGCACATGCTTATAATCCCAGCTACTAGGGAGGCTGAGGCAGGAGAATTGCTTGAACCCGCGAGGCGGAGGTTGCGGTGAGCCGAGATCGTGCCATTGCACTCCAGCCTGGGCAACAAGAGTGAAACTCCGCCTCAAAAAAAAAAAAAAAAGAAACCATTTCATTTGAAGGAGAAAAAAAAAATGTGTTAAAGCAATGACCTTTAAACCCTGGGAGTAAACTTGGAAGGTGTTATGGCCTTTGATCACAGAACTCAACTTTATAGTCAATCTGGCCTGGATTTCTTCTGATAAAACTATACCTGAATAGATCCTCTGGCAACTTTGTAGAATTGTAAAGAATTAAAAAACAAAGTCAGCATTTTATGACGTGGAACCACTTAAGATGGAAAGGCTCTTCTAACAAGTTTATTGAGCCAATCAAAAGCCTAGATATTGGAAGCTGGACTCTGCAAAGTCTCACTATCAGTTCTGAGATTCTGCAGCCAAGAAGGAAAGCTCTTCCAGGACCCTTAGGATCGTGCCTCTTGAAGAGAAAAGCAGTAACGTTCTTCATATTTTACCAGCTACACAAAACACCCAGAAAGGAAGATATAACAAAGACTGAAAATGGATGAAATGATACAGGTCTCTGCTACAATCTAGGTATGTATTTTATTTCCTGAAACTAACTAGATTAGAATTTTAACATGGTCTGATTTTGAAAAGAAGTCTGCTTAATATTAGGTAGTTTTCACAGCATATAAGGAAGTAATTAACAAACTATCACTCTGCAGTTGGAGAATGGGGAGAAAGAAAAAGCTAGTGTTTCCTTTATAATGCAAAATAGGCCTCTCAGAAAAAATGCAATGACCAAATAAAAAATACTCTAAATAGATTTGCATATATTGAGCAAAACTAAACAAACAGAAAGGCTACATACATACATATTATGATTCTGTATGATTCCACTTAGATGAAGTCAAGAAAAGGCAAAACAGTCTATGATGACAGAAACCAAAAGAGTGGCTGCCTATGAAGGTGGAGACTGACTGGAGGAGCATGAGGGAACTTTCCAGGACGATGGAAATGTTCTATATCTTGACTGAGCTGTAGGTTACCTTTGTTAAAGCTCACTGAACTACATATGTAAGATCTGTGAAATTTGCTGCATATAAATTTTACCTTATTTAAAAAAAGTATACTACTCTCCAAACAAAATAACTTTTATACTATGACTTCTCTCAGTTGGATGTCTTCTTATAAAAAATGTAATGAGAAAATACTTTTAAAAATATTCCCAGATAGTATTTTTTGGCATAGGTATTATGCACTGTTTTGTGGTTGAAAGTGTGGATTCTGAGTTAGGCTTTTGTGAGTTGGAATCCTGGCTTAGCAATTCACTGAGTGACTTGGAAAGAGCTACCAAACTTCTCTGTGCCTCAGTCTCCTCATGTAAAATGGAAATAACAATAGCACTGACTTCACAAAGTTGTCAGGTGGACTATGTAAGTTAATAAAACACTTAAAACATAACACTTAGCACTACATAAGTATTAGCTATAATTATTATCAAAATAAAAAATTTACACTTGAACTGGTTGTCATCCTGGTAATCCAAAGCCAGGCAGGACCTTAGAAGAGTAAAATTTACATGGACAACCACTATTACGACAACAAATGAGATCAAAATAGAAGACCTGGAAGTCTTTGGCTTTTTCAAACATGTTAGGAATGCGTCTCCATTGACCATTCAGAAACTTTTCATTATTATTCGTTTCTTTAGGTAGCTCCTGATTCTTGTCTAGGGCTGTTTCTTGCTAATCTTTACCTCAGAGGGTTTCTCAGTGTTAATGAGGACTACACACAAAGGTAAAAAAGAGAAATACAAATGTCATTTATTTATTTATTTATTTGAGACAGAGTCTTGCTCTGTTGCCCAGGCAGGAGCAAAGTGGTGCGATCTTAGCTCACTGCAACCTCTGCCTCCTGGGTTCAAGTGATTCTCGTGCCTCAGTCTCCTGAGTAGCTGGGATTACAGGCATGTGCCACCATGCCCAGCTAATTTTTTTTTTTTTTTTTTTAAGTAGAGAAGGAGTTTCGCTATGTTGGCCAGGCTGTTGTCAAACTCCACGCCTCAAGCAATTGGCCCACCTTGGCCTCCCAAAGTGCTGGGATTATAGGTGTGAGCCACCATGCCCAGCCAAAGTCATTTATTTTTAATTTTCTAGTATTTACACTACATGAAAACTTTATTATATTTCAAGATTTTCTACTGGACTTAAAAACAAACAAACAGAGAAATCCTCTATAATTCTTCACTAGATGACAGTTTATAGATTATTGGTATAATGGCATCCTGAAATGGTCTGTCAATATGTACTAGATGTGTAAGTAAAAAACAGGTTTATTCATCTATAAATTTATTTACAGTGACTACATTATTTACTCTGTATTAAAACTGAATCAGGAGATGAAGACAAGAGGAAAACAAATAATCACTATGAATACAGTGATTTTAAAAAATTATATAAGTAAGTCTGGGCAATATGGTGAGATCCCATCTCTACAAAAAATTTAAAAAATTAGCCAGGCATGGTGGCTTATGCCTGTAGTCCTAGCTACTTGGGACACTGAGGCGGGAGGATTGCCTGGGAGGTCGAGACTGCAGTGAGATATGATTGTGCCACTGCAGTTCAGCCTGGGAGACAGAGCAAGACCCCATCTTAAAAACAAAACAAAAACAAAAACAAATAAAATTACATAGGTACATTGGGGTGAGAAAAGAAAACATATTACTTTATAAAAACAGGTGGGCGGCCGGGCGCCGTGGCTCAAGCCTGTAATCCCAGCACTTTGGGAGGCCGAGACGGGCGGATCACGAGGCCAGGAGATCGAGAGACGATCCCGGCTAACACGGTGAAACCCCGTCTCTACTAAAAAATACAAAAAAACTAGCCGGGCGAGGTGGCGGGCGCCTGTAGTCCCAGCTACTCGGGAGGCTGAGGCAGGAGAACGGCGTAAACCCGGGAGGCGGAGCTTGCAGTGAGCTGAGATCCGGCCACTGCACTCCAGCCTGGGTGACAGAGCAAGACTCCGTCTCAAAAAAAAAAAAACAACAGGTGGGCTTCATGGTGAAATACTTATAGAAAAAGTAGACCTTCAACTTAAATTTAAAACCTGTAGGATACAAAACTTTCAGTCTACTATTCTATCAGGTATAATCTATTTAAAAAGTGTTTCGAAATGGTTAGATAAATGTAATGTCATCACTCATTTGATGGTGGTGATGATGATAAAGATGTGAATGAATTTAAGGACTGAGTGACTGGGGATAAGACTACAGAGGCATGGGGAAGGCACATTCTGTGTTTCAAAACATGGCCAATGGCCACAGATCTGGCTTGTCCCCTTAAGTCATCAGGCATCTCATGCACCTAGCTAAATGAGTACCCACTAGGTTAGTGGTATATGTGAGAAACGCCTGGGGAGCTCTTCAAAACACATGTTCCAAAGGCTGAGTATGGTGGCTCATGCCTATAATTCCAGCACTTTGGGAGGGCCAAGGTGGTAGAATTGCTTGAGTCCAGGAGTTCAAGACCAGCCTGGGCAACGTAGTGAGACCCTATCTCTATAGTACAAAAATTAGTTGGGCAGTTGGGCATGGTGGTGCATGCCTGTAGTCCTAGTTATTCAGGAGGCTGAAGCAGAAGATTGCTTGACCCCCGGAGGTCAAGATTCCAGTGAGCTGTGATCTCGGCACTGTTCTCCAACCTTGGAGACAGAGTGAGACCCTGTCTCAAAAAAACAAAAACAAAAACACATGTTCTAAGCCCTCCCTTTGAGATTATCATTCAACAGCTCTTTTTTTTTTTTTTTTTTTTTTTGAGACGGAGTCTTGCTGTGCCCCAGGCTGGAGTGCAGTGGCGCGATCTCGGCTCACTGCAAGCTCCGCCCCGCCGGTTTCACGCCATTTTCCTGCCTCAGCCTCCCAAGTAGCTGGGACTACAGGCACCCGCCACCTCACCCGGCTAATTTTCTTGTATTTTTAGTAGAGACGGGGTTTCACCGGGTTAGCCAGGATGGTCTCGATCTCCTGACCTCGTGATCCGCCCATCTCGGCCTCCCAAAGTGCTGGGATTACAGGCTTGAGCCACCGCGCCCGGCCTCAACAGCTCTTTAGAGTCCTAGCGTGTATGTATATTTTGAAAAAGCTTACCCAACAGTCTAGGCAGGTCCAAACTACTTCCAATTTCTGTTATTTCTTTATACATTTTACTTTTTAAATTCTTCTGAGATAGGGTAATACTCTGTCACCCAGGCTAGAGTGCAGTGGCGAAATCATGGCTCACCACAGCCTTGATCTCCTGGGCTCAAGCATCATTTTATTTATTTTATTTTTTATTTATACTGGAGTGCAGTGGTGCAATCATGGCTCATTACGGCCCTGACCTCCTGGTCTCAAGCATCATTTTATTTATTTTTTATTTTTCTTCCTGACTCCCCAAACTTGTTATCAAGCATCATTTTAATCTTTTAAATAGTATAAAAATCTTACCACCACCAAAATAGTATCTTTGTCTTTTAGATATTATTAAAATCAACCATATTTAACAAGCTTTAAAAATAAAATGCATCCCTTGCTCAAGAGACAGCTACAATTAAACCATCACTGAAAGATGGGCAGCTGATTTTGAAACTCTTAAGGGAAAAAGATTTGGGAATAATTATCTATAACCCATTCTAGAATCAATCTTTTCATCATTTTAAATATTATATTCACTATAACTGTATCGTCTCTGCCATTATATACATTTTTTTATTTTTATTTCTATTTTATTTTATTTTTGAGACAGGGTCTTGCTCTGTTGCCTAGGCTGGAGTGGAGTGGCACAATCTCGGCTGACTGCAGCCTTGACTTCCCAGGCTCAAGCAATCCTCCTACCTCAGCTTCCCAAAGTGCTAGGATTATAGGCGTAGCTAGCACTACAGGCATGTGCCACCACACTCAGCTAATTTTGCTTACTTTTTTGTAGAGATAAGGTCTCACTATGTTGCCCAGGCCTCCCAAAGTGCTGGGATTACAGGCGTGAGCCACCACACCTGGCTTCTGCCATTATAGTTGACAATAGAGATGAAAAGGTAAATGGTGAAAGCATTGTCTTAAATTTTATGCCACATAGTTGCATTATGATTATTTCCCCAAAAATCTGTTCGCTGCTGTAGTTGAAAACCAAGAAGTGGGGCGGGCTTGGTGGCTCACACATGTAATCCCAGCACTTTGAGAGGTCAAGGCGGGTGGATCATGAGGTCAGGAGTTCAAGACCAGCCTGACCAATATGGTGAAACCCTGTCTCTACTAAAAATACAAACATTAGCCAGGCGTGGTGGTGCACACGTGTAGTCCCAGCTACTCGGGAGGCTGAGGCAGGAGAACTGCTTCAATCTGGGAGGTGGAGGTTGCAGTGAGTTGGATCACGCCACTGCACTCCAGCCTGGGCAACAGAGCGAGACTCCATCTCAAAAAAGAAAAAAAAAAAAACCACCATGAAGTGGTTCTACATATGTTAGACAAGTTATTCTGACAAGCCCAACTCCCTGAGTAGCCCTTTTTAAATCTAGCACTCCAAACTATACCACATATTCTAAAACTAATTTTGTTTAAGAATGTAAAAATTTTAGAAATAATGCCTCATTAGGTATCCCACTGATTCTTCCCATTCATTCTCTGATATGTTTCAGTGTTTCTTTGAGATGAATGTCTTGCTGTCCTGCATAATGACAACATTACTCCTTTGACAATAATCAGGGAACCATGGAACTATCTTTCCTGTACAGATAATATAAAAAGTAGACTCGTTGGGCGCAGTGGCTCACACTTGTAATCCCAGCACTTTGGGAGGCTGAGGCGGGCAGATCACCTGAGGTCAAGAGTTCGAGACTAGCCTGGCCAACATGGTAAAACTCCATTTCTACTAAAAATACAAAAATTACCGGGTGTGGTAGCAGGCACCTGTAATCCTAGTACTTGGGAGGCTAAGGGAGGAGAACTGCTTCAACCCGGGAGGCGGAGGTTGCAGTGAGCAGAGATTGTGTCGTTGCACTCCAGCCTGGGCGACAAGGATGAAACTCCGTCTCAAAAAAAAAAAAGTAGACTCACAGTTCAGAATGCCACTTGTCTTCCCACATGGAATCATTTTCATGTCTGAGTGTCAAGTGTGAGACACAGTACTAATCAAAGAGACTGATCAACATTTTCCATCCCTACAGATACAGTCCTTAGCACAGAGATGGCACTGTCATAAAAAGCAGAAATGGTCTACAATGCTCAGATTTAAGGAAATGACAAGTTTTGAAAATCACTAGAACCTAGCAGTAGCACAGCCAGAATAGAATTTATTTCCCGTATCATCCTGCTAAATATTTTCCAAGCCATTGATGCTTCAGGAAACTTGGATAGGTAGGTATGGCAAAGAAAAATCTAGGAAAAATAGCTCCCAAGAATTCAGAGGAACTGGCCCAGTAATTACACTTTTTTTTTTTTTTTTTTGAGAGGAAGACTCACGCGGTTGCCCAATCTGGAGTGCAATGGCGTGATCTCAGCTCACTGCAACCTCTGTCCCCTGGGTTCAAGTGATTCTCCTGCCTCAGCCTCCTGAGTAGCTGGGACTACAGGCAGGCACCACCAAGCCCAGCTAATTTTTATATTTTTAGTAGAGATGGGGTTTCACTATGTTGGCCAGGCTGGTCTCGAACTCCTGACCTCGTGATCCACCTGCCTCAGCCTCCCAAAGTGCTGGGATTACAGGTGTGAGCCATCACGTCCGGCCTCAGTAATTTCACTTTTAAGAATTTAAGGAGGCCGGGCGCGGTGGCTCAAGCCTGTAATCCCAGCACTTTGGGAGGCCGAGACGGGTGGATCACGAGGTCAGGAGATCGAGACTATCCTGGCTAACACGGTGAAACCCCGTCTCTACTAAAAAATACAAAAAACTAGCCGGGCGAGGTGGCGGGCGCCTGTAGTCCCAGCTACTCGGGAGGCTGAGGCAGGAGAATGGCGTGAACCCGGGAGGCGGAGCTTGCAGTGAGCTGAGATCCGGCCACTGCACTCCAGCCTGGGCGACAGAGCGAGACTCCGTCTCAAAAAAAAAGAAAAAAAAAAAGAATTTAAGGAAATAATAGAGCAATATACAAAGAGTGTGTATACATGTACACTTACACACACACCTATATAAGAAATAAGACTATAAAGAAACATATACCAAAATTTTCTCAACAGTATCTTTCTCTGAGTTGTGGGATTATCAGTAATTAAAAAAAAAAATCTATGCTTACCTGTATTCTCTTTTTCTGTATGCACAGAACTTGCATAATAATTAGGAAAGGCACTGAGATGTTTCCCAAAAGTATTAAGTACATACTGCCATGTATTAGGGAAATATGCAAAACATGAAACCTTTGGAGAAACCAAGTAGCACATGACATAATTTTATATCCTAAACTAACAAACCAACTGCGTAAGAGACTTTTTTTTGAGAGACATGGTCTCACTCTGTCACCCAAGATGGAGTGCTGAGGCATGATCACAGCTCACTGCATCCTTGACCTCCTGGGCTCACGCAATCCTCCCACCCAAGTCCCCCGAGTAGCTGGGACTACAGGCATGAGCACTAATTGTTTTATTTCTTATAGAGACAGGGTCTTGCTATGTTGCCTGTGCTCGTCTCGAACTCCTAACCTCAAGTGATCCTCTCACCTTGTCTTTCCAAAGTGTTGGGATTACAGGCATGAGCCACTGTATCTGGCCTACAAGAGACTTTTTAAGTAAGTATTATATGCCTTTTAATTTTTTTTCTTTTTTCTTTTTTTATTTTTATTTTTGAGACAGAGTCTCCCTCTGCCCCCCAAGCTGGAGTGCAGTGGCGCAATTTTGGCTCACTGCAACCTCCGCCTCCTGGATTCAAGTGATTCTCCTGCCTCAGCCACCCCAGTAGCTGAGATTACAGGCATATGCCACCACACCTGGCTAATTTTTTTTTTTTTTTTTTTTTTTTTTTTTGGTATTTTTAGTAGAGATGGGATTTCACCATATTGGTCAGGCTGGTCTCAAACTCCTGACCTCAGGTGATCCACCCACCTTGGCCTCCCAAAGTGCTGGGATTACAGGTGTGAGCCACTGCGCCTGGTCTCTTTTAATTTTTCTTAAAAATTTACTCTTCTTCACCCTACGATCATTTTAACGCTTCCACAAGTTTTGCATCTCTGGAAGGAGAAAGACAAATGATTAATTCTTCTGATACTTTTGTCTGCAGAAAAATCGGTACCTAATGGCATACCTGATAGTTTGAGGTCTAAAATCCTCATAATTCTGTTTTAAAATTCCACTTCCATCCCTTCTCACTTACCCCAATGTCCAAAATCCCATGTCTAGGAGAGTAAAATTAGGACAGACATCCCTTTTCCCCCAGATATTCACATACGTATGTATATGAACATACACATGTGCATATTTATTTATATTCACTTATACTTAATATGCACTTAAGGTATACAGCAAAAAAGTCTAGATACAGAGACCATTATCTTGACAATACAATTACTAGGTTTAAGGCCTGGAAAATGCAGCTTACCATGTAAAAATATCTCACCACAAGAAATCAGTAATTTTCAAAGCTGGTAAAACTATCAATTCTACTAAAAAAAAAAACCTCGAGGCTACAGGTAGGTTGATAGGGTAAATACTAAAATTAATACCAACTGGGTTGCTATTAAGCTTACCTTACAGCTTTGAAAAACTCTGATTTCTTGTGGGTTTCAGTGGTGAGCTGCATTTCCTTAGTTTCAGCCGACTTCCCAGCAGGAATTCGAGTCTGATGAAAAATCAGCAAAAGGAAGCCCTCACTGAGAAACATACTGGTATCATTCACTGAGTGGAGACAGTGAAAAAGGAACATATTTCTAAAGGCAAATTCACATTAGTAATATATATGTTTATATGGTAAAGACGGATTTAATTTCTTATGGCAGAAAGAACAATTAATTTTCCTTGAAAACCTGATTGCTTTTTCTACAACATGTGTTTGCTTTTACCCTACCTATCTCTTTGAGATATTCATTAGTCACAGTTCACCCCTTAAGTGCCCTTTAAGAAATCAAAACAAAAAACCTTTAGGTCTAAATTTGAGCAGTAGTTATAAGACATCTTCTGGCAGCAACGCTGGGATCTTATAGCAGAAAAAAAAATTAGTAAAACAAACCTTTAACAATTTTTTGCATCACCTTTATCAACTGGGATACTACCTCTCAAATCTGTGACAAACAAATCTGGAAATCTTGCTTCATCTATATAGAAATCGGTTAAATTTTTAAAGTAAGTATTTGATAATTTCAAGAAAAAACACGTTTTCTAAAATGTCTTTAACACAGTAATTCACAATAGTATACAGTTCTGAAAACGTAGAAATAGAACTTTGCTTTAAAAACATCCTGAAATACATACCTTTCATTACTTATTCTGAATTATAAGGTTTATCATATTTAAACCTTGTTCTAGACTAGTACTGTCAACAAAGCACCAGTACCCACAGGTAGTTAAATTTAAATTTAAATTAATTAAAATAAAATAAAATAAAATGTTCAGTTCCTCAGCTGTACTAGCAACCTTATTAGTGTACAATGGTCATGTGAGGTTGGTGGCTACCTTATGGAACAGCACAGATCCAGAGCTTACTGCAAGAAGTTCTATTCAATAGCATTGCTGTAGACAAAACCTAAATGGGGAGACAGCATAGTTAAAAGGCCTTACCTGGTCTGAGGAGGTGTGGGTGTGTAAAGGGGCTGGGCTGGCCTAAGTATCGGTTTGGAATCCTCCTTTCTGGGACAGGATGAAGGGAGTACCTTCGCTGTGAACACAACATACATCCTGAATGAAGAATAAAGAGGGTGAAATGAAACAATAGATCTAAGAAGTCTTCATGATATAAATACACTTCTCCATCTCCAGCAGTTTGGATGCTTTAGAAAAATGCAAACTAGTATTTCCTTCCTTCTCTCCTTCAATATTCATTTATTTATTTTTAAGACAGAGTCTCACTCTGTCGCCCAGGCTGGAGTCAGTGGCTCAGCCTCCCTAGTAGCTGGGACTACAGGTATGTGCCACCAAGCCTGGTTAATTTTTTTTATTTTTGGTAGAGATGAGGTCTCACTATGTTGCCCAGGCTGGAAACCCACACCATTTTCTTTGTAATCATCTTAGAAACTATGATTTTTCTTTTTTTTAAATCTTTTTAGAAGAAACTATGCTTTTTCTAAACAATCCTCTACAAACTTAATTGGAATTAACTTTTAAGACTCCTCTCTTCCAAATACATATATTATTATTCATAATTCATAGTCCTTACAGAAATTGTGTGTTCACAAAGAGACTGTACAGTATTGATTGTTGAGATCAGAGAGGACCTAGTGAGCAGCAGCGGGGAGGGATAAAAGCAAAGATTACAAAGTCAAATAAACCTGAGTTTGAATCTCAGTTTCTCTGGTACTAACTGTGTAACCTTGTCCAGATTACTTCTCGGAGTCTGATTCTGTGTTTGTAAAACAATGATGACAGTTAAAAATCTAATTCCTTAATTTAGAATGCAAAGCCTTCAAAGCTCTCTTATCTTCCTAATCTTTTCATCTCCCTCCAGCAGCACTAACCCGCTGGTGGAGTAGGCTGCTGCTGCACTGGTGAGTTCTCTCGTGATTTCTCTCTCTCCTCTTGCACCTTCTCCACATGCACGCTTGTGCACACATACTCATGCACACATAGTATCTTCTGTAATCTCATTCGGGAGTGAAATTTCAGAATATAAAAAGTTAACTGATTCCTTTTTCAATGCTCATATGAAATAATCCTAGCATATCCTTCTATTTTGGACCACTCTCAAGCAGAGGGAGCTTAACTTTAATAAATTCAAAGCAAACAAGTGACACTTTAACAGGAGACATAAATTGAGATGTTTATTCCCAGTACATTTTTAAAAAAGGTCTCAATAGCTTTTTACTTACATTAAACATCTTTTGCCCAAAGTCATGTAATTAGTAGCAAAGCTGGTGTGTTAAGTTCTATTTCAAAAATATCCAGTTCATTCATAAGTTTCAAACTCTTTCGCTTAGGAAACTTCGTGATTTGGATCCTGCTCCCTCATCTGACCTAATCCTCAAAAAACATAATTGCAGCCACACTAAGCTACTTGAAGAATTCCGGCTAAATCATTCTGTATCATAATAGCATTTGCATGAAAAAATACAGTTCTCTTAAAGAGGACACTGCCTGCTTATATGATTACACAAATTCTTAAAAAAATCAGCTCAAATAGCACTTATGCAGGAGACTTCTCTTACTCTTCTCACACCTACTGCTTCTGTTTCAGATGTCTTTGCCAATGCTCCTATGGTTTCTATTTTAATACCTACTACACTTCACATAATTGCTAATTAGTTTGCCAGTCTACTATGAACAATCTTTGGAAAAAGAGATAACTTGTTACTTGACTTTATTTTCCCAGTGACTTGATTTGGAATGTATTTTGAAGTTAAAAGTCAATGAGTCTGGCTTCTGATTGGACATAAGAAATAAAAAAGAGGAATTAAGAATAATTCTTGATTTTTGACTTCAACAAGTGAATAAATGGTTGTACCATTACGTGAAACAGGAAAGCCTGAGATATTTATTGGAAATAAATTTAATGGAGAGGTCAAATGAGCAATCTTAATTTCAGGGAGAAAAGTGCCAGGCTAGATATATAAATTAAGGTGTTATAAGCACACAGATAGCATCTAAAGCCCTGGGAATGGGTATTACCCAGGGAAACTGAACAAAGCCCGGCACTGTAATATTTTAAGTGTGAGAAGGAACACAGGAGAAAGAAGGAAAATAAGAAGAATGTGGTATTTAGGGCCGGGTGCGGTGGCTCACACTTGTAATCCCGGCACGCTGGGAGGCCGAGGCAGGCAGATCACTTGAGGCCAGGAGTTCGGGACCAGCCTAGCCAACATGGCTAAACTGTGTCTCTACCCGCCACCCCCTACCCCCCACAAAAAAAGAGTGTGGTATTTAGGAAGTTAAACAAACAAGTGTTTTCAGAAGTGGGGAGGGCCAGGCCAGGCGCGCTGGCTCACGTTTGTAATCCCAGAACTTTGGGAGGCCAAAGTGGATGGATCACCTGAGGTCGCGAGTTCGAGACCAGCCTGACCAACATAGAGAAACCCCGTCTCTACTAAAAATACAAAATCAGCCGGGCACGGTGGTGCATGCCTGTAATCCCAGCTACTTGGGAGGCTGAGGCAGGAGAATGGCTTGAACCTGGGAGGTGAAGGTTGTGGTGAGCCGAGATCACACCATTGCACTCCAGCCTGGGCAACGAGTGTGAAACTCCATCTCAAAAAAAAAAAAAAAAAAAGAAAGAAAGAAAGGTGGGGAGGGCTCACAGTGTGGCAAGTGCTTCAAAATATAAGGAAGCCAAAAGGACGACCACTGGATATGGTAACATCAAAGTCACTGGAGACCCTGGCGATTTTAGCAGAGTAAAGAAGACAGAAGCCAGATTGGAGCGTGCCAAGGAGGGAATATGATGTAAGAAAGCAAAGACACTGACACAATACTCTGGATAAGTTTTGTTGTGAAGAGGCAGAGAAAATGGCACAGCAGATGGCTGGGAGGCAAAGGATCATCAAAGTAGGGGATAACGGCAGAAACAAGTGCTCGTCTTATAACTTTATACTCCACTGAAATTAGTTTTTTCAAACTATATGAATTTCTTAAGAGCAGAATTTCCTATTTTCTACCTTCTCTCTGTATCATTGTGTCAGAGGCGTTCGAACCAGAGCAACTCCATCTTCAGTAGGGGTCTGGTAAAATAAGGCTAAGACCTGCTAGGCTACATTCCCAGTTTAAGTTAAGGCAGTCTTAATCACAGAATGAAATAGGAGGTCGGCACAAAATGCAGGACATAAAAACCTTGCTAATAAAACAGGTAAGTTATAGTAAAGAAGCTGGCCGGCTGGGCGCAGTGGCTCATGCCTGTAATCCCAGAACTTTGGGAGGCTGAGGCAGGCAGGTCACCTGAGGTCAGGAGTTCGAGATCAGCCTGACCAACATGGAGAAATTCCCTCTCTACTAAAAATACAAAATTAGGCCGGGCACGGTGGCTCATGCCTGTAATCCCAGAACTTTGGGAGGCTGAGGTGGGCAGATCACGAGGTCAGGAGATTGAGACCATCCTGGCGAACATGGTGAAACCCCGTCTCTACTAAAAATACAAAAAAATTAGCCGGGCGTGGTGGCAGGCGCCTGTAGTCCCAGCTTCTTGGGAGGCTGAGGCAGGAGAATGGCATGAACCCGGGAGGCGACGGAGCTTGCAGTGGGCGGAGATCGCGCCACTGCACTCCAGCCTGGGAGACAGAGCGAGACTCTGTCTAAAAACAAGGTGGTGCATGCCTGTACCAGCTACTCAGGAGGCTGAGGCAGGAGAATGGCTTTAACCCAAGAGGTAGAGGTTGTGGTGAGCCAAGATCCCACCATTGCACTCCAGCCTGGGCCGTAAGAGTGAAACTCCACCTCAAATAATAATAAAAATAATAATAATAATAACAAAAAATAAAAAATTAAAATAAGCCCGTCAAATTTAGATATTGCAAACATCTTCTCCTAGACTGTCACCTTCCTGTGAACTTTACCTGTGATATTCTTAGTAATAAAAATATTAAAAAAAAAAGAAAAAAAAGAAAAAAAAGCTGGCCAAAACCCCCTAAAACTAAGATGGCAATGACAGTAACCTCTGATTGTCCTCACTGCTACACTCCCACCAGCACCCTAAGAGTTTACAGATGCCATGGCAACATCAGGAAATTATCCTATATGGTCTAAAATGGGGAAGCATGAATAATCCACTTTCTGTTTAGGATATAATCAAGAAATAACCATAAAAATGGGCAACCAGCAGCCCTTGGGGCTGCTCTGCCTATGGAATAGCCATTCTTTATTCCTTTACTTTCTTAATAAACTTGCTTTAACTTTACTCCGTGGATTGCACTGTAATTCTCTCTTGCACGAGATCCAAGAACCATCTCTTGGGGTCTGGATGGGGACCCCTTTCCAGTAACAGTAGGTTCTTAATATCTGTTTGTGTAATGCCTAGAACCTAAACTCTTTAAGTCCTGGTCTGAGAAATGCAGTAGAGTGGAATGAGGAGAACCTGGAATTAGACTCAAGTTTAAAAATCAGGTTTTTCGGCCGGGCGCGGTGGCTCAAGCCTGTAATCCCAGCACTTTGGGAGGCCGAGACGGGTGGATCACAAGGTCAGGAGATCGAGACCATCCTGGCTAACCCGGTGAAACCCCGTCTCTACTAAAAAATACAAAAAACTAGCCGGGCGAGGTGGCGGGCGCCTGTAGTCCCAGCTACTCGGGAGACTGAGGCAGGAGAATGGCGTGAACCCGGGAGGCGGAGCTTGCAGTGAGCTGAGATCCGGCCACTGCACTCCAGTCTGGGTGACAGAGCGAGACCTCGTCTCAAAAAAAAAAAAAAAAAAAAAAAAAAAAAAATCAGGTTTTTCACTAACAAGCTATGTAGCCTTAGACAAATTATCTCTCAGAACGTCTGTTTTCGTATGGGCATAAAATACTTATTTTGCTATAATGCTGTGTCAGTGAAATGAGCACTTGCTGCAGTGTGACTCAGAGGGTACCCAAAAATGTTCAACATTATTAGTTACTATTTCCAATGGCAGGCAAATTATAATCATGGGTATGCCACACATAAGTACATGTAAGTACATATACTGGAGAGAATTTAAATGGAGTTTTAAGCATTTCACAATACCTCTCAAAAACAAGTATATAAAAAAATTAACGCAAAGCAAAAAAATATTCAGACCTGACAAATGGTCTTGAAAGACTAGAAACATACACTGCAGTTTTAGATTTAATTATACTATTATTTAAGTGAGGGGTTATAAATGTGATGGAAAATAAAATAAACACAACATAGAGGAGGAAAAACAAAGATCATTATAGGGAATTTTCAGAGACAATAAAATGAGCCAGGTATAGAATATAAGTTCTTTAAATTTGGGTCTAGACTACTGGTAATTTATCCCCAAAGCAAACCACCTTTGGTCTGTTTCTACCTGGGCTCTTGAATTCTACTTTCCCATACATGACTGAATTTCCAAATAGCAACCACTGATCCATTACAAATGTAAATTACATCATTAAACTTGCATATTCCCCACTCCCCACAAAGGCTTCCCACCGTACTCGAAATCAAGCGCTAGCTTTAAGTGCACCAGTCCCAACTGGCAACAACCAAAACGTCCATCGACACGGCCAGTGGCTACCATATTAGATCACTACGTGGCTGACTCTCACATAGGTCTCAGCAATAATCTTCTGAGGCTTCTCCTCAGAGGCCTTCTAAACCCAATCTAAAGTAGCGCTCTCCCCCAGCACATTGTTCTTTATTTTTTTTGGAGCACATATCACATTATCTCGAACTATTTTATTTGTTCTATTATTTGTATTCTATTATAATGCAAGCACCAGGAAAACTGGTGTCTTTTGTTCAATACTGTTATCACCAGTGGCTAAAACGGTGCCTGGCACAAAGTAGACATTGAATAATTATATAGTGAATACATAAACACGCAACTTTCCAAATCTTTAATTACATGTTGTATAGCAGTAAACCTTGGGTGGACAAAATACTATAATCTCAAAATGACTTACCACTGGCATGCAGAAAGTTAACTTACCAGGCTACTTCCTCCAAAAGGCTTTCATTGACAACCCCAGCCTGAGCTGTCTCTCATATAATTGTTTAGCATCCAGTACTTCCTCTCATGGTAACTCTTATTATATTGTAACTAAGTTACTTGGTTGTATCTCCCACTGAACTGTCTCTTGACTGAAATAAATATGTCAACTGAGTACTTTTTTCACACATAAGTCACTACTTCATTTTCCTAAACCAAAGCATGGAAGAGCTGGGAAGTAATTAAGGCCCAGTAATCTAGAGGTCATACTATGCAAGGGATATGGTGTGTCTATTAGCAACAGGTTCCATTGGCTTATAAGGCACTGCCTGAAGCTTCCAGGGAAATATATAGGGGAAACAGTCCAGAGGATTCAGGATGGTCTGGTATGACTCTGGACTAGCTCTATCTGGACGGCCCAGTCCCTACACTGACCCCAGAATGACACCATAATGCAGCCCTCTCTGACATATTTGTAACTCTGCTTGCCACATAATCAGTATCCTCATCTCCTAGCGCATGGTAATAACATTATCTTTAATATAAAGATGTACCTATTTGCAGTCACTACCTCTATCACCACCACCAGCAGAGCCTGAGCTAAGGAAACCACGGTTCTCAATACCCAGCACACCCACTTCCAATTATCTGTTAAAACATGGTGGATTACTATGAAGTTCTAGGAGTGCAAAGATATGCTTCACCTGAGGACATTAAAAAAGCTTATCATAAAGTGGCACTTAAATGGCACCCTGATAAAAATCCAGAAAATAAAGAAGAAGCAGAGAGAAAATTCAAAGAAGTAGCTGAGGCATACGAGGTATTATCAAATGATGAAAAACGGGACATTTACGATAAATATGGCAAAGAAGGATTAAATGGAGGTGGAAGTCATTTTGATGATGAATGTCAGTATGGCTTCACATTCCATAAGCCAGATGATGTTTTTAAAGAAATTTTTCATGAAAGGGATCCATTTTCTTTTCACTTCTTTGAAGACTCGCTTGAGGACCTGTTAAATCATCCAAAAAGCTCCTATGGAAACAGAAGCAGAGACGCAGGATCCTTTTTCTCTACCTCCAGTGAATATCCAATTTTTGAGAAATTTTCTTCATATGATACAGAATATACATCACAGGGTTCACTGGGGCATGAAGGCCTTACTTCGTTCTCTTCCCTGGCTTTTGATGATAGTGGAATGGACAACTACATATCTATTACAACTTCAGACAAAATTGTTAATGGCAGAAATATTAATACAAAGAAAATTATTGAAAGTGATCAAGAAAGAGAAGCTGAAGATAATGGAGAGTTGACATTTTTTCTTGTAAATAGTGTGGCCGATGAAGAGGGCTTTGCAGAAGAATGCAGCTGGAGAAGACAGTCATTGAACAACTATTCACCAAAGTCTCACAGCTCCAAACATGTATCTCAACGTACTTTTGTGGACAATGATGAGGGAGGTATATCTTGGGTTACCAGCAACCGGGATCCCCCTACTTTCTCAGCAGGAGTCAAAGAGGGTGGTAAGAAGAAAAAAAAGAAGCGTAAAGAGGTGCGAAAGAAGTCTACCAAAAGGAATTGTTAAATTGACTCTTCAAACATAACATTTGAACACAATTGTGTGTGTTTTGGTTAATCACAAATTTTGTAGATAACACTTGTTTAATACTATACTAAGAGCTTTTCAACACTCTTAACAGGATTGTGGACATTTCGTTAGTAGTTGTTTGGATTGGGTATGTCAGAAAAGGATGAGTTTATTGTGACAGTTGGTGCTATTAAGAATTTGCCTGGGTAATATAGTGAGATCTTGTCTCTACAAAAAATTTACAAATTAGCCAAGTGTGGTGGCACACACCTTGTAGTCCCAGCTACTCGGGAAGCTGGTAGGACTGCTTGAGCCTGGGAGACATAGGTTGCAGTGTACTGAGATCACGCCACTGCACTCCAGCCTGGGCGACAGAGTGAGACCCTGTCTTAAAAAAAAAGGAATTTGGAGGCCGGGCGCGGTGGCTCAAGCCTGTAATCCCAGCACTTTGGGAGGCCGAGGCGGGTGGATCACGAAGTCAGGAGATCGAGACCATCCTGGCTAACATGGTGAAACCCCGTCTCTACTAAAAATACAAAAAACTAGCCGGGCGTGGTGGCGGGCGCCTGTAGTCCCAGCTACTCGGAGGCTGAGGCAGGAAAATGGCATAAACCCGGGAGGCGGAGCTTGCAGTGAGCCGAGATCGCGCCACTGCACTCCAGCCTGGGTGACACAGCGAGACTCCGTCTCAAAAAACAAAAAAAAAAAAAAAAAAAAGGAATTTGGAAAACTGCAAAGAGTTTTTTACTTCAGAATTTTTCTTTAGTAGAGTGTATATCCTATTTTATTTCTTTTCTCTAATTAAAACCACTATACACATTTCTGAAACATGCATAACATTAGGAGACAAGAAGGTATTAAGACACACAGGTTCAGACTATACAATTATTCATGAAATGATTTTTTTTCCAATGGAGGTACAGCATTTGATGTATAACTTAAAGGTACTACAAATTAAAAATTAAAGTATAGGCCGGGCGCGGTGGCTCAAGCCTGTAATCCTAGCACTTTGGGAGGCCGAGACGGGCGGATCACGAGGTCAGGAGATCGAGACCATCCTGGCTAACACAGTGAAACCCCGTCTCTACTAAAAATACAAAAAATTAGCTGGGCGAGGTGGCGGGCGCCTGTAGTCCCAGCTACACGGGAGGCTGAGGGAGGAGAATGGCGTAAACCCGGGAGGCGGAGCTTGCAGTGAGCTGAGATCCGGCCACTGCACTCCAGCCCGGGCGACAGAGCGAGACTCCGTCTCAACAAAAAAAAAAAAAAAAAAAAAAAATTAAAGTATAAAATATTTTAAGTTAAAAATAAACTTAGTTGGGTGCAGTGGCTCACACCTGTAATCCCAGCATCTTGGGAGGCCCAGGAAGGAGGGTTGCTTGAGGTCAGAATTTCATGACAGTCTGGGTAACATAAAGAGACCTGTCCTCTATGAAAAAAATTTTTAAAAACTTTAGCTGGGTGTGGTAGTGCGTGCCTGTAGTCCTAGCTACTCAGGAGGCTGAGGTGGGAGGATTGCTTGAGCCCAGGAGTTTGAGATTGTAGGGAGCTATGATATTGCCATTGCACTCCAGCTGACAGAGTGTGACCCTGTCTCTAAAGAAAAACAATAAAAAATTAAAAAAATTTAAAAATGGGTAACATTGTAAATTTTATGTAGTATATTTTACCACTCTTTTTTTAAGGCCAGTCTTACCCTGAACTCAGAGCAGTCTGTATGGTAGGCCATCACTGAATCACTCCAGATAGGAAACTTTCTATTTTTGTTTAGAGTTTGTACACAAAATCTACAAATACGTTCCATTGAAATACCATGTATAGCCATTTTAATTTAGTCATGTTGGGAGAAAAACAGATGGGTTACAAATACACCAGATATCGAGCAAATCGTTTGAGTTACGTCTAGCAGCACTAAAACTTATTCACCTTTGGCCAAATACAAATACAAAATTGGAAAAAAATGATAATATCTGCTATTTTTAAAAGACAGTTATAGTCAAGAGCTTGTGTTTTGTATCGGTATTTGATTTTTTTTTTTTTTTTTTTTTTTGAGACGGAGTCTCACGCTGTTGCCCAGGCTGGAGTGCAGTGGCGCTATCTCGGCTCACTGCAAGCTCCGCCTCCTGGGTTCACGCCATTCTCCTGCCTCAGCCTCCTGAGTAGCTAGGACTACAGGCGCCCGCCACCGCGCCCGGCTAATTTTTTTTGTATTTTTAGTAGAGACGGGGTTTCACTGTGGTCTCGATCTCCTGACCTTGTGATCCGCCCGCCTCGGCCTCCCAAAGTGCTGGGATTACAGGCTTGAGCCACCGCGCCCGGCCTCGGTATTTGATTTTTAGTGGGCAGATGGGAGAAGGAAAGGTTATTTATTCTACAGAAGAGACTGGGGACAATTCATATAAAAAGTTTATTTTCAGAAAATAAAATAATAAAAGCCCAGAGTATTTTAAATGCTTCTTATATAAGATGTGATATTTAGTAAAGTTTATCTGTTATCATGTATGTGGTAGTAAAGTTGAAAAAAATTGCAATTTTCCAAAAACTAAAGCAAAAATCAGTGTCTCAGAAAATTTAAGAATGTAATGACATGCCCTGTAGTCCATTTCTTCACTCTTAACAGAAAACCAAAAATTTAGATTTAATCATCTTACTCAATAGCTTAAAATTCCTCAAAGTTTTCCCACCATCTAAAGGAAAAAGCTAATTGTTTCTTAACATAATATACAAGGCCCTCCATGAGCCAGCCACCAGCTTTTTCCCAACTTGATTTCCTATCAGCTCCTTGCGCCCATCTTACGCTCTAGCTCAACTGTTTCCAAAATCTGTTCCAGGGATACCAGTTCAAGACTCATCACAGAAAAGGGGTCCATGGTCAAATACATTTTTACACATTTTGCAAATTACTGCTGAACACATCTCTTAGAAACCTAGACTATTAAGGGCTGGGTGCAGTGGCTCACGCTTAAAATCTCAACACTCTGAGAGGCTGAGGTGGGAGGATCACTTGATCCTAGGAGTTCAAGTTTACCCTGGTCAACATGGCGAGATCCCATCTCCAAAAAAAGATTTAAACTATTATGTACATTATGAAATGCAGCATTCCCCAAAAGTATTTGATCACAGAATCATTTTCGTGTAATGCCTACTATTTTGTCTAAGAACATATTTCAAAAAAGCTTTTCCTAAGCCAGGTGCGGTGGCTCACGCCTGTAATCCTAGCACTTTGGGAGGCTGAGGCTGGCGGATAATCCGAGGTCAGGAGTTTAAGACTAGCCTGGCCAACATGGTGAAACCCTGTCTCTACTAAAAATACATAAATTAGCCAGGCATGGTGGCAGGCACCTGTAATCCCAGCTACTCGGGAGGCTGAGGCAGGAGAATCGCTTGAACTCCGGAGGTAGAGGTTGCAGTGAGCCAAGAGATCGCGCCATTGCACTCGGGCCTGGGCTAGAGTCAGACTCTGTCTCTTTAAAAAAAAAAAAAAAAAAAAAAGGCCGGGCGCGGTGGCTCAAGCCTGTAATCCCAGCACTTTGGGAGGCCGATACGGGCGGATCACGAGGTCAGGAGATCGAGACCATCCTGGCTAACACGGTGAAACCCCGTCTCTACTTAAAAAAAAAAAAAAACACCAAAAAAACTAGCCGGGCGAGGTGGGGGGCGCCTGTAGTGCCAGCTACTTGGCAGGCTGAGGCAGGAGAATGGCGTAAACCCGGGAGGCGAACTTGCAGTGAGCTGAGATCCGGCCACTGCACTCCAGCCTGGGCGACAGAGCAAGACTCCATCTCAAAAAAAAAAAAAAAAAATCCAGCCATACTACATGATTGCAATGCTTAGTGTTGGCCATTCCTTTTCAGAGTTCTGTGTCTTTACAAGCGTTCCTTCTGGTAGTACGGCTTTTAGTCATGTTGGTGACAGCCTTTCAAATAAAAGCAAATTCCAGGCCGGGCGCGGTGGCTCAGAGAGGAGGGTGGATCGCTTGGCCAATATGGCAAAACCTGGTCTCTACTACAATTACGAAAATTAGCCGGGCGTGGTGGCACGTGCCTATAATCCCAGTTACCTCCGGAGGCTGAGGTACGAGAATTGCTTGACCCCAGGAGGCAAGAGGATGCAAATGAGTAGAGATTGCCACTGCACTCCAGTCTGAGCGACAGAATGAGGGCCTGTCTCAAAAAAAGACTGAACAATTGCACATCTTTCTTTTCACCTAATCCCACGGAAACTTACGTCTTTCTGTAGCTTTACTATGAGAACTGAAGAACAAGTTCTGTGCACTGGACAATAACTTTTTATTTTTTATAGTAAGAAGTCGATGTAATTAACATTCCATTTTAAATGAATTCAAGTATATCAACATAAACATATGCCAAGACATAGCTTTGATGTCAAATACCACACGTTGTTTATATATTGGCCCAAAAAACTGAAATACAATCCAATGGCAGATCCGCCTGCAAGGAAGGTGATTAAGCTTTATGTTCATCAGATTAATTGCTCGCAATAGAGGACACCCTACAAAAAATTATTCTCCTTAATCCTTCGTCTTGTCTTTGCAAACAGGACTTTCAGACACAGAATGCCCCAGGAGTATTTCCAAACAGTTACCTTTCCTAAGAAGAGCTGCTTAAATAATTTGTGTTACTAAGACACGCTTCGTGTATATTCTGGAGCAAGCTCTCATGCCTAACAGAAACAAGAGCTACTTGATGTGAGACACTTTGTCACTTCTATCACTTATTTGTGATAATTGCCACAACTTCGGAGTCCGAGTAACTTGGAAGACAGCCCCTCTGGGGAATGGCACACTTTTTTCTCTGCAGTCGTTTCGGCTTCACAGAATACCTGAACGGTAAAGAACACACTGGGACCACCCCCTTCCAGGAGCAGCCGGTATAGAAGAAATCCGCGGAGAGCACAGAGGGTTGGGGAGCGGAGGCCCCACCAGGAGAAAGGTCGGCCGAAACAGGGATCGCCTGAGACCAACTTGGGTCCCTCCAGGGGACACCATGGGAGGAGACCGTGGGAGGAGAGTCTAACCTGAGAAACTGCGGATGTTTGCTACAGCGGGAACCAGCTTGGGGGCTGAGAGCAGCCAAGGCATGACGGCCTAACTCACGCGTCGGGAAGAGAAAGAGGGTAACCGCCTGCAGCGCCGCGTCGCCAGGAAACCGGGCCAGCCTCCCCCCCGCTTCCGGCAGGCGTCGCTCCCGGGCCTTCCTTGCGCGGCGGCGCAGGGTGTGACGTCATGCCCCGAGGTGGGACCGCCTCTCCGGTTCCACACGCTTGCTTAGGTCGGGGTGTTGAGTTCTACTCGGTGCGCGCAGCCACACGATGTGTTCTTGGACGTTGCTCCCTGGAGGGGATGCTATCTACCGCCTCCTTGCAGGCGCCCATTTCTGGGGTTGGCCCATCCAGGGAGCTGGTTCCTAGTTAAGAATATGAGAATGCATGCGCAGGGAGGCAGGCAACAGCACGAACAGCCACGCTTCTAGAAGGTTCTAGGGAGCGCGCAGGAGCAGCGCAGAGAGAGTAGTAATGAGCAGGCGGAGGACCCGGGGTCACGAGACCGTTGGGTGGGAGGAGCCAGCGGCCGGGGAGGTTCTGGTCTGTTCTGCCTCGCGGCAGCCGCCCCCTTCTGCGCGGTCACGCCGAGCCAGCGCCTGGGCCTGAAACAGGGCCGTAGTCCCCCCAGCTTCGCCCACCACCTCTCTACCATGGACCCCCGCAAAGTGAACGAGCTTCGGGCCTTTGTGAAAATGTGTAAGCAGGACCCGAGCGTTCTGCACACCGAGGAAATGCGCTTCCTGAGAGAGTGGGTGGAGAGGTGAGACCCAGGCCTGAGGACCGTTGGGGGCGGGGAGAAGCACGGCCCCAGGGGGAGCCGGGCGGGAGCTGGCTCCGGCCGGCGGGCGAGGCGGGGTCGCAGCCCCTTCTTTGCCCGGGAAAGGGAGGCGACTTCGATGGGTCATGGAGGATCGCGAGCCCTGGGTAGTACAGGAGCTGCGGCGAGCCGGAGGCAGACCGGGTTCCTCGCACCCTGAGGTTGCCAGGGGTGTATCTTGGGCGAAATAAAAAAACGGATACGTCGACACTGGAGACGCGAGGAGTGAGAACTGCAAGACTCAGCTTTTGCGTGGGGTGGTTTTTTCTTTCAGTCTCGTGTGCCCTGCTCAGGTCTCATTGGTATATAGCGGTTCCTTTACGCACTATCCCTTTACATTGTGTTATAATAATATAACACTAGTAAGTTAAAAGTTACAAAATTATTTAGTAAGTTAGAATAAAAATGATAACTGTAAAAATGATTGTCTTTACCTTACAGCGTTTCTAGCTGCGTAGGATTAATTATCTTGAGAATCACTTTTTATACCTCCGTTACTTGGCAGTGTTATCACTCCAAACACTTCTGAGAAAAATAATGTTTTAAGTCCTGGCGTGTTTCCAGGATGTATTCTTGTCTTTAACTGTAGAGTACTTCGCTACGTGCAAGGAGTTAATTGCCAAGGCATTGTGCCTGGTGCTAGGAAACAGTATAAGTACTATTTAGGGATACAGACGAATAAATACGAAAGTTCGTTTTGATATTTACTATATAATAGTAATTAGCACTTTACGTATTGAAGGAGCCCCGAAGAGAGAAAAAGTGAGAAGGAAGTCTTCCCTAAGATGACTTTTTAAAAAGTTACTACTAGTGGATAACTGA
The DNA here is from genome assembly GCF_043159975.1 of Macaca nemestrina. Classification (NCBI taxonomy): domain Eukaryota; kingdom Metazoa; phylum Chordata; class Mammalia; order Primates; family Cercopithecidae; genus Macaca; species Macaca nemestrina. The sequence goes on along the minus strand of NC_092139.1, from coordinate 108,529,572 downwards.
AAAGATGACATACAAATTGCACTAAACAGGGATAAATAGCAACTATGCAGACCATTGCGACTCCTAAGAGGTGCTATTGTGAACATTATCTATTTAGTGATTTTTCTCTTTTAGAGACAGGGTTTGGCTGTATCATCCAGGCCGCATACAGTGGCGGGATCACTGCAGCCTCTGATTCCTGCGCACAGACGATCCTCCTGCCTCAGCCTCCCAGGTGGCTAGCAGTGCAGGATCGAGCCACCATACTTGGCTAATTTAATTTTTTTTTAGAGGTGGGGGTCACGTTAAGTTGCCCAGGCTTGTCTTGAATTCCTGGCCTCAAAGGACTCCCCTGCCTCCCAAAGTGGTGGTATTACAGGCGTCAGCCACTTCACCCAGCCTGATATTTTTATATGGGAAGATGAGCTCATGATTACCAAATAGCTCAAAGAATATTAACAGGCTGGTTCTAAGGAAAAAACTCGTTGCAATCTGTCAACGTTGTATATTTTTTTCCTCTTAAGTAGTTTTTCAATCTTTAACTCCCCACCAATTGTCTTAACTACTGAAAGACTTTTACTTATATGTGAAATTCTGAGACCATTTAATATTATTATGTTAATAGTAACTATGACTTGGTAAGAAGTCTATTTTGCAAACTCCTCAACCGGGAAATGTCAGGATTAGGAATTGAGGGCTAGATTTTAGTCGTTTTTTCTATTGAACAGCTTGATGATCCAAAAGCCTTTAAGATATTTGTGTGCTTTTATCCTAATTATAGGAAAGAACCTGCAGTTAATAAATTCTTTCTAAAATTCCAGGTAAAGTAAACAAGTATCACAGGAAGAAATAGCTAGCTCCAAGAGCTGACTGCACTTTAAGTGGATACAATGTTTTTGTTCCATTCTTACTAGTGAGGAAGAGGAGACACAGAAGGAAAAATTAACGCGTAAGAACAGTGTCCTCCTGACTTGTGTTGGAGTGATTGTGCCTATATAGAGAATTCCAGTTGAAGGTCTGCAAAATATTTATTTGTCAGGCACTACTATATCCTCCCCACCCCCCCCAAAAAAAAACAACAAATCGTCATATACTTTATTTTAACATAGATAATTCCAGTTTTTCTTTCTGATTCCACTTACATTCTTGTGGCATCCTGAGTCGGCTTAAGTATGGGGTGAAGCATCATGGCATACGTTGGGACTTTATTCTGAACTTAAATTGAGATATTTAATATAGAAGCTTTTTTTCTTTATTTCTGTATTTAAACTAAGATTTTTATAAACTCTTGAGGCCTTTGAGTTTGTATCCGTTTCTCTCTCTGCTTTCATCAATCTGCAGTTCAAGATTATGGCTGATGGGGCTGAATACCGAGACTTCTAGGTCCAGACGTATTCCTAGGCCTGATCCTACTGTTAGGGTTACTCAAGTTGAAAGCATCTCAGTTTCTCACAGGCTTAGCTGTTGAAGAACAGTACATTTGTCTATTTGCTGTAATTGCTAGCATTGTTTATAGCTTAGTTTTATTTGATATAAGGATTTATTAGTTTAACAACCTTTTTTTTTTTGAGATGGAGTCTCGCTCTGTCGCCCAGGCTGGAGTGCAGTGGCCCCGGATCTCAGCTCACTGCAAGCTCCGCCTCCCCGGGTTCACGCCATTCTCCTGCCTCAGCCTCCCGAGTAGCTGGGACTACAGGCGCCCACCACCTCTCCTGGCTAGTTTTTTGTATTTTTTTAGTAGAGACAGGGTTTCACCGTGTTAGCCAGGATGATCTCGATCTCCTGACCTCGTGATCCGCCCGTCTCGGCCTCCCAAAGTCTGGGATTACAGGCTTGAGCCACCGCGCCCGGCCTAACAACCTTTTAAATTGCACAAAGAGAAGTACTAAAAGTCTGAAGTAGTTGTCATTGAGGATCCAGGAGACTGTTCTTTTCAAGAACTGTGTTTTGAGATGTTTTTGTTTTCCCCATTTTAGAGACAGAAGTATTCTCCCACTCTATTTTCTCCCGTTTAACAATTTAGTATCTTGTATGTGCTTTCATGGCTTTACTTGATGGTAATTAAGATCAAAGAGAGTGTCTTTGTATTCTACTCGGTAGCACAGTACATGGCACATGGCTTTTCTAAATACTGTAAAGGAAATGAACAGAATGCATTTCTACCCTCAATATAGGATTTAGAGTGTAGCAACCAATTTTTTTGTACATGTGTATAAATAACCATAGCACAAAGCAGATTAGAAGGTTATCAAATTAAGAGAATTGTGAATGAAGTTTTGTGTGATACTATGTGAGAAAGGTCTCTACACTGGTCCTTCTTGATTGTGTAACATAAAAGCCTGTAGTGGCAAAGTCCAAGTGGCAGTTCTTGGCCAGAAAGTAGCTTGTTCTGAGGCTTGGAAGCATTAATTGAAATTTCGTACCTCCCAGATGGTGTTTTCTTCCATTAGTTAACTAGAATTTAGGATGTGAGAAACTAAATCTAGCTTATGAGTAAATCCTCTTTTTTTTTTTTTTTAAGTTTTTATTTTTTTGCAACAATTTCTAGCTCAGAGAAAAATTGCAGGTATGGTACAAAGAAATTTTTTCTGAACTAGTTGAAAGTAAGCTGCCAACATTATGCCCCAACACCATTGAGTGTGTATTTCCTACAAACAAAGTCTTTACAATACAGATATTAAACTTAGGAAACTAATACTGATGCATGCATGCTATCTAATCCTCAGATTTATGTGTTGCATTTAGTTGCCATGTCACCTAGTCTCCATTCTGATACAGTTCCTCAGTCTTTCCTTGAGTTTCATGATCTTGACAGTTTGAATATTATAGTCAAGTTATTTTGTAGACTTCTCTAAATTTGGGTTTGTCTGGCCTTCCCTGAGTATTGGATTTAGCTTAATACATTTCTTGGCAGGAATATCACTTCCCCAAGTTGGTGTACCGTAAGTTATACTGTGTCTGGATGTCACCCTGAATACATTCCTGACACTGCATTTTGAAACTTAGGAAGAACATAGTGTAAGAAACCTTGTGTCTTCGTTAAAATTTAACTACAAAGGACTGGTGATTACCGTGCTCTTTCGCAAAGTAGTATCTCCATAGAAAAGAATTTTGTGGTGTCTGTATGCCTGTTCCTTATCATTAAATCATTTTACTTTGCTGAACTGCAGATTAGGATGTTTTGGATCATATCTTTATTGTTGACATGGGAGCTATTCCATATTAAGGGTACTGAGTAACATTTTTTTCTATCATATAAGCATGATGGAAAAAGTAGGCACATTTTGTTTGAATGGTGCTTATAAGAAATTCCAAATTCTGTTTCTTTTTGTTCCATTTGCTACTTTGCATTTATACTTTTGCTTCATATTGGGATCCTCAGATGATACTAAAAGAGTGAAAAGGCAAGCCACATGGTAGGAGAAAATATTTGCAACACATAAAGCTGACAAGGGGTTCATATGCAGAATATACAAACGACACCTTCAAATAAATAGACAATCTTTTAGAAAGCTGGATGAGAGTTGAACTTTACAAAAAAGTCTTTTCAAATGAGCAGTAAATACATGAAAAGGGACTCAGCTGCAATGAGATACCAGTAGACACCTATCAGAATGGCTAAAAAAAAAGATGGACAATAGCTAAGTGTTGGCCAAGGGGTGGAACAGTTGGAATTCTCATGGGTTGCTGATATAAGTGTGAATTGATAAAAGAATTTCGGAAAACTGATACTCATTTAAATTCAACCTGCACATACCCTTATGACCACAAATTCCACCCAATTGAAATGAATGTAAATGTAGATATGACAACTCTAGTTAACAAAGAATCAGGCCGGGCCTGGTGGCTCACGCCTGTAATCCCAGCATTTTGGGTGGCCGAGGCGGGCAGATCATAAGGTCAGGAGATCGACACCATTCTGGCTAACATGGTTAAACCCCGTCTCTACTAAAACAAAATATTAGCCAGGTGTGGTGGCATGCGCCTGTAATCCCAGCTACTCGGGAGGCTGAGGCTGGAGAATCACTTGAAACCAGGAGGTAGAGGTTGCAGTGAGCCAAGATCATGCCACTGCACTCCAGCCTGGGTGACAGAGCGAGACTCCATCTCAAAAAAAAAAAAAAAAGGAATCAACCCTTTCTGTTTTCAAAGTTAATATATCCCTTGTTTTACATAGTTAATGACTTTTTTCTTTGTTTTTTTTTTTTTTAAACATGTACACTTTATTGAATGCCATGGTAGAAAAGTGTGTGAGGATAAAGGGCTGATACAGGACTTGGCTCCAGGGGCAGGGCGAGGAATGGAAGGTGGAGCACGTGGGATACAGGTTATGGGCAGAGCTCCTGGCCTGAATGATGTCTCCTGATCTATCAGTAGGCTTGGAAGATCAATACTGGGATGACGATGAGCAGAATGGTCATGAGGATGCCCAAAATCAGGGCCCAGATGTTCAGGCACTTGGCGGTGGAGGTATAGGCCTGGGCCCCAGTCAGGTTGCCAACCATCTTCCTGTCCCTAGACTTCACGGAGTAGGCGAATGCTATGAAGCCCAGGCAGCAGGGGTTCATGAAGAGGGTGTTGAACAGGGACCAGACGACGTGGTCGGGCACGGAGGTCTCACTGCGGATGTGGATCATGGTGGACGTCAGGGGAGCAGGGTTGTGGGGCGCCCCCAGTACAGCCACCTCGTGCTCCTCCTTGAGCATCTCATAGTTGTGGGGCTGGCCGCTGTTGACAGGAGAGAAGAAGGTTTGGACTGTGGTTCATGGTGTCCTGCGAAGGCCAGTGGTGGTCGGGTTAGTCTTTTTTCTTTGTTTTTAAGGCAAATTTTAATAATGTCTGTGTTGCTTCCAACTGTTGTGAAGTGTTCTCAAATCTATCAACCATTTTAGTAACTGGAATGTCGCAGGTAGCCTATATGCTATAGTGTCTGCACCAAATTGGAGCATGTAATGCTAATTCTTTGTGTTTTTTGTTTGTTTGTTTGTTTGTTTGTTTGTTTGTTGAGACGGAGTTTCACTCTTGTTGCCCAGGCTGAAATGTAATGGTGCGATCTTGGCTCACCGCAACCTCTGCCTCCCAGGTTCAAGCAATTCTCTTGCCTCAGCTTCCCGAGTAGCTGGGATTACAGGCATGCGCCACCACGCCTGGCTAATTTTGTAGAGACAGGGTTTCTCCATGCTGGTCAGGCTGGTCTCGAACTCCCTACCTCAGGTGATCTGCCCACCTCAGCCTCCCAAAGTGCTGGGATTGCAGGCGTGAGCTGCTGTGCCTGGCCACTTTGTATCTTTTTTCTTCCTCTTCTAGTTATTTACTTCTAATGAATTGTGTTGCCCTGGACTATTTGTAAAAGAAGAGTTTGTAGGGCCAGGAGGAAGTATTAATGGATGAGGTCGGGAGGGGTGTATAAGAAGAAAATGTATAATGTAATGGGCATGCAAATATAAGCAAGAAAAGTCCTCGTAGGTCTCAGTCACAGGAAATAAACATTTTGAATTATTATATCATGACTGCATAATTATTTCATAAACTGCATATTTAAATTTAATTGAACTACTCTTATTTCAAGTTTCAAATTTTGGATTCAAATATACCTACTGAGTTGAATTCTAAGTTACCAGCTTGTACAAATTATTTTGTCATTCCATGTTGACATATCTGCCTCTTCCTCTGGGAAGAGGCACAGAGAAGCTATAAATTATGTTTATTAGACTTACTGAGGCAAAGAAAGGGGTGGATTAGCCAGTAGCCTAAAAATAAATAAAATTTTAAGCTGGAAAAAATTTGACCATAATAATACCACAGATTCAGATCAATTGAGTGTTTACTTTTAAATTTTGAAAATGTAGTCATCTAAATGTCTAACTTTATTTTTTAGGTATAAATGGGTTGCGTGATAGTGAACTTTAATTTTCTAAACAAATTTCTTTTTTCTCCTCTTCTTCAAGCATGGGGGGTAAAGTACCACCTGCTACTCAGAAAGCTAAATCAGAAGAAAATACCAAGGTAAGTTTTAATTTCATTTGTATGTTTTGTGATAAAGTACTATAAGGTTTCTTAGGGGTTGTTTTTAAGCTGCTGCTCTCCAATTATCACTCCTGATTTCCCCAAGATCACTTGGAAATAAGATCTTTTAAGACCTCTTTGTCTTTATAAACTTTGTAGACCGAATTCGCTGGATTCTGATTTAGAACTGAGAATTTAGGGTTGGATGTTCACTGTTTTAGAATGCATGACAATAAGTTACATGTATGGCCTGTAAGTGGTAAGTTGCGTGATGGTACGTATCCGTAGTCTTCATCATTGCCTTACAGTGTGTCATATACATTGTAAGTACTTTATTATTTGCAGAGTAAATGAAGAAGTATCCCAGTTCAGGAATTTAATTTTTTTGCTCTACTACCTGAGTAATATTTCTGAATGTGAGTCATGGTGTTAGGTTGGCATATTTGCTTAAAGGATGTGTAAGATTAGGAGAAGGCTACCGGTAGCTGAAGTTGAGAGACAGATGAAGGGGAAAATACATGTTTAAGAACGTTTTCTTTTGTTTGTTTGTTTTTTTCTTTTTTGAGACAAAGTCTCACTGTGTCCCAGGTCCAAGTGCAGTGGTACACTCTCGGCTCACTGCAACATCAGCCTACTTGGGTTCAAGCGATTCTCCTGTCTCAGCCGCCCGAGTATCTGGGATTATAGGTGCATGCCACGATGGCCGGCTAATTTTTCTATTTTTATTAGAAATGGGGGTTTTGCCGTGTTGGCCAGACTGGTCTGGAACTCCTGACCTCAAGTAATCCATCTGCCTCAGCCTCCCAAAGTGCTGGGACTAAGGTGTGAGTCACCGCACCTGGCCAAGAATGCTTTCTTCATAATTTTTTATTTCTCTCTTCTGCCTTCATATCTAAAAGGCTTTTTTTTTTTTTTTTTTTGCAAATTTTCTGATTAGCTGTCTTAAATTGATAAGAAAATTAGCTGTTTTATTATTTAGAAACTTAAACATTGATATCTATTTGGATCTTAAAGTAGAAGTTATGTCTATTAAGAAGGAGAATGAGAAAAGGTAAGCAAAAGCCCAAAAAGTAGTTACCTTTTTTTAAAAGAGTCATTTATCAGAGTGGTATTTTCTGAGCCGTAGGTATTTTGCCATTTGGCAAATGCATATGAAGGCAAAATTATATTTAACCTATGTGTCAGCTGAAAATTTTTTGTAAGAAAAACATTCTAAATTAGAATTATGACTGGTCTTTTCAATATATTCTAGAACACCTAGATTTTGCACATTTTATAGGGACTCAACAAATATTTTGTAACAAGGTAGGTCTTTGGTTCTAATTTTTTTTTTTTTAATTTTTAATTTTTTTGGTTGAGACGGAGTCTCGCTCTTATCGCCCAGGCTGGAGTGCAGTGGCGCAATCTTGGCTCATTGCAAGCTCCGCCTCCCGGGTTCATGCCATTCTCCTGCCTCAGCCTCCTGAGTAGCTGGGACTACAGGTGCCCACCACCACACCCAGCTAATTTTTTTGTGTTTTTAATAGAGACGGAGTTTCACCATGTTAGCCAGGAGGGTCTCCATCTCCTGACCTTGTGATCTGCCTACCGCAGCCTCCCAAAGTGCTGGGATTACAGGCATGAGCCACCACGCCCGGCCTTGGTTCTAATTTTTTAAGTAACAGGGAAGCAACCTAAAAAACTGGTTAATGGAGGCCGGGCGCGGTGGCTCAAGCCTGTAATCCCAGCACTTTGGGAGGCCGAGATGGGCGGATCACGAGGTCAGGAGATCGAGACCATCCTGGCTGACACGGTGAAACCCTGTCTCTACTAAAAAATACAAAAAACTAGCCAGGCGAGGTGGCGGGCGCCTGTAATCCCAGCTACTCGGGAGGCTGAGGCAGGAGAATGGCGTGAACCCGGGAGGCGGAGCTTGCAGTGAGCTGAGATCCGGCCACTGCACTCCAGCCTGGGCGGCAGAGCGAGACTCCGTCTCAAAAAAAAAAAAAAAAAAAAAAAAAAAACTGGTTAATGATATATGGTTGAGTGAATAGATAAAGATAGGCTGATAATGGTATATAATTCATAAGATACACAGCATTGTTAAATGTAAAAGGCAAAGGATAGAGTTGTTTCTTATACAGAGAGACTATCCTAGAATGGGATATACAAGAAACCACACTGACTACTTATAGGATGGGAAGAAAATGTTGCTTTCTATAATGTCATGTGCACTTTTAAATTCTTTGAATTTTCATTGTTTATTATTATAGTTCCTCAGGTTCTTATTTGCAGTTCCAAAACTCAAAAACCCTTGTAAAGATTTTTACTAAATTTGACAATAAAACATAATGTGAGTGGACATGAGGCTATTTATAATCTCTAAACTGTTCATTGTCAATGTTCAAACTTTATTTTGAACAGTTTTTTTGTTTTTGAGACAAAGTCTTGCTCTGTCCCCAGGCTGGAGTGCAGTGGCATGATCTTGGCTCACTGCAACCTCTGCCTCCCAGGTTCAAGTGATTGTCCTGCCTCAGCCTCCCAAGTGGCTGGGATTACAGGCGTGCACCACCACGTCTAGCTGATTTGTATTTTTAGTAGAGACGGTTTGACCATGTTGGCCAGGCTGGTCTTGAACTCCTAACCTCAAATGATCCACCCAACCCAGCCTCCCAAAGTGCTGGAATTCCAGGCATGAACCACCATGCCTGGCCATATTTGAACAGCTTATACATAGATTTGTAGAAATTAGTATAAATATTGGGTATGTTATTAAATACTGATACTGTTTGCCTTCCCTTTGCTAGGAAGAAAAACCTGATAGTAAGAAGGTGGAGGAAGACTTAAAGGCAGACGAACCATCAAGTGAGGAAAGTGATCTAGGTGAGGAGATGGTAGTTGGTTTGTATTTGAAAACTTATGATGTGATCCTTTGTTGATTTTTATTAAGGTGACTTAAATCAGCACTGTGTAATAGAAATATAATGGCACATATGAAACTTAGAATGTTCTAATAGTCACATTTTAGAAAGTAAAAGGAAACATGAAATAAATTCAGATATTAATGTCATATTGGTTGAAATATTGACATGTGTAATGAATATTTTTTTTGGCAAGGGGGCTGTTTCTTTTTTTTTTGAGACGGAGTCTTGCTCTTGTCACCCAGGCTGGTGTGCAATGGCACAATCTCGGCTCACTGCAACCTCCGCCTCCCGGGTTTAAGCAGTTCTGCTTCAGCCTCCCGAGTAACTGGGATTACAGGCACGTGCTACCATGCCCGGCTAATGTTTGTAATTTTAGTAAAGACAGGCTTTCACCATGTGTGCCAGGGTGGCCTTGAACTCCTTGTGATCCACCCACCTCGGCCTCCCACAGTGCTGGGATTGCAGGTGTGAGCCACTGTGCCTGGCCTCAATATATTGTTAATAAATTATTTTCCTTTTTTTAATAACATTCAAACTCCAAAGGGTATTGTACACAAGTGGTATTCCCTCAATTCAGATTTTACATTTTCACTGATAATAAATCAGACTTCGTAATGTTTGTATTAGAAAAAGTTGGGTTACATATTAAAGTTGTTCTAAGCATACTTTAAAAGTTATCTTTTTTTTTTTTTTTTTTTTTTTTTCTGTTTTTGAGATGGAGTCTCACTGCGTCGCCAAGGCTGGAGTGCAGTGGCATGATCTCAGGTCACTGCAGCCTCCACCTCCCAGGTTCAATCAATTCTCATGCCTCAGCCGCCCTAATAGCTGGGACTACAGGCGTTTGCCACCAGGCACGGCTGATTTTTTTTTTTTTTTTTTTTTTTTGTAGAGACGGTTTTGCCATGTCTGTCAGGCTGGTCTTGAATTCCTGATCTCAGGTGATCCACCTGCCTTGGCTTCCCAAAGTGTTGGGATTACAGATGTGAGCCACCACGCCCAGCCAAAAGTTTTCCCGTAACTGAATTGAGTACCAAAAAATAGTATTCGTTTAGTACTTACAACCATGTTGATAAAACTGGTTCATATTTAGAGGAATTGTTATCTGTGCTATGAGTTTGGTTGGTTTTTTGCCACAAGTTGACAAAATTTCTTCATGAGTTTGAAAGTCCTTTGGGGTATAAGTATTCCCCAGTTTATCAATTGAGAAATCTCTTATATCACAGAACCTAAAGAAAAGTACTTGAAATGTTTCAAACTTTGAATCTTTTTTTTTTTTTTTTTTTGGAGACTTGAGTCTTGGTCTGCCACCCAGGCTGGAGTGTGGTGGCATAATTTCGGCTCACTGCAACCCCTCCTTCCTGGGTTCAAGCGATTCTCCTGCCTCAGCCTTCCGAGTAGCTGGGACTATAGGTGTGTGCCACCATGTCTGGCTAATTTTTTTGTGTTTTCAGGAGAGACAGGGTTTCACCATGTTGGGCAGGCTGGTCTCAAACTCCTGACCTCAGATGATCTGCCCACCTTGGCCTCCCAGAGTTCTGGGATTACAGGCGTGAGCCACCACACCTGGCCTGAATCAAATGATCTTTGATATCATTAGAGGTCTTATATTGTATTGGCAGTTGTTCGAATGCTAAATTGAAGATGTTTTACTTTTTATAAAATGCCTTTTTAGTCTTACTTTCTAGCAGTTTCTAAAACTACAATAAAGTTTTTAACCAAATCTCCACCCAAAAGTGTTTTCCTTTTTGTGTACAAATCAAACTTTGACCGTTAGACAAGCTTAGTTCCTGTTAAAAATTGATTAAATTTTTTTACCCTGTTAAAGTGCATAAACTTTCAGCTATAATCTGAATGAATTCCAGAGATCCAGTATACAGCATGACTATAATACTGTATACTTGAAATTTGTTAGGAGACTAGATCTTCAGTGTTCTAACCAAAAATAAATAAATATGTGAGATGCATAGGTTATTAATATGATGGGGTGAGAATCATTTCATTATGTGGGGGTGCAGTAAAGTGAAACACAATAAAATGAGGTATGCCTGAGGCCAGGCGGTAGCTCACACCTGTAATCCCAGCACTTTGGGAGGCTGAGGCGGGTGGACCACCTGAGGTTGGGAGTTCGAGACCAGCCTGACCAACATGGAGAAACCCCGTCTCTACTAAAAATAAAAAAATTAGCCAGGCCTGGTGGCACACATCTGTAACTAAATATATTTTTAAATCTAGCCTTGGTACTTGATGCTGCATTAGCAGTAAGCCTTTATTTTAAAATTAAAATTTGTCCATGCTATTTTTTTTTTTTTTTTTTTTTGAGAGGAGTCTCGCTCTGTCACCCAGGCTGGAGTACAGTGGCCGGATCTCAGCTCACTGGAAGCGCCGCCTCCCGGGTTTACGCCATTCTCCTGCCTCAGCCTCCCGAGTAGCTGGGACTACAAGCGCCCGCCACCACGCCCGGCTAATTTTTTGTATTTTTAGTAAAGACGGGGTTTCACCGTGTTAGCCCGGATGGTCTTGATCTCCTGACTTCGTGATCCGCCCGTCTCGGCCTCCCAAAGTGCTGGGATTACAGGCTTGAGCCATCGCGCCTGGCTTTTTTTTTTTTTTTTGAGACGGAGTCTCGCTCTGTTGCCCAGGCTGGAGTGCAGTGGCCGGATCTCAGCTCACTGCAAGCTCTGCCTCCCGGGTTTACACCATTCTCCTGCCTCAGCCTCCTGAGTAGCTGGGACTACAGGCGCCCGCCACCTTGCGCGGCTAGTTTTTTTTGTATTTTTTTTAGTAGAGACGGGGTTTCACCATGTTAGCCAGGATGGTCTCGATCGCCTGACCTCGTGATCCGCCCATCTCGGCCTCCCAAAGTGCTGGGATTACAGGCTTGAGCCACCGCGCCTGGCCTGCTACTTTTAAAAATGAAAGTAATTAGGGACCAGCTACAGTGGCTCATGCCTGGAATCCTAGTGCTTTGGGAGGCTGAGGTGGGAGCATTTCTTGGACAACATAGTAAGATCCTGTGCCCCCCAAAATATTTTAATTTTAAAAAGGAAAGTAATGAAGATAATTATATTAAAATATTTTGATTTACATTAAAGTATCACTGTAGCTTGTGTTACCTACATAAAGTGTTTTTGAAAAACGTATAGTACATCAGTGTGTAGAAGAAAATTATTTGAACTAAATCAGTTTGTTGATAATGACTAAATCGATGGTGTATTTATATACAAAGACTAAATGAGTGGTGTATTTATGTGTAATACTAGAAACTGCACGTGCCAACAACCCCCCTACAACCTGATGATAAATATCTTACATGATGTGAGAGTTAACGTACTTGTAGTCTTACCAAAGCAATGAAATGTTTAATGGGAACATATTTTAAAATGCATCAATATTTAAATCAAAATTAATTAAAACGAAATATTCAATTAATTGTACTAGACATAGTACATCAGTTTTTAATAATCTTGGGAGTGGCTACTATATTGCACAGTGCAGGTATTATTGTCATTTTCTCAACTTTGGCAGAAATTGATAAAGAAGGTGTGATTGAACCAGACACTGATTCTCCTCAAGAAATGGGAGATGAAAATGCAGAGGTAAGTTCGGTGACTTGATTTCCTGCTTTCCTGCTTATTCTAAGAAACATGAAAGGTCCTCTTGTTGCAATTATTTTACGACACGATTCTTCCAGGAAAAGTGCGTAGTAAATCTTTCTCTGACTTCAGGCATTTAGGCAAGCATTGTATTTTACTACTTAAAATACTTGTGAAAATAAATACTGTTACTTTCTGTTTTATCTGTTTTTTTGTTTTTTGGTTTTTTTTGTTTTTGAGACGGAGTCTCGCTCTGCCGCCCAGGCTGGAGTGCAGTGGCCGGATCTCAGCTCACTGCAGGCTTCGCCTCCCGGGTTCACGCAATTCTCCTGCCTCAGCCTCCCCAGTAGCTGGGACTACAGGCGCCCGCCACCTCGCCCGGCTAGTTTTTTTTTTTTGTATTTTTTTAGTAGACACGGGGTTTCACCGTGTCAGCCAGGATAGTCTCGATCTCCTGACCTCGTGATCCGCCCGCCTCGGCCTCCCAAAGTTATCTGTTTTTTAAGTTTGCGTCTGGTGTGACTGCTTGTTTGCACTGTAACGCAGAATTCACTTAAAATACATGTCTACTAGAATTCACTTAAAATACACGTTTACTAGTGGAGTTGCTCTTAATGGAATATCTAATGCCAAATTGTATTCCAAAATGGTTTTGTCATAACGGGCCCTCAAGGGAGTAAAAATTGGTTCTTGGGAGGAGGGCTTGAAAAAAATTCTACGTATTATAATGGTTAGTGGTCCTCCAAAGACTCATAGAATATTAATATGTAGTGTATCTGTGGTATTAGAATTGGCGATGTGGAAATGAGGAAAAGATGTCTAAAAAGGCTCCTTGGTGTCTGATAAAACAGTTGAGAAACTCTAATATAGTAATAGCAGTTTTAAAAGATTGGTTTTTATCTTCAAAGCTTGATATTATCGAATTTCATCTTTGCCAGTATTGTGGGAAATGGTATCTTTTTTTGGCTTTTAGTTTGCATTTTCCTGGCCAGACACGGTGGCTCACACCTGTAATCCCAGCACTTTGAGAGACTGAGCTGGGTGGGTATCTGAGGTTAGGAGTTTGAGACCAGCCTGGCCAACATGGTGAAGCCCTGTCTCTACTAATAATACAAAAATTAGCCGGGCGTGGTGGTGCACGCCTGTAATCCCAGCTACTCGGGAGGCTGAGGCAGGAGAATCACTTGAACCCAGGAGGCAAAGATTGCAGTGAGCTGAGATCGCACCCCTCCACTCCAGCCTGGGTGACAGAGCAAAACTCTGTATTTAAAAAAAAAAAGAAAAAAATTGCGTTTTCCTGATTCGTACTGAGGCCAAGCATATTTAAATGTTTATTGGCCATTCACCGGCATTTGCGAAGTCCTGTTTAAACTCTTTTTCCTCTTTTTGCTGAATCTTTTTCTTACTACTTTGTATTTTGTTTCAATATTCTGGATGCTAATAATTTGTTGCTGGTGCTGCATATATTTTCTACTGGTTTGTGACTCATCTTTGCTCATCTTCATGTTGTTTCAAAAATAGCATCTTTTAATGCAGATATTTTCTGCTTTATTACTTTATGGTTATAATCACTGTAGTGCATTGTTTTTTCTTTTCTGAACACTTTATACACTTACCTTTCACCTTTAGTCTGCCGGTCCCGCCAGTACTGAAATACACCGTTTCCGAATATTGTGGGTCTGTCTGAGGACTCTGTTGTTCTGCTTGTCTGTTTTTTTTCTGTTCACTAATGCCACATCGTTTGATACTGTCTTGTTATTTTGTAGAACAAGGACCCCCAAAACTTTTTAGTCTTTCAGCTGTTCTTTTTGTTTTTCCAAGTAAATTTTAGAAATAGGTTGGTCAAGTCTCCCCCGTCCCATTGTTTTTTTTCTCCTTTGTTAGAATTGTCTTAAATCTAAATCAAGTTCAGGAAAAGATATATCTCCTCACCATTGAGATAAAGTATCCATAAATAATGTTATCTGCCTAATTTTTAGGTGTTTTTAAAATGTTTTAATAACTTACTAACATGTTCCCTGTAAGTCTTGTGCTTTTTTTTTTTTTTTTTTTTTTTTGAGACAGGGTCTCACTCTTCCATCCAGGCTGGAGTGTAGTGGTACAATCATAGCTCACTGCACCCTTGACCCCCTGGGCTCAAGTGATCCTCCTGCCTCAGCCTCCTGACCAGCTGGGACTATAGTCATGCACCACCATGCCCAGCTAGTTTTTTATTTTTTTATTTTTTTGAGACGGAGTCCTGCTCTGTCGCCCAGGCTGGAGTGCAGTGGCCAGATCTCAGCTCACTGCAAGCTCCGCCTCCCGGGTTCACGCCCGTTCTCCTGCCTCAGCCTCCCGAGTAGCTGGGACTACAGGCGCCCGCCACCTCGCCCGGCTAGTTTTTTGTATTTTTTAGTAGAGACGGGGTTTCACCGTGTTAGCCAGGATGGTCTCGATCTCCTGACCTCGTGATCCGCCCGTCTCAGCCTCCCAAAGTGCTGGGATTACAGGCTTGAGCCACCGCGCCCGGCCTAGTTTTTTATTTTTATTTTTAAAATTTTTAGTAGAGACAAAGTCTCAAACTCCTGGCCTTCCAAAGTGCTGGGATTACAGGTATGAGTCGCTGCACCAGACCTAAGTCTTGTGCATTTTTGTTAAGAACAAATGTAAGTACTTTCTGTCACCATTTGTCAAAGGAAACTTTAAAGGTTAAATATTACGTTTTTTGATGGTATTGCTTCTTTCATGATGTATCTAGGTTTATAATTTTTTATTTATCCTGCTTGGGATTCATTGAGCATCAAATTCTAGGGTTAACTTTCTTTAGCTCTAGAATATCTTCAGTTGTTATTTCATTCAAATATTGCCTCCTTCCTGTTTACTTTATGCTCTTAATTCTGAATCCCTGGTTATGTTAGACTTTTTCATTATTAAGTTTCATTTCTTTATCACTGTCTGCTGAAAAGCAGTCTGTACTTTCTCTGTTCCATTGATGTTTGAATTGGAGTGCTTGTGTTCTTCATTTTGGTACTTCAAATCTTTTCGAAGTCTACTTGGTTATTTAGAAGTCTTTTGCTCATTACTCATTTTCAGAATTTTATTAAACACATTAAATTCCTTGTTGAACTCTTTGCTGGTCTTACTCTGTTATTCATGGCTCTTGTTCATTAAGGTACCTTGTTTATTTTATGATGTGTGTTGTGTGTGATATTTTGAAAATGTGTTCTTTGGAACTTAACCTGTAGAAAATTTTTGAGGCCTAGTTAAGAAGGTGATGGCTTCCATCAAGTCACTGAATTGGTGCTACCAACTCAAGGCCCCCTTGAAATTCTCAGCATGGTGTTTTTTTGTTTGTTCCAGTTACTTTGGTAGTGGGATGAATTCCAGATGAAAGGCTGGCCGGTGGCTCTGAATTTTTAGGGGAAGTTCTTTTAATCTCACTACTCAACTGTCCGTTTCTGTAGGACAGGTTTATACCATTATGCTTGCCAGTGTTGGCATTTGGAGTTTCAGATTTATTTTGGAAAGTGTCTGGTTAGACCACATACATTCTTTTCCTCTGAATATAGACTTTGTATCCTATGGTCCTGCATTACCTTCAAAATAAAATTGCAGCCAGGAGTGGCGGCTCATGCTTCTAATTCCAGCACTTTCGGAGGCTGAGGCAGGCAAATGACTTGAGTCCAAGAGTTCCAGACCAGCCTGTGCAACATGACGAAAACCTGTCTCTATAAAAAAATGCAAAACATTTAGCTGGGTGCGAGCCTGTAGTTCCAGCTACATGTGAGGGGAGGCTGAGCCCAGGAGATGGAGGTTGCAGTGAGCCGTGATTGCACCACTGCACTGGAGCTTGGGTGACAGAGGTAGACCCTGTCTTTAAATAAAGAAAAAATAATTGTTATATTTAATATTTATTTTTTGTTTATTTTTTGTAGAGACGAGGTTTTGCCATGTTGCCCAGGTTGGTCTTGAATTCCTGGGCTCAAGGGATCCACCTGCCTCGGCCTCCCAAAGTGCTGAGATTACAGGCATGAGTTGTGTATTTTTTTCCTGTGGTTAAAGATCTCCTGAGCTTTCCATTTTAGGAGGATGTTTGCTGTAAGTCTTTGTTTTTTTTGTTTTTTTTTTTTGCAGGGGTAGGGTGAGACATGGTCTTGCTCTGTGTCACCCAGGCTGGAGTGCAGTGACACAATCACGACTCACTACAGCCTTGACTTCCTGAGCTCAAGTGATCCTCCTAAGTCAGCCTCCTGAGTAGCTGGGACCAGATGCATGTGCCGCCATGCCCAGCTTGGTTTTCTTTCTTTTTTTTTTTTTTGTGGAGAGATGGGATCTCCCTCTGTTGCCTAGAAGCACATGTTGTTGTTCTTAACTAATCTTTATACTGTCAGCATCTTGTACAGTGTTTGGTCTATCTATATAGTATAGGTGCTCAGTAGTTGTTTGTGGGAACAAAGGAATGAGACCTTTCTCTTCTGAGAATTCAAACCTAAAAGGAGTTAGTTATCTCTGTGAGGAGATTGGGTTTAATGTTTATGGATAGCTGGGAAGGAGGTGGTATGCTTTGGTTGGGCGGGAAGGTTAAGCAAAGGTTGTATCTCGGGCAGAGTGTAGGAGTAAAATTTGTTTTGTATAAAAGGTTAAAACTCATATGTAGTTTCTCACTAATGAGTTATCATAATTGTCTCTCTGTTCTCTGGAGACTAGAGAAGAATGAATGAAAATGGGTATTGTGACTGCACCTCATCCCTAAGAAAGTACAAATTGCTTCCTTCTCTCTCTCTCTACCAATTCTAAGAGGACTTTTATTTTCTTCCTAGATAACAGAGGAGATGATGGATCAGGCAAATGATAAAAAAGTGGCTGCTATTGAAGCTCTTAATGATGGTGAGTAATCTTTTTGCTACATTTCTGTGGTAGTCAGAATATTTATTGCAGTAACTTAAATCGTGGTAAAGTAGAAGAGAAGTTACATGTACCTGTCCTGTACTAGAGAAGATAGTGTCCTATTATCCAGTCACTCCTTCCTCATTGATAAAGAGGCTGAAATCACTCAGTATGTATTACCTTCTCTCTGCAAGGACAGATTCTGATTTGATTCAGTGCCTCTGATTTCCTGACCCTATCATGGTGTTTTTCTACTGAGAAGAGACTTTAAAGGGGTGAAAGGCTTTAAAGAAAAAAAAAATAGTAGTATTAGAACAGTGACCCTTAACTTTTTACATGCTAATACCCTTGACAGATGATGATGTTCATAGGCATAACAATCTTATTCCTAGTCAGAGCATGTTAGATTCTCTTCAGAAAATCCCCTCAGAGTGAGAAAGTGCTGATAGTATTCGGTTTTGTTTTTTTGTTTTTGTTTTGTTTTGTCTTTGAGACGGATTCTCGCTCTGTCACCCAGGCTGGAATGCAGTGGCGTGATAGCTCACTGCAACCTCTGCCTCCCGGGTTCAAGCAATCCTTCTGCCTCAGCCTCCCAAGTAGCTGGGATTACAAGCGTGTGCCACCATGCCCAACTAATTTTTTGTATTTTTATTAGAGATGGGGTTTCACCATGCTGGCCAGTCTGGTCTCGAACTCCTGACCTGGTGATCTGCCCGCTTTAGCCTCCCAAAGTGCTGGGATAACAGGCATGAGGCACTGTGCCTGGCCTCTTTTTTTTTTTTTTTTTTTTTTTTTTTGAGACAGAGTCTTGCTCTGTCACCCAGGCTGGAGTGCAGTGAGGCCATCTCGGCTGGGACTACAGGTGTCTGCCACCACGCCTGGCTAATTTTTTTTTTGTCTTTTTTAGTAGAGACGGAGTTAGCCAGGATGGTCTGGATCTCCTGACCTCATGATCCACCTGTCTTGGCCTCCCAAAGTGCTGAGATTACAGGCGTGAGCCACCGCGCCCGACCCTGGCCTCTTTTTTTTATATGTTTATTTTTTTAACTCTCCAAGGTAACAATAGGTTATTTTTTTCTTTTTTCTTTTTTCTTTTTTAGTTGTATTTTATTTTATTTTTATTTTTGAGACACAGTAGTGCTTTGTCACCCAGGCTGGAATGCAGTAGTGCGATCTCGGGTCTCTGCAACCTCCCCCCCGAGTCAAGCAATTCTCCTGCCTCAGCCTCCCTAGTAGCTGGGATTACAGGCGTGTGCTACCAGCTCCAGCTAATTTTTGTATTTTTAGTAGAGACGGAATTTCACCATGTTGGCCAGGCGGGTCTCGAATTCCTGACCTCGAGTGATCGGCCCGCCTCAGCCTCCCAAAGTGCTGGGATTACAGGCGCGAACCACTGTGCCCGGCCCATGGTAGTATTAAATATAATGTATAATCGGTTATAATTTGTAAGAACAAATCATGTATAAACTTGGGTACTGTGGCTGCTTGAGTAATATTTCATTCTTTTTTTTTTTTTTTTTTTTTTTTTTTATTTTTTTTTTTTTATTTTTTGAGACGGAGTCTCGCTCTGTCGCCCTGGCTGGAGTGCAGTGGCGCGATCTCGGCTCACTGCAAGCTCCGCCTCCCGGGTTCACGCCATTCTCCTGCCTCAGCCTCCCCAGTAGCTGGGACTACAGGCGCCCACAACCGCGCCCGGCTAATTTTTTGTATTTTTAGTAGAGACGGGGTTTCACCGTGGTCTCGATCTCCTGACCTTGTGATCCGCCCGCCTCGGCCTCCCAAAGTGCTGGGATTACAGGCGTGAGCCACCGCGCCCGGCATATTTCATTCTTTATAACTGTGATAGTGTGTCACAATGCCATAGTCAACTAGATACTATTATATAGTGCTCATGTGCATTTGGACTTCATTATTAGATTTAGAAGATGACTGAAGTTATTTTTAGAATGAGTTCAGTATTGATGTTCTGAGTTGGTACATATTTTAAACATTTTGTGATTTTACCAACTGATTAGCTCCTTAGAACATGTTTATACTATTTTATACTGCAGTTGCCTTAATAATTTACTTTCCTGAAAAATATTATTCCTTTATTGCTTTCTGTTTACTTTCCCTAGGTTATTCTTACTTAGAGCTGTTTTTTATTATACTACTCTTGCTTGTAACCTGTGACTAAGTTTTGCATACGTATTTAAGATCTTCATCAGAGGATTATAGACCTGCCAGACTCAGACCCCTTATTTTACTTCTCCAGCCTTGTTTTCTCCAGTCAGACTTTACTGTTCTAGAATGTTTTTTTACTTGTGCTATACTGTTTTTCTGGAAAGCTTTTCTTCACATATTTCAACCTTTAATTTATACCTATCAGTTGTTCCCAGCCATTGCTCTTCTATACCATTCCTTTTCTTCACACGAAAGTTTTGCTGATTTCCCTAGCACCTAAGTTTTAAGAGACAGAGTCTCACTCTGCCACTCAGGCTGGAGTGCAGTGGCATGGTCATGGCTCACTGCAGCCTCAAGTTTCCTAGGCTCAAGCAATCCTCCTGAGTAGCTGGGAATACAGGTGCATGCCACCATGCCTGGCTAATTATTATCTTTTTTTTTGGTAGAGATAGGGTTTCACCCTGTTGTCCAGGCTCGTCTTGAACTCCTGGCCTCAAGCAGGCCTCCCAGCTCAGCCTCCAAAAGTGCTAGGATTACAGATGTGAGGCACTGTGCCCAGCCCATTTTAAAATTTACCGTCTCGGTAATATATAACAAAAGGAAAATGAGGCTATCACCTAATCATGTTTTTGTTTTCTCGTTTTTTTCTGAACTCTCTGTTCATGTGCCTTTGTAAATTTAATCTAGTTCTGATTTTAGAATTTATGCAATTTTCTAGTATATTCTAAAGGATAAAAGATTAGTATTCTAAAGCAGGGATTGTGAATCCAAGCCCCACCAAGGGTTGGTGAAGGCAGTTTTGTTTGGAGAATGTAGTTAAAACCTGGAGTATGGAGCCAGAGTGCTATGGTTTGAATCCCAGGTCTGGCACTTAACTGTGGCTGCTTTCCCACTACAACAGCATCACTGAGTAGTTATGACAGATTGTATGGTCTGCAGAGATTAAAATAATTCTCATTTGGCCCTTTGCAGAAAACGTTTACCAACTCCTGAACTAAATGTATGGAGGAGCCATTTATTTAGTTGGGAAGATTCAGATTGGGAATAGATTTGGAAATGGGGTGGGAAATAGGAATTCAGTTTTTCAGTTTTGGCTGAGCGTGATGGTTCACACTTATAATCCCAACACTTTGAGGGGCCAGAGTGAAAGAATCTCTTGAGTCCAGGAGTCTAAGATCAGCCTGTTCAACACAGTGAGACTCCATCTCTTAAAAAAACACAAAGAATTAGTTGGATGTGGTAGCATGTTTCTGTAATCCAAGCTACTTGACAGGCTGAGATGGAGGTTCCCTTGAGGCTGGGAGGATCCTTTGAGCCCAGGAAGTTGAGGGTGCAGTGAGCTGTGATTGTGCCACTGCACTCCAACCTGGGTGACAGAGCAAGACTTTTTTTTTTTTTTTGATACGGAGTTTCGTTCTTGTTGGCCAGACTGGATGGAGTGCAATGGCGCAACCTTGGCTCACCGCAACCTCCGCCTCTCGGGTTCAAGCAGTTCTCCTGCCTCAGCCTCCCAAGTAGCTGGGATTACAGGCATGCGCCACCATGCGTGGCTAATTTTGTATTTTTAATAGAGATGGGGTTTCTCCTTGTTGGTCAGACTGGTCTCGGGATTTCTCCATGTTGGTCAGACTGGTCTTGAACCCCCCGACCTCATGTGATCCACCTGCCTCGGCCTCCCAAAGTGCTGAGGTTACAGGCGTCAGCCACTGCGCCCGGCCAAGACCCTGTCATAAAAAAATTTAGGTTTTGAACATGGTAGGTCTGAGTTGCTTATTAGACATCCATGTGTAATTACCTATAATAGATACCTGTAATAGTAATTAATAAGACTGAGCATTTTTGTGTGTTGTTTTCGTGAGTTCCTTTCAAGTCCTTTACTCATTTGCTAACTGGCTAAGTATCTTTCATAGTGAATTGTGACATTTATTTTAAAATTTCTGTGTTCGGCCTGGCACAGTGGTACTCCCAGCTACTCAGAAGGCTGAGCTGGCAGAGGGGATCACTGGAGTCCAGGAGTTCGAGAGCAGCCTAGGTGACACAGTGAGGCCCAGTCTCTAAAAAAATTTTTTAATTAGCCAGGTTTACTGGTGTGGGCCTGTATTCGCAGCTACTCAGGAGCTGAGGTGGGATGATCACTTCAGTCTATAAGCTGTGATCTTGCCACTGTACTCTAGCCTGTGTGACAGACCCTGTCTCTTTAAAAAAAAAAAATTCTATATTTGTCTTGCTTCCCCAAGATTTAGACTTTGTGCAAAGAACTGTTCTGATTCTATAGGGTGTTTTATGTGTTATATTACTTAAGGGATTAGTAAAGAAACTATGAGAATAGGACACAATGAATTATAGGTTATAGTCTTTTATGAATTCTAGTTTTCTTGAACTTTTATACCATTTCTTTGAATTCAAATAATGAGCATATTGTTGTTTTCTTTTAAAATCAGCCCTGTGAAGTTAGCAATGGGTTCCTTTTCCTAAACTTAATTTTATCTTTTTAATTTAATGGATAAAAGAAAATCAATGGAATAAAATTAATTTATCCTTTAAATTGATTTTATCTTTTTACTTTATTTTATTTTATTTTTATTATTATTATATTTTGAGATGGAGTCACGCTCTGTCGCCCAGGCTGAAGTGCAGTGGCGCAATCTCGGCTCACTGCAAGCTCCGCCTCCCAGGTTCACGCAGTTCTCCTGCCTCAGCCTCCCGAGTAGCTGGCACTACAGGCACCCACCCACACGCCCAGCTAATTTTTTGTATTTTTAAGTAGAGACAGGGTTTCACTGTGTTAGCCAGGGTGGTCTCAATTTCTGGACCTCGCTATCCGCCCACTTTGGCCTGCCGAAGTGCTGGGATTACAGGCGTGAACCACCGCGCCCAGCTACTGTTTTCTTAAACATAATCAATATGAGTCATACTAAGAATGTGCTATTCTATTGTTAGTTAGGGGCTTATGTACCCAGAAATTGCCTTACCTCATGAGTTACAGTATAGATGTGCTAAGATTTGCTTTCAAGAGCCAGTTTTTGTATAACTTAGGTGTCTTTTTTATTTTTACTTGATGAAAAGAAAAATGTAGAAGACTTAACTGGATAAGAGAGAAAAACTTTTTATTAATATTTTTATCCTCTCAATATTTCAATAACTTTTGTTTCACTTTAGGTGAACTCCAGAAAGCCATTGACTTATTCACAGATGCCATCAAGCTGAATCCTCGCTTGGCCATTTTGTATGCCAAGAGGGCCAGGTGAGAACTCTAAACAGAAAAGCATCCCCTGGCGAATAATTTCTGCACATTTGTTTAAATAGAGTTGCTTCTGCGTTGATCCCAAAAGTTTTACTGAAATGAATACTTTTTAATAACACTTATTTTTCAGTGTCTTCGTCAAATTACAGAAGCCAAATGCTGCTATCCGAGACTGTGACAGAGCCATTGAGATAAATCCTGATTCAGCTCAGCCTTACAAGTGGCGAGGGAAAGCACACAGGTAAATAATTGAATTTAATTATTTTCAGAACTCTTTACATTTAAATCTGATGTTTTAAGATGCTTTGTTTAAACAAAAATACAGAAGTTCCTAATGACTTAATTTTCAAATTAGTGTGTACTTAGTGTCAAGAAATGAGATAGCTTGTAGACAGCTGCTTAAAAGGCAAAAGAAAAAAAGGAAATTTTTTAAAAAAGGAAGTGAGAATATAGGAAGGAAGAAATAAAATAAAAATTCTTTTCATTTTTTTCATTCAAATGAAGCTACTTTTACCAGTTTTTGACTACATATGGCCAAATATAAGGTAAGGATTTTTCCTTAAAATTAATTCCAGGAAAAGAAAGAATGATCTTTTATCAGTGTCCTTACAAATTTTCTCTTACTTTCAGACTCTGTAAGTTAGCATTGAATTACCAATGTATTATAGAAGAAGGAGTATGCCAGCCTGAAACTACTTCAGTCACTGCTAGGCCACCTGAAAAATTAGGAAAAGGAGGGGGGGCATAAAGAGGGGAATTTAACCCAGATTAGTAATTATACCTTGCAGCAAAACTTACGAATATTTGTATCTTGGGGATGAAGCGTTCAGTGACTTTCACATGTTACATGGGTTGAAAGGTCTTATACCTCAAATGTGGATGGAAGTAAAGATGGATATGTTTAGGACAACTGTATTAGCTGACTCAGAGTAGCTCTAGTGGATTTTATGACGCATTAAAGATAAACATTAAAAGTTGAAATAAAATTTATTAATGCTGTGTCAGCACAGGAAAAGCGCATGCATTGCTGTTGATCCCTTTTGAAATCCCATTAGTCCAAGTATTTCTTTCCCTTCTAATACAAGACAGCGTTGGCTCATCTTGTGCTTTGCTTGTCTCAGACTGAAAATAAGCCATTTCTGTGGGAAATCATGGTTCATTATAGTGGAAACTAAGATTTGATCACTATGCGTGTTCATTGCTTCTGGTATGTACTGTCATTTCAGTGAACAGCTAGAAAAAGACATTTTAAAAATCATGAATTTAAGGAAAAAATGCTTGAAATTATGAGTTTATACTGATATTTTCTATTAAAATTTAACATTAAATGTTTTGTTTTACCTTTTAGTTTGTATTTTTGACACTTAACGTGGTAAAAATTTTTGTCCTAGTTTTACATTTACTTACTACAGTGCTATGATATACATAAAACTGTTTCAGAATTATAATACCTTAAAAACAGTATACGCCCTAAGTAAAGTTTGAAGGTTTTTTTGGAAGTTTTTGTTTTGCTTTGTCTTTTGTTTTTAGACAGAGTCTCACTCTGTCACCCAGGCTGGAGTGCAGTGGTGCGATCTTGGCTCACTGCAACTTTCGCCTCCCAGGTTCAAGTGATTCTCCTGCCTCAGCCAGCCTCCTGAGTAGCTGGGATTACTTACAGTCATGCCCCACCATGCCCAGCTAATGTTTTGTATTTTTGGTAGAAAGGGGGTTTAGCCCATTGGCCAGGATATTCTCAAACTCCTGGCCTCAAGTGATCTGCCCTCCTTTCCCTCCCAAAACATTAGGATTACAGGCATGACCCAAGGATGTTCTTATTCTTAGAATATATATCCCACTTGAAATATACAGTCAAGATAACGGTATGAAAAGTTACTTGAATTTGTTTTTTCTGTGTAGCTTATGTTAATAAAATACACAGTTTTTTGTTTTTTGTTTTGAGGAGTTTTGCTCTTTCACCCTGGCTGGAGTAAAGTGGTGCAATCTCGGCTCACTGCACCCCCTTCACCCCGCCCCGGGCTCAAGCGGTTCTCCTGCCTCAGCCTCGCTAGTAGCTGGGATTACAGGTGTGCACTACCATGTCTGGCAAATTTTTTATTTTAGAGATGGGGTTTTGCCACGTTGGCCAGGCTGGTCTTGAACTCCTGACCTCAGGTGATTCACCAGCCTCAGCCTCCCAGAGTGCTAGGATAACAGGCATGAGCCATTGCGCCTAGCCATAGCTTATTTCTGTTTTTTTTTTTTTTTTTGAGATGGAGTCTTCCTCTGTCACCCAGGATAGAGTGCAGTGGTGTGATCTTGGCTCACTGCAAGCTCCGCCTCCCGGGTTCATGCCATTCTCCTGCCTCAGCCTTCCGAGTAGCGAGGACTACAGGTGTCTGCCACCACGGCTGGCTAATTTTTTGTATTTTTAGTAGAGACAAGGTTTCACCATGTTAGCCAGGATGGTCTTGATCTCCTGACCTCGCGATCTGTCCGCCTCAGCTTCCCAAAGTGCTGGGATTACAGACATGAGCCACCGCACCCAGCCACACAGCTTATTTGTTTGTATTGAGGTTTAGGATTTGCTTTATTTCCATTTTTCTGATTTTATTTTTTGAGTATGTAAAGCATTTAAATGTTTGAAGAGTTACACCTGAGTTAAAAGGTATACCCAGAGAATTGTCAATTTCCGTTGCTGTCTCCTGTACCCCATTCTCACCTACCCCCACCAATCTGTAGTTTCTGGCTTACCTGTTCTGTGTTTTTCATAAAGCCTGTACACGTGTATTATTTTCTCTTCTGTCTTACATAGAAGGTAGCTAAAAGCTAACACATTATGTTAGTCCTGGTTTGGGTGAGTTGAAAGTTACTGCTCTATATACTTTTTAGAAAATTTTATGATACTCTGAATTAAGAAAAATTTTGTTTTTTAGCTTTTAGTAGGAGATCAGCTTTAAATAGAGGAAATTTAAATGCTTTTATAGAGTTAACTAAAGTGGGATATAGTAACTGAATTGGTTGGTGAAAGTTTATAGTTAATATTTAACTTAAGCCTGTTTTAGAACAATCTTTTTTTTTTTTTTTTAAGGAAAAAAAGATACCATGCCACATAGGTGAATATGTATAAAAGGCTCCTAAAATGAGTGTAAATCTGTTTCAGACTTCTAGGCCACTGGGAAGAAGCAGCCCATGATCTTGCCCTTGCCTGTAAATTGGATTATGATGAAGATGCTAGTGCAATGCTGAAAGAAGTTCAACCTAGGGTATGTTAAAGTAGAGAAAGGAAAGTCATTAGTTTAATACTCCATCGCTCGAGTGCTTAGCCCCTGACAGCTGTAATTCATCTGAAAAATAGGCAAAGAAACTATCGGAAGATATAATCTGTAATTGCTGAAGTTTGTGCTCAACTCTGGAGATCTCATTAGGTTTTCATGCTTTCATTTCTCATGCATTATTAGAGCAAACTCTGTTACTTTGGAAGCTTGCAGTGGAATTATAACCAGAAAATTAGAAAAGAGGGTATCAGGTTTACAACAAGGAAACAAATAGAAAATCTATAATTAGCATTACCCAAGATTGAATCTGATGTGTCCTTAGATATAGGTGTATACAGCCACTTTATAAAGCAAGAAGCCTTGTGGAAGTTAAGAAGTTTCAGGCCGGGCGCGGTGGCTCAAGCCTGTAATCCCAGCACTTTGGGAGGCCGAGACGGGCGGATCACTAGGTCAGGAGATTGAGACCATCCTGGCTAACACGGCGAAACCCCGTCTCTACTAAAAACACAAAAAATTAGCCGGGCGAGGTGGCGGCGCCTGTGGTCCCAGCTACTCGGGAGGCTGAGGCAGGAGAATGGCGGGAACCCGGGAGGCGGAGCTTGCAGTGAGCTGAGATCTGGCCACTGCACTCCAGCCTGGGTGACAGAGCGAGACTCCGTCTCAAAAAAAAAAAAAAAAAAAAAAAAAAAAAGAAGTTTCAGTCTTCCGGCCAGGCGCAGTGCCTCACGCCTGTAATCCCAACACTTTGAGAGGCCAAGGCGGGTGGATCATGAGGTCAGAAGTTCAAGACCAGCCTGGCCAACATAGTGAAACCCTGTGTCTCCTAAACACAAAAAATTAGCCGGGTGTGGTGGCACGCGCCTGTAATCCCAGCTACTTGGGAGGCTGAGGCAGGAGAATCACTTGAACCTGGGAGGTGGAAGGTTGCAGTGAGCTAAGATCAGGCCACTGCACTCCAGCCTGGGTGACAGAGCAAAGCTGTCTTAATAAAACAAAGAATTTTCAATCTTTAAAAAATAATAATATTGAATCCCAAAGGTAGAACATTCCAGCTTTTAAGGATGATTTTTCTCTGAAATTGTTGGTTAAGATAATGTGTTTACATGGTAAATCTTTCATTCTGTGGGAAGTTCAACTGTCAGGAATTTACTCTGAGATTTTAAGATAGTGGAAATTGTATTGAATTTAATTATTTACTGCCAGAGAGTTCATTTGGTTTTCTGTTTTCTTCTTAAAATAGGGCAAAGTTGTAACTTTGTCAGCAAAGTATAAACAAGCTAAAGTGACAGTTGAATATGAATCTCTTAAATTTACTTTATTCTCTGAGGAAATAACAGATCCAGAGCATTTATTTGATACTACTAACTAGTGTCTGGTACACATATTTACATTTTCCCCTCTTAATCCCTATAGCAATTTGATAAGACTAAATATTTCTTCCTCTCCTATTTTATGGATACAGAAGCTTAAATATACTGTGACATATACTTGGTGTATGTGTTCCCAGTCTTTGCCTTCCCAGGGTTGACATCCGTAATGATACTCTTTCCACTGATCTCAGCTGTCCTTCTGAAACCTAAACACTGTATCTGGTAGAAACTAGCAGGCAAGAATTGTCATGCACTTAGAAACCTATTTGTTAATCTTTGAGCTTAATTGTTTGAGATTGTAACATTTCTAACTTCAAATCCCAGGCCCCTTTACTCTGTTTTACAGTGCCTCGTGCAGTTGAGGTTGGTTTTGTTAAAGCCTGAGCTTGTGTTAGGTCTTTTTCTACAAGACAAATCTGTCATTTTTCTGAACTGCATGTTGAATTGAACATCTCTCCACAAAAAATATTTGTGTTGATGTTATTCAGCTTTTGGAGCAGGCTTATTTTGCTATGGCTCTTTTTTCTAGGCACAGAAAATTGCAGAACATCGGAGAAAGTATGAGCGAAAACGTGAAGAGCGAGAGATCAAAGAAAGAATAGAACGAGTTAAAAAGGCTCGAGAAGAGCATGAGAGAGCCCAGAGGGTAAATTTCCTATAGCAAAGCCATGAAAGGAAAATACAGCAAATTATATAGAGGTTTTAGGACACTAAAATTCTAATTGCTGGCTCTTTTATTTAATGCTGGCTACAGTTCTATAGAGTAATGATATTATGTATAAGGAGTCTCCTTTCACTGTGTCTAATTTTGGGGGCATTTTTAGTCTTAAATTCTTCAGTGAGCTTTTATTTCACCATTTTATATTCTTGTTTGTGTTTTTATAAAATCAGGAGTTTTTCCAGGTCAGGTAATTGAAACGTGGCAGTATTATTGTTTGATCTTTTGAGGATGCTTGGCCAGATTAATTCAATTTATGATTCCTCCTCTCTTCCAACAGTGGATGCGTTGCTATTTACAATTGATTCTAGCAGGGTAAGGTGGCAAGTGCCTGTAGTCCCAGCTGTTTGGGAGGCTGAGGTGGGAGGTTCACTTGAGCCCAGGAGTTTGAGACTAGCCTGGGCAACACCGTGTGATGCTGTCTCTTTAAAAAATAACAATAATTCATCTACTCATTTCTAACGTTGAATGAAGGAACATAAGGCTGTATTATATAACTCATTTCTAATTTTTTGTCCATTTAATATTAAGCATCAATACTTGATTTTAAGGTTATAGTTTATAATCTGTAAAAGTAATTTATCTCCTTGATATTTAAAAGCAATATATCTCCTTGATAATTTTATAACTACATGTGAGGGAAATTTATTTTTCGTTCATTTTCTCTTTTAAAAAGCAGCAAAAACAAATCAATAAATCTACATTTGTATTATGTAGGGAGAGTATGGAAAAGATGTACCTAGGAAACAAAAGTCATGGTAGTCTTGGTAATCTAGCCACGTCCTTCCCTGTAGGTGTTTTAAAACCAGGATGAATTTAGAGTTTTCATATTAATACTGTAAATTGTTTTCCAGGTTTGTTTCCAGAGTAGAAGTAAAACACTTGAAATTATTACAGAGAATAATGCCCACTGAGAATCCAGTTGGAAAAAATGTTGGAAGGGGGTATGGGGTATATCCTTTAGTTCAGTATTGCCATCTACTAGGTTATTTTACAATTTTTTCATGGTCTTGCATGGACAAGTTGAATGGACAGCACTTATTTCTTCTTTTATTATATAATTTATTTCCTTTTGTGTCAAAGGAGGAAGAAGCCAGACGACAGTCAGGAGCTCAGTATGGCTCTTTTCCAGGTATATTTAAAGAAAAGTTGAAATTTGTTCTATTATACAGTGATATTCTAATATAATACTCAATATTTATTATAACGTGATGTTCTAATTTTGTTCTCTTATACAGTGATATTCATGAAGAACTTAGGTAAAAGAAGTGATGGAATTATTAGGCATAAAAATGATGTTTTGAGTCCAGTGTAAAAATAGCATATTATTCTTTTTCTTTCAAATGTGATCAGAAATTGCTAGTGAGGCAAATCTTTGAATACCAGAGGACAGGACTAACACGGAGATAGAAGAGATGGAAAAGGCACGCAGAAGATTTATTGAGTACTTCCTGATTACGACAGTGTGGAATTTATATAAAGACTAGGACAAGACTTAATTTTTTGTTTTTTAAACAGCTGTCTCCAGTTGTTCAATGGTAACTAGCTTTCTCTTAAGGAAAGTTTTTAGAGGCTATTTATGCTTATATGTCACTGGTTAGAACTTAGCTGCATGATCTGAGACTAGAAAATCTAGTGCACAGCAACAGAATTCAAACCTAGAACAAATACTGAGGATGACCTGATGTTTGAAGAAAAAGCAAGAAATTAAATTTAGCTCATAGTTTACTTCCTATTTAAAATATAAATAATCTTATTGTCAGATACCTTTGTTTTAGAAAGTGACTGCTAATGTTGGGCTAGTACTAGAGATAATTTTCTGTTATGTACATTTTATTTAGATTGACAAGCCTTGGGTCAGTAATTGTGTTATGGGTAGGCACTAATTTTTCAAAGCATTGGGGTAAGTAGGGACAGCAAGAGAAGCTAGAAGTTGTTTTATGGTCCCCTTAGATTTCTTCATCTGTGGTTGTTAGTTATTAATGGCCATGTTTTAATTACTGTTGAGGCAGGTAGAAATGACTTTATCATGTGTTTCCTTCTTTAAAACGGCTTTACTTACAGTGACCCTTTGTAGAATACGTTGTTATCTTTCTCTATATTATTAATTATAATTTTAGAGTATCTCCAGTAGACATACAGGTTTGTGATATTGAAGAACAGAGTAGATTATTTGGGTTTATAATCTAACAAATTATACTGGGAGGATAAAATCCTTTTTGCTGGAGCATTATTCTCTGTAAAGAAGCACCAGGATTTCTTGTTAAAAATGCAGGTTTCCAGTTTAACTTTCAGATAATTTTTATTTTATTGGAGATGGAAATGAAAAATCAACAGATAAACAAGCCTTTAAAGTAGTCCTTAACTGAAGGAAGATCTGTGCTAGATGAGTATAATTGAAACAAAAACCTAAACTCATATGAATCAATTTTAAATTGAAACGGATAAATATTCAAGAATGGAAAGTTGAAAGATGATCAAAATGACTATAATCTAAGGAACTGTTAGATGACTCTTTGTTTTTAAGGTGAAATTAGTCTTTTTTTTTAACAGTGTTATTACTAGAAAACAGTTGCTGAGCACAGTGGCTCACACTGGTAATCCCAGCACTTTGGGAGGTTGAAGCAGGCAGATCACCTGGGGTCAGGAGTTCGAGAGTGGCCCGGCCAACGTGGTGAAACCCCGTCTCTACTAAAAATACAAAACTTAGGTGTAGTGGTGCATGCCTGTAGTCTCATCTACTTGGGAGACTGAGGCAGGAGAATTGCTTAAACCCGGGAGGCAGAGGTTGCAGTCAGCCAAGATGGCACCAGTGCACTGTAGCCTGGGTGACAGAACAGGACTCTGTCTTAAGACAAACAAAAATTAAAAACCGTTATTACTAGAAAAATGCTGATCCAGGAGGTAGCAAAGTGAGATTTATAGCCTTGTTTTTTAAGAGATAATTAGAAGCTATAACTTGTGTCTTGTGTCAGTCTGATTAGAATTTTCAGACTCTTCAGACTACTTCGTGCTTAGTGGCACCCTTATTCGTTGAACCTGTGCTTTTTGTGGATGAAGTACTGTGACAGAATATTTGGGAGTATGATTAGTGTCTCTTCATTTTTTATTACAGGTGGCTTTCCTGGGGGAATGCCTGGTAGTTTTCCCGGAGGAATGCCTGGAATGGGAGGGGCCATGCCTGGAATGGCTGGAATGCCTGGACTCAATGAAATTCTTAGTGATCCAGAGGTTCTTGCAGCCATGCAGGTAAGACTTGGAAGAACTTTGGACTTTGTATCATTAAGGCAATTATTTCATAATTCTGTGTGGAGACAAAGGTTACTCTTGTAGCTATTTTTTATTTATCACAGTTATCAAATAGCTAATTATGCAGGAGTGACATTTATGTTCTTTATGCAGAGTGAGTAAATTAAATTTTTAAAACTAGGAAATAGTAATGATTGGCAATTACATCCAGTTGTCCTTTTCTTTGTATCACAATTGTGCTTTTTTCATCATATAGTTCAAATGACATAATTCAGCTTGATTTTGATACTTCAAGCACTTGTCTAAACGCCATTTAACTATGACCAAATTATAGGTCTAAATAAGAGATGGAATTTAGGATAATAAACTTATTGACCCAGTAGGATACTTTTTAAATACTAACAAACCCTTTGTTTTCAGGATCCAGAAGTTATGGTGGCCTTCCAGGATGTGGCTCAGAACCCAGCAAATATGTCAAAATACCAGAGCAACCCAAAGGTTATGAATCTCATCAGTAAATTGTCAGCCAAATTTGGAGGTCAAGCGTAATGCCCTTCTGATAAATAAAGCCCTTGCTGAAGGAAAAGCAACCTAGATCACCTTATGGATGTCGCAATAATACAAACCAGTGTACCTCTGACCTTCTCATCAAGAGAGCTGGGGTGCTTTGAAGATAATCCCTACCCCTCTCCCCCAAATTCAGCTGAAGCATTTTACAGTGGTTTGCCATTAGGGTATTCATTCAGATAATGTTTTCCTACTAGGAATTACAAACTTTAAACACTTTTTAAATATTCAAAATATTTAAAACAAATTTAAAGGGTCTGTTAATTCTTATATTTTTCTTTACTAATCATTTTGGATTTTTTTTCTTTGAATTGGGCAGGGAAGATATGTATGGAAGATTATTGCTCTAATTTGAGTGAAATAAAAGTTACTAGTGCGAGGCAAACATAACTCATTTGAGGATAAAATTTGTGTTGGATATGTGGTTCCTGATGCATTTTGACTTGTCTTTTTAAATGCTTTATCTTTTTCTTTAAAGATGTATTTCAATAAAACTAATTGGGACCACCCGTATTTCAGTAGGACCTGGGTAGGGATTGGAAGTACTTAGCAGGGCAGCAGCAATCTTGCTGTGTTTTATATAACATGCATCCTTGGGCAGGTTGCCCTTAAATCTTACACTGTGGTGAAGGGATGATTTTTTTTGTAATGCTGCAGTAGAGTTGGAGTTCTCTTCTTGTCCAGTATATCTAATAAGTGTTTCATATTATTTCCACATAAGGGAAATAAGGGAGTACTTTTCTTTTTATATTTTTACGCTTAAAATTCTCTTTCCTAGTCAAAAATTGCCCAACTCTGTGTTTGTTTTCTGCTTGTTATGTTTTTCTCCCTTACTTTTCTTGGGCTAAAGACAGGCTTTTTCCACCAGCATCATCACTGCTATCATCATTAACAGCATAATTATACAAGCATATTTAATGCTGAGTTTAATTTAATATGTAATACATATGGTAATTGTAGGGTAATACCCACAACAACTGTAGTTTCTTACTTGGCCAAGAGAATGCTTATTTAAGTGTTAGACTTCCGTTCTGGCAAAATCTTGCCATATCAGAAGACATTGGAAAGAGGGATTCCCTTTGGTGTTTGGTCTTCTACTTAGAAAATACTTATTGCAGTTAGAGTTTATCTTGTAGTATTCATCTTTATATTCTGAAGATAATATGGTTTGAATTAAGTTGATATACACAGAGGGGAACCAATTTTTTTGATCCAATGTGAATTATAAATGAGATAATCCACAGTTATTCATTGTGGAGTTGTTGAGACTATGAAAGACTCATTGTCTTTGTATTCAGCTCTTAAATAGTGTAACCATACCCCCACCTCTGCTTGCTTTCTTTCCCTCCCCTCCGATGATAAAGAAAATGATAAATTTTCTGTTGTGCATTCAATTCTTATTTTAAATAAGACTAAGTATAGGCATTGTACCTGACATTGCTACGTTTCTACCAGTGTTTCAATTTAAAGTGCTAGTGTTTAAAAACATTTTCAAGGGATAAGACCTTCTGTATTTTGCTTATTTGAAGAATCAGTGGTAGGAGCAGTGAAGTAAATTCTATGGAGTACATTTCTAAAATCATAAATAAGTTTATTCAGGTTCTAACCCTTTGCTGTACACAAGCAGACAGAAATGCATCTGTTACATAAATGAGAAAAAGCTATTATGCTGATGGAGCATGCTGCTTAAATCCTTTAAAAACACTCACCATATAAACTTGCATTTGAGGTTGTGTGTTCTTTTTCTTAACGTGTAGAGTTCTCCTTTCTCAAAATTGCCAGTGCGTACTTGGCTTAACTGAAGAACAGTTTCTTCTGGATTCCTTATTTGATTTATTTAACCTAATTATATTCTAATATTGCAAATATTACCATAAGTGGGTAAAAGTAAAATTCCTCTTCTGAAAATGTGTCCTGTGCTTTTAGATTTTTAAATTCCATAATATACATTCTTAATTTTCAACTCAATATTCTAAACTAGAAATGTTTTCTTGTACTAATGATGCTATCAGAAGGAAGTTTTTTTCTGCTTAAAAATATAGTTATGTTTCTAGCTATGTTAAAAAATACGGTTTCAAACTGGATATTGGGCGGGTGCGGTGGCTCACGCCTGTAATACCAACACTTTGGGAGGCTGAGGCAGGCAGATCAGGAGTTTGAGACCAGCCTGGCCAACATGGCGAAATCCTGTCTCTACTAAAAAATACAAAAATTGCTGGGTGTGGTGGCTCACTCCTGTAATCCCAGCACTTTGGGAGGCCAAGGTGGGCAGATCACGAGGTCAAGAGATCAAGACCATCCTGGCCAATATGGTGAAACCCTGTCTCTACTAAAAAATACAAAAAAAACTAGCCAGGCGTGGTGGTGGGCGCCTGTAGTCCCAGCTTCTTGGGAGGCTGAGGCAGGAGAAGGGCATGAACCCAGGAAGCAGAGCTTGCAGTGAGCCGAGATTGTGCCACTGCACTCCAGCCTGGGTGGCATAGCAAGACTCTGTCTCAAAAAAAAAAAAAACCACAAAATTTAGCCAGGCATGGTGTTGGGCACCTGTAATCCCAGCTACTCGGGAGGCTGAGGCAGGAGAATCACTTGAACCTGGGAGGCGGAGGTTGCAGTGAGCTGAGATCGTAAAACACTGCCTCAAAAAACAAAAACTAGATATTAATTCCCCCACCCCCCGCCCCTGCCTTTTTGTAGCATATGTTCTATTTATGTCTCTGGTACTCAAGTTATTTACTAGGTATATTAGGCTGCAGACTATTAAGTGCTGCAAACAAGAACCCCTAAAAAACAGGTACTTTATTTTGAGTAGCTGTTCAGAGGCAGGCATTCTGCCATACATAGAAGGTAGCTTCCATTTCTAGGTCCAAAGTTGCTTGCTCTGGTGCTCATCCTCCAATTGAGGAAATAGGAGAAGGGGGGTCTGGGAAACATGCTGAGATACTGAAGCTAATATATGAAGTTAACATTTTATTACTTCTAATATCCCATTGGTCAGTTTGTGTGTTGAGGCTATGTTTAGCTGCAGCGAAAGCCAGTTTGTCATCCATAACTGTGTGGTCACGTGCTCAAGAAAAAACTTACAGTAGAAACAGGAAAGACTTGGGGTGACACCTAGCAGTCTACCATACTAGGAAATACTAGTATGATAAGATAAAGGAGAAACAATTTCAGAGATTTGCTCATGACTAAAATGAATGCACTTGAGTAGGCACAGGTAAGTAGTGTTTGTGCCAAACCCTGTTAACCGTTTGCAAGTATTGGATCAATTCTGATAATGACCATAAGGGTAGATACTGTTAGCACCACTTTACAATTTTATAGATAAGGAAACTGAAGCACTTAATAAGTAAATTGCCCAGGATAACACAGCTGATTATTTGTAAAGCTGAAATTCTTGAATACAGAGGTTTGTGGCTTCAAAGGGCTTCCTCCCAAACTCTATACTGTGCTGCCTGCGTACAAGGTTGATTCTTGCAGAATTGTTTAAGGAACTGAAAACAACTAAAATGTACATTTGAATAAGGTTGGTTAAATAAGGAATGTCACACACTTGATGTGCTGATGTATACATCCAGGGGGTTTCTTCCTAATAGTAAGGGACACAGCATAATTGAAGTACATGACAAGCCCCCAAATAAGGGCAAGAATAAGTAAAAGAATTACAGCACAGGCCGGGCGCGGTGGCTCACGCCTGTAATCCCAGCACTTTGGGAGGCCGAGGCGGGCGGATCACAAGGTCAGGAGATCGAGACCACGGTGAAACCCCGTCTCTACTAAAAATACAAAAAATTAGCCGGGCGCGGTGGCGGGCGCCTGTAGTCCCAGCTACTCAGGAGGCTGAGGCAGGAGAATGGCGTAAACCCAGGAGGCGGAGCTTGCAGTGAGCCGAGATCGTGCCACTGCACTCCAGCCTGGGCGACACAGCGAGACTCCGTCTCAAAAAACAAAAAAAAAAAGAATTACAGCACAGTAATTCTAAAAAGGTCATTATGTGCCAGTATTTACAACCAGTATATAATGTACTTAATAGAGCTCATGCAGTTTGGGGAGGAAAATAGCCTAAGGTAAATAGGCAACAACAGTGAATAACTGTTGAGCTTTAAAAAGCAAATGTAAATAGTATGCCCGTCAAGTTGGCAGTTTTTCCGTGAGACCTTTTGTATAGTGCTGGTGGAAGTGGAAGTTTATGGTTTTCTATAAAGTTGTTTAGCAGTAAACTAAAAATTATGTTTGGTGAAATCCTGATTTTAAAATTACGGCTCTAAGAAGCCAGGAGGTAAGCAGAACTAATAGAAATGTCTATGGTGCTCTGAAAATCTAGGACTCTTATACATAATTAAGTAGTTCACTCACACACATC
This sequence comes from Macaca nemestrina, assembly GCF_043159975.1. NCBI lineage: Eukaryota > Metazoa > Chordata > Mammalia > Primates > Cercopithecidae > Macaca > Macaca nemestrina. The sequence goes on along the minus strand of NC_092139.1, from coordinate 108,493,297 downwards.
ACTGGGACATTTTAAGATTGCAGGGTAAGTAACCTGACCATACTTAAGCCAGTGTAAAAGCAACATACATGAAATGGCAAGTACTAGCTAGGTTCCTTTAATTCTTATAGCATGGGTGTATACAGAATGGCCCCAAATTTTTTATATACTTTATGTAGTGTCAAGGGATATGATGCTTATATAATTCACAGGACCCTCTTTAAGGAAAAGAATGTAATTATGAACAACAAATTGGACACACAAGTGGATATTTGTTTAGAATGAAAAAAGCAGCCAAAAATTACAGTCCTTAGGTTTTTTGAAATAATCTTTCTCTGTCGCCCACACTGGAGTGCTGTGATGCGATCACAGCTCACTACAGCCCTGACCTGGGCTCAAGCAATCCTCCTACCTCAGCCTCCCAAGTAAATGTGACTGCAGGCATGCACCACCATGACCATCTGTTTTTGTTTTTAACAGCAATGAGGTCTTAACTTTGTTGTCCAGGCTGGTCTGGAACTCCTGGTTTCAAATAATCCTCCTGCCTTGGCCTCCCAAAGTACTGGGATTACAGACGTGAGCCACTGTGCTCAACTAAGTTATAATTTTTTAGAATTATGTCTCAGCTGGGCACAGTGGCTCACGCCTGTAATCCCAACACTTTGGGAGGCCAAGGCAGGGCGGATCACTTGAGGTCAGGAGTTCGAGACCAGCCTGGCGAACATGGTGAAACCCCGTCTCTACAAAAAAATACAAAAATTAGCTGGGGGTGGTGGTGCATGCCTATAGTCACAGCTACTTGGGAGGCAGAGGTTTCAGTGAGCTGAAGTTGCGCCACTGCACTCCAGCCTGGGCGACAAGAGCGAAACTGTCTCAAAAAAAAAAACATATATATATATGAATAAAATTATGCCTCAAACGTCACAACTTCATAGTTCCATTTAATAACTGATGTAGCTATGCAATGTCTACATTTTTCAGTGCATACTCTGATTATGTGAAAATGACACTGGCTGGGTGCAGTGGCTCATACCTGTAATTCCAGCACTATGGGAGGCTGAGATGCGTGGATCACCTGAGGTCAGGAGTTCGAGACCAGCCTGGCCAACATGGTGAAACCCTTTCTCTACTAAAAATACAAAAATGAGCCAGGTATGGGGGCGTGCATCTGTAGTCCCAGCTACTTGGGAGGCTGAGGCAGGAGAATCACTTGAACCCGGGAGATGGAGGCTAAGGTGAGTCAAGGTCACGTCACTGCACTCCAGCATGGACGACAGAGGGATACTCTGTCTCAAAAAAAAAAAAGTGACTACTGTTCTCGGTATGTCAGTCTTTAGTTGATCAGGCCGGGGGTGATGGTTCATACCTGTAATCCCAGCACTTTGGGAGGCCGAGGCGGGCAGATCACGAGGTCAAGAAATTGAGACCATCCTGACCAACATGATGAAACCTCGTCTCTACTAAAAATACAAAAATTAGCTGGGCGTGGTAGCGCGTGCCTATAATCCCGGCTACTCGGGAGGCTGAGGTAGGAAAATCACTTGAACCCCGGAGGTGGTGGTTGCAGTGAGCCGAGATTGCGCCATTGCACTCCTTCCTGGGCCACAAGAGTGAAACCATCTCAAAAAAAAAAAAGTTGCAAGGCCCAGTACAGTGGCTCATGCCTGTAATAGCAGCACTTTGGGTGGCTGAGGCAGGTGGATCACTTGAGCCCAGGAGTTCGAGATGGGAAACCCTGTCTCAGGTTTAAAAAAAAACAAACTGATCAAAATGTGTTTGGTAGCTAAGATATAAAAACGTCAAAACGAAGTATTAATGTTTTAATAACTATGATGCATAATCTAGTATATTCTTGACAGCAAGCTCCCAATTTGATCAGGAGTCAGTGAGAACTGAGTTCTCAAGTTTTACAACCAACCAGTTTCTGGCTACGTTCCCGTGCCAAAATCCCTCTTTTGTTTTTTTTTTTTTTTAGGAGTCTTGCTTTGTCCCAGGCTGGAGTGCCGTGGCGCAGTCTTGGCTCACTGCAACCTTTGCCTCCTGGGTTCAAGCGATTCTCCTGCCTCAGCCTCCCTAGTAGCTTCAGTTTCTACTTTGTAATTTCTACAAGGCACGTGCCACCATGTCCGGCTAATTTTTTCTATATTTAATAGAGACAAGGTTTTGCCATATGGGCCAGGCTGGTCTCAAACTTCTGACCTCAAGTGATCTGCCCGCCACAGCCTCCCAAAGTGCTAGGATTACAGGCCTGAGCCGCTGCGCCCAGACCCAAATCATCTTCGCTTCACTTTTGGTCCTGCACGTTCACGTCATGATTCTATGGCGTGATGGGAATTTTCCTGGAAGCAGTATCTTCTGGAAATTTTGTGAAAACGGCCGAGTTAAACTTTGTTAGGACCCTCTCCTAGGGATTAAGTGTGACGTTGGGCATAAAACACTAACCCTGGCATGTAGTCAGCACTCAGGAGTTATCACAAGGGTATTCTAAAAGGAAACATGGTACAGACAAGTGGTGATGGTGTCTCATGAAAGAGTCCCTGAGGAGCATCCTGAAGCAGAATCTCACAGTATGACAGGTTAAAGCTGAATGTGGCTTCTTTAGTGCTATGTAATTTTGTTACTCACTTTGCAACATGGAAAAAAATTTTTTTCCTTCAGTATTTTATGAAGTACTGCTACATAAACTGGCTTTCATAATCTTCACAGCAAACGGGGATTGTTGGTACTAGTACATTGTCATTTCACAAAGTTGGAAACCCAAGAGGTTAAATGACTTCCATAGTTGCCAACTAGGGGGAGGCTCCCACTCGCGTCTGGTATCTTGGTCTCCTGAGCTCAATATCTCTTCCTACCACACTCAAGGGTTTTTCGGGAGGGAGAAGTTTCCAAGTCCACAATTAAGCTGTTTTCCTCTTGGCCAAAATGTGACTCAGAATAGAAAAGAGCTCAGGCGCAGAGAAACAGGGAGACTGGAGTCTCATTGAGTTTCCCCATCTTTGTCACCAGAGTAAAAGAGGGCCATTAAGATTTCTGAGATGGAGGGACTGGTCAGGGCCCGGGAACACGAGAGAACGTCTTGAGACCCGGGAGCTGGGAGCCGGGTACCTGGTATCAGGCCGCCCTGCGCCTTGGAGCCCGGCCCGCGCGAACACCTCGCTGTCCCGCCCCGCGCCCACAGGGGCCAATCAGCACTCAGGGGCGTTCTTAGGCCCTCGTTCCCACCCCGCGACCCGGAAGTGGTTCTAAGGCAGGCGGGCGGGTTTGAGAGGGTGGAGCTTGCGACTTTCACGCCCCAGGCTCCGGCGCTCCTTTCCTAACTCCACTGGCTGCGGCATCTGTGGGAAAAGTGTGGCTGGGTCTTCGAGGAGCCGCACCAATGGCCTCTGTGTTGTCCTACGAAAGCCTGGTCCACGCCGTGGCCGGAGCCGTGGTGAGACGGGGTCTTCACGCCCGGGCCTTAACTGGTTGTAAGGCTTCTCGGCGGCCAGTCCCGGGATATGCCTGGGGGATGGGTCTGAGAGGGAGGTAGTGTGGGTTGGGGTCCTCTGTCGTGACTGTGGGGCAGAGAGGAATGGGCATTAGGCGGAAAGTTTTTGGAGGAATTCGGGCTAAGGGCTGAGACTCCGCCACGTCCTGGTCTCCTAGAGACTGTGGGGTAGAGAGCCGTGGTCACACGTGCACAATCAGGGTCCACATCTTTGCCTTGGGAAATTTAAGATCAGTCCACCACCGCACACTCACACACTTTGCTTCACTGACCCGGAGGAGAACGTAGGTGTGAAGCCGTGTTGCTTAGTCACATGCTTCCCTACAGCCTGTCTTCACGCTTGCCGCGGGCAAGTGGCAATACCTAGTAGGATAGCTCTGGGCAGCATTATTGGCAAGAGAAGATAGTTGTTTTTTTTTCTTTCTTTCCCTGGACAGGGTCTCGCTCTGTTGCCCAGGCTGGAGTGCAGTGGCACGATCACGGCTCACTGCAGCCTGGATCTCCCGGGCTCCAGCGATACGCCCACCTCAGCCTCCTGAGTAGCTGGGACTACAGGTGTGAGCCACCACACCCGGCTACATTTTTTTTTTTTTTTTTTTTTGGGTCTGGCAATGTTGCCCAGGCTGGTCGCGAATTCCTGGCCTCAAACGAATCTCTCTTTGGCGTCCCAAAGTGCTGGCATGAGCCATTGTGCCTGGCTTTTTTTGTTTCTTTCTAAATCAAGATCTGGGTTCCTGTCTACCACGAGTGTGGTTTGTTATGAGGTATACGCTTGATTCTTGGGCTTCTGGCGTCTAGGTTCCACTTGACACTTCCCCTCTCCCCGCTTTTCCTTAAAACTTTCCACTTGTGGCTTGGGTGACTCCTCTTGTGGTTGTTTTATCTCTTTGACTGCCTTTTCTCATATCCTTCACCAGTTAGCATACACCTTTAGCTGTTAAAATCACTGTGACTTCAGAGGAACATCACTGAATCCTCTGTTTAGCCTCCAGAAACTTCACTGAGAGCTCATGTTCTGGCCGGGCGCGGTGGCTCACGCCTGTAATCCCAGCACTTTGGGAGGCCGAGGCGGGCGGATCACGAGGTCAGGAGATCGAGACCATCCTGGCTAACACGGTGAAACCCCGTCGCTACTAAAAATGCAAAAAATTAGCCGGGCGAGGCGCCGGGCGCCTGTAGTCCCAGCTACTCGGGAGGCTGAGGCAGGAGAATGGCGTGAACCCGGGAGGCGGAGCTTGCAGTGAGCTGAGATCGCGCCACTGCACTCCAGCCTGGGCGACTAAGCGAGACTCTGTCTCAAAAAAAAAAAAAAAAAAGAGAGCTCATGTTCTGTGTAGACTAACCTGGATTGAACCCTAACTGCATGATTTGTTAGCTAGATGCCCTGTAAACCTCACTTTCCTGATGTGTAAAGTGGGGGAAGTGATACCTACCTCACAAAGTTTAGAGAATTAAGCGACACAGCATTTCATGAAAATGCCTAATTCAGGAAGCCTGGTTCATTCAGTTCAGCCAGAAGAGCCTTTCAGCCAGTATGAAGTCCTAGATGGACGCTTGCGTGACTTGCTTTAAGATGGGCATGGAGGCCTGGATGTCTGGAGTGGAGGGAACAAAGAGGCAAATAGTTTTCAGGGGACGAAATTGTGTGAGACTTTCGCTCTGGCTAGCTGTTGAACTTGCTGATTTACCTTTAAATGTGATCACCCTGGCTGCTGTGTTGAGAGTAGAATGTAAGGGAACAGGGGACAATTAATTATCAGGCGAGAGATGATGGTGACTTGGATCAGGGTGGTAGCAGACATGGTTGAAGTGGTCATTGACCTGGAATATATTTATAAAATGAGGGTTGGTTGACTCCAAGAGCTTTTGGCTTCAGTAACTGGAGGGATGGTGTTATTTACTGGGATGGCAGAGGCTGTAAAGGAGAAGGTTTTGGGGGAAAAGATAGATTTGGCTTTGGCTTTGGTTTTGGAGGAGTTTGAAATGCCTAAGAGTAGTCGTGAGACTGGATGAGCTTACTAAGGATGTGAGTATGGACTGACAGAAGAATCTGAATGACTGAGTCTTGGAGCAGGCTAACCATTAAGAGGCCGGGAAAATAAGATTGCACTAGCAAAGGAGACAAAGGAAAGATGGATCAGTACAGTAGGAGGGAAGCTAAGAACTAAGAGTGAAAGCCACGTGAAGAAAGTTTCCCGGGAAGGATGTAGACCAGCTGGGTCTGATGCTGCTGAGGGGTCGAGTAAGGCAAGGACTGAGAAATAACTGAGAATTTATCATGTTGAGAAATCCAGTGGTTAATTGAGAAGACCAGTTTTGGTGGAGTGGTGGGGTAAATAGTTGGAGTGCATCTAAGAGAAGAAAGTGGGGAGATGGGAAATGTTTTTCTTTTCCTTCTTGCAATAAATATTGTTCATTAAATACCTTTACTGAGTGCATTCTATGTGCCACGCACTGTTCTAGGTGCTAGGAATATAGTAGAGAAGAAGGTCTTTTTCTTCATGGACTGTGCATTCCAGTAGGGGAGTCAGACAATAAACGAATAGGCCGGGCACGGTGGCTCACGCCTGTAATCCCAGCACTTTGGGAGGCTGAGGTGGGCGGATCACCTGAGGTCAGGAGTTCGAGACCAGCCTGTCTAACATGGTGAAACCCCGTCTCTACTAAAAATATAAAACTTAGCCAGGCATAGTGGTGGACACCTGTAATCCCAGCTACTCGGGAGACTGAAGCAGGAGAATCACTTGAACCCGGGAGGCGGAGGTTGCAGTGATCCAAAATTGTGCCATTGCACGCCAGCCTGGGAGACAAGAGCAAGACTCGGTCTCAAAAAAAATTAATTAATAAAAAATAAATTAATAAATAAAAAATAAGTAGAATAATTTTAGATACAGTTAAGTGCTATAAAAGAACATAGAGGTTGGCAAACTTTTTAAAGAGAGCAGATGGGAAATATTTTAGGCTTTGCGTACAGTTGTCATAGCTACCCAACATTGCCATGGTCGTGTGAAATCAGCTGTAGACAGTAAATGAATGGACAGAGCTGTGTTCCAATAAAATCCTGTTTTCAAAAACAGGTGGTAGATTGGATTTGGCCCATAGGCCATAGTTTTCTGACTCCTGCTGTAGAGAGTGACTGGCAATAGTGGTAATATATTTCTATTTAATCTATAAAGATATTTCTTTTTTTCACTTGTTGCCTGTTTTTCTCATTTTTTCTTTTTCTTTCTTTTTTTTTTTTTTTTTTTTGTTTTTGATATGGAGTTTCACTCTTGTTGCCCAGGCTGGAGTGCAATGATGCGATCTCGGTTCACCACAATCTCCTCCTCCTGGGTTCAAGCAATTCTCCTGCCTCAGCCTCTCGCCCAGTAGCTATGACTGCAGGCAGGCGCCACCACACCCGGCTAATTTTGTGTTTTTAGTAGAGACGGGGTTTCTCCATGTTGGTCAGGCTGGTCTCAAGCTCCCAACCGCAGGTGATCCGCCCGCCTTGGCCTCCCAAAGTGCTGGGATTACAGGCGTGAGCCACTCCATCTGGCCTGGAATTGCTTTTCTAACTTTGTTTGTTTATGCCTGAATCAAAAAGGATTAATGAAATTATATCGTCATACATAGTATTCTATAACTTAATTTTTTAAGAAGCAAATATGGCATAATAGCTGAAAAAAAAGTTCTGTAGTAAAGCTTAACTATGCGTGTTATCTTTAACCGAACTATATAACAGGGACAATAACAACGCCTCACTTAACTGGGTTCTTGTGAGAAGTAAATGTGATTATGTTTGTGGAGCATCTACCTTAATGGAACATTGTAGTAAAACCATAATTATTCATTTCTGTCTCAAGTCTATTCTTGCAAATACAGCACTATACCCAGTTTTAGAAATTTAAGGGAATTGAAATGTTCTCTTGCCTCATGGCCATCTCCACCTATTCCCTTCACTTGTTGTAGATTACCTTTTACTCTCTAGATAAAATAGAACCTACTTGGGATGAGTTTATTCATTTTTTTCTAATTACAGTTGTACAGTTTTCTACATTCTGCTGGTCTCAGAGGAAAAACAGACATATTCAGTGTCTGCTACCTTCGATCTTGGTCCTCCCTTCCACCCCACTGCCAGTTTTCTTCTAGGACCTTGCTCCAGTAATCTTTCACCTCTTTGCTGTAGCTTTAACCTAGTGTCTGCTTCTGTTCAGCCTGCAAACATGGTCAGGCCTGTCCCATCAGAAAACTATACCAATCTGATCTGGAATCTGGCAGCTTCTTCAGCCTCTGCCTGTTCTCCTTCCCTTTAGGCTAAGCTTATTTAAAGAATATCCTGGGCCGGGCGCGGTGGCTCAAGCCTGTAATCCCAGCACTTTGGGAGGCCGAGGCGGGCAGATCATGAGATCAGGAGATCGGGACCATCCTGACTAACACGGTGAAACCCCATCCCTACTAAAAATGCAAAAAATTAGCCGGGCATGGTGGCGGGCACCTGTAGTCCCAGCTACTCGGGAGGCTGAGGCAGGAGAATGGCATGAACCCGGGAGGTTGAGCTTGTAGTGAGCTGAGATCGCACCACTGCACTCCAGCCTGGGCGACAGAGCAAGACTCCATCTCAAAAAAAATATATATATATTTTATATTATATATGATATATATTTTAATATTTTATATATATTATATATTTGTAAATATATAAATATGTATTTTTTTTCACATGTACTGCCTTTCCTCATCCTACTTTGACCACTGGAACTGCTCTTCCAAAGGTCAACTCTGACTTCTTGACAGCTTAATCTACTATTGTGAATGGTGTAAGGTCAGGGATAACCAGGTACACACATGTTTGTGTCTTTTCACAATGTCAGACTTTTACTGTGTTATTTCAGTTACAGAAGTCACAAGTTACATGGAGTTCTCAGGGAGGCAATTTTTTTTTTTAGTACTTCTTATTCACTAGTCAGTCAATATTGTAAATCATACATAATAGTATACCTAATTAATATATAAATGTTGTAGATTAAACATTCTGCAACAAAGTAACATTGAACATCAAGAGAAAAGGATTAGGAAAAAGGGTTACCTAACCAGTCCAGGGAGAGCGATATAGACAAGTATCCTGGTCTCGTCATGGCGTCATGGCGGTGTGTTGGTCTTGTAGGAAAGAATCCTTGATGTAGGCAGAGCCTTCAGACACAGATAGCAGGCTTTCTTTTTTTTTGAAACAGAGTCTCGCTTTGTTGCTCAGGCTGGAGTGTAGTGGCCAGATCTTGGCTCACTGCAAGCTCCGCCTCCCGGGTTCACGCCATTCTCTTGCCTCAGCCTCCGGGTAGCTGGGACTACAGGCGCCTGCCATCACAACCGGCTAATTTTTTGTATTTTTAGCAGAGACGGGGTTTCACCATGTTAGCCAGGATGGTCTCGATCTCCTGACCTCGTGATCCGCCTGCCTCGGCCTCCCAAAGTGCTGGGATTATAGGCGTGAGCCACCGCGCCTGGCGTGATATCAGGCATTTATAACAAGTGACAGCAAGACAGTGTCTGTTAAGACCATTTTGAGTATTTTCAGTCCTGTTCTTTTTATGGTCATAGAGTCTTCTGGTGAGGACTGATAGTGGAAGAGTATGCTTGGTTGTGTCTTTATGTGGAAAAACATCTGGTCCCTGTTGTCAAAGTGCTTTTTAAAATGTAAGATGGAGTCTTTTTCTAAGATGGAGTTACTTATGTCAAGAGTGCTCTGTACATCTCCTGACTGTTTTTGCATTCTTAATTGATTCCAGTTCTTTGTAAGTATTCGATACTGTTGACCCTTCTACCTTTCTGAAGCTCCTTCTGAAAGAGCAGTTGGTGTTTATTTTTTACTAAACAGCAATCGCTCTTTTGGAAGGAACTTGAGAAGACATTACTCATTTTAGGGACCTAAAATTAACACTGGCTTCTAGTACTAACAGATGCTACAGCTATAAAGGACATGTAGAAACCAGCAATTGTTGAGTGCCGACTGTGTGCCTGGTATGATGCTAGGTGCTTTCCATAATTTTTTTTTTTTTTTTTTTTTTGAGATGGAGTCTCTCTCTGTTGCCCGGGCTGGAGTGCAGTGGCGTGATCTGGGCTCACTGCAAGCTCCGCCTCCCAGGTTCACACCATTCTCCTGCCTCAGCCTCCTGAGTAGCTGGGACTACAGGCGCCTGTCACCACGCCTGGCTAATTTTTTTTTGTATTTTTAGTAGAGATGTGTTTTTTTGTTTTTTGTTTTGTTTTTGTTTAAATACAGAGTTTCACTCTGTCACCCAGGCTGGAGTGCAGTGGTATGATCTTGCCTCACTGCAACCTCTGCCTCCTGGGTTCAAGTGATTCTCCTGCCTCAGCCTCCAGAGTACCTAGGACTACAGGTGTGTGCCACCACTCCTGGCTCATTTTTGTATTTTTAGTAGGGATGAGGTTTCACCATGTTGGCCAGGCTGGTCTTGAACTCCTGACCTCAAGTGATCCACCCACCTCAGCCTCCCAAAATGCTGGAATTGCAGGCGTGAGCCTCCGCGCCCAGCTACTTTCCATAATTTGATTCTAACTTCTCATAGCAACCTTGACAGATACTGGTCTCAAAATTACAAATGAGGAAATTATGACATAGAGATTTGAAGTTACTTAGATAATATATACTATTCTTGGGACCTGAACCTAGATTTTATCCCAAAGCCCACAGTCTTTCCATTAAACACTCGAGAGTGTCATCCATGAGGCCATTTGTGTAACTTGCCTGTCCGTGTACGTATGTGAGTTAGCTTGATTGTTACGTCAGGGAAAAGACTTACATTAACTCTGATAAGGTGAATAACATTTTTCAATATGAAAACCACAGTAAGTGACTTTTAATCTTTAGAATTTTATTAGCTCAAACCACAGAAAACATCTTAGGTGGTTTTTAAAATTTTTTTTTTAATTTTTATTTATTTATTTATTTTGAGACAAAGTCTCATTCTATTACCCAGGCTGGAGTGCTGTGGGATGATCACAGCTCACAGCAGCTTCAATCCCCTGAGTTCAAGCCATTCTCCCACCTCCTAAAGTGTTGAGATTACAGGTGTGAACCACCATGCCCGGCTTTAAAATAATCTTTCTGTTCTATAATGCAGTGTTCTAAATCAGGAGAGGCTGTACACTGATTTCAGTGGTGCTGCTGTGTCTCAGCCACTTCTGGACTCCTCTGGAAACTGATTTTGGACTAGCAATCAGTTGTCAGTTTGTCTCCCCCCACCCCCCAACTAGTTTTCACCCTGCTAGGATGAATCAGCATTTTAGAAATAGTCACATTTGGTGATTTGGTTGGCACACCAACCCAAACATCGTTGTTTTATGCTTAAAAGACGTGAAAATCTGCTTCTGTATTTATGTATGTTCCTATCTGTTATTCCCATAAGATTGTACACGCTGGGGGGACCAAGTCTTGACCAGATTTACCCAGATTTACCCAGTGTTTAATTCTTACTCTGTCTGTAAGCTTAACTTCATGTGTGGATTGTGTTGGCCAAATTTAAAAGTATACTTTAGATATTTATTGCCCTTTTACAGGAGAGATATAGCCCAGAATGAATAAACCATCTATTTTTTTTTTAGTAAGTAGCCTGAAGTGTAGATGATGATGCATTCTTAAGAAATCCAGGTGCCAGGCTGGGCACAATGGCTCACGCCTGTAATCGTAGCACTTGGGAGGCTGAGGCAGGCAGAACACTTGAGGCCAGGAGTTCGAGACCAGCCTGGGCAATGTAGTGAGACCTCATCTCTAAAAATAAATAAATAAGTTAAAAAGAAAGAAAGAGAGAGAAAGAAAGAGAAAAAGACAGAAATCCAGGTGTCATTTGCAGAATTGTTCACAAAAAAAAGAGGAACCCCCAAATCCCTAGGAACTTAGGCTAAAAATCGTTTATGTGACTGATACAGTTTGGCTATTTGACCCCTCCAAATCTCATGTTGAAATGTGACCCCCAGTGTTGGAGGTGAGGCCTCGTGGGAAGTGTTTGGGTCATGGGGGCAGATCCCTCATAAATGGCTTGGTGCCATCCCCTTGGTGATGAGTGAGTTCTCACTGATAGTTCATGGGAGAGCTGGTTATTTAAAAGAGCCTGGTACCCACTGCTCGCTCTCTTACTCCCTCTCTTACCATGTGACATACCTGTTCCCCTTTCACCTTGCACCATCATCATAAGCCACCTGAGGCCCTCAGCAGAAGCAGATTCCAGCACTGTTCTGGCTCATACCTGTAGTCTCAGCTACTCAGGAGTCAGAGGCTGGAAAATCGCTTGAGTCTGGGAAGCCAAGGTTGCAGTGAGCCACGATTGCACTGGGCGACAGAATGAGACCCTGTCTCAAAAAAAAAAAAAAAAAAAAAAAATCTAGAAATAAAATGACTACAATTTAAAAGTTACTGCACGATTGGCCAGGCTTAGTGACTCACGCCTGTAATCCCAGCGCTTCGGGAGTCCGAGATGGGTAGATCACTTGAGGCCAGGGGTTTGAGACCAGCTTGACCAACACAGTGAAACCCTGTCTTTACTACAAAAAAAAAAAAAAAAAATTTAAAAGTTAATACATGATAATCATGGGAACACCAAATATTGATTTAAGCAAAAATCTTAACTATTAAAAGGATGGATAGAATAAAGAGAGGAATTTGAGACCAGCCTGGGCAACATGGCAAAACCCTGTCTCTACAAAAAATACAAAAATTAGCTGGATATGGTGGCTCACGTCTGTGGTCCCAGCCACCTCGGAGGCTGAGGTGAGAGGATTGCTTGATACCCAGAGGTGGAGGTTGCAGTGAGCTGAAATCGTGCCACTGCACTCCAGCCGGGGCAGTAGAGTGAGACCCTGTCTCAAAACAATAACCACAAAAAAAGAGGGAATGTGGTATAAGAGAGCTGAATTTTCATTCCCCATAAGAGAATGTAAATAATGTCTAAAAGTGATTAATAAGGTATCAGTATATTATTATATGAAGATGTATAAATTCCAAAACAAACAACTAGAAGAATTTAATTGCCTCTGTGAAGGAAGATTGGATAAAATAGACAGGAGTGGGGCAAAAACTGCTGTATTTTGTCATTTATACTATGTGATTTTTTAAACTATGTGCATGCTTTGCTTTGATCAATTAAAAATTTACAATTAGAATATTTAATGCACAGTGGCTCACACCTGTAATCCTAACACTCTGGGAGGCCGATGCGGGCAGATCACCTGAGGTCAGGAGTTTGAGGCCAGCCTGACCAACATGGAGAAACCCCGTCTCTACTGAAAATACAAAATTAGCCGGGCCTAGTGGCGCATGTCTGTAATCCCAGCTACTCAGGAGGCTGAGGCAGGAGAATCACTTGAACCCGGTAGGCGGAGGTTGCAGTGAGCCGAGATTGCGCCATTGCACTCCAGCCTGGGCAACAAGAGTGAAACTCCATCTCAAAAAAAAAAATATATATATATATATATTTATATATATTTAATACATAGCTATGAATTTATGTTAATTGTTGAAGCTTAGTGATATGTTCAAATTCAAGCACAGATTTCTGAACATACTAGATAGAGCTGAAGATGCAATTAATGCACTAAAAGATAAGGGGCCACCAGTATACAAAAAGACACTCTTAGCACTCTGGAGATTCCAAGGGTCTTGGACACTCTTGTATCAGCAACCAGGGACTAAGACACTATTATAACAAAAGACATTCCTATCATTCAGGAAATTACAAGAATTTTACCAGGAGCTCTGTGTCAGGAGCCTGAGATGAGGACCAAATATATACTTTGCATCATAATACCACATCCCGTCATTAAAAAAAAATCCCCTACTAAATGATCATCTGTAAGACATTAATTATAGGGTATAAGTAATATCCTATATAATATAGAGAGATAATAAATTATATAATTTATTTTTCCTAGTGGTATTTACCTTTTTATAGAGTTTTCTTGGAAAGGACAGTGGCCAACCCAGAGGTAGTGTGATGATGTCAGGTTCTGTTTTTTGTGACACTGGTATGATAAGATTAGCTGAAGGGAGTATTAGAATTGATAGTAAATAATAATGAAGTTTGTTAATAATGTATTTTTTTTTTTTTGTAGTTAATGGCCTGTGTTCAAACTATGGTCATAGGACCCGTTCACACTCCTAAAAATTTTCGCCTATCCCAGAGTCTTGCTTATGTGGTTATAACTCTCAATATTATTGTGTTGGAAATTAAAACTGAGAAATCATTGAGATATTTGGTTTTGTTTTTTGGTTTTTTTGTTTTTTTGAGACAGGGTCTCACTCTGTCACCCAGGCTGGAGTACAGTGGCGCAATCTCAGCTTACTTCAGCCCTGACAGCCCAGGCTCAAGCAATTATCCCACTTCAGCTTCCCAAGTAGCTGGGATTACAGGCGTGCACCACCATGCCAGCTAATTTTTTTTTTTTTTTTTTTTTGGTAGAGACTGGGTTTCTACATGTTTCACCATGTTGCTCAGGCTGGTCTCGAACTCCTAGGCTCAAGCAATCCGCCCACCTCGGCCCCCCAAAGTGGAATTACAGGCGTAAGCCACCGCTTCTGGCCTTTTTGTTTGTTTTTTTTAAGAGATGTGGTCTATGTTGTTGGCCATGGTGGTCTTGAACTCTTGGCCTCAAGCAGTCTTTCTACCTCATCCTCCCAAAGTGCTAGGATTACAGGCATGAGCCACTGAGCCCGGCCAAGGTATTTGTTAATTCATTAAAAATAATTAAAAATACATTAGCTGGGTGTGGTTGCTCATACCTGTAATTCCAATGTTCTCTTGCCTCTACAAAAAAGAAAAAAAAGGTAAAATACATCCATTGCATGTTAACATATGTAAGCTATATATATATATATATATTTTTTTTTTTTTTTTTTTTTTTGAGACGGAGTCTTGCTCTGTCACCCAGGCTGGAGTGCAGTGGCCGGATCTCAGCTCACTGCAAGCTCCGCCTCCCGGGTTTACGCCATTCTCCTGCCTCAGCCTCCCGAGTAGCTGGGACTACAGGCGCCCGCCACCTCGCCCGGCTATTTTTTTGTATTTTTTAGTAGAGACGGGGTTTCACCGTGTTAGCCGGGATCGTCTCTCGATCTCCTGACCTCGTGATCCGCCCGTCTCGGCCTCCCAAAGTGCTGGGATTATAGGCTTGAGCCACCGCGCCCGGCCGTAAGCTATATTTTTTAAACCATATTTTCCAAACTGTTATAAGATGAATGGCATTGATGTATAGTTTTGCAAACACCTCTCTTTGACGTGATAGAAGATAGCTGGATCCTTTTCTCTGCTTCTGAATTCAGTCTATTGCAATATCACACACTTATGTGTAGCTTTTGGAAAATTTTGCTACACACTGTGAGAGAATGAGAATGAGAAAGGCAAATAGCATCTAATTATTTCATAATGATTCTTATGAAAAGATTTTTAATCCTACAAAGCCTCCTAGAAAGGATTTGGGGACTTTTAGGGATCTCCAGACTATAGTTTGAGAATAACTAGACTATATTATATCTTGTGTTCTGATGTCTTTTACAAAAAATATTTGCCTCTTACCCACTTCAAAACTGAAATGTTTAACGCATGCTTCTTTATAAAAAATTGTACAGAGATGCGTAACATGAGAAATAGAAACCACTCTTAATTCCCTCCCTCTGCATATAATCATTCTTAAGAATTAGCTGTTTGATTTTCCCAGATCTTATGTGTATGTGTATGTGTTGTGTACACTTTTGTAAGTGGAAGAGAAAATTTCAACATCATGTGTGTCTTGATTGAAAAAAGGTTGAGAACTTTGGTAGGAGAGCAACAAACAGTAGGAGTAGGAGTCAGAGATCTTGGTTGTAACCTTTTCTCTGCCACTCTGGCTTTGGGCAGACCCCTTAACTACCCTGCCCTGTCTCCTCATTTCTCAGCTGAAGGGACTCCTCTGCTTCAAGTACCGATATAGTGTAGGAAGTCACTTACTCTCCCAACACCAAATGGTTAAATGCTGCGGGGGTGGGAAGATAGAGTGTTGTAATTAAAAATGTTTTGAGTGAGATACAAAGAATGGTGTCTCTTGGGAAATAGATTCTTTAAAATTGTAATTGCTGTCAGCGATAGAACTCCCACTTAGATAGATGGTTAGAATTCTGTGGGACTCCAAATAATGGATTTATTTTATGCCTCTCTGGCACAACAGTATTGTACACTGTGGTTTTCTTCTCGGTATTTTGTGCCTTCTAATTTTGTGTAAGTGAACAGACAGTCCTCAGGGGGAAAGAAAATGAGTATTTATGTTAAGACAAATTTAATTCAGATTCTGAAAAGTTTGTGCTTATACAGCTTGGCATAAGACTCATATATATAACAAATATTTTCCTTCAGGTAACAGCTGCTTATAAAAACAGTCATCTTTGTGTTTGCTTGGCTTGGAGACAAATACAGCAAGCCCCTGAGGTATAGAATGCTGTGTTCTAAATTTACCATTAGCATTTGGAGTACATTATCTTTTTTTTTTTTTTTTAATTATTATTATTTTGAGACGGAGTCTTGCTCTGTCTTCCAGGCTGGAGTGCAGTGGTGTGATCTCCGCTCACTGCAAGCTCTGCTTCCCGGGTTCAAACCATTCTCCTGCCTCAGCCTCCCAAGTAGCTGGGACTACAGGTGCCCACCACCACACCTGGCTAATTTTTTGTATTTTTATTAGAAATGGAGTTTCACCATGTTAGTCAGGATGGTCTTGATCTCCTGACCTTGTGATCTGCCTGCCTTGGCCTCCCAAAGTGCTGGAATTACAGGTGTGAGCCACTGCACCCAGCCTGGAGTACATTATCTTGTAGATATAAACTTGTCTGTAAAGGTACACATTTATACATTCATTAATAGGTTCAGGGCTCTATGCTGTATTTTCAGACTAGTTCATTAAAAAAAAATGACACATAAAATAGATTCTATATTAAGACTATTTTCTAATTTTTATTTCTTTTTTTTTTTTTTTTGAGACAGAGTCTCACTCTGTTGCCCAGGCTGGAGTGCAGTGGCGCGATCTCAGCTCACTGCAAGCTCCGCCTCCTGGGTTAGCTCCATTCTCCTGCCTCAGTCTCCCGAGTAGCTGGGACTACAGACACATGCTGCCACACCCAGCTAATGTTTTGTATTTTTAATAGAGATGGGGTTTCACCGTTTTAGCCAGGATGGTCTCGATCTCCTGACCTCGTGATCTGCCCACCTCAGCCTCCCAAAGTGGTGGGATTACGGGCAGGAGCCACTGCGCCCGGCCTCTAATTTTTATTTCCATATTATTTTTAATTTAATTTATTTTTAATTTAATTCTATAATTTTTTAAAAGTTTTCATTATAGTAAGAGCATGAGCTGTGTAGTCAGGCTGCCTGTGTTCAAATACTGATTCTGTCACAAACTATCTGACTTTAGGAAAATTTCTGTACCTTTGGGCATCTGCTTCCTTGTCTGTAAAATAAAAAGAATGATAGTGCCTGCTTCATTGGGTTGTTGTGAGGATTAAATTTTTTAAATTGAGATATAATTCATACAACATAAAATTACTTCAAGTATAGTTCAGTGGTATTTAATATATTCAGAATGTTGTACAACCACCACCTCTATCTCATTCCAAACCATTTTGAATAGATAAAATGTGGCATATACACTCAATGGAATACTCAGCTATAAAAAGGAATGAAGAATTTATACGTGCTACAGGATGGGTGAACCTTGAAAGCATGATAAGTGTAAAGAAGCCATGGCCGGGCGTGGTGGCAATCATCAGTAGTCATAGCTACTTGGGAGAGTGAGGCAGAAGGATCACTTGAGCCAGGAGTTCAAGGCTGTAGTGTACCATGATTGTGCCTATGAATAGGTACAGACAGCACTCCAGCCTGGGCAACATAGCAAGACCCTATCTCTAAGACAAGAAAAGAAAAGCCAGTAGCAAAAAGTCACAGGTTATGTGATTTCCTTTAGAGTAAATATCCAGAATAGAGACAGAAAGCAGATTAGTGGCTGCCAGGAACTGAGTGAAGAGGGGAAGTGGGGAGTAACTGCTTAATGGGTATGAGATTTTCTTTTTTTCTTTTTTTTTTTTTTTTTTTTGGCAGAGTCTCGCTCTGTCGCCCAGGCTGGAGTGCAGTGGCACGATCTCGGCTCACTGCAAGCTCTGCCTCCCAGGTTCACACCATTCTCCTGCCTCAGCCTCCTGAGTAGCTGGGACTACAGGCGCCTGCCACCACGCCCAGCTAATTTTTTTGTATTTTTTAGTAGAGATGAGGTTTCACCGTATTAGCCAGGATGGTCTCGATCTCCTGACCTCGTGATCCACCCACCTTGGCCTCCCAAAGTGCTGGGATTACAGGCTTGAGCCACCGCGCCCGGCCAGGGTATGAGATTTTCTTTGGGATGATGAAAATATTTTGGAACTTTGGTGGTGGTTGAACAATATTATGAATTTATAGAATGGAATACTTTAAAATGGTTGATTTTATAATATGTTAATTCCACCTGTTTTTTTAAAGCCCCTTGAGCAATTAGACTGGCAAAAAAATGCTCAGACAACCAAAATAGAAGAGACTTCATAACCCTGTAGGTTTTTAATCTTCTTCCTGGCCCCAGTGGATTTCCCTTACTTTCTTGTGAGCTCAGCTAAGCATTTAAAGGATATTTGTTATATATATTTTATTCAACATTTCTAGGTATTTTGTAGCATGTTGTCTAGGCTACCATATTGCTGGAAATGGAAGCCTACATTTCAACTTTAAATATTTAACCCTCACATTTACACTTTTTTTTTTTTTTTTTTTTTTTTGAGACGGAGTCTCGCTCTGTCGCCCAGGCTGGAGTGCAGTGGCCGGATCTCAGCTCACTGCAAGCTCCGCCTCCCGGGTTCACGCCATTCTCCTGCCTCAGCCTCCCGAGTAGCTGGGACTACAGGCGCCTGCCAACTCGCCCGGCTAGTTTTTTGTAATTTTTTTAGTAGAGACGGGGTTTCACCGTGTTAGCCAGGATGGTCTCGAACTCCTGACCTTGTGATCCGCCCGTCTCGGCCTCCCAAAGTGCTGGGATTACAGGCTTGAGCCACTGCGCCCGGCACATTTACACTTATGTTTTCTAACAAAGCCTAAAACCATACGTGTGTGTGTGTAAACAAATCTCCTTTAATTGGTTAAAACTGGTCAGCTTTTAGTTTCCTCCCCACTTCACAGCTTTCCCCCTGCCTCTGCCTATCTGTTTACTGCTTCCAGTCTCCAGGGATTGTAGCAAAAAGGTAGAATGGGTTTCTGGCAAAATATGATAATGGTTAGCTTTCTGGGCACAGAATTTCCTGTTCCAACTGGGTGCTCCAAGTCACCTTTGGCAAGTCAGGTTCCCGTACTCACAGTTACTAGCTGGGACTGGTACTGCCTGTCTGGTGTTACTGTGGCACCCAGCCAATCAACCTGAAAGTTGGCCCAGGGCTTCCTTCTGCTTCCCAGGGTTTGTGTCCACCATTTGTATAATAGTAATTCTGTTGTATTACTAGTTTTCTATTGCTGCTGTAACAAATGACCACAGACTTAGTGGCTTAAAATAATACAAATTTATTATCTGTAAGTGTTGTAGATCTGTAGATCAGACCGATGCGAGTCTCACAGAGTTGAAATCGAAGTGTCAGCAGAGCTGTGTTCCTTTTTGGAGGCTCCAGGCCTGCAACTTTGTCCAGTCCTTTGAATGCAAGGAGTTTTTTGCTTATCTGTTGTAGTGGATATCACAAAAATTATGCATGGATCTTTTTTTAAACTCGTCAGCTTTCATTAGTATTAGTGTATTATATGTGGGCCCAAGACAATTCTTCTTCCAGTGTGTCCCAGGATTATCCCTAAAAGGCTGAACATGTGTGCTCTAGGGGATAATCCATTTCCTTGCCTTTTTAGCTTCTAGAGGCTGCCACATTCCCTGGCTAGTGGCTTTTTATGCCATCTTCAAAGCCAGCAATGGTGGGTTGAGTCCTCATCACAATGCAACATTCCCACTACTCTTCTGTATTCCTCTGCTACCTTTTTTTGAGACAAAGTCTCACTCACTCTGTTGCCCAGGGTAGAGTTTAGTAGCACAAACTCAGCTCACTGCAACCTCTGGTTCAAGCAATTCTCCTGCCTCCCAGGTTCAAGTGATTCTCCTGCCTCAGCCTCCCAAGTAACTAGGATTACAGGTGTGTGGCACTATTCCCAGCTAATTTTTGTATTTTTAGTAGAGACAGGATTTCACTGTTTTAGCCAGGCTGGTCTCGAACTCCTGACCTCAATTGATCTACCACCTCGGCCTCCCAAAGTGCTGGGATTACAGGCGTGAGCCACTGTGCCCAGCCAATAATGCTTTCCTCAGAATAGCAGTTATAAACCATTGTCTTTTTCTTTCCTTCCTTCCTTCTCTTTCTTTTTTCACCTTTTTTATATTTATTTTTTATAGAGACAGGGTCTTGCTATGTTGCCCAGGCTGGTCTCGAACTCCTGGCTCAAGTGATCCTCCTGCCTTGACCTCCCAAAGTGCTGGAATTACAGGGGTGAGCCACTGTACCTGGCCTTGGACCATTTTCTGACAAGACAACAAATGATGCTCACAATCGACACAGACCCGGAGGCTCTCCTGCATGTCAACCATAATCCCACCCTTTTCTCACAGACTCAGTAAAACACTTCAGGCCTGGCACAATGACTGGCCTGAGTGAAGAGACAACCTATACAATAGGAGAAACTATTTGCAAACTATGCATGTGACAAGAGGTTAATATCCAGAATATATAAGCAACTCAACTCAATAGCAAAAACAAAACAAAGCAAACAAACAAAAACCAAGTAAATAATTAAAAAAATGAAAGCTCTGAATAGACATTTCTTAAAAGAAGACATAGAATTGGCCAACAGATATATAAAAAAACTTCAACATCACTAATCATTAGAGAAATGCAAGTCAAAATCACAATGGGATATCACCGCACCCCAATTAGATTGACTGTTATAAAAAGGACAGAAAATAGGGATCCCATTCCTTCACAGGGGCCCTGGTAGAACGAACTTGCATGTCTAGGTACCAGAGAGCCCCAAGTACTCACTTGCTCTAGGGTTGGGTGGGTAGATGGGAAAGGATGGATTGTCTCTACCTTCCCTCAACCAGCTGAGGCCCTGAAATCCTCCCTTAGCCAGATTTCAGGACAAAGGAGCACTAGATATTATTAAAAGGACTCCTTTTGCTATTCCTTTGGAACCCGAATTGGGATTGAAAGTGAGAGGAACAGGGCCTGGGCTCAGAAGTGGGATACAAGGAAAGCAGAACCCAGTGTGCCTGTGTCCATGTCGTCTGGAGAAAAAGCTCTTGAGGATATCTAATAGCCGTTATTCGCATCAAAACTCTCTAAGGTCCTCCACCTGTTTTCTCATTTATGGGAAATGAAACATTCAGAGAAAGGACCTGCCCAGTCACCTCAGATGGCTCAGCTGGAAACTAGAAGTGAGATCCGACATAGTGGAAATGTGTAGCATATGGTGAGCCGCCACTTTCCAACTTAGCCATTTAAAAAAAAAAAAAAACAAAAAAAACTAGCAAATGCTGGTGAGGATACAGAGAAAAGGGAACTCTTGCACACTGTTGATGGGAACGTAAATTGGTACAGCCATTATGGAAACAGTATGGAGGTTCCTCAAAAAATTAAAAATAGAACTACCATATAATCCAGCAATCCCGTTACTGGGTATATATTCAAAGCAAATGAAATCCGCATGTCAAAGAGACCTCTGCATATGTGTGTTAATTGCAGTGCTATTTGCAATAGAAAAGATGTGGAATCAATGCTTATCTACAGATGAATGGATAAGAAAAATATAAATATACACAATGGGAATTTTATTCAGCTGTAAAACAGAATGAAATCCTGCCATTTGTGGTGATGTGGATGAACCTGGACAATAAATATTATGTTAAGTGAAATAAGCCAGGCACAGAAGAACGAACACCGCATGATGTTACTCATAAGTAAAATCTAAATTGATTTTATAGAAGTAGAGAATAGAATAGTGGTTACCAGGGGCTAGAGATGGTACGAAGGAGAGGGGGACCAGGAGAGGGTACAAAGTTTCATTTAAGCTGGGTATGATGGTGGCACAGGGCTGCAGTTCCAGCTATTTGCAAATCTGAGGCAAGAGGATTGCCTGAACGCAGGAGTTCAAGGCCAACTTGGGCAACACAGGGAGACCCCATCTCTTTAAAAAAAGAAAAGGTTAGCCAGGCGTGGTGGCTCACGCCTGTAATCCCAGCACTTTGGGAGGCCGAGGCGGGCGGATCACGAGGTCAGGGGATCAAGACCATCCTGGCTAGCACGGTGAAACCCCGTCTCTACTAAAAATACAAAAAATTAGCCGGGCGTGGTGGCACATGCCTGTAGTCCCAGCTACAGAGGAGGCTGAGACAGGAGAATCGCTTGAACCCGGGAGGCGGAGCTTGCAGTGAGCTGAGATTGGGCCACTGCACTCCAGCCTGGGCGACAGAGCAAGACTCTGTCTCAAAAAAAAAAAAAAAAGAAGACATGAATAAGTTCTGGTGTTCTATTACAAAGTATGGTGATTATAGCAAATAACAATGTTGTGCTTATTTCAGCATAGCTAGAAGATTTCAAATGTTATCACCACAAAGAAATGATGTTTAAAGTAATGGGTGTGGTAATTACCCCAGTTTGATCATTATATAGTGTGTACATGCATTGAAACACCACACTGCACCCCATAAACATGTACAGTTATTACATGGCACTTATAAATAAGTAAATTTTAAAATGTCTCACTCTGGTATTCTTTTAATTCTCATCTACCAATTAGACCCCTTTTTGTTTTTCTATATAGTCCTTTTATATATAAATCTGTTCTCATTATTAATAATTGGAGTAGGGAGGAGGCAGTGGTGGGTTTTCAGCCAACCCTCTTGATCCAGTCTTTCTAGTACTACTAAATTTATAAACCTGTTACTTGGTGTTACTCATTTGAATTTTCTGTTTTTCTTTTCTTTGAGATGGAGTTTCCCACTTGTTGCCCAGGCTGGAGTGCAGTGGCACGATCTTGACCCGCTACCTATTGAGGTCTGTTACTACCTCAAGAACTGGCATATGAAAATTCTTTTTTTTTTTTTTTTTTTTTTTTTTTTATTTTTTGAGACGGAGTCTCGCTCTGTCACCCAGGCTGGAGTGCGGTGGCCGGATCTCAGCTCACTGCAAGCTCCGCCTCCCGGGTTCACGCCATTCTCCTGCCTCAGCCTCCCGAGTAGCTGGGACTACAGGCGCCCGCCACCTCGCCCGGCTAGTTTTTTTTTTTTGTATTTTTTAGTAGAGACGGGGTTTCACCGTGTTAGCCAGGATGGTCTCGATCTCCTGACCTCGTGATCCGCCCGTCTCGGCCTCCCAAAGTGCTGGGATTACAGGCGTGAGCCACCGCGCCCGGCCAACATATGAAAATTCAAATCAGGTCGGGCACAGTGGCTCACGCCTGTAATCCCAGCACTTTGGGAGGCCGAGGCAGATGGATCACCTGAGGTCAGGAGTTCGAGACCAGCCTGGCCAACATGGTGAAACCCCTTCTCTACTAAAAATACAAAAATTAGCCAGGCGTGCATGGTGGCAGGCGCCTGTAACCCCAGCTACTCAGGAGGCTGAGACAGGAGAATCGCTTGAACCCAAGAGGTGGAGGTTGCAGTGAGCCGAAATCCTGCCATTGCCCTCCAGCCTGGGCGACAAGAGCAAGACTCCATCTTAAAAAAAGAAAAGAAATGCAGTACCATGCGATAGAAAACCAATGCCAGAGCCGTAATAAACTTAATAAGCTTTCTCTAACTTTCCAGCTCCCGTTTTTCTTGGAAAATTGCCTCCTGAAGATGAGCAAGGATGCTGGATGCAAGGATTTGTAGGATTTATAAAGCTTTGTGGGTTCAGTGTTTTGTGAAACACTGAATATCATTTAGTCGTTGAGTATCATTTCTTGAAACATTGAATATCATTTAATCATTTATCATGACTAGAAAAGAACATTTATGTTGGGGTCATCAAAACATAAATAAGTGAAAGTACAGTGAATTGAATAAATGTTTAATTGAGAATCTAGGATGTGCACAGGTATAGAATGAATATTCTCACAAATTAGCAGAAGAGTTGGATTTCACTGTAGTATATGTGCTGAAAGAGCCATAAATAAGTGCTACGGCATCCTAAGGACTGAACAACCAATTGTAAGCTGATACGTAGGGAGAGGTAAAATTTAATATGTGTTTTGAAGAATACGAATATTAGAATATTCTCCCTTGTCTTGGAGGCTGACCTATTTAAATTGATAATAGGCCTTCCAAATTTTCTTATTTATCGTTAAAGTTGACTTAGTTCCTAGTTATTTATCTTGATTTATGTATATGTATGTGTGGTGTGTGTGTGTATATATATACACACACACTTTTTTTTTTTTTTTTTTTTTTGAGACAGAATCTCACTCTTTTGCCCAGGCTGGAGTGCAGTGACGTGATCTCGGCTCACTGCAACCTCCACCTCCCTGGTTCAAGCAATTCCCCTGCCTCCGCCTCCCGAGTAGCTGGGATTACAGGCATGTGCCACCAGGCCCGGCTAGTTTTTTTGCATTTTTAGTAGAGGTGGGTTTCACCATGTTGGTCAGGCTGGTCTCAAACTCCTGACATGATCTGCCCACCTCGGCCTCCCATAGTGCTGGGATTGATTACAGGCATGAGCCATCGTGCCTGGCCCTTTTTCAATTTTTTTTTCAATTTTTTTTTTTTTTTTTGAGACAGAGTCTCGCTCTGTCCCCCAGGCTGGAGTGCAGTGGTGCAATCTCGGCTCGCTGCAACCTCCACCTCGTGATTAAAATATTGTATGAAGCCAGGTGCAGTGGCTCACACCTGGTACTCCCGCACTTTGGGAAGCTGAGGCCAGAGAATCACTTGAGGCCAGGAGTTTGAGGTCAGCCTGGGCAAATATAGTGAGACTCTGTCTCTACAAAAAATAAAATGAGCTGGGTGTGCTGACACACATCTGTAGTCCTAAATACTTGGAATGCTGAGGCAGGAAAATTGCTTGAGACGAGGTGTTCAAGGTTACAGCGAACTATGATCTCGCCACTGCACTGCAGACTAGATGACATAGCAAGACCCTGTCTCTAAAATAATTAACTAATTCATTAGTTATTTTTTTTTGTAACCATTATTAGATCAGCAGTCTGAAACTTGCTATACCAATGGGTATGCATCTGGGTTGAGAACCATAAACCAAAATGGAAGTTTCATGCATGTAGGTTTCATCCCTAAATATATGCTTGTGGTTTTTATATATGACCTTCTGAGTGGAAAGACTGTTGTTTGCTTGTTTTTTTCATTGATAATTTGTGTCATTGTGTTATCCTGGATGAGCTTAAAGAATTGTTAGCAAAGAGATTGTTCCTGTTTAATTTAAAACACAAGCAAACCACTATTTCAAAGACAATATGATTCTTACATGTCCTTTCACTTTGTGGTGAATGTATGAAGCACAGAATAAAAGTATGTATCTGTTTAATTACTGGGTATTTTCATTTTGGGGGTTATCAGGGAATGCTCATGATAGCAGAAACTGACCTGTAGAAGGTTAAAAATCCATTTGCCTTCTATCTTTGACATGTGTTGTAGGTTGCAAACCCCTAAGTTTGTCATATGCAGGGAAATACATTTTCTTTTTCAGTGTCTGAGAGGAGAGAAAGAGGAGTTTTCTTCTGAACAATTAAGTACTTCTACTAAAGCATAGTAGAAGCTTCAACATTACTAATCCTAATAGATTAAAATATTGTATGCATTTGTTCACTGAAAATCTGATTTGATCCATTGCTAATAATAAACTTTTGTTCATTTAAAAGTTGTGACTCCCAGCCAGGCACAGTGGCTCCCGTCTGTAATCTCAGCACTTTGGGAGGCCGAGGTGGGCAGATCATGAGGTCAGGAGTTTGAGACGAGCCTGACCAACATGGTGAAACCCCATCTCTACTAAAAATACAAAAATTAGTCAGACGTGGTGGCAGGCGCCTGTAATCACAGCTACTCAGGAGGCTGAGGCAGGAGAATCGCTTGGACCTGGGAGGCGGAGGTTGCAGAGAGCCGAGATGGCGCCACTGCACTCTAGCCTGGGCAACAGAGCGAGACTCCATCTCAAAAAAAAATAAATAAATAATGTTGTGACTCCCAGCCTGGGCAACAAAGTGAGACCCCCATCTTTACAGAAAAATATAAAAATTAGCCAAACATGGTGCTGTGCACCTGGATGGTATGTGCTTGTAACCCCAACTACTTGAGAAGCTGAGGTGGCAGGCAGGATCACTTGAGCCCAAGAGTTTGAGGCTGCTGTAAACCACACCCATGCCACTGCACTCCAGCCTAGACAACAGAGCAAGACCGTGTCTCAAAAAAAAAAAGTTGTGACTTACTATGTTTGTGATACTGTCATGGCCTTTTTCAAACTTTTCAGGGAAGCGTGACAGCAATGACAGTGTTTTTTCCCCTGGATACAGCTAGACTTCGACTTCAGGGTGAGTATTTATCTTTTGTAGAAATCATATTCCTACTCATTTGGTGTCAGGAAGCAAACGTTTTCTCTAGTAATTCCTTTTTTTCTTCTTCTTCTTTTTTTTTTTTTTTTTTTTTTGAGACGGAGATTTACTTTTGTAGCCCAGGCTGGAGTGCAATGGCGTGATTTTGGCTCACCGCAACCTTCGCCTCCCGCTTTCAAGCGATTCTCCTGCCTCAGCCTCCCAAGTAGCTGGGATTACAGGAACCTCTTTTTTAGTAGAAATGGGGTTTCATCATATTGGCTAGACTGGTCTTGAACTCCTGATCTCAGGTGATCTCCTGCCTTGGCCTCCCAAAGTGCTGGGATTACAGGCATGAGCCACTGCACTCAGCCTTTTTTTTTTTCTTTTTTAATGTATGTGTGATTTTATTTTTTTAGGAGGGATAGGGTTAAGGGGGAACAAGTTTTGACTGAGAAAATAAACTTTTCAGCTGAAACTGTATCCCAGAAGTTTGAAATAAGTTGTAGAAGCGGGAGAAGATAGATACCTGGTAGACTGGGGCCTAAAGTTGCCACCCCCTTTCCCACTCTAGAGGCCCCTTGACTTCCTGCTCCAGATTACAGTGGGGAAGGAAGCTTTCACTCTTTCTTCTGCCCATCGATGATCTGAAAGAGGCAGATGGGGAAAAGTCTCTGAGGAACCAATGGTGCACATCAGGCCATGTTACTTTGTCTGAGATGAGTTCTCTAACACCCAGGGTAAAGGGTGGACTGTAGCTGTATGGACTCAATTTGCCTCCGACCTTTTCCAGAGCTTTTTGCCCAGTTGTTGCTGACAACTGATGACAAGACAGGCAAAGATCAAGGCCACATCAACAGCCCCTTCGAATTTCCAGAGCAGGTGTATTTCTATCAGAGCTAAGCGGGGAGCTTTCAAACTCATTCCTTAGATGAGCTGTTTGCGATTTTCTCCACACACCCTTTGAAGCCACACTCTGGGGTGGCTTTAGCCTGGAAATGAGAATGGGCAGTGCCCCCTTCTATGCAGATCTAAGACGCTCAGGACAGCTGCTCCTCCCGGGGTGCAGGGGCAGTGCTTACTGTACAGCCCTCTTGGAGGTTCCAGGTCAGGGCGGGAAAGCCAGAGGTGCCCATGGGGCAAAGGCTTTATCAGATGTCCCTGTGGCCACAGCAAGAAAAACTCATGTGCTTTTGTTGGCTGCAGAGGAAGGGCTGGCTGGGCATACAGGCCTGGCTCACCTCAGCCTCCACCCCAGTCTAGTGATTTCTGAATTAATCTATGATTTCTGATACTATAGAGATCCAACATTGACTTTAAATACTGGTCATCATTGTTTCCTTTTTTTTTTTAAGTTTTATTTTCCTTTTCTTTCCAGAAGATATGTTTCCTAATTAACAGTCATTCCTGGATGAGTCATAGCCTCAGCCATTTTCTAATCTAAGAACCTGAGTGGGCTTGCATTAATAATTTTGAATCGTTGACAATCCTTTTCTAAGAAGCCATATGACTTTTTTAAGGCACACAGTGGAGAATTTTTTGAGGGAGTTAGATGGTCTCAAAAGAAGAGGCAGGAACATACTGGAGCCACATACTCAATGCCATTGCTAATGTAGGCATGTAGTCCTAATCTGCCTTTGCAGCTTCATAGTACTCTACAACTCACTGTGATTCTTGCCTGTTTTTTCCTCAGATTTGTTCAAGTTGAAATTGTAAACCTATGCCAGAAATTGCATGAAGAGATGAGTAAGATTAGCTTCGAATAGTAATAATTCAAAGGTTAAACGCTTCATGCCTACTATTTTTGGTTAATTTTAGAGTTTTTGGATAAATAATTTTATATTATTCAAAAGGCAAAATATATAAAAAGGTATACAGTGCAGTGAAAATGCTCACTCTTAGTCTGCCCTGTCTCCCTTTCCTCTTCACTGCAGGTAACATGTTTATCAGTTTCTTGAGTAGCCTTGCAGACTTTCTTCATGGGATAACAAGCAAATAAGAATATATAGTCTTAATTTTCTCTCTTTTTTACACAAACAGCATACTTTACATGCTGTCCTGTACTTTGAACTTTTCACTTAACAATATGTTTTAGATGCCTTCCGAATCAGCGCATTGGGAGCGTCTTCGTCTGTCTTACAGCCGTGGAGTGTTGCATGGTGTGAATGCACCATAATCTGTGTCACCCTTCCCCATTGTAGATTCTTGGGTTGTTTCCACCCTTTTGTTATTACAGAAATGATGTAAGAATAGATTTGTTCCTATGCCACGTTGTTTCTGTGAATTCTATGGGATAAATTCCC
The DNA here is from genome assembly GCF_043159975.1 of Macaca nemestrina. NCBI lineage: Eukaryota > Metazoa > Chordata > Mammalia > Primates > Cercopithecidae > Macaca > Macaca nemestrina. The sequence goes on along the minus strand of NC_092139.1, from coordinate 108,464,957 downwards.
AGATGTAGGATTACTGCATTGAAGGGTAATTGTGTTTGTAATTTTGATGGTTATTGCCAGATTGCCTTCTTTTTTTTGAGACAGTCTCTCTCTCTGTCGCCCAGGTTGGAGTGCAGTGGCGTAATCTCGACTCACTGCAACCTCCGCCTCCTGGATTCACGTGATTCTCCTGTCTCAGCGTCCCGAGTAACTGGGATTACAGCCTTGCGCCACCCTATCCAGCTAATTTTTGTATTTTTAGTAAAGACGGGGTTTCGCCATATTGGCCAGGCTGGTCTCAAACTCCTGACCTCAGGTGATCCGCCCGCCTCGGCCTTCCAAAGTGCTGGGATTACAGGCGTGAGCCACCGCGCCCGGCCTCAGATTGCCTTCTATAGGGGTTTGGCCAGTTTGCCATCCCACAAGCCATACTGGTACCAATTTTAATTCTTAGGAAATTGGTTAATTTGCATATTTTATGTTCTAAAATTGCTTTTCAGGTATGGGTAGGAAATTTGAGGTTAGTTAAGGTGAGTTTTGTTTTCAGTGAGAATGCCAGGAAAAACACAGTCCTCATCCTTTTGAGACTTTTTATTTTTTAGATTAGGAGACAGAACACAAGGCTAAAACCCTTTAAGAAACTTGAATTTTAGGTTGGACATGGTGGCTGATGCCTGTAATCCCAGCACTTTGGGAGGCCGAGGCGAGTGGATAACAAGGTCAGGAGTTCGAGACCAACCTGGCCAGCATGGTAAAATCCCATCTCTACTAAAAAAAAAAAAAAAAAAAAATTAGCTGGGCACGGTGGCAGGAGCCTGTAGTCCCAGCTACTCAGGAGGCTAAGGCAGGAGAATTGCTTGAACCCAGGAGGCAGAGGTTGCAGTGAGCTGAGACCACACCACTGCACTCCAGCCTGGGTGACAAAGCGAGACTCTGTCTCAAAATAAAAAAAGAAAAAAGAAACTTGAATTTTAATACTGGCTTTGCTGCCATCCACATCTGTCCTTCCAGCTTTTGTGTCTATAGCCTCTCCTATAAAAGGTAGAGAGTAATTTATTTCCTCTCTGCTTTATAAGATGCTAAAATGAGAAAATATGTACATTAATTGAATAAAACAAGAGAGCTTTATGAAATACAAGAAATATATTAGGCTTGGTGCGGTGGCTCACGCCTGTAATCCCAGCACTTTCGGAGGCTAAGGCAGACAGATCATGAGGTCAGGAGATCAAGAACATCCTGGCTAACACAGTGAAACCCTGTCTCTACTAAAAATACAAAAAATTAGCCAGGTGTGGTGGCGGGCGCCTGTAGTCCCAGCTACTTGGGAGGCTGAGGCAGGAGAATGGCGTGAACCCGGGAGGCGGAGCTTGCAGTGAGCCAAGATTGCGCCACTGCACTCCAGCCTGGGCAACAGAGCAAGACTCCGTCTCAAAAAAAAAAAAAAATTGCTTCTGTCATGTCTTTTCCTTTGGAAATTAGGAATTACATTAGATTGCTTTATGGTTCATGAGTAACAGATGAAGGCCAAGGGATCTGCAGTGGGAATTTAGCACATGGTCACACAGGCGGATCATTTAGTTCTGGGGCAACCTAGGGAGCTCAAAGGTGAGGTAAATGGCATTTTAGTGAAACTTGCTGATGCTGACAATTATAATTCTCAAAGGATTTAGTTTAAACATACACAGGCCAGGTGTGGTGGCTCATGCCTGTAATCCCAGCACTTTGGGAGTCCAAGGCATGAGGATCCCTTGAGCCCCAGAGTTTGAGACCACCCTGGGCAATATAGTGAGACTCCGTCTCTAAAAATATTAAAAAATAGACGGGGCACAGTGGCTCATGCCTGTAATCCCAGCACTTTGGGAGGCCGAGTTGGGCAGATCACCTGAGGTCAGGAGTTCGAGACCAGCCTGACCAAAATAGCGAAACCCCACCTCTACTAAAATACAAAAATTATCTGGACATGGTGGTGTGCACCTGTAATCCCAGCTACTTGGGAGGCTGTGACAGGAGAATAGCTTGGACTCAGGAGGTGGAGGTTGCAGTGAGCTGAGATCACGCCACTGCACTCCAACCTGGGTGTCAGAGTGAGACTCTGTCTCAAAAAAAAAAAAAAAAAAAAAATTTAATTAGTAAATAAAATAAACATGCATTGTTTGGTCTTGTAGTTGATGAGAAAAGAAAATCCAAAACTACACACATGGTGCTCCTGGAGATCATTAAAGAAGAAGGACTGTGAGTACTAACTCATTTCACCTTTGTTAAACAAAGCAACTTGTTAGGAGATTCCTGTGCCTCCAGTAGAGTTATGCTTACTTTCTATCTATTCTCATAGCACTATAATGTTGTAAATTTATAATTGCCTGATTTATAAGTACATAATCGTTTTCAGTTTCTTAAAGATCTGTAGTAAGGCATTTGATTCTTTTTATTTATTTATTTTTGTACAATATTTATCTTAAGCCATTTGATTCTTGATCATGGAGTCTTCCATGAAACTAAAATGTATTGTTTTATATACAGTAAACAGAAAAAAATATAATAGTTGTTTAGTTCATTCCTGTCAGGTGCATTAAGACAGATGATGTACTTCTTTTTTTTAGCTTTTTATTGGAAATAATTTTAAATTTACAAAAATTTGCAAAACTAAACTTAGTACAAAGAAGACAAGTATATGCTTTACCCAGATTCATCTGTTAACATCTTTTCCTTTTTGTTTTACCATTTTTGCTCATGCTCTCTCTCTCCCACCTCTCTTTTCTCCTTCTTACTCACACCACACACAAATTTTCTCTGAATTATTTGAGAGTAAGTTACATACATCAAAGCCTTTAGCCCCATGATGTTGACACTTTTAAAGAATACAGTCCGCCTGTAATCCTAGCGTTTTGGGAGGCCAAGGCAGGCGAATCACCTGAGGTCAGGAGTTAGAGACAGCCTGACCAACATGGAGAAACCCCATCTCTACTAAAGATACAAAATTAGCTGGGCATGGTGGTGCATGCCTATAATCCCAGCTACTGTGGAGGCTGAGGCAGGAGAATCACTTGAACCTAGGAGGTGGAGGTTGCAGTGAGCCAGGATCACGCCATTGTACGCCAGCCTGGGCAATTTGGCCGGGTGTGGTGGCTCAAGCCTGTAATCCCAGCACTTTGGGAGGCCGAGATGGGCGGATCATGAGGTCAGGAGATCGAGACCATCCTGGCTAACATGGTGAAACCCCGTCTCTACTAAGAAATACAAAAAATAGCTGGGCGAGGTGGTGGGCGCCTGTAGTCCCAGCTACTCGGGAGGCTGAGGCCGGAGAATGGCGTGAACCCGGGAGGCGGAGCTTGCAGTGAGCTGAGATCCGGCCACTGCACTCCAGCCTGGGCTACAGAGCGAGACTCCGTCTCAAAAAAAAAAAAAAAAAAAAAAAAAAGGAATGTTTCTCATTTTAAGTTTGCCTCACATTTCCTCATGATTCCATTGAGGTTGTACATTCTTGGCCTGAATAATGCACAGGTGATATTGTGTCCTCAAGGTATCACATCTTGACTCACATATTGTCTGCCTGCCCTTGGTTGGCTAATTATAATTTCTTAAATTTGATTTGGCCACTGTGCGATTACTTTTTTCTTCTCTTGCAACTGTAAGCAGTCTATGTGGAGATACTTTAAAACAATACAAATATCCTGCGCCTTGTCAACATTTCTCCGCTAAATTTACCACGAAGTTGCAAAATGACAACTTTCCAACTCCAGCATTGCCTCCACAGTGGCAATTTTACCAGTGTTGGCATTCTGCTATAAGCAGGACTTCCCCTTCTCCTTCATTTATTTATCTACTTATTATTGGTATAGACTCAGAAATGTCTATTTTTCAGTGGTTTACAATTGATTACTTAATTATTTTGGTATTCAAATTGCCCCAGATTTGGCCTGTAGCCAAATCCTGTGAGCTCCTGTGCCCTTATGAATTCCATCTTTTTTTTTTTTCCGGTACTTATTTTCTTTTTTTTTTTTTTTTTTTTTTTTTTTTTTTTTGAGACGGAGTCTCGCTCTGTCACCCAGGCTGGAGTGCAGTGGCCGATCTCAGCTCACTGCAAGCTCCGCCTCCCGGGTTCACGCCATTCTCCTGCCTCCGCCTTCCGAGTAGCTGGGACTACAGGCGTCCGCCACCTCGGCCGGCTAGTTTTTTGTATTTTTTAGTAGAGACGGGGTTTCACCGTGTTAACCAGGATGGTCTCGATCTCCTGACCTCGTGATCCGCCCGTCTCGGCCTCCCAAAGTGCTGGGATTACAGGCTTGAGCCACGGCGCCCGGCCAACGGTACTTATTTTCTATAATTACTTCATTTTAACTGTTCTTGCCCTGTCATAAAACATGAATGGTACTCTATTAACTAACAGCCATAAGGAAGTTGTCTCTAATTTTATATACCAATGTTACTAAAGAAAATTAAGGGAGGGAATTAATAAATCAGTCACACTTTGTGTTGTTTCTTTGGTATCATTAGTGCTAGAATAGATTCCTTGATTTGGACATCCTTCAGAATGTGAGGTGTTTGTACAGTTTGGAGTCGCTTGTATTCTTGTAGGAGTGAAGCTTGAGACCATGTGAGTGATGGTCAGCCTTTCCTAGGATTTCTCTGCCAATTTCTAATTTGTCCATGACCTTTACTTTGCTTATTGTGTTTTTCCCCTAGCCTGGCACCATATCGAGGGTGGTTTCCAGTGATTTCCAGTCTCTGCTGCTCCAATTTTGTCTATTTCTACACTTTTAATAGCCTCAAAGCAGTCTGGGTCAAAGGTCAACGTTCTACCACTGGAAAAGATCTGGTAGTTGGGTTTGTTGCAGGTAACAAGGTTTTCTGGGTATAAAATGTTTTTATATTTACCTTGTGGTTTTATATACTCTAAGAGGTTATTTAGCCCAAACTAATGCTTACAAAGAATATAGCCAGTTTTCCAACTTGGTCTTTTTTTTTTTTTTTAAATGTGTTAAAAAACATGTGACATAAAATTTACCATGTTAATAATTTTAAGTGTAAGATCAGTAGTGTTAAATATGTTCACAATGTTGTGAAACAAATCTCCAGTTCTTTTGCATATTGCAGACCTGATTCTATTTTCATTAAACTCCCCTTTTCCCTCTCCCTCAGCCCCTAGTAACCACCATTCTACTTTCAGTTTCTAAGAATTTGACTACTTTAGATACTTGATACCAGTCGAATCATATACTACTTGTTTTTCTTGTGACTGGCTTATTTCACTTAGTATAATGTCTTTGACTTTCATCCATGCCATATAGCATGTACTATGACTTCCTTACTTTTTTATGACTGAATCCATTATATGTGTATAATGGATCACATTCTGTTTATCCATTCATCTGTTAATGGGCACTTAAGTTGCTTCCATCTTTTCACTATTGTGAGTAGTGCTATGAAAATGAGTGTGTAGCTATCTATTTGAGAGCCTGCTTTCCATTCTTTTGGATATATACCCAGAAATGGGATTGCTGGATCATTTGGAATTCTGTTCAGTTTTCTCGGGAAGCTCCATACTGTTTTCCATAACACTGTAACATTTATAATCCCACCAACGGTACACAGAAGTTCCCATTTTTCCACATCCTCGCTAACACTTATTTTCTGTTTTATGATAGTAGCCATCCTAATGGGTATGAGGTGATATCTCACTGTGGCTTTGATTTGCATTTCTTTGATGATTAGTGATGTTGAACATCTTTTCATATGTTTGTTGGCCATTTGTATATTATCTTTGCAGAAATGTCTGTTCTGGTTCTTTGTCCATTTTTTAATCAGGTTATTAGATTTTTTTGCTTTAAAGTTATAGGATTTCTGTATGTGGTATAATAAAAAATACATGTGGCCTTTGTCCCTGGTTCCTGGTACAGTTCCTAAAACCATTGGAATTTCCTGAGTGGTAATATCTTTTGTTATTCCTAATGAGCCCCTTTTAACTATCCCTGAGTTTAGGTTAATAAGGTTACTATTGGATGGCTCCTAGATAGCTTCAGGATGGACACTGGTGGCCAGAGGAACCAGCCATGTGCTTAGAGAGAAGGGGGGAGAGGTTGAATTGTGGATAAATAACTCAGGATAGAAGTCTAGGAGTCATCACAGGCTCTTCGTGCCTTCACCCACTCCACATCTGCTTCGCCATCCAGAACCATTGGTCTGTCTCCTCAGTATCTCTTGGATCCATTTCCTCTTCTCCATATCCATATCCATTTCCCCAAATCAAGCCTTATCATTGCTCACCTGGACTATTGCACTAGTCTGATCTTCCCTTTGAGGTCTTCCTCATGAACCCACTTTGCAGTTTTGCAGCCTTTCTAGGAGAGTAGTTTTCAAAGAGTATCACAACTCAAAGAACTCAAGTTTGAGATTTGTTCACTTGGGGAAAAAAAATTAGAATAGTTCCTATACAGAAAAAGACTTGTTTTTTACATAAATTACAACAAATGGCAATCTGGTGGGATCTTCTGTACTTGAGACCAGTTATTTGTAATACCTTGATTTTAATCACTTTAGATTAGTTTATATGTATTTGCATTTGAAAGATTATAACTCACAGGGACCAACTCATATAACTTTCCATGAAACTTCTAATTCATGGACTATATGTTGAAATCTTTTGCTTTTTAAATTGTCCAAAGCTATTTATTTGCTGTCTGCCATCCCATTACCTACCAGATATATACCACCCTTGTGTTACTCTCTGTGTCCTGTTCGTCTCCTTTCTAGCTCTTTGTGCAGTTTAGGATTACAGCAGACTCCCCCATATCTAACAAGCTGGACTGGTATAGTAGGGCAGTTAGCTTTCTTTTTTTTACTTTTTTCCACTTGCTTAAAATTTTTTTTTCAGGGCTCATGAACAATTTTTTTCTTTTTTCTTTTTTTTCAGGCTCAATTTTAAAAAGTCAAAGTAACATGTATAATAAATAGCCTACTGACCTTAATTGTTGTATTTTAACTTTGAAGTTCGCTCTTTCACTTTTTTTTTTTTGAGATGGTGTCTCACTCTGTCTCCCAGGCTGGAGTGCAGTGGCACGACCTTGGATTGCTGCAACCTCCACCTCCTGGGTTCAAGCGATTTTCCTGCCTCAGCCACCTGAGTAGCTAGGATTACAGGCGCCCACCACCATGCCCAGCTAATTTTTTGTATTTTTAGTAAAGACGGGGTTTCACCATGTTGGCCAGGCTGGTCTCAAACTCCTGACCTTAGGTGATCTGCCCGCCTCGGCCTCCCAAAGTGCTAGGATTACAGGCGTGAGCCACTGCGCCCAGCCTGAAGTGTTTTCTTGAGTGTGTGAGAAGAGGGTAGGATTACAGTTGACATATAGGAGAGCCTACCGGTCTGTGTTGACTGTGAGCATCATCTGTTGTCTTGTCAGAAAATGATCCAAGGCCAGGTGTGGTGGCTCACCCCTGTAATCCCAGCAGTTTGGGAGGTCAAGGCAGGAGATTCATTTGAGCCAGGAGTTTGAAACCAGCCCGGGCAACATAGCAAGACCCCGTCTCTATAAAAAAATAAATTTTGGACCGGACGTGGTGGCTCACACCTGTAATCCCAGCACTTTGAGAGACTGAGGCAGGTGGATCACCTGAGGTCAGGAGTTCTAGAACAGCCTAGCCAACCTGGTGAAACCCCATCTCTACTGAAAATACAAAAAATTAGCCAGGTGTGGTAGCAGGTGCCTGTAATTCCAGCTACTTGGGAGACTGAGGCAGGAGAATTGCTTGAACCTGGGAGGTGGAGGTTGCAGTAAGCCAAGATCATGCCACTGCACTCCAGCCTGGGCAACAAGAGGGAAACTCCATCTCTAAATAAATAAACAAACAAACAAATAAAATATTTTAAAAGGTGGGAGAAGGAGGAAAGAAAATGAAAATGGTCGGGAGACCCAGCTCCTGAGTTGCCGACATCAGGAATCCTCCATGGCGTGTCATCGGTGTCACCTGGCTTCTGGTGCCCCCCCAACCCCCCCATGGCAGACAGAGCTCACGCCCCTTCCCACCCCGCAGCTGGTCCAGGGTCCAGGCACCGCGTGGATGGCGGCTCCTTAGGACGCAGGGACCGGGCCACAGCCCATGCCTCGAGCAGCCTGCATTACGAGGCATCTACCCTACTCCTGCTGGGACCAAGTGGTGTGGGGCTTCAGCCGTGGCTACAAGCAGCTGGGCATCCCCCCACAGCTAATTTTCCTAAACAAGGTAAATAATCTGCCAGCTGATACATCCAGTGGCATTTATTATGGTTGGGCCAGTGTTGGAAGTAGAGATGGTCAGAAGATGGTGGTGAGCATAGGATGGAACCCATACTATGAAAATACGAAGAAGTCCATGGAACCACATACCATGCATACCTTCAAAGAGCATTTCTATGGGGAAATCCTGCGTGTGGCCATTGTTGACTACCTCAGACCAGAAAAGAACTTTGATTCATTAGAGTCACTTATTTCAGCAATTCAAGGTGATTTTTGAGGAAGCTAAGAAATGACTAGATTTACCAGAACATTTGAAACTCAAGACAATTTCTTCCAGGTTTCTAGAAGCAAAATAATGAATGACCACTGATGAAAAATCATATTATTTATTCATTCACTGTTTTCTAGTATTTCAGTGTTTTGTTTTTATTTATTTTATTTTTTTGAGACGGAGTCTCACTCTGTCTCCCCAGGCTGGAGCACAGTGGTGGCCTGATCTCAACTCACTGCGACCTCTGCCTCCCGGGCTCAAGTGATTCTGCTGCCTCAGCCTCCTGAGTAGCTGGAATTACAGGCGCACACCACCACGCCTGGCTAATTTTTGTATTTTTAGTGGAGACAGAGTTTCACCATGTTGGCCAGGCTGGTCTCGAACTCCTGACCTCAAGTGATCTGCCCACCTCGGCGTCCCGCAGTGCTGGGATCACAGGCGTGAGCCAGTGCGCCCAGTCAGAGCCTCCTAACTGATCTCTCACTTCCTCCTTAGTCCCCTTCAGTCTGTGTTCAGCATGGCAGCCAGTGTGATCATGTTAAAACATTAATGAGGGCTGGGTGCGGTGGCTCATGTCCGTAATCCCAGCAGTTTGGGAGGCTAAGGTGAGAGAATCACCTGAGGCCAGGAGTTTGAGACAGCCTGGGCAACATAGCAAGACCTCATTTCTACAAAAAAAAAAAAACAAAAAAAAACCAATTACCTGGGCATGGTAGCATGCACTTGTAGTCCTAGCTATTCAGGAGTCGTTCAGAGTGAGACCCTGTCTCTTAGAAAAAATTTTTAAAAAGTGAATGAGATCATGTCATTTCTCTGTTGAGAGCCGTCCAGTTGCTTACCATCTCACTCAGAGGAAAAGCCAAAGCCCTTACCTTGTCCTGCAAAGCGTGTTCAACCTGGCCGTCCTATTCTCTTTACTTACACGGCTGCAGCCACCCTGACCTCTTTTCTCCTTCCTGAACACTCCTGGCATGTGTCTGCCTGTGTGCCTACTGTGACCTCTGCCTGGTAACCATGTGATTAACTCCTTCACCTCCTTTTAGGTTTTTCCCTAAATGGCCACTGTTAAATGATAAACTTTAGACAAATTATGTTTAACAGAGTTTGTTTTTGTTTTTGTTTTTGTTTTGAGAATGAGTCTCACCCTGTCGCCCAGGCTGGAGTGCAGTGGTGCGGTGGCATGATCTCAGCTCACTGCAACCTCCGCCTCCCAGGTTCAAGCGATTTTCCTGTCTCAGCCTCCCAAGTAGCTGGGACTACAGGCGCATGCCATCATGCCCAAAAAATGAAATTTTTTGTATTTTTAGTAGAGACGGGGTTTCACTGTATTGGCCAGGCTGATCTCAAACTCCCGACCTCAGGTGATCCACCCGCATCAGCCGGGGGATCACCTGAAAAAAGTGCTGGGATTATAGGCGTGAGCCACCATGCCTGGCCTTACAGAGTTTGATCAAGCAAAGAATAATTCACAAATTGGGCAGCCCTCAGAACCAGAAGGTCAGAGTGACCCTGGAGCTGTCACATGGTAGAATATTTATGGACAGAAACAGGAAAGTGACATATAGAAGTCAGAAGTGAGGTTTAAAGACAGCCAGATTAGTTACCACTTGTTTACCTTAATTGAACAGTTGGCTGCCTGTGATTAACTGAAACTCTATGATTGGCACAAGATCCAGGTAGGTTATACTTCACTGTATACTGAGAAACCTTCAAGGGTTTTTTTTTTCCTTTTTTTTTTTTTTTTTTTTTGTTGTTGTTGTTGAGACAGGGTCTTGCTCTGTCATCCAGGCGCTGGAGTGCAATGGTGCAGTTTGCTGCAGCCTCCAACTCCTGGGCTTCAGAGATCCCCCTGCCTTGGCCTCCCAAGTAGCTAGGACTACAGGTATGCCACCACACCCAGCTAATTTTTTTTTTATTTTTTGTAGAGTTGGGGGTCTTACTGTGTTGCCCAGGCTGGTTTCAAACCCCTGGCCTCAAGCGATTCTCTTGCGTCGACCTTCCAAAGTGCTGGGATTACAGGTATGAGCCACTGCACCCAGCTGAGTATTTATTTTAAAAAATAAAAATAATATTTATTGTACTGATATTAAATCTACCTTCTTAAAGCAACTAGAAACAAAGATGAAACTTAGTACATATGTTTTCTCCCCCCACCCCACAAAGGTATGAGTTAGCAATTCCAAAATGATTTTTTGTATACTTTAGGATAAGTAAATATATTGTGATCCTGGCCTAGTTCCCTTGGACAATAAAGAAAAAGTATATACCCTCTCCCACAAGCCATTTATTCATCATGGTTTGTTCATCAAATATATATTGGGTGTCTAGTATGTGCTAAACACAGTTCTAGATGCTAAGGATATGGCAGTAAATAAAAAATGAAAATCTCTGTCCTCATGAAGCTTACAATCTAATATTATAAGATAGACAATAAACAAGGAAAATACATAGTGTGTTAGAGGATACGGTTACAGACAAAATTTAAGCAAAGAGGGGATAGAGTACTGAGGGTTAGAAAGAGGTACCACCGGCCGGGCGCGATGGCTCGTACTTGTAATCCCAACACTTTGGGAGGCCGAGGCAGGTGGATTACCTGAGGTCAGGAGTTTCAGACCAGCCGGGCCAACATGACAAAACCCCCTCTCTACTAAAAATACAAAAATTAGCTGGGAATGGCAGCACGCACCTGTAATCCCAGCTACTTGGGAGGCTGAGGTAGGAGAATCACTTGAACCCAGGAGGCAGAGGTTGCAGTGAGCAGAGATCACGCCACTGTACTTCAGCCTGGGAGATGGAGCGAGACTCCATCTCCAAAAAAAAAAAAAAGAAAGAAAAAAAGAGGTACCATTTTAGATAGTGTGGTGTTAAGTTAAAGCTGTATCTACATATTTTAACTTCAGTGCTGGGAGTGGTAAAAAGGTTAAAAATAAATTAGCTGACGTGTGCCTGTAGTCCCAGCCACTTGGGAGGCTAAGGAGGGAGGATCGCTTGAGCCCAGGAGTAGGAGACTGCAGCAAGACCATGTCTCAAAAAAACAAAACAAAATAAAATAAATAATTGTAACAGCTAATGGAATACAACAGGTGTGAAAGTGAATTCCTGTGTTTTGAAATTGTAAAGAATAAACTGAATAATCACTTGGTGATTGGGTTAGATTAGTGGTTTTGCTGATTAGCCTCAATCAGCAAAATTGAGGCTGATTTTGACCCACAGGGTCAAATGTGGCATCTAGTGGGTAGAGGCCAGGGAGACTGCTAAACATCCTACACAAGAGCCCACATACACACACAACAAATAATTTTCCACCTCGGCCGGGCGCGGTGGCTCACGCCTGTAATCCCAGCACTTTGGGAGGCCGAGGCGGGCGGATCACAAGGTCAGGAGATCGAGACCACGGTGAAACCCCGTCTCTACTAAAAATACAAAAAATTAGCCGGGCGCGGTTGTGGGCGCCTGTAGTCCCAGCTACTCGGGAGGCTGAGGCAGGAGAATGGCGTGAACCCGGGAGGCGGAGCTTGCAGTGAGCCGAGATCGCGCCACTGCACTCCAGCCTGGGCGACAGAGCAAGACTCCGTCTCAAAAAAAAAAAATAAATAAATAAATAATTTTCCACCTCAAAATATCGGTAGTGTCACAGTTGGGAGACTCTGGGTTAAAGAATTTTACAATCCTTTGTAATTGTGAGATTCTCTGATTGTAGGTCTTCTCTTTTTCTGAAGGTTGGGAGTTCCTTGAAAATTACTTTTGTGAGTTTTAAACTTCTCTTCATAACAAGTTTTTATGTCTTAATATGTACATATTTTTATAATAATTATAACAGCTTTCTCTCTTCCTGCTGTATTATAATCACTGCAGAAATGAGTTGTATCATCTCTAAGGAGAACTAGGAACAGCATTGTTCTTCAAATTCTTCTTGAAACTTAGAAATTTATTATTTGTTGTATTTTCCCAGAAAAACCAGCCTATAAAGCTTAATATCCTGGGGAATAATTTGGGAACAGAACCTTAACAGATAAGTGAAGAGACACTCATTTTTATGAAATTGGAATTTTTACCAATAAACTCTTACTGAATGCCAAAGGTATTATTGTTGTGATAGTTAAAAATGCATTTCTTGCCTTCTGGCCTTAAATCTGGCAAGACAGGTTTGTTCCTGTTGTGTGTAAAGCTTCATTCCTTCCTGCGGAGTCAAGTGAGATTTGTTAGATTTGTGCCTTTGTTTTGCCATTTTCTTACATCCATGGTCGTTGCACATATTTCCCGGAAGTGCATACCCAATTAGCATACTTCACTTGTGTTTTCTCTCCATAACAAAGGAGACTCACTGCTGATAAAACTATCAAGATTTCAGGAGTAAATAGCTGTGTTCTAATTGTTCCTTGATTTAGTGAATAATTTCAGTGTGTTCAATTACTGTTCTTCATCTCTTAATTTTGGTTTATTCTTTCTTGTAAATGATTTGTTACATAAAAGAAAGAAAGAAAATAGAATTGTAGACATTAGAATTAGAAAAAAAAACAGTCTTCTGCCCTTTGGTAGGTAAAGTATTAATTTGTATGCCCACTTTAGACTGAAGTAGCACCCACAGCTTGGAACTGGCGGAAGATTTTTCTTTTTTGTTTGTTTGTTTGTTTGTTTTTGAGATGGAGTCTCACACTGTCACCCAGGCTGGAGTGCAGTGGCGCAATCTCGGCTCACTGCAACCTCCGCCACCCGGGTTCAAACGATTCTCCTGCCTCAGCCTCCCGAGTAGCTGAGATTACAGGCACCTGCCACCATGCCCTGCTAAGTTTTGTATTTTTAGTACAGACGGGGTTTCACCATGTTGGCCAGGCTGGACTCTAACTCCTGACCTCGTGATCCACCTGCCTCAGCCTCCCAAAGTGCTGGGATTCCAGGCAGGAGCCGCCGCGCCTGGCCGGAACTGGCAGAAGAGTTACACGGGCTTATAAAAAAGCAGACAATTTTCTTTGTCCTTTGGGCCTGTCAGGGGTTGGTACTCACGAATGGTTTGTGGCATGCTTCTCTCAGTGGAATGCTGACCTTTGCTTGATGATACAGGTTGCAAGTTTTAGTAAAGTTTTGGATTCCCAAGTATTTTGAGTAGCTTCTCTCAGAACCCATAAAATTATAGTGGTTAAAAAGTACTCCTCCATTTATTTTGACTTAGAGGGTGAAAAAAGTACTTGAACTTCTCAGATAAAAAGCTTTGAAATACCAAATGTTCTTACAAGGACTTTATAATCCGTTATGTAAGTAATGTAGTTCATTTTTGTACTTGAGGTTGTCCTTTAGAAGAATCCTTTTAGTTTTTCTGCTTGTGTTAATAATGGGGATAGGAAAGCAGTTTTGTTGTTGTTGTTGTTGTTGTTTAATAAGAAAAGGTCTCACTCTGTTGCCTGGGCTCTGGAGTGCAGTGGCACAATCACAGCTCACTGCAGCCTCAACCTCCTGGGCTGAGGCGATCTTCCCACTTCAGCCTCTTGAGTAGCTGGAACCACAGGAGTGTGCCACCATGCCTGGCTAATTTTTAATATTTTTTTTAGAGATGGAGTCTCCCTCTGTTGCCCAGGCTGCTATTGAACTCCTGGGCTCAAGTGATCCTCCCACATGGGCCTCTCAAAGTGTTTAGATTACAGGCATGAGCCACCACACTGGGTGTGAAAGCAGAATTTTAAAGAATGGTTAGATCTTTATCTTAGTTGCATTGCCCCCTAAGTGTTTTTGTATGTGCCTACCTCTTAAATGAAGAAAATTTTGATTTCTAAAGAATTTATTTAACAGGCAGCATATTTCACTTGTTTAGAAAGGTGGGTGCACTTTGCCTTTCTACCGTATCTGTAGAAGCTTGTAATCTCTGCTCCTGAGCTCTCCTGTCCTCCTTTTCTCTTAAAACAAATGTAGTAGACTGCTCAGTAGCACTTTCTAGTCTGGTTTTTCTGACTGTTAGTTTTTCTCTGTTAAGTGAAGTGTGCATTGCATTGAATAGGAATATGTTCTAAAATCTAGGCAAATAGGAATGTGTTAATATCCTTCTATAATGGCCTCTGGGGCATGGGTGCTTTTGAAAAAATGAGACTAGCAAGACTCTGTAACTAAGGGTTTTTTAGATTATGTATGTATTAGACAATGTATGAATATTTTAAGTTATAACTAAAGATGACTTCTTAATGTTCTGTGAATCTATAAAAATATGACAAATATGACTGATAAAATTATTAGGTGACATCTTTTATTTTGAGAAATGTGCTCTCATAATGCTCCTTAGAGACAAGCAGCAAAATATCTTTAACAACTGTACGCAACCAATGAAAACATTGAATTTGAATCTCTTGGCTGTTTTGTCAAGTTTATCCTTGGTTAGACTGCATTTCCTATATATAATATTTTGAGACTTTTAAATCAAAACTTTATTTCTTCAATTGTCTTTAAATGAATTTTAGTAAAAGACTTCTCTTCCTTAGGATTTTTTTCTCTTGGTTCTTCAGATCTTGAATAGAGCCAGAGAGCTGGATGTGCACTTTTTTACTGAGTTTGTTCATTGCTTCATTTGTTCCACTATTTATTTAACAAATATTTATTTATAAAGTATATACCATGTGTCAGGCACTTTGTTACAATTCTATCTGGTATTTTTTTTTTTAATCATTTCAGGACTGGTGAGGAATATTTTAATATCTCAAGATGGTGTTAAATTGGGATCATGTGTTTTCAAAAAAGAAGCACCTGGCTCATTGTATTGTTCTACTCTGAGGCAACCTTGGGGGGCCAAGATCCCCATCTTTAAGCTTGTAAGGATCATGATGCTTGTGAAGCTGTTTCAGGTGTTTTGTGACACTTAACTGATGCTTGCTGCCTGCCTATCCTAATTCTCTAAGCAATGAGGGACTCTTCAGTGAGCTGTCTCTGTGAAGGCATTTTTAAATGTCACCACTTCCTGTCCCACCCCTGTCACTCATTGTACCAGATCCATACTCACTTCAAACCATGTGAGCTACTTAAGAGTTGTAAATTGTGTGTTTTATCTGATATTGTTATGGACTTAGCATGTTAGGTATAAGCCACTCCCATCTCTAAAGCTGTTACGTTAAAATTATATTTAAAGCTATGACTATATCGCAATTGCTACTTTGAATGGTATGTAAATTGACATATAGATTGCCTATTGTACAAATGAGGGAACTTGTTGCTCTTCATCTGGAGAGGTGCTGCTGCCAGCCATTTTGCTCTCAGCAAAGCTTCCAAATCGCTTCTAACAGTAGTGGCTTGTGTTGTACCCTGGCACAAAGAAACACCTTACCTTAGGTCTCCTAAGAGGTCAGTGACAGAGATATAAATGGAATAATAGTATGTAGCTTTAAAACAGCAAAGCTTAAAAGCTGACATTTTGCTTTCCCTTTTTCTCTCCATCTTTCTTTTTTAAAGGAGTAGTTAACGTGTTGCTAACAACTCCACTCTGGGTGGTAAACACCAGACTGAAGCTGCAAGGGGCAAAATTCAGGAATGAAGACATTGTACCAACGAACTACAAAGGTATCATTGGTAAGTATCTCTTCACAGAATTTCTATTTCAGGGTTTTCTTTCTTCTTTGTATCTGGAATATGTTGCCACATAAAGCTACATAACGTATCCTTTGCCCGCTTTTTGATGGGATGTTTGATTTTTTTTCTTGTAAATTTGTTTAAGTTCTCTGTAGATTCTGGATATTAGCCCTTTGTCACATGGGTAGATTGCAAAAATTTTCTCCCATTCTATAGGTTGCCTGTTCACGCTGATGGTAGTTTCTTTTGCTGTGCAGAAGCTCTTTAGTTTAATTAGATCCCATTTGTCTATTTTGGCTTTTGTTTCCATTGCTTTTACCTAATGTAAATGAGGAGTTAATGGGTGCAGCATGCCAATATGGCACATGTATCTGTATGTAACAAACCTGCATGTTGTGCACATGTACCCTAGAACTTAAAGTATAATTTTTTTAAAAAATAGCTACATAACAGACAACCTCAAATCTCGGCATTCATCAATAACATTTTTTTTTAACACATGTGTCTGTGGATTGACGTGGATTTGGCTCATCTAGGCTGAGCCTAGCCTAACAGTTTCAGTTCACATGTCTCTCCTCTTTCTGGGACGAGCATGAGCATATTCTTCTCATTGTGATGGCAAAAGGTCCAAGAGGACACACCCAACAGTATAAACACCTTTCAACCCTGTTGGCACCTTGTCTGCTGACATCCCAGTGGCCAAAGCACATCACATAGCCAAACCCAAGACCAGGGGTAGAGAATTATGCTGCTCCCAAGGAGTATCAGTGGGAGGGGATGAATATTTTTGAAGAATAATCTATACTTTTTTATTCTAGTGTTGTCTTTGGATAGACACCAGATTGGTATCTGGTATCTTTGAGCTTCTGCCTTTCAATAGTACGACACTGCCAGGTTCTCCTTTCCCATACATCAATCTTTGTAGTGAAATAGTGGTTTTTAAAAGTCAAATCCTGTATAATAAACTCCAGGAAACGATCTTATCTTTTCTTGTACTGGACTTTTTTGTGAAAGATGTGGGCTCACTTCACAGTTTTGTGTAATCCAGAATTCCCAGTGATGCTGATAATGACTTAGGAGAATTGGACGTTCTAACTCCGGATCGTCAGGAACAGTTGCCTGTGATTGAAGTTGGTCTCTCAATAACTTGGTGACTGTCAGTGTCTGATTATCAAAAAGTAATTAACTGATAAACTTGCCCCCAAACTATCATTGCAAGAAATACATCTTGTTTTGTTTTTTTTTTTTTTTTTTTTGAAACGGAGTCTTGCTCTGTCACCCAGGCTGGAGTGCAGTGGTACAATCTTGACTCACTGCAACCTCTGCCTCGCGGGTTCAAGCAATTCTCCTGCCTCAGCCTCCCAAGTAGCTGGGATTACAGGCGCGTGCCACCACACCTAGCTGATTTTTGTATTTTTAGTAGAGACAGGGTTTCACCATGCTGGCCAGGCTGGTCTCGAACTCCTGACCTCGTGATCCACCCGCCTCAGCTTCCCAAAGTGCTGGGACTACAGGCATGAGCCATTGTACCCAGCTGCCAGAAGGAAATCTTTATAGAACCAGTATGGTTTGTGTTCTGGGTACATTTGAACGGAATTCACGTTGTCTTCTCTAGTTAGGGGGTTGTCATCATGCTTTTCAAAAGTCCCTGATTTCTTGTTTAGATGCTTTTCATCAGATCATTCGAGATGAAGGAATCTCGGCTTTATGGAATGGCACATTTCCCTCATTGCTGTTGGTCTTCAATCCTGCCATCCAGTTCATGTTCTATGAAGGTTTAAAACGGCAGCTTTTAAAGAAACGGATGAAGGTAATCCCTGATTTTGAAAGCAGTAAAATAATTCTCTCTGACACCTTCTTGTTGACTTGATTGATATGGTTTGTTCTTTCTTTGCTTTCCAGCTTTCTTCCTTGGATGTGTTCATCATTGGTGCAGTAGCCAAAGCGATTGCCACCACGCTCACCTATCCCATGCAGACGGTACAGTCAATTCTGAGGGTGAGTGCTGGAGTTCTTTTCGCATCTAGTCAAACAGCATTCTAATATATGTGGTCTCTTGATTTAAAATAGTGTTAATAAAGCAATAAAGCAGTTAGTTGGTATGCCAGAGTATTCCTTATCCATTTATTTTTCTTTTCTTTTCTTTTTTTGAGACAGGATCTCCCTCTGTCACCCATGCTGGAGTACTGTGGTGCGACATGGGTCTCTATAGCCTCGACCTCCTAGGCACAAGCAGTCCTCCTGCCTCAGCCGCCCAAGTAGCTGAGACTACAGGCATACACCACCTTGTCCAGCTAATTAAAATTTTTTTTTTCTGGCCGGGCGCGGTGGCTCACGCCTGTAATCCCAGCACTTTGGGAGGCCGAGGCGGGCGGATCACAAGGTCAGGAGATCGAGACCACGGTGAAACTCCGTCTCTACTAAAAATACAAAAAATTAGCCGGGCGGCCGGGCGCGGTGGCTCAAGCCTGTAATCCCAGCACTTTGGGAGGCCGAGACGGGCGGATCACAAGGTCAGGAGATCGAGACCATCCTGGCTAACACGGCGAAACCCCGTCTCTACTAAAAACACAAAAAATTAGCCGGGCGAGGTGGCGGCGCCTGTGGTCCCAGCTACTCGGGAGGCTGAGGCAGGAGAATGGCGTGAACCCGGGAGGCGGAGCTTGCAGTGAGCTGAGATCTGGCCACTGCACTCCAGCCTGGGCGACAGAGCGAGACTCCGTCTCAAAAAAAAAAAAAAAAAAAAAAAATTAGCCGGGCGTGGTTGTGGGCGCCTGTAGTCCCAGCTACTTGGGAGGCTGAGGCAGGAGAATGGCGTGAACCTGGGAGGCGGAGCTTGCAGTGAGCCGAGATCGCGCCACTGCACTCCAGCCTGGGCGACAGAGCGAGACTCCGTCTCAAAAAAAAAAAAAAAAAAAATTTTTTTTTCTGAAGATGAGGTCTCACCATGTTTTCCAGGCTTGTCTCAAAGTCCTGGACTAAAGCGATCCTCCTGCCTTGGCCTTCCAAAGTGCTGGGATTATAGGCATGAACCATTGTGCCTGGCCCCCATTTTTTTATTTGATATTCTGCTTAACTAGGCTGGCTGTCATTGGTTTAGAATGAAGTTTGCATTTGTGATTTCTTAGGTAACATAATGTCTCAGAAAACACAAATGTGGAGACAAGTTCTTTAAAGACCTCAGGAAAGCATAACTTTGCTTCCTTTTCATTCAAGTTTATTGGTTTGGTGCCCCAGGGGGGATTATCCTTTACAAAGTCAGAGGCTGATTCCTTTAGTTCACTCAGGAAGAATGAATGATTTAGCTTTTCTGAAGCACTCTCAAATTTCTGTTTTTTAATTCATTCAGTTATTTATCTGTTCAAATATTTACTAAGCATCTACACTGTGGGAGGAACTGGGCATGCAGTGGTAAATAAAAGTCATAATCCCTGTCCTCATGGAGCTAGTGGAAGTTAGAATGAACAGGTAAACAAGCAAAATAAATAGGTAATTACAAATTGAAAAAAGAGCTATAAAGGAAATTATTTACTGGAGAGGGGCATGGTGGGGATCTTCTTAGATAGCATGATTGGAGGTGGGCTTCTTTGAGAAGGGATGTTTAAATCAAGATGCAAAGGAGGGTAAGGCCCTAGCCAGGCACAGTGGAGGAAAGTGCATTCCAGGCAGGGGGAGCATGATGTGTGTATTAGTCTTTTCTCATGCTGCTCTAAAGGACTGCCTGAGACTGGGTAATTTGTAAAGGAAAGAGATTTAATTGACTCACGTTTCAGCATGGCTGGGAGGCCTCAGGAAACTTACAATCATGGCAGAAGGGGAAGCAAACATGTCCTTCTTCACATGGCTGCAGCACGGACAAGTGCAGGGGGAACTCCTCCTATAAAACCATCAGATCTCGTGAGACTTACTACCACAAGAACAGTATAGGGGAAACCGCCCCCATAATTCAGTTATCTCCACCTGGCCCTGCCCTTGACATGTGGGGATTATTACAATTCAAGGTGAGATTTGGATGGGGACACAGCCAAACCATATCAATGTACTAAGAATTTGGTGCATCCTAGGGACTGAAAGAAGGCCTCTATGGCAGTAGAGTGGCTCAGGGTGAGATTACAAGAGTAGCAGGGAAACCGTAGGTGAGGAATGTGGATTTTTTATCCTCAGCACTGGAAGCTGAGAATATGTGATGGGAAGGGCTTTAAGCTGGAGAATATGTGCTGTGATTTACAATTGGAGAAGATTGTTGTGGCTATGATGTGGTGAACTGGTCAGAAAGCTAAGAGAGAAAGCCAGGGGCAATCTAGTAGGAGGCCATTTCAGTAATACAGGCGAGAGAGGATGGTGGCCTGGACCATGGTGGCGGCACTAAAGAGGAGAGGAATAGGATAAGGACAGATGCAAGATCTGTTTTGGAGAAAAATTTCAAAAGGCTTGTTGCTAGATAAAATAGGGGTGTTTAGTGAGAGTATTCCAGTTCAGAAAAATTAGTACTTTCTGTTAAAAGCATTTTTACTAATGTATTATTTTAAAATTGGTACTTAATATAAGGGAATTCAGTAGCATCCTTGTAAATGTATTTTAACACTTTTATAATGTAAACACATAATGTGAAGAGCTTAGACTGCAGAGGTCCTAAATGATTCGTTTCTCAGAATTTCCTAAAGAAGTGGAAGTTACTACCATCAATATCTAAATCATCATCCTGGGCATATTTTTTTATTTTGAGGTAGAATTTTCCTATACATTTCTATAAAATGAAAATTACTATGCTTGCTTCATTGAAAACTTTTTCTTAGGTTGGACGTGGTAGCTCACGCCTGTAATCCCAGCACTTTGGGAGGCCAAGGCTGATGGATCATTTGAGGTCAGAAATTTGAGACCAGCCTGGCTAACATGGTGAAACCACGTCTCTACTAAAAATACAAAAATTAACCAGGCGTGGTGGTACATGTCTATAATCCCAACTACTCGGGAAGCTGAGGCAGGAGAATTGCTTAAACCTGGGAGGTGGAGCCAAAATTGCGCCACTGCACTCTAGCCTGGGTGGCAGAGTGAGAAGATGTCTCAAAAAAAAAAAAAAGAAAAGAAAAGAAAAATTTTTCTTATTTTCGCTTATTTAATTGAAATATTTCACTCAGTTGAAAAATACAGGTTTAATGAAATCTATGGTACTGGCCGGGCGCGGTGGCTCAAGCCTGTAATCCCAGCACTTTGGGAGGCTGAGACGGGTGGATCACGAGGTCAGGAGATCGAGGCCATCCTGGCTAACACGGTGAAACCCCGTCTCTACTAAAAAATACAAAAAACTAGCCGGGCGTGGTGGCGGTGCCTGTAGTCCCAGCTACTCGGGAGGCTGAGGCAGGAGAATGGCGTGAACCCGGGAGGCGGAGCTTGCAGTGAGCTGAGATCCGGCCACTGCACTCCAGTCTGGGCGACAAAGCGAGACTCTGTCTCAACAACAACAACAACAAAAAAAAAAAAAAAAGATACTGCTCCAACATAATATCCTCTCCAGGTAGTAATGAAGATTTTTAAAAGCAGCAACAGTACTTACTTTTTTTTCCCTCTTTCCTCAGTTTGGGCGTCATAGACTAAACCCAGAAAACAGAACATTGGGAAGTCTTCGGAATATTCTCTATCTTCTTCACCAACGAGTAAGGTGAGCTTTGCAGATGCCTCGCATCCCGTGCTCTCCTTCAGCAGCCGTCTCTGCCAGGGACGGCATTTCCCTCTCTCACACTACTGCCTCGGTCCAAAACCTTTCCCTTGCTTGCTGTGCTTAGACGTTTCCCATTTTAGGAGCCTAGTACAGTATGACAGTATTTTGGGAAATTATGGAAAAGTTCAGGTTGTTATTCTTTGTTAGTTACAAATATACAGAACTCCTGGCCGGGCGCGGTGGCTCAAGCCTGTAATCCCAGCACTTTGGGAGGCCGAGACGGGCGGATCACAAGGTCAGGAGATAAAGACCATCCTGGCTAACCCGGTGAAACCCCGTCTCTACTAAAAAATACAAAAAACTAGCCGGGCGAGGTGGCGGGCGCCTGTAGTCCCAGCTACTCGGGAGGCTGAGGCAGGAGAATGGCGTAAACCTGGGAGGCGGAGCTTGCAGTGAGCTGAGATCCGGCCACCGCACTCCAGCCTGGGCGACAGAGCGAGACTCCGTCTCAAAAAAAAAAAACAAAAAACACAAATATACAGAACTCCTTCAGAAAGAGAACCCTTCTATACTCCAGTCACCCTGAGTGGTGCTTTCATCAGTGGCATATCCTATGACCCCTCTTAGCAATGTAACATCTGCCTATAGAATAGGAGTACTGGAGAAGGGAGGGGGCAGTGGAAAAAGTAATAATAGTGATGATGATGATGATGGTAAGAGTAGCTAACATTTTCACTGGAGCTAGAGGCTACACGTAGGTAATCGCAATCCTAACAGTAGCTCTGTGAGTTAAGAACTATTGCCATTTCCTGTTTCATTTAAAGAAACTGACATTTAGTGAAGTCAGGTATGTCAGGGACCTCCTTTGAAGCAGAAGCTCTTATAACTTTATTAGTGTTCCTAGATACAAGATATTTTGTTTTTTTGTTTTGTTTTGTTTTGTTTTGTTTGAGACTGAGTCGGGCTCTGTCGCCCAGGCTGGAGTGCAGTGGCCTGATCTCAGCTCACTGCAAGCTCCGCCTCCCGGGTTTACGCCATTCTCCTGCCTCAGCCTCCCGAGTAGCTGGGACCACAGGCGCCCGCCACTTTGCCCGGCTAGTTTTTTGTATTTTTTAGTAGAGATGGGGTTTCACCGTGTTAGCCAGAATGGTCTCGATCTCCTGACCTCGTGATCCGCCCGTCTCGGCCTCCCAAAGTGCTGGGATTACAGGCTTGAGCCACCGCGCCCGGCCACAAGATATTTTGAAAATAAATTTGTTATTAAAATAAAATGTGCAGCTGGGCACAGTGGCTCATGCCTGTAATACCAACACTTTGTGACGCTGAGACAGGAGGATGACTTGAGGCCAGGAGTTCAAGACCAGCCTGGGCAAAGTAGTGAGATCCTGTCTCTACAAAAAATATTTACAAAATTAGCCAAGCATGTGGTACACATGTGTAATCACAGCTACACATGAGGTGAGGCAGGAGATTCACTTGAGCCCGACAGATCGAGGCTATGCTGGGTTATGATGGCACCACTGTACTCCAGCCTGGGCTATAGAGGCAAGACCTTGCCTCAAAAAAAAAAAAAAAAAAAGAACATTCAAGGGACTAAACGATAAAATTAGGCTGGCATGGTGGCACACATCTATAATCCCAGCACTTTGGGAGTCCGAGGCAGGCAGATTGCTTTAACTCAGGAGTTTGATAACAGCCTGGACAACATAGTGAGACCCTGTCTCAACACAAATATAAAATTAGCTAGGCGTGCTGGTGCATACCTGTAGTCCCAGCTGCCCAGGAGGCTGAGGTGGAAGGATTGCTGGAACCCAGGAGGTTGAGGCTGCAGTGAATCGTGATTGTGCCACTGCACTCTAGCCTGAGCAGCAGAGTGAGACCTTCTATCAAAAAATAAAATACAATAAAAGACAAAGAATAGGTATAAAGTAAAAAATAAATACTTACTATATCAAGTATTGGGAGGGATGTTGGAGCAGCCAGAACTTACTTTCTTTTTTTTTTTTTTTTTTGAGACGGAGTCTCGCTCTGTCGCCCAGGCTGGAGTGCAGTGGCGCGATCTCGGCTCACTGCAAGCTCCGCCTCCCGGGTTCACGCCATTCTCCTGCCTCAGCCTCCCGAGTAGCTGGGACTACAGGCGCCCACAACCGCGCCCGGCTAATTTTTTGTATTTTTAGTAGAGACGGGGTTTCACCGTGGTCTCGATCTCCTGACCTTGTGATCCACCAGCCTCGGCCTCCCAAAGTGCTGGGATTACAGGCGTGAGCCACCGCGCCCGGCCACAGAACTTACTTTCTCATGCTCCTGGTGGGAATATAGAATGGTACAGCTGCTTTGGAAGGCAATTTGGCATTTTCTTTAAAAAATTTATATGTACCACACCTATTATAGGACCCAGCCATCCACTTCAGGGTATTTACCCAAGAGAAATGAAAGCATATGTCTACACAAAAGCTTGTATACAGATGTTATTAATGGCTTTTTTTTTTTTATTTTTTAATTTTTGATTTTTGTGGGTACATAGCAGGTGTATATTTTTGAGGTACGTGAGATGTTTTGATACTGGCATGCAAAGCATAATAATCACATCATGGAAAATGGGGTATCTATCCTCTCAAACATTTATTCTTTTTGTTACAAACCGTCCTATTATACTCTTTTAGTTATTTTTAAATGTACAATTAAATTATTATTGACTCTAGTCACCTGTTGTGCTAGCAAATACAAGGTCTTATTCAAACTCTCTATTTTTGTACTCATTAACCATCCCCGCCTTCCGCCCGACACTACTCTTCCCAGTAGTCTCTGGGAACCATCCTTCTACTCTTTATCTCCATGAGTTCAATTGTTTTGATTTTTAGGTCCCACAAATAAGTGAGAACATGCGATATTTGTCTTTCTGTGCCTGGTTTGTTTCACTTAGCAGAATGACCTCCAGTTCCATCCATGTTGTTACAAATGACAAGCTCTCATTCTTTTTGACGGCCGAATAGTACTGCATTTTATATAAGTACCACATTTTCTTTATCCATTTATCTGTTGATGGACATGTAGATTGCTTCCAAATTTACGACATTATTTGTAAGAACCAAAATCTGTGGCTGGGTGCGGTGGCTCACACCTGTAATCCCAGCACTTTGGGAGGCCGAGGCGAGCAGATCACGAGGTCAGGAGATCAAGACCATCCTGGCTAACATGATGAAACCCCGTCTCCAGTAAAAATACAAAAAAAAGGCCGGGCGCGGTGGCTCACGCCTGTAATCCCAGAACTTTGGGAGGCCGAGATGGGTGGATCACAAGGTCAGGAGATCGAGACCATCCTGGCTAACGTGGTGAAACCCGTCTCTACTAAAAATACAAAAAATTAGCCAGGCGTGGTAGTGGGCGCCTGTAGTCCCAGCTACTTGGGAGGCTGAGGCAGGAGAATGGTGTGAACCCGGGAGGCGGAGCTTGCAGTGAGCGCAGATCACACCACTGCACTCCAGCCTGGGCGATAGAGCGAAACTCCGTCTCAAAAAAATAAATAAATAAAAATAAATTAGCCAGGCGTGGTGGCGCATGCCTTTAGTCCCAGCTACTCGGGAGGCTGAGGCAGGAGAACGGCTTGAACCCAGGAGGCGGAGGTTGCAGTGAGCCAAGATCTCGCCACTGCACTCCAGCCTGGGTGACTGGCATCCTCCTCTTCCTCATCTGGGAGCTTGTGAGAAATGCACATTCTTGGGCTGGGTGCAATGGCTCACACCTGTAATCCCAGCACTCTGGGAGGCCGAGGCTTGGAGGATCACGTGAACGTAGGAGTCGGAGACCAGCATGGGCAACATAGTGAGACCCTGTCTCTAGTAAAAAGAAGAAATGCAAATTCTTGAATTTCATCCCAAACTTAGTTAATCAGAAACTCTGGGAATTGACCCAGCGATGTATGTTTTAAGAAGCCTTTCAGGTGATTTGGATGCCTGCTAAATTTGAAAACCACCGAGTGAGAGGATGAAATGTATGGGAAGTTTGAGAATCAGGTAGCTTTTCATTTTTCTCTTTCGTTATATTGAGCTGAAATGATCTAAACATATTGGTAGCTGTCCTGCCATTTAGGGACTAAGTTGAAATAACTGAATTAGCATTAAAGTGAAGATCCAGAAGTTCTTAGTTAGATCACAGATTTTGCCATTAAGATGGTTTCAGGAGGTTTCAGGATCTGCATCCTCAGTGGGATACTGTCAACATTCTGCTAATTAATGGTGACTATAAAGACAAAGTATTAGTGGTTCATGAATACTAAACTTTCATCAGTCCCCAAATACCTTTAAAGGTAAGAAGTACTTTGACAGCAGAAGTCTGTGTTGAATCTAAAACCTCCACTGCTTGTTCTCATCAAAGTGCTTTGCTATCTAGGCAGCATGTTCTCTGATGCAGGAGCTGAGTTCTGTTTTTTCAAACCTCTTTCCCTTTAGGCGTTTTGGAATACTGGGACTCTACAAAGGCCTGGAAGCCAAACTGCTGCAGACAGTCCTCACTGCTGCTCTCATGTTCCTTGTTTATGAGAAACTGACAGCTGCCACCTTCACAGTTATGGGGCTAAAGCGTGCACACACACACTGAGATGCCTTCCCATGAAAAATTCCGAAGATGCTCAAGAGGGAGGTTTCCTCGTGAGTGAAGAGAAATGATTCTCCTTTGACTCTGGCTCCTCCCACCACAAATGTTACCCTCTTTGGCTTGAAAAGCATCCAAGGGTGTACAGGGAGTATGGCAAACTGGACCTGTTGTCACCTTAATTGTCATGCTGACTGGTGGCAGTTGGACTAATATGAAAAAAACATTGTTGAAAACCTAAAAATGAAAGTTTGTGAGTGTTTATTGGTTTTCTTAAGAGAAATGGACTATTTTGCTCTCATGTGTAATATTTTCTATTTAAATTTTTCTTAAATATACCAGCTGTTTTCTTTCCCTGAACTCCCCCAGGTTCTAGGACAAATTTAATAACGTGTAATTCTCCTCAAATACTTTTGTATGTCTCAGTGTTGGCGTTTTCCTCCCTAAAACTAACATTAAGGCTGTGCCACGGGCATGACTTGATTTTTGTTGGGCTTTTGTTTTCCTGCCTAAGGAGAGGTGTCTTTTTAGGATATGAGTGATTTATTTTGCGAAATGAAAATTGTTCATCCAAAACGATTCTCTTATAAACTATTGGTAAATGTCACTTATTCATTAGTGTTTGACATAATTTTTAGAATATTTATTTTGAATCAATACTTTCATTATGAAAGACTTGAAGTTTTGTGTCCATCCTTGCAAGCCCTGGTCAGTCAAGTCCCAATAAATGGTCAGCACAAAAAAGATACTCTTGAAAATTGCTCTTCATTAAGGTATTACGTTGAGTTTGCAACCAGATGGGAAAAATCACAAAAATGAGAAGAGGGGGAGCAGGTATCTTGTTGAGGTCTGGAATATTATCTCCCGTTATAAACTTGGTGTAGGCTGTATATTTTGAAAATAAACATCTGGTTGAGGTTATTTCATTTGGAAACCTTCCTTAGAGTCCTATTGCTCAGTGTAGTCCATCAGACAATGACACTGCCGCGAGCTTGCTGGGCATGCAACCCAGAGTTTCTGAATCCTGCTCCGTATTTTAACATCCCTGGGGGATTCTTAGCCACATTAAAGGTCCAGAGACCATAGGACCCCCTGACCCACCAGAAGTGATTGGTTTCAATTATGGACATCAAGATAAAGATTTTTCTCAAACGAAAGAGATTAATGTATTCAAACAACCTCTGAAAAATCTAGGAGTCCTATGTCATCTTTTGCTTTCTACTCACAGCACGTTGTTTAGGTGGTAGGGCTTTTATTATGTGGCTAGGAGTGGATTTAGATATCTCGACCCACTCAAGAAGCAAATTTTCTTGACATTAGTAGAGCAGTTCTTTGGATTTCTGTGACTTCGTGTTTGTCCCTATAACAAAATGGCAGGTTTTTTATTTATAAGTCCATGATTCAGTCAGAGAGAGTAATAATGAAATACTTCATTCTTTAGGATTTAATTCAATTTTGAGAGCGGAAATTTCCTTCTCTAATTTCCTCTTTAGTCCCTGTGGTAATTTCAAAGTATATGATTGTTAAAGATCATCGTATTGTTCTAGCAAACAAAAATTAGCAGGAGCTAATAATCTGGGAAGAGGACTGAACATTCATCCCCTATTTAAGTCAGAGAATTGAAGACAGAATTGTTTTTACTACTTTTTAATTTTACTTTAAGGTTTTTATGTGCCTGTGGCAGACCTTGGGTGGGAAGTACAACATTATTTTGATTTCTGAATAGGAGAAGAATGATCATAAAGGTGCCATGTGTGTTTTCATTATTGTTTTAATTATGCTGTTCCCTTTGGAACTTGAATTTTGAGCTCAGAATACTGCGAGTTGGTCTGTTAGGATAATTTCCAATTCAAATTATATAGCTCTATTAGCTATTTATGATGTGAGAATGTGTTTGATGCTTCTCTTTTTCTGATTTTATGAGGAAACAATTTAACATTGAGTTATGTTCCTTATGGAAATTTATAGACTCACCAGTTGAAACTAGTTAGTAACCCACCTAGTTTTGTAACCATAATTTGTTTGAGAAAACTGAAGAGCTGAAGTCTGTACTAGGGAAAAGGGAATTTTTTATTTTTGATACTTTGTGCAGTTTCTCTAGAATATGAGAATTAAGAACCTTAGGGATTGTATTAGTGTCACCGCAGTAGAAAATTTAATTTCTGTAAGTATTTAATGTGTGTTTTGAAGCGGGCACTGTCATATTTCTACCCTTGTCTATTCTACAGTTAAGTAAGAAATGCAGAAATAGATCTGTCATAAGAACATATTCAATGGGAGTTAGAAATCTTGGGTTTTATTCCCATCTCTGTTGCTGACTAGCATTTTACGCCATCTCTTTGTAATTTGCTGTTTGATAAGTGGAGATAATACTCTCCACTTCAGAGGACGTTTGAGAGCTAATGATGTCAGCCAAATCCCTTGGTGACTGTGGAATAGGGAAGATCTGAGTGAAACTTTAGACAGTACCTAGATTTATATAGCAATTTCCCTTTTGAAAGCTTATATACTTTCTCATTTTATAATCCTAATATTTCTGTGAAATAGGTAGGGACAAGTAACAATATCCCCATTTAACTAGCAAGGAAATTGAGAGAAAACTATCAAACGACTTGCCTCTTTAGAAGCAGGACTAGAGTTTGAGTTTCCTGCAATCTAGTGTAATGATTAAGAGAATGGGTTCTGGAATTAGATAGACCTAGGTGCAAACTTGTCCTACTCCTTACCAGCTGTGGGAACTAAGCAGTTACTGAGCTTTTATGAAACTTGGTTTCTTCAACTATGAAATGGAGATCTTGATAAACCTACCTCATAGGGTGATTGTGAGGATTAAATGAGATCATATACGTAAGTCGCTTAGCACAGGGCTTGCCACATGAGAGGAGCTAGATAAATGTTGGTGACAACTATTATGATATCATTGTTACTGGTTAGGGATATGGCTATTTGAATAGATGTATCTGTGGTTTAGTGGAAGGCACTCTGGATTTTGAGCCAGATCTGGTTCCAGTTTTCATTCCGTCACTTTATTAGCATTTGCAGCTACAGACAAATCACTTGACCTTTTGAGCTTCCGGGTCTTCATCTGTCAGGTAGAAATGATGACCTCTCAAAGCCGTTCTGATGATTAACAGCTGTAGATACGGGAGAGCATCTGGCACGGTACAGGGCATATCTATGTGCTTAATAAAAGCTGTTTGAACCAAGCAAATGAACTAGGTTTTGCTTTGGGGCAGCTTTTCCACTTTCCGTTTGTTTTAATTGTGAACATTTCTTTTTTGGGAACTTTCCTTTGTTGTATCTTCTCAAAAAAAGCCAAATCCAGTAATTCTATATTTTATTTAGTAGTCAAGTTTCCCAGACACTTATCAGTTAATCAGTAAAACATGAGCTGGTTTAATGGCAGCGTCACTGACTGAGCTAGTGACTCACCTTGGCTCTTTTGAAAAGCTAAAGAATGGTGACTTGAGGCCGGGCGCGGTGGCTCAAGCCTGTAATCCCAGCACTTTGGGAGGCCGAGACGGGCGGATCACGAGGTCAGGAGATCGAGACCATCCTGGCTAACACGGTGAAACCCCGTCTCTACTAAAAAATACAAAAAACTAGCCGGGCGCGGTGGCGGGCGCCTGTAGTCCCAGCTACTCAGGAGGCTGAGGCAGGAGAATGGCGTGAACCCGGGAGGCGGAGCTTGCAGTGAGCTGAGATCCGGCCACTGCACTCCAGCCTGGGCGGCAGAGCGAGACTCCGTCTCAAAAAAAAAAAAAAAAAAAAAAAAGAATGGTGACTTGAGGAGCCAAATGCCACACACCTAAGAAGAGCCCTTCTCTGGGCAAGTGAATTAATTACTTGCCTGACAGTGTGGAATGTCACCAGAATACCCAACATACACAAAGCCTCATTTGTAGGATATTTATGTGTGCACTAAAAGTGGCTGATTGAGGCCAGGCACCAGGGCTCACACCTGTAATCCCAACACTTTGGGAGGCCAAGGCAGGAGGATCTCTTGAGTCCAGGACTTCGAGACCAGCCTGGGCAACATAGTAAGACCCCGTCTCAATTGCTTAAAAAAAAAAAAATCAGCTGGGCACCACAGTTCATGCCTGTAGTCCTAGCTTCTTGGAAGGCTGAGGTGAGAAGATCGCTTGAGCCCAGGAGGCAGAGGTTGCAGTGAACTGTGGTCGCACCACAGCACTCCAGCCTGGGTGACAGAGCAAGAGCCTTTACCCCGCACCCCCCACCCACCACAAAAAAGTGACTGATTGAGAACCTGATTGTTTTGTTTTGTTTTCTTTTGCTTTTTGAGACGGAGTCTCCCTCTGTCACCAGGCTGGAGTGCAGTGGCGCAATCTCAGTTCACTGCAAGCTCCGCCTCCCAGGTTCACGCCATTTTCCTGCCTCAGCCTCCCGAGTAGCTGGGACAACAGGTGCCTGCCACTACGCCCGGCTGATTTTTTTTTTTTTTTTTTTTCAATTTTTAGTAGAGACGGGGTTTCACCGTGTTAGCCAGGATGGTCTCGATCTCCTGACCTCATGATCCGCTCGCCTCGGCCTCCCAAAGTGCTGGGATTACAGGTGTGAGCCACCAAGCCCGGCCTGTTTTGTTTTGTTTCGTTTTGTTTGTTTTGTTTTGCCTTCACAGGAGCAGTGGGAGGGCTTTATTACTATGTAAATTGAAGGTTAGTGCTGATCTTTCTGGGACATACTTGTTGCCCCTGAAAAGTGCATTCAGTGGGCTTAATGAGCAAAAAAAAAAGTTTTCTAGAGGCTAAGTGAGAGAAGAAGGAAAACTACTAAAGACAGAGTGAAAAAGAAATTAGGAGATGGTATGAGAGTCAAGGAAAGGGAGAGACCAGTGCCTACCACAACACTCAAAGAGATGTTCAAAAAATGTGTGGCAGGTACATACTGGACAGTGAACTGTGGGACCCAGCAAATGGGGTTCAGTCTGTAATGACATTGAAAAGGAAGGAGAAATCTGTTTGAAACCAGTTATAGAGCATGAGAGTGGGTCCTGAAACTTCCATGCAAGAAACTGAATGCCCACTAAATGCTAGTTACAATTAATTTATATACATCTTGATATCCTTGTAACAACTCCAGCGTATGGAGTTTATTTCCATTAACAGATGAAGTAGTTGAAGCTTAAAGGGTAATTTATCTACAGTCACACGTGTCATGAATAGGGGTAGGGATTCCTAGTTGAGGCTGACTTTTTACCCTGCCATACTACATTCTTCAGATGTCCTTAAAAGTAAGCCATCTAGACCGGGCGCGGTGGCGCATGCCTGTAATCCCAGCACTTTGGGAGGCCAAGGCGGGCAGATCACCTGAGCAGGAGTTCAAGACCAGCCTAACCAACATGGTGAAACCCTGTCTATACTAAAAATACAAAAATTAGCTGGGTGTGGTGGTGGGCGTCTGTAATCCCAGCAACTTGGGAGGCTGAGGCAGGAGAATCGCTTGAACCCAGGAGGCGGAGGTTGCAGTGAGCCGAGATCATGCCACTGCACTTCAGCGTGGATGACAGAGCAAGACTCCATCCCCCACAAAAAAAAATAACCTTCGTTTATTTCTTTGCTTTAATTGGAGTCACCAAAATGATCTACCCTAAGGGCACTGCTTATGTAATCGTGTCACGTGCAGCTTATGTAATCGTGTCACGTGCACCTCATTCTTGTTTTGCTTTGGTTTCTGTAGAACCCACTGGCAAACTGGATGGCCAGTCAAGTAGGTGGTTCCCTGTGTGGGTATCATATGGAGGACCTTCTTAAATTGCAAATTCCTCTTCTAAGAATAATGTTATATTCATTTAAGAAGTCATTTTTGATTGTCTGCCATATCCAAACACTATGCAAATTGCTGGGATTATACAGATGAATAATAGTCTCTGCCCTCATGTATCTCATTGTTCAGCGTGGGAGTCAGACAAAAACAACTTAAAATTGTACCGCTGGTGAGTTCTGATGAGAAATGTGCTGTAAACATTCAGGAGTTGCTCTGAGAGCATGAGGAAGCGGGACCTAACTCTGTTGAACTGTGGGACCAGAAGGCGACATTTGAACTAGAAACACACCAAGCAGTGGGTGGAGGACCTCCACAGGAAATAAATAGCATATGCAAAGTAGGAAGAGGATGATACTTTATTATTTGTGCATTAGTCTGAATGAGATCCAGAAGCTTTCCAACCTGGACCTCTGGATTGAACAAATACTGAAGCAGAGGAGAAGAAACAGCATCAGGTCACACAGGGCCTGCAACGAGGGAGGAGGAGTGATTAGGACCCCCATTCTACTTAGCAGTTATGTCTACATGTAGACTTGGGAAGGAAGATGAGGTGCTTGTACTCTAAGAATTTAGAATCTAGGTCAGGTGTTACGGCTCTTGCCTTTAACCCCAGCACTTTGGGATGCCAAGGCTGGTGGATCACATGAGCCCAGGAATTTGAGACCAGCCTGGCCAACATGGCAAAACTCTTCCTCTACAAAAAATACAAAGCCAGGCATGGTAGTGCACGCCTGTAGTCCCAACTACTTACG
Source organism: Macaca nemestrina (assembly GCF_043159975.1). Classification (NCBI taxonomy): domain Eukaryota; kingdom Metazoa; phylum Chordata; class Mammalia; order Primates; family Cercopithecidae; genus Macaca; species Macaca nemestrina. The sequence goes on along the minus strand of NC_092139.1, from coordinate 108,432,167 downwards.
AGGCTGAGGTGGGAGGAACATCTGAACCCAGGAGGCAGAGGTTGCAATGAGCCGTGGTCGCACCACTGCACTCCAGCCTGGGCGACAGAACAAGACCCCATCTCAAAAAAAAAAAAAAAAAAAAAAAGGGGGCCCGGTGGCTCATGCCTGTAATCCCAGCACTTTTGGAGGACAAGGCCGGGGGATCACTTTAGGCCAGGAGTTTGAGATTAGCCTGGCCAACAAGGAGAAACCCCATCTCTACTGAAAATGCAAAAGCTAGGTAGATTTGGTGGCAGGCACCTGTAATCCCAGCTATTCGGAAGGCTGAGGCAGGAGAATCACTTGAACCCAGGAGGTGGAGGCTGCAGTGAGATCATGCTGGGTGACTCTGTCTCAAAAAAATAATAATAATTAAATCTAACTTTATTTCATTTATTTTTGTAGAGATCTTACTATGTAGAGGTTTTACTATGTTGCCCAGGCTGGTCTCACCTGGACTCAAGCAATCCTCCCGCCTTGGCCTCCCAAAGTGCTGGGAGTAGACATGAGCCACCATGCCTGGCCCAAAATCTAATTTTAAATATACTTTAAAAATTAGACATAGGACTAGGCGACAGAGTGAGACCCTGCCTCAAAAAAAAAAATAATAATGAGACATAGCATTAATTGTTCCGTTTTACCTTTATGAAGATTGACCAGGAAGAACAGTTTAGGCTTACTATCAAGGTCTGGAATTGGATTTATCTTGACTAATACAGAAATGTTTACTTGGAAACTAGTACAGAGATTAGATGAGGTTTTTTTTTTTTTTCTGCTCCTAATTTGTGTGTGTGTCTGGGTGTGTGTGTGGTAAAATACACATGGCATACCATCTTAACCATTTTTTTTTTTTTTTTTTTGAGCCAGAGTTTCACTGTTGTTGCCCAGGCTGGAGTACAATGGCACAATCTCGGCTCATCACAACCTCCGCCTCCCGGGTTCAAGTGATTCTCCTGCCTCAGCCTCCCCAGTAACTGGGATTACAGGCCTGCGCCACCACGCCCGGCTAATTTTGTATTTTTAGTAGAGATGGGGTTTCTCCATGTTGGTCAGGCTGGTCTCGAACTCCCAACCACAGGTGATCCACCCGCCTTGGTCTCCCAAAGTGCTGGAATTAGAGGCGTGAGCCACCGCACCCAGCCCCATCTTAACCATTTTTAAGTGTAGAGTTCAGTAGCATATAATATATTCATAATATTGTTCAACCAACAGCACCATTCATCCTAGAACTCTTCATCTTGTAAAACTGAAACTCTATGCCCATTAAACACTAACTCTCCACTCCCCACCTTCCCCTGTCCCCTGGCAGCCACCATTCTAGTTTCTTGAAGTCTCTATGATTTTTGACTACTGTAAGTACCTCATCTAAGTGGAATCCTACGGTATTTGTCTTACTGTGACTGGCTTATTTCACTCAGCATAATGTTCTCAAGGTTCACCTGTGTTGTAGCATAGGTCAGCATTGCCTTCCTTTTTGAGGTTGAATAATATTCCACTGTATGTATACCACATTTTGCTTCTCTAGGGACATTTCGGTTGCTTCCACATTTTAGCTATTGTGAATAATGCTGCTATGCACATGGATATACAAATATCTCTTTGAAACCTTGCTTTTAATTCTTTCGGACACATACCTAGAAGTAAAATTGCTGGATTGTATGGTAATTCTATCTTTAATTTTTTTTTTTCTGAGACAGTCTTGCTCTGTCACCTAGGCTGGAGTGCAATGGCGCAATCTCAGCTCACGGCAACCTCCACCTCCTGGGTTCAAGCAATTCTCCTGCCTCAGCCTCCCAAGTAGCTGGGATTACAGGTACCTGCCACCACGTCTGGCTGATTTTTTTTTATTTTTTTTTATTTTATTTTTTTGAGATGGAGTCTCACTCTGTCGCCCAGGCTGGAGTGCAGTAGCCGGATCTCAGCTCACTGCAAGCTCCGCCTCCCGGGTTTATGCCATTCTCCTGCCTCAGCCTCCCGAGTAGCTGGGACTACAGGCGCCCGCCACCTCGCCCGGCTAGTTTTTTGTATTTTTTTTAGTAGAGAGAGGGTTTCACCGTGTTAGCCAGGATGGTCTCGATCTCCTGACCTCGTGATCCGCCTGTCTCGGCCTCCCAAAGTGCTGGGATTACAGGCTTGAGCCACCACGCCCGGCCTAATTTTTCTATTTTTAGTAGAGACAAGGTTTCACCATGTTGGCCAGGCTGGTCTCGAACTCCTGACCTCAGGTGATCCACCCGCCTCAGCCTCCCAAAATGCTGGGAGTACAGGCATGAGCCACTGCACCTGGCACTATTTTTAATTTTTTGAGGAATCACCATACTGTTTCATGGCAGCTGCACCATTTTACACTCCCACCAACAGTGTACAAGTGTTCCACTTTCTCCACATCCTCATCAACACTTACTATTTTCTGCTTTTTTGATAGTAGCCATCGTAATGGGGTGTGCGGTGGTATCTCATTGTAGTTTTGATTTGCATTTCCCTAATGATTAGTGATAATGAGTATCTCTTCATGTGCTTATTGGCCATTTGTATATCTTCTTTGGAGAAATGTCTATCCAAGTCACTTGCCTACTCCCTAGTGAGCCAACTCAGAATTAAAAAAAAGAAAAAAAAAAAAGTTACTTGCCTGTTTTTGAATCAAGTGTTTTTTTGTTGTTGAGTTTTAGGAATTCTGTATATATTCTGGATATTAATCTCTTATCAGATATATGATTTGCAAATATTTTCTACCATTCTGTTGCCTTTTTACTCTGTTGATAGTGTCTTTGGATGCATGCATTTTAAAATTTTCATGAAGTCCAACTTGTCTGTTTTTTGTTGTTTTTGCCTGCTACTTGGAAAGCTGAGGCGGGAGAATATTGCTTGAACCCAAGAGGTGGAGGCTGCAATGAGCCGAGATCATGCCATTGCACTCCAGCCTGGGTGACAGAGTGAGACTCTATCTCAAAAAAAAAAAAAAGAGAAAAGAAACTAGTTGAGTTTTTATTTGATTTCTTTATTTTGCATTTGTTAGTGTATTAAAAATTATAAAAGATTGGGTACAGTGGCTCATGCCTATGGTCCCAGCAATCTAGGGGGCTGAGGCAGAAGGATCGCCTGAGCCCAGGAGTTTGACCAGCCTAGGCAACATAGCAAGACCTCATCTCTACAAAAAATAGAAAAAATGGCCGGGCACGGTGGCTCACGCCTGTAATCCCAGCACTTTGGGAGGCCGAGGTGGGCGGATCACGAGGTCAGGAGATCCAGACCATCCTGGTTAACACGGTGAAACCCTGTCTCCACTAAAAATACAGAAAATTAGCCGGGCGTGGCGGCGGGTGCCTATAGTCCCAGCTACTCGGGAGGCTGAGGCAGGAGAATCGCCTGAACCCGGGAGGCGGAGCTTGCAGTGAGCCGAGATCGCGCCACCGCACTCCAGCCTGGGCGACCGACGAGCGAGACTCCGTCTCAAAAAAAAAAAGGAAAAAGAAAAAATTAGCTGGGCATGGTGGTGCGCACCTGCAATTCCAGTTACTCGGAATGCTGAGATGGAAGGATTCCTTGAGCCCAGGAGCCAGAAGGTTGAAGCTGCAATGAACCATGATCATGTCACCACCCTCCAGCCTGGGTGACAAAGCAAGATACTGCCTCAAAAAATATACATAATATGTATATATAAATTAGACACACATTTACATATAAATGTATTAAATACATATATGTAATATATATAAGGATAATATAGAAATTATCCTTTACCTTAAGTCTTCAATGTTTTTAGATATATATTTTATACATATTTAATATGTTACACATATTAAATATATTTACATATATGTTATAGTTAGTAAATATATATAACATATTTATATTTTTAATTTTTTAAATTGAGAAAATCCTGTTTCTTTTCTTAATTTGCAACCAGTTTATAGGTGTATATAGATTTTTCTTCTAATATACTCATTCTCATTTTATTCTCTCTAGTATGACATTTATTTTAGTTACTTCATACCGTATAGATGGAAAATGGAGACACAGGTCTGGCTCAGGTCATATAGCAAAGGACTGGGAGTCTAAAACAGGAATTCAAACGTCCCGATGTTCTTTCTACCCAAGAATCTTATAGTGTCTTGTCCTACTTGGGGCTATCTGTATTTATTTTATTTATTTATTTTTTTAGAGACGGGATCTCACTCTGTCACCCAGGCTGGAGTTCAATGGCATCGGCAGAGCTCACTGCAGCTGTGACTTTCTGGGCTTAAGCAATCCTCTTGCCTCAACCTCCTGAGTAGCTAGGACTGTACCATACCTGGCTAATTTTTTAGAATTTTTTTGTAGAAACAGTCTCACTGTATTTCCCAGGTTGATGTATTTTATATTTTGGTTAAAATTTTTGTTTAGCTTTAGACATTTTCTTTCCTTACCAAAGTAATACATAGTCATTATAAAATTTTTCAGAAAATACAGAAAAGAAGAAAGAGAATGAGGAGATATATATTTCTATACATTTCGCTAATATTTCGGTATATGCATTTTCACACTTGTTTAAATGTATACATACACAAGTATATTTATAGATAAGGGTTTTTTTAAAAAGCAGGATGGGCCGGGTGTGGTGGCTCATGCCTGTAATCCCAGCACTTTGGGAGGCCAAGGCAGGCGGATCATGATGTCAGGAGATAGAGACCATCCTGGCTAACACGGTGAAACCCCGTCTCTACTAAAAATACAAAAAAATTAGCTGGGCGTGTTGGCGGGTGCCTGTAGTCCGAACCAACAACTCGGGAGGCTGAGGCAGAAGAATGGTGTGAACACGGGAGGCGGAGCTTGCAGTGAGCCAAGATCGCACATTGCACTCCAGCCTGGGCGACAGAGCAGGACTCCATCTCAAAAAAAAAAAAAAAAAAAAGGATGAAACTATGCCTAATTCTGTAACCTTTTCATCTCAAATATAATGTTAATAAATACGTGCTAATTTTATTATATAGTTGCTGCATAGAATTGCATTATATGAATATATATAATTAGTTAGACTCCCATTGATGGACTTCTAGGTTATTTTCAATTTTTGCTGTTATAAATGAAGTGGCGATAAAAATCCTTAAAATATGTATCTCTTTACATTTTTCTGATTATTTCTTTTTTTTTTTTTTTTTTTTTTTTTGAGACGGAGTCTCGCTCTGTGCCCCAGGCTGGAGTGCAGTGGCGCCATCTCAGCTCACTGCAAGCTCCGCCTCCCGGGTTCACGCCATTCTCCTGCCTCAGCCTCCTGAGTAGCTGGGACTACAGGCACCCGCCACCTCGCCCGGCTAGTTTTTTGTATTTTTTTAGTAGAGACGGGGTTTCACCGTGTTAGCCAGGATGGTCTCAATCTCCTGACCTCGTGATCTGCCCATCTCAGCCTCCCAAAGTGCTGGGATTACAGGCTTGAGCCACCGCACCCGGCCTCTGATTATTTCTTTAAGAAAAATTTCCAGGAATTCAGTTATTGAACCAAAAGGTTTGCCTACCATGATATCATGTTATTAAATTTAAAAAGCAGTTCTGTCCTTTGGGATTTGGTTTCATGTCTGCATGGCCTCCTAGTTTATGTGTCTTTGTTAGATGGCAAGGTCATAGGGCAGGGACTTTCTATAAATCTCTTTGTTTTTTAAGAGACTGAATCTTGCTTTATTTCCCCGGACTGAGTACAGTGGCGTGGTCATAGCTCACTGCAGCCTCAAACTCCTGGGCTCAAGTGACCCTCCTTGCCTCAGTCTCCTAAGAGGCTGGGATTACAGGCTAAATTATTTTATTAATTCCTTGAACCGTGGAGTTATGTTCTGCAAAGTGCATCAGTAGAAGTGCTTTATGATTATTATGATAGTCATGGAAATCAAAAGGAAGTTTTATGGCTTATCTTTGTTGATGTTTTAATTTATAAACAAACTCCCGTTTGATAGAAAATGGCTGCATTTTTTTTTAACTTTGCAGTTATAGATACGAAGAAAGCTTTAAACCACCAGAGGGCATTGCAGTCAGCTTCTTATTATAAATCATTATAAATCACTGCTGTCAGTGATGTCTAGTGAAATTTGTTCCCAATTCAACCAGAAAAAGAAGCATTTTTAGGCCGGGTGCTGTGGCTCACACCTGTAATCCCAGCACTTTGGGAGGCCGAGGCAGGCGGATCACAAGGTCGGGAGTTCGAGACCAGCCTGACCAACATGGTGAAACCCCATCTCTACTAAAAATACAAAAATTAGCCAGGCGTTGGGGTGTGCGCCTGTAATCCCAGCTACTCAGGAAGCTGAGGCAGGAGAATCGCTTGAACCTGGGAGGCGGAGGTTGCAGTGAGCCAAGATCACACCACTGCACTCTAGCCTGGGCAACAGAACAAGACTCTGTCTCAAAAAAAAAAAAAAAAAGGAAGCATTTTTAGATCTGATAAACAATCTGAATAGGAGCTGTGACTTGAACTTAGTGGAACAGTACCCTGAAGCACCTTTTTATATGTATTAAAGTGAAGAGTGGAGTTGGTAGTACTTTGTTGAAATTATATTCTTTTACTTTTTTCTTTCCCCAAGCATATGTCCAAACTTTTAATTTGTCATCTATCATTTATCACCTTTTTTGGCCAGAGAATGAAGCCAGTACTTCTCCATATCAACAGGTATCGAAGTGTGAGACACAAAAGTTACAGTTTTTGACCAGTAGCATCCACCTCTTTATGGCCTTTATTGGAGTTAACAGAAACTTGCAAAATTAGGCGGCTGGGCACACTGGCTCACGCCTGTGATCCCAGCAATTTGGGAGACCAAGGCAGAGAGATCACTTAAGCTCAAGAGTTCAAGACAAGCCTAGGCAACATGGCAAGACCCTGCCTGTACAAAAAATACAAAAATTAGCCGGGCATGGTGCTGTGTGCCTGTGGTCTCAGCTAGTTGGGGGGCTGAGGCAGGAGGATTGCTCGAGCCCCAGAGGCCAAGGCTGCAGTGAGCTGAGAGCACACCTCTGCAATCCAGCCTGGGCAGCAAAGTGAGATCCTGCCTCAAAAAAAAAAAAAAAAAAAAAAGAAACATGCAAAATAGAATGATCCAGTTTGTTAACTCCCTTGTTCCTGTTCACCATTGGTGGAAGTGCCAACAGGCAGAAAAATGATTAAAAGTCAGAGCAGGAGGTAAAAAGCATTTTGACAACCCATGAATTTAAAAATCAAATCCTCACTAAACAAGTGCTGTTAATGTAAACAGGTAAAAAATCTTTCCACATCATCTTTATTATTATTATTATTATTATTATTTTTTGAAACAGAGTTTTGCTCTTGTTGCCCAGGCTGGAGTGCAATGGCGCCATCTCAGATTACTGCATCCTCTGCCTTACAGGTTCAAGCAATTCTCGTGCCTCAGCCTCCCAAGTAGCTGGGATTAAAGATGTGCACCACCACGCCCAGCTAATTTTGTATTTTTTTTAGTAGAGACGGAGGGGGTTTCACCATGTTGGTCAGACTGGTCTCGAACACTTGACCTCAAGTGATCCACCTGCCTTGGCCTCCCAAAGTGCTGGGATTACAGGCATGAGCCACCACACTTGGCCCACATCATCTGAAATAAATGTTGTAATTATTGAGGCTTCCTGGTTATAGCTGACTAGAGCTCTCATTGGTCTATATTCCAGGAGCGTTTGAGATATTAATTTATTTTACAAACACTTATGAGTACATTTGTGCCAGTCACTTGCTAAAGCTGTAGCATACAGATACAAACACTGATTATTAATCTTTGTATATTTCTTTGTAGCTGATAAAACAATCTGGCATCCACCCTCTTATTTGGTACTCCAGACCTCTGAGATGCAGTGGGCAGATGATATCTCCATTTTATAGGTGCGGAGACAGGTTCCAAATTGTTAAATGACTCGTTCATAGTCACACAGCCGGTAAGTGACAGCGCAGGACCAAACAGGTCTTCTAACTTCAAATGCCATCTGTCTTTCCACAACAGCATTCCGTCTTCCTAGAAGAGGTAAGCCTGTTACTCTCAATACATATCACATGCCAAAGGACTGCAGGTTAAAAACATAGCCACCTGATGGTTGTGATTATTTAGCTTAACAAGCAACTTAGCAAATAAGTTCAGAAGTGTACCAGTACTATTTCTCTTTTCTCCAAAGATCAAAGGTAGATTCAGCATACAGTCAATGAAAAAAATAAATTGGATTCTTTTTTAGTACTTGGTTGACCTTTACTAAGAATCTCTTTCCACCGAGCACAGTGGCTCACACCTGTAATCCCAGCACTTTGGGAGGCCAAGGTGGGCGGATCACTGGAGGTCAGGAGTTTAAGAGCAATCTGGCCAACATGGTAAAACGCCATCTCTACTAAAAATACAAAAATTGGCTGGGTGTGGTGGTGGGCGCCTGTAGTCCCAGCTACTCAGAAGGCTGAGGCAGGAGAATTGCTTGAACTCAAGAGGCAGAGGTTGCAGTGAGTTGAAATCGTGCCACTGCACTCCAGCCTGGGCGACAGAGCAAGACACCATCTCAAAAAAAAAAAAAAAAAAAGAATATCTTTCAAGGCTGAGTTCCTGCATCTTTCCTTGAGGTATGATTTATGCAGTAACACCCACGTTAAAATGAGTAGGCCCATCATTTGAATTTCAAGTTTGGGTAAGGATGTCCCTAAAACAAAGGTATCTGGAATGCTTTTGATTTGATTTGATTTGATTTCATTTGATTTGATTTTTTTGGGACAGAGTCTTGCTCTGTCACCCAGGCTGGAGGGCAGTGGCGTGATTAAAGCTCACTGCAGCCTCAACCACACGAGCGATCCACTCACCTCAGCCTCCCAAGGGGCTCGTACCACAGGCAAGTGCCACCCTGCCCAGCTAATTTTTTTTTTTTTTTTTTTTTTTTTTTTTTTTTTTTTTTTTTTTTTGCAGGCGGGGTCTTACACTATATTGACTAGGCTGGGAGGTATGTATGTCTTTGTTAGTTTCTGGAACATGATACTCTGGGTGGAGCTCTGTCAAGCGCCGTCAGCATTAAATTGTATTTATTTGTTTACTTACCTACCCTCTCAATCTAGCAGATTCAGAGCTCTGAACCCTCATTACTATGGCTAAGTCCCAGGCATTACTATGAATATTCTGTACATATTTGTTTATTGAGTTTATATTGAGGGGGATAGGCTATAGTGTTAAGTCAGACATGGCTTCCCTAAGATTTAGTGCCTTAGAAATTTCACCATATTAAATACCATATGGTTGATGCACTCCTACCTTAGTCTGAATTGAATAAAGTATGGGCATGTCTAGGCAGAAGGAAGCTGAGAAATACATGCATGATCTCAGGAGCTTGTGAGCAGAAAATGTACTGTGTAATAAAACAAGAACGCTAGCTAGCCTCAGTGACTCACGTCTGTAATCCCAGCACTTTGGGAGGCCAAATTGGGTGAATCACATGAGGCTAGGAGTTTAAGACCAGCCTGGCCAACATGACAAAACCCCATCTCTACTAAAAATACAAAAATAGACAGACGTGGTGACACACACCTGTAATCCCAGCTACTTGGGAGGCTGACGCATGAGAATCGCTTGAACCCGGGAGGTGGAGGTTTCAGTGAGCCAAGATCACACTACTGCACTCCAGCCTGGGAGACAGTGAGACTCTGTCTCATAAAAAAGAAAAAAAAAAAAAAGTGCTAGCTATGCTAGCCCGGGTAACATGGCAAGACTCCATCTCTACAACAAATTAAAAAGAAAAATAGCCAGGCATGATGGCATGTTCCAGCAGTCCGAGCTACTCTGGAGGCTGAGGTGGGAAGATCACTTGAACTCAGGAGTTTGAGGCTGCAGTGAGCTATGATCATGCCACTGCAGTCTGGCCTGGGTGACAGAGCAAGACCCTGTTCCTTAAAAACAAAAATTAAAAAGATGTCAATGAATAATTTTTGAAGATCTGCCATGTGCCAGCCACTTTGCTAAGCAATAGGGATATAATGTAAATGAGACAGACAAGATTCTTGTTTTATGGGATTTGCATTAGAATGGAAAGAGACAGACAAGAAGCATATAAATCAGTAAAGTGATTTTTAGACATACCTAAGAGCTATAAAGAACAGAAACTAGAGATAATTTTTTTTTTTTTTTTTTTAGACAGAGTCTCATTCTGTCTCCCAGGCTGAAGTGCAGTAGCACAATCTAGGCTCACTGCAAACTCTGCCTCCTAGGTTCAAGCAATTTTTCTGCCTCAGCCTCCCGTAACCAGGATTACAGGCACCCGCCACCATGCCTGGCTAATTTTTTTTTTTTTTTTTTTTTTTTTTTTGCAGAGACGGAGTTTTGCCATGTTAGCCAGGATTACATGCGCGAGCCACCGCGCCCAGCCTCCAAGGCACGGTCTTAAGAGGTCCTAAGAACATGTGCCCGAGGTGGTTGGGTTACAGCTTGATTTTATATGTTTTAGGGAGACATAAGACATCAGTCAATACATATCAGCTATACATTGGTTCAGCCTGGAAAGGTTGGGCAGGGGAGCTTACAGGTCCTAGGTGGATTCAAAGAGTTTCTGACTGGCAATTTGTTGAAAGAGTTAGGTTATTATCTTAAGACTTGGAATAGGCCAGGCACAGTGGCTCACACCTGTAATCCCAGCACTTTGGGGGCCGAAGAGGGTGGATCACCCGAGGTCAGGAGTTTAAGACTAGCCGGCCAACATGGTGAAACCCTGTCTCTGCTAAAAAAAAAAAAAGAAAGAAAAAAAAAATTAGCCGGGGGTTGTAGTGCACGCCTGTAATCCCTGCTACTTGGGAGGCTGAGGCAGGAGAATTGCTTGAACCTGGGAGGCAGAGGTTGCAATGATCTGAGATCCTGCCACTGCACTTCAGCCTGGGCGACAGTGACACTCTGTCTCAAAACAAAACAAAACACAATCTGTAATCAGTAGAAAAGAGTGTCTGGGTTAAGATAAGGGGCGGGTTGTGGAGACTAAGGTTCTTACTATAGAGCTGAAATCTCACAGATGGTTGCCCTTAGAGGCAATAGATGGCAAATGTTTCCTGTTTAGTTCTCTCAAAGGTGCTAGACTCTCAGCTAATCTCTTCAGGATTAGAAAAAGACCTGGAGAGGGGTCAGAATTCTCTACAGAATGTACATTTCCCCCAAAAGAGACCGCTTTGCAGGGCCATTTAGAAAATGTCAAAGACATATATTTTGGAGTAAAATACTTTAATATTTTAGGGCCTGCTAGATGTCATCTGATGCTATACTAGAATCAGGTTGGAATTTGGTATCTTATTGCTACAAAGAGTATGTTTTGTCAGCCTCAAGGTCCCTGTTTTAATGTTAATGCTGGGCAGCTGTGACTGAATTCCAACAGGAGGAGAGTATAATGAGGCACGTTCAACACTCTCTTCCTATCATGGCCTGAACTGGTTTTTCAGGTTTACTTTGGAATCCCCTCGGCTGAGAGGAGGGGTCCATTCAGTGGATTGGGGGTCTTAGAATTCTATTTTTGGTTTGCATTAGTGTCACCCAGCTAAGACAGTTTATGTCATTGCATCATATGTATATAATTTCTTGTCCTGTTCCTGATCTTAGGGGAAAGCATCCTGTCTTTTGCTTTTGAGCATTAGCTATGGGTTTTTCATAGAGTTCCTCCATTGTTTCTTTTTCTTTTTTTTTTTTTTTTTTTTTCTGAGACAGAGTCTCGCTTTGTTGCCCAGGCTGGAGTACAGTGACGTGATCTTGGCTCACTGCAATCTCTGCCGCCTGGGTTCAAGTTATTTTCCTGCTTCAGCCTCCCAAGTAGCTGGGATTACAGGAATGCACCATCATGGCCAGCTAATTTTTGTATTTTTAGTAGAGACGGGGTTTTGCCATGTTGCCCAGGCTGGTCTCGAACTCCTGACCTCAGGTGATCCACCCGCCTTGGCCTCCCAAAGTGCTAGGATTACAGGTGTGAGCCACCGTGCCTGGCTTCTCCATTGTTCCACTGCCTGCAAGCAGGCTCAGTAGGACAGAGCTCCTACTCTGTACTCAGCACTTCTAGCCATTCTTAGGAATACGTGGCACTACCTAAACAGATTGTTTTCCTAATCATAGTGGCAGGAGATAGAAAAATTCCTGGGCAGATAGGGGCAGGTCCCTGGGCCTCTTGATACCCAACCTTCAAGCCAAAGACAGCTGACTAGAGCTCTCATTGGTCTATATTCCAGGAGCGTGAAAAGTGAGCTGAAAAGCCTGAAAACTGAGCTGCCGGTTCTGGGTAGAGTCCACAACCGGAGTGAGAACTTCCTTGATGCCTTTTATCCAATGAAATGGTGCTTTTTCCAGGCCTGCCCATAGACCAATCAGCATGCACTCCCCCATTCTGAGCCCATATAAACCCTGAACTCAGCCACACATTGGGCTACCCTCTTTCAGGCTCCCCTCTCACACAGGGCTACCCACTTCAGGTCCCCTCTCATTATCGAGAGCTTTTCTGTCACTCAATAACATTCTTCCCTGCCTTGCTCCCTCTCCAGTGTCTGCCTAACCTCATTCTTCTTGGTTGTAGGACAAGAACCTGGAACCCACCAAATGATGGGTGCGTAAAGAGCTGTAACACTGTAGGTCTCCCTCCTGCTCGCCAAGCAAAGGGGGAGAAAAAGCCACTGTGCACCACATGCCCCCATTCACCAAACTGCGGGCGACAGGACTAGACAAGCTGTGACACAAATGAGCTGTAACACGCCCCCCATTCACCGTGCTGCAGGCAGTGGGAATGAGAGAGAGCTGTGTCATTCTTGGGGACTCAAACCTTGGGACATCCCAGGCAAGAGCCATAACACCCCTTGGGGCTCCATGGTTGCTGGCGTGTTTGAGTTTGCAAGCGCCACCGCCTTCCCCTCATCTAAACGCTGGTGCCTAACATGAAAACAGTCCATGGCATGCCTGGCTCAGCTGCAGGCCAAGCACGGAATCCTTGCGCATGCACAGGATGTGGGCTGGCAGCCCGAGCTGAGCGCAGCCTGCCAGGGCGAGCTGGTGGAGTGAGCCCAGGAGTAAGCCCAAAACCAAGCCAAGCCTGGACAGAGGCGCTGCCAGCCGTGGATATTTCCAGGTGCCAAAGCGGCATCAAAAGCATCCTGTGTCACTAACATCATTGCAATGCTACTTCTTTATGCACTAAAATGTTTTGACTTAATTGCTTTGTTTTCTTTTAACCATTTTGTACAGAAATCATTCTCAAAAGCTAAACATCCTTGGCCACTTTCAACATAACATAGGCCAGGCACAGTGGTTCATGCCTGTAATCCCAGCACTTTGGGAAGCCAAGGTTGGGAGATCATTTGAGCCCAGGAGTTCGAGACCAGCATAGGAAACATAATGAGACTTTGTCTCTATAAAAAAAAATTTTTTTTTAATTAGCTGGGTGTGGTGGTGCACACCTGTAGTTCCAGCTACTTGGGAGGCTGAGACAGGAGGATTACTTGAGCTCAGGTGGTAGAGGCTGCAGTGAGCTATGATCATGCCATTGCACTCCAGGCTGGGCAACAGAGTGAGACCTTGTCTCCAAAAATAAAAATAAAAACAAAAAATGAAAATAAAATAAACATAATACATATCGTTCAGTTTTTGCTTTAGCACTTGGACATCATTGTGATGTGTCACTCTGGTGGCACATAATGTGGGGATACTGTAACTGCCCAGTGGGTTCACCTGGCCGTCTGCCTCGGCAGAGCCAATTTATCAAGACAGGAATTGCAATGGAGAAAGAGTAATTCACGCAGAGCTGGCTGTGCAGGAGACCAGAGTTTTATTATTACTCAAATCAGTCTTCCTGAGCCTTCGAGGATCAGAGTTTTAAAAGATAAGTTGGGGGACACGGGCTTGGGAATTGGGGAGTGCTGACTGGTCAGGTTGGAGGTGGAATCATCGGGGGCTGAAGTGAGGTTTTCTTGCTGTCGTCTGTTCCTGGGTGGGATGGCAGAACCGGCTGAGCCTTTTTACAGGTCTGGGTGGTGTCAGCTGATCCGTGGAGTGCAGGGTCTGCAAAATATCTCAAGCACCGATCTTACGGTTTACAATAGAGATGTTATCCAGAGGAGTAATCTGGGGAGGCTCAGACTCTTGGAGCCAGAGGCTACATTACCCCTAAACTATAATTTCTAATCTTGTAGCTAATTTGTTAGTCCTGCAAAGGCAGACTGCTCCCCAGGCAAGAAGGGGGTCTTTTCAGGAAAGGGCTATTATTAATTTTGTTTCAGAGTCAAACCATGAACTGAATTCCTTCCCAAAGCTAGTTTGGCCTATGTCCAGGAATGAACAAGGACAGCTTAAAGGTTAGAAGCAAGATAGAGTCCGTTAGGTCTGATTTCTTTCACTGCCATGATTTCCGCAGTTTTAATTTTCCAAAGGCAGTTTCAATACCTTTGGGAACTTATTGGACGGTTTGTGCCTTCAGAGAATCACTCCAAACTGCTGTGTTTTTGCATTTCTGTATCTTTTTTTTCTTTTTTAAACAAATACATATTGTCCTGTTCCTAGCTATTAATTAACACTTTTTCTGACCTTCATATGCCTGCCTCTGAGAACATTCTCTTCTAATAGGCAATTTCTAATTTGGTGAGACTGCCAAAGAGCTAAAGTTTTTGGAAGTTTTTATAAAACAAGAGCAAGTATACCGAGGAGGGCATTTTCCTATGAAGAAAGTGCAATATACCTTGTTTGGTGACTTAAATGCCTCTTATTTCCTAGGTTCTCAGCTCTGTTCTGGATGAATCACTGTCAGGTATACAGTATTATTATATCATAAATAAGATTATTTTTTAAGTCTTCTAGTTCACTCCCCCTCACCCCACTCCTAGTTAATTAGCTTTTTGGCAGTTCTAGAACTGGGCAACGGAAACGGTTGACTTTCTAGACAGAGAATTGCTAAGGAAAGACAGAGCAAGACCCTGTCTCAAAAAAACAAAGCAAGCAAGCAGAAGCGAAGAACAAAGAGCATACTGGTGATTTCTTTTTTTTTTTTTTTTTTTTTTTTTTGAGACGGAGTCTCGCTCTGTCACCCAGGCTGGAGTGCAGTGGCGCAATCTCGGCTCACTGCAAGCTCCGCCTCCCGGGTTCACGCCATTCTCCTGCCTCAGCCTCCCGAGTAGCTGGGACTACAGGCGCCCGCCCCTGCGCCTGGCTAATTTTTTCTATTTTTAGTAGAGACGGGGTTTCACCATGGTCTCGATCTCCTGACCTTGTGATCCGCCCACCTCGGCCTCCCAAAGTGCTGGGATTACAGGCGTGAGCCACCACGCCCGGCCTATACTGGTGATTTCAAAGCTATGTTTCTTATAAGGCAGGGACAGGGAGACAGAACAATAGAAAAATAACTGATTAGTAAACATCAAGCTACTTTTTTCCTGTAAGGATTAAAGCAGAGGGAACTTCATTATCATGCCAATTGAAGATTTAAAGTGGCCTGTTTGGGAAATTATTTGTGATTTTGGGGAGGGTCAGTCAACTTAGTTTGGGTTTAGTGATGTGGAACTTTGGCACAGGTGACTCCATTTTGATTTTTGTCTTGTCCGTTGGATCCAAGAGCAGAAACTTAGTCCAAAACAATAGTGTCCTGTAATTTTTTTTTTTTTTTTTTTTTTTATTTTATTTTTTTTTTTGAGACGGAGTCTCGCTGTGTCACCCAGGCTGGAGTGCAGTGGCCGGATCTCAGCTCACTGCAAGCTCTGCCTCCCGGGTTTTTACGCCATTCTCCTGCCTCAGCCTCCCGAGTAGCCGGGACTACAGGCGCCCGCCACCTCGCCCGGCTAGTTTTTTGTATTTTTTAGTAGAGACGGGGTTTCACCGTGTTAGCCAGGATGGTCTCGAACTCCTGACCTCGTGATCCGCCCGTCTCGGCCTCCCAAAGTGCTGGGATTACAGGCTTGAGCCACCGCACCCGGCCGTAATTTTTATTTAACACATTTAATCACATGGATTCAAATGCATAACACAAAGATGGTAAGAATTACCAAAATAAATTGACAGATCTGACCAGTGCAGTGGCTCACATCTGTTATCCCAACATTTTGGGAGGCTGAGGCAGGTTGATACCTGAGGTCAGGAGTTCAAGACCAGCCTGGCCAACATGGAGAAACCAGTTACTTACTAACTAGTTACTAAACCAGTTACTTACTACTAAAAATACAAAAATTAGTTGGGCGTGGTGGTGCATGCCTGTAATCCCAGCTACTTGGAAGGCTGAGGTAGGAGAATCTCTTGAACCCGGGAGGTAGAGATTGCAGTGAGCTGAGATCGGGCCACTGCACTCCAGCCTGGGAGACAGAGCGAGACTCCATCTCAAAAAGAAAAGAAATGGACAAATCCACTAATCACATGGAACTCTTAACATCTCTTTTTGAAAATTAGATAGGCTAAAGAATATTTGAGTAATATCTTATAATTATGTATCTCTTTGATATGGTGATTCATAATAAGATATATATATATTTGGTGTCTGTCCCTGGTTCCTGGCACACAACTCCTACAACCCTTGGAATCAGAGGAGTAATAAGAGTATCTTTTATATGCTGATGAGATGACTGATGGGGCTGGCAGTCCCTAGATAGCTTCAGGACGGGGGCTGGTCACCAGAAAGCCTAAGGCAGGATTAGAGGGTTGGAACTTTCAGTCCCCACCCCACCCCCAACTTCCAGGGAGGAGACAGAAAGTGGAGTTGATCATCAGTGGCCAATGATATAATCAGTTGTCAACCTGAAAAAATCCAAAAGCATCAGCATCCAGTTTTAGAGAGTATATTCAAGCAAAAAGCTGGGAACAGCCATCCAGATAACATAGACTCCAGAGAAATGGGGTCAGTGCTCCAAAATTAAAAGTTAAGGTCTTGCTTGTATTGGCTGAAAATAAAGAAGTTCAGTAGGATTACAATTTTCTATACCGGACTGGTTTATGAGTTACAACCATTTAATTCGTTGCAGTTTCTTTTCTTTTCCTTACAGCTTTCCTTTTCTTTACAACCTGTTTTCATTTCCTTTCCAATTCAAAGGTGTGTGTTTGACACTCTATCTTAGACAATGTGATAGTCATGAAGTCTTTCTGTGGGAAAGAAAAAAGGGAGGTTAATCTACAATGAAAATCAACAGTTAAGAGGGAAGGGGTCCCTGATGCTCTTTAGTCATTTACAACATTTTACAAAACAGTGTAGGTAAGGAAGAAGGCCACTTTATAATCAGAGAAACATAAGTTACAGCTGCCTAGGTTATAGCTGCCTGGTTGTGACACTCAGGTCCCATAATCACATTCCCTTAAGTTTCAAAATATTTTAAAGTTCCAGCTGACATAGGGTTCTTTCAGTGCCACCTCACCAGCCAGAAATCTTCATGGCTGGGGGCACCCCTACCTGGGCCTTGCTTGGCTCCAGGCTCACTGCTGGGCTCACTCTCCCCACTCAGTCCAGCAGACTGTGCTCAGTTCATGCTACAAGCCCAGATTCTGCTCCCATTGTGGCTCTGCACTCAGCCTGCAGCTGGTCCAGGCATGTCACTACCTTGGGTGCTGGCGTCTAGATGAGGGGGACACAGCAGCACCTGAAAACTTGGAGATGTCAGCAACCACAGAGCCCCAAGGGGCGTTATGGCTCTCATGTGGAGAGTCCTGAGATCTGAGCCCCCAAGGACTGTTAGAGCTCTCTCTCCTTCCTGCTGACTACAGCACAGCAAATGGTGGTAGTGGGAAGCGTGTTACAGCTCATTCATGTTACAGCTTATGTTTGTTCCTGCCTCCCAGTGGCAAATGGGAGGACATGTTACAGCTCATTAGTTCCTGCCAGCCACATGCTTCAGTGAACAGGGCATCGATCCTGCTGCCCCACTCTGGCCTGCGGTTCCTGGGCTGCCCCAGCCCCACTGCCGCCTCTTCCCATCATGTGGGATGGCCACCTGACACTGGCCGAGGATAAGTGGGCTACAGTGTTACAGCTCCTTTCGCACCCACGGTTCAGTGGGTCCCAGGTTCTTGTCTCATGTCCAAGAAGAATGAGGTTACATGGACACCAGAGAATCAGCAAGGCAGAGAAGCTTTTATTGAACAACAGAACAGCTCTCAACGTGAGAGGGGACCTGAAGTGGGTAGCCCTGTGTTTAAGAGCGGGCCTGAAGGTGGGTAGTCCCAACATGTGGCTGAGTCCAGGGTTTTTATGGGCTCAGAATTGGGGAGTATATGCTGACTGGCCTGGAAAAAGCACCAATCGACTGGCTAAAAAGGCATTGAGGAAGTTCTCACTCTGCTTGTGGACTCTATATGGAATGGGCAGCCCATTTTTCAGGCTTCAGGCTGTCTTTGGCTTGAAGGTTGGGTTTCACTGAGGACCTGCTTCTGTCTGCCTAGGAATTTGTGTGTCTCTTGCTGCTTTCAAAACCACTTAGATTTTGAATTACTTATTTTCACACAATCATGCCTACATAATGAAAACTATAAAAACCCAAAATAGGCCAGGTGTGGTGTCTCATGCCTGTAATCCTAGCACTTTGGGAAGCTGAGGAGGGCGGATCACCTGAGGTCAGGAGTTCGAGATCAGCTTGACCAACATGGATAAACCCCATCTCTACTAAAAATACAAAATTAGCCTGGCGTGGTGGCACATGCCTGTAATCCCAGCTACTTGGAAGGCTGAGGCAGGAGAATCGCTTGAACCCAGGAGGCAGAGGTTGTGGTGAGCCAAGATCGCGCCATTGCACTCCAGCCTGGGCAACAAGAGCGAAACTCCATATAAAAAAAAGACAAAAAACTAAAATGATTAGATTCAGAGAGCTTCTGGATTGCAGAACATGTGGAGGTGCCTAGAGGGTGGTGTGCCCAGAGATGGCCTGAAAGTTCATCCCCCTCCCTCATACCTTGCCCTGTGTATCTCTTTCATCATGCTGTTCATCTGTATCCTTTGTAATATCCTTTATAAAATAAATGTATACATGTAAATAAAGTATTTCCCTGAGCTCTATGAGCCACTCTAGAAAGTTAATCAAACTCAAAGAGGGGGTGGTGGGAGCCCTGATTTACAGCCAGCCAGTGAGAAGATCAGGTTATAACCTGAGGGTTGCAATTGACCTCTGAAGTGAGAGGCAGTCTTGTGGAACTGAGCACTCAACCTGTGAGATGTGATGCTATTGAATTGGAGGACACCCAGCTGTTGTCCACGGGAGACTCTGCTAAAGAATTGCTTGGGCCAGGCATGGTGGCTCACGCCTGTAATCCCAGCACTTTAGGAAACTGAGGCAGGTGGATCACCTCAGGTCAGGAGTTCAAGACCAGCCTGGCCAACATGGTGAAACCCCATCTCTACTAAAAATACAAAAATTAGCCAGGCATAGTGGTGCACACCTGTAATCCCAGCTACTCAGGAGGCTGAGGCAGAGAATTGCTTGAACCCTGGAGGCAGAGGTTGCAGTGAGCTGAGATTGGACCACTGCCCTCCAGCCTGGGTTACAGAGTGAGACTGTCTCAAAAAAAAAAAAAAAGAATTGCTCGATTATATGTGGGAACAAATCCCTGTACATTGAGAATGAAAAGTAGCTTAGAGCAGTCTGAGCTATGTGAGGTTTACAAAATTTATCACACCCAGAGAGTCATGAGTATACTTCAGTCACATGTACATACCTGCACCCAGGCAATTGTTTAAAAGCTTTTTCTTCTTTCTTTCCTTACCTGTAGTTTCCAGATTAGCTGATAAATGACCTAAAATGTTATCACAAGTTGCAGAATGTGACCCTTACCCATTATCTTCATGTTCCTAGAATTTGTGATGCAAAAAAACAATGTAGTTATTTTAATGAACCAATGTAAGAACTACCCCTTCTTTTTTCCTTTAAAAACCCATGTATAACTGCTGCTAATCGGAGCATATATTCAGGGCAGGGCAACTTGAATCTATGTCTTCTGGGTTGCAGTCTTCAAATTTGGCCCAAACAAACCCTAGTTAAAAAACAAACAAACAAAAAACCAAGGCTGGGCACAGTGGCTCACGCCTGTAATCCTAGCACTTTCGGAGGCCGAGGTGGGTGGGTCGCCTGAGGTCAGGAGTTTGAGGCCAGCCTGGCCAACATAGCGAAACCCTGTCTCCATTAAAACTACAAAATTAGGCCGGGCGCGGTGGCTCAAGCCTGTAATCCCAGCACTTTGGGAGGCCGAGATGGGCGGATCACGAGGTCAGGAGATCGAGACCATCCTGGCTAACCCGGTGAAACCCCGTCTCTACTAAAAAATACAAAAAAAAAAAAAAAACTAGCCAGGCGAGGTGGCGGGCGCCTGTAGTCCCAGCTACTCGGGAGGCTGAAGCAGGAGAATGGCGTAAACCCGGGAGGCGGAGCTTGCAGTGAGCTGAGATCCGGCCACTGTACTCCAGCCTGGGCGACAGAGCGAGACTCCGTCTCAAAAAAACAAAAACAAACAAAAAAACTACAAAATTAGCTGGGCGTTGTGGCGGGCGCCTGGAATCCCAGCTACTCTGGAGGCTGAGGCAGGAGAATCACTTGAACCCTGGGGGCGGAGGTTGCAGTGAGCAGAGATTGCACCACTTCACACCAGCCTGGGTGTAAGATTGAAACTCCGTCTCGGGAAGAAAACAGCAACAACAACAACAAAATGCTACTTATATTAATTTTGCCTCTGTTTGTTTGTTTCTCTCTCTCTCTCTCTCTTTCTCTTTCTTTCTTCTTATTTTTGGAGACAGAGTCTCACTCTGTCACCCCGGTTGGAGTGTAGTGGTGCAGTCTTGGCTCACTGCAACCTCTGTCTCCTGGGTTCAAGCAATTCTCGTGCCTCAGCCTCCCCAGTACCTGGGATGACAGGGTCATGCCACCATATCCGGCTAATTTTTGTATTTTTAGTAGAGATGGGGTTTTACTATGTTCCCCAGGCTGGGCTCAAACCCCTGACCTCAAGTGATCCACCCGCCTTGTCCCCCCAAAGTGCTGGGATTACAGGCATGAGCCACCTTGCCTGGCCTCTCTGTACATTTTTTCTTCCCCAGCAGAGAGGCTGCTTAGTTGCTTGTTAATGTCCATTTCCTCTTTTCTCATTAGCAACAGAACCCTGTATCCTTGGATCGTGACTATGTACCCAGTTAAGTAACATATTCCTTAACCTTACAGGTGACAGTGGTTTCCCCTTCCCCTCTTTCTTAATTGGAAAAAGTTATACATGAATACATTCTGGTTGTACAGGTTTCAAACAATACAAACGTACACCTTTTGCTTGCCCTTCTCCCAGAAATGACCACCATCAACAGTTTGGTATACCAGCCTGGGCAACATAGGGAGACCCCGTCTCTACAAAATATAAAAAATAAAAAATTAGCCTGGCATGGTGGTGCGTACCTCTGGTTCTAACTATTTGGGAGGCCGAGGCGGGAAGATCATTTGAGCACAGGAGGTCAAGTCTGCAGTTAGTGATTGTGCCATTGCAATCCAGCCTGGGCAACAGAGTGAGACCTTGTCTCAAAAAAAAAATAAAAAAAAAAAAAGTTTGGTATATAATCTTCCAATCCCTTTCTATGAATTTAAATCGGTTTATTTTCTACCTAGTAATCTTAATTTTTTTTATTCTTTATTTTCTAGATAATGTTCATTGAACCTTTTTGTATTGAGAAATGTTAAGGCACATTTAAAAAATATATTCTGACCAGGCACGGTGGCTATCTTAGCACTTTAGGAGGCGGAAGGAGGTGATCAATTGAGGTCAGGAGTTCAAGACCAGCCTGGTGGTGAAACCCTGTCGCTACAAAAAATGCAAAAATTAGCCGGGCATGGTGGCACATACTTGTAATCCCTGTTACTCAGGAGGCTGAGGCAGGAGAATCCCTTGAATCTGGGAGGCAGAAGTTGTAGTGAGCTAAGATCGGCCACTGCACTCCAGCCTGGGGGACAGAGCAAGACTCTGTCTCCAAAAATAATAATAATAATAATAATAAAATAAATAAATATATATAAAATTTTCTAAGTAAAGAATATCCTGAAATGTTAGGTTAAAAGGTGTATTAGGGCCAGGCGCAGTAGTAGCTCATGCCTGTAGCTGCAGCACTCTGGGAGGCTGAGGCGGACAGATCACTTGAGGTCAGGAGTTCGAGACCAGCCTGGCCAACATGGTGAAACCCCATTTGTACTAAAAATACAAAAATTAGCCAGGTGTAGTGGCAGGTGCCTGTAATCCCAGCTTCTCAGGAGGCTGAGGCAGGAGAATCATTTGAACCTGGGAGGTGGAGGTTGTAGTGAGCTGTGATGGCACCACTGTACTCTAGCCTGGGCAACAGAGCAAGACTGTCTCAAACAAAAAAAAAAAAAAAAAAGGAAAAGAAAAAAGAAAAAAAAAGGTGTATTAGTCAGGGTTCTCCAGAGAAACAGAACCAACAGGATGTTATTTATAGGAATTGATCGCTTCTCGGCCTTTCAGCTAAGATCAAGTGTAGATTTATTATGGGAATTGGCTTACGGAGTTATGGAGGCCAAGAAGTCCCAGGATCTGCCATCAGCAAGCTGAAAACCAGGAAAGCTGGTGGTATAATTCAGCCTGAATCTGAAGACTGAGGACCAGAGGGACAGTGGTGTAAGTCCCAGTCTGAGCCCAAAAGCAAGAGCTAGGAGCACCGACCTCCCAGGGCAAGAGAAAATGGATGTGGGCCCAGGAAGAGCAGATTCGCCCCTCCTCCACCTTTTGTCCACTCAACAGTGGATGATACCCACCCTCACGGATGGGGAGGATCTTTCTCTTTTCCTTCTTTTTGAGACGGAGTCTCGCTCTGTCACCCGGGCTGGAGTGCAGTGGCGCCATCTCAGCTCACTGCAAGCTCCGCCTCCCGGGTTCATGCCATTCTCCTGCCTCAGTCTCCTGAGTAGCTGGGACTACAGGCGCCCGCCACCACGCCCGGCTAATTTTTGTATTTTTAGTAGAGACGGGGGTTTCATTGTGTTAGCCAGGATGGTCTCGATCTCCTGAACTCGTGATCCGCCTGGGAGGATCTTTTGCACTCACTCTACCAACTCGTAACGCTAATTTCTTCTGGAAACATCATCACAGGCCTACCCAGGGCCACTGTTTTGCCAGACATCTGGACATCCCTTAGCTCAGTCGACACATCACACGACCATCCCTTGTCAACTTGTCATCCATCCACATCTCCTTAAACCATACTTAATCTCCACATGAAGACACAAGGTTTTTTTTGGAGACCAGATCTCACTCTGTTGCCCAGGCTGGAGTGCTGCAGCCTCAACCTCCTGGGCTCAGGCAATCTTCCTGCCTCAGCCTCCTGAGTAACTGGGACTACAGGTGCGTGCCACCGTGCCTGGCTAATTTTTATATTTTTTAGTAGAGACGGGATTTCACCATGTTGGCCAGGCTGGTCTCGAACTTCTGACCTCAAGTGATCCACTTGCCTCGGCCTCCCAAAGTACTGGGATTACAGGTGTGAGCCACCGTACCCAGCCAACCTTTTTTTTTTTTTAAGAGACTCTTTTTCACTCACTCTGCCGACTCAGAGCACTAATTTCCTCTGGAAACACCATCACAGGCTTATCCAGGAACACTGTTTTGCTGGCTATCTGGACATCTCCTTATGTTGCCCAGGCTAGTCTTGAACTCCTGGCCTCAAGTGACCCTCCCACTTCAGCCTCCCAAAGTGTTGGGATTACAGGCATGAGCCACTGCACCCTGCCAAGACATAAGTTTTTCATTCCACTGAACATGTTACAACCATCTGGTGTACAACTGGATTTCTGTCTTAGTCCTTTGAGGCTGCTATAATAAAATATCATAAACTGTTTATCCTATTTACAAGAGAAATTTATTTCTCCCACTTCTGGAAGCTGGGAAATCCAAGATCAAGGTGCCAAAAGAGACACAGCGAGACTCCGTCTCAAAAAAAAAAAAAAAAAAAAAAAAGATTTAGTGTCTGGTGAGGACCCACTTTCTGGTTCACAGACAGCATCTTTTTGCTGTAATCTCACATGCTGGAAGGAGCAAGGGACCTCTCTTGGGTCTCTTTTATTTTTTATTTATTTATTTATTTTTATTATTATTATTTTTTTTTGAGACGGAGTCTTGCTCTGTAGCCCGGGCTGGAGTGCAGTGGCCAGATCTCAGCTCACTGCAAGCTCCGCCTCCTGGGTTTATGCCATTCTCCTGCCTCAGCCTCCGGAGTAGCTGGGACTACAGGCGCCCGCCACCTCGCCCGGCTAGTTTTTTGTATTTTTTAGTAGAGACGGGGTTTCACCGTGTTAGCCAGGATGGTCTCGATCTCCTGACCTCGTGATCCACCCGTCTCGGCCTCCCAAAGTGCTGGGATTACAGGCTTGAGCCACCGCGCCCGGCCCGGGTCTCTTTTATTAAAGGACACTAATCCCATTCATGAGGGTACTGCCTTGGGGACTGCACCGCTCTTTCAACTTCAATCAAGTATCTCCTGAGTTTGAGTGCTTGTTTTCGCAAGTGTGGTAGAAGTTTATTTTTCTCCTTGGTCCTCTAGTAGGCAGGTTAGAGTTGGGTCATCTTTACTGTATCATCTGCAGAGAGGAAGACTCACTTTTGTTAGGATAGAAGCACCACTGGCTACCTAGGCAAGGACTATGGACTTAGAATGACATTGAATTTCCAGTCCAAAACATTTACCAGAGCATTATGGTGTTCAAGGCATTGTGGGGACCCTGAGGGGTGAATGGAGGAATATGAAGAAATCCCAGCCCCCACAGGAAGTTTGCAATTATTTTGGAAGATAGCCATCCATACAAGATTGTGTCCAGGAGCCGGGGGCTCATGCCTTTAATCCCAGCACTTTGGGAGGCCGAGGTAGGCAGATCACCTGAGGTCAGGAGTTCGAGACCAGCCTGGCCAACATGGTGAAACCGTGTTTCTACTAAAAACACAAAAAAATTAGCTGGACGTGGTGGCAGGTGCCTGTAATCCCAGCTACGTGGGAAGGTGATGCATGAGAATCGCTTGAACCTGGGAGGCGAAGGTTGCAGTGAGCTGAGACCACGCCATTGCACTCCAGGCTGAGCAACAAGAAAGAAACTCTGTCTGAAAAAAAAAAAAAAAAAAAAGATTGTTTGCTTTGTGTTCCTAAAAATTAATATCTATGAATCTTCTTACATTGCTATTTCTTCATGTGTAAATATCTTATCAGTGCAGCTAAATCGTAAGCTCCATGAGAACACAGACAGTAGCCTGTGTTTCAGTGCATATTCCTACATGGAAGCTCTGAGTTATGGTCGAAGAGGAGACTGAGTTACACAGACGATAATGCTCTCGAACTTCATATTGTCTCTGCAATGATCTGTGAGCATATTTGGAAAAGAAATCGCATCAGGGGCCAGTGGTTTAATGCGAGGATTTCTGTGCACTGTCAGGAGGCATTGTAGACAGACCTGGGTCAGTTGCAGAGGGGAGAAGATGTCTTGGGTTCTTCCTTTCCCCTTTCTGGCTCCAAGCAAATGGGCAGAACGCAATGAGGCAGAAAGGCGAAAGGAAAACTTGGATTCCGCACTGAGAGCTAGAGATGTGCTCTGTCAGTGACTTATGTGAAACCACTCTCTCTCCACAGGTTTAGGTCTGACCACAAAAGAAGCCTGGGCTCCGCAGGGTCACACGTGATGGCTGTTAACAGGACAACTGGCTATGGCGCTGTGATCATTGTATCATCCACTGAACGGTTAAACCATTTTGAATACTCTCAGAATTAAAGAGGATGTCTGGTGGTAGAAAGTGACAATCAGGGCTGTGTGGAGTCCTCATGTGTCCCTTTCTCACGCTTTCTTCCAAAGCTGCTGCTCATCTGATGCCAGATTCTAGAACCGGCCCTTGTTACAAAAGCATGAACTTCCAACAATTTTCTAGTCTATACTCCCTGTTCCCAGGCAAGTTTTGCCTAAATTACTCCCAATCGTGACACGATTTAAATGTGTTGCCTTTTTTTTCTGAGACAGGGTCTCTACTCTGTCACCCAGGCTGGAGTGCAGTGGCGCCATCTCAGCTCACTGCAACCTCCACCTCCCAGGCTCAAGCAATACTCCTACCTCAGCCTCTCAAGTATCAGGGACTACAAGTGCACACCACTACACTCAACTAATTTTTGTATTTTTTGCAGAGATGGGGTTTCACCATGTTGTCTGGGCTGGTCTCGAATTCCTGGACTCAAGCAATCTGACTGTTTCGGCCTCCCAAAGTGCTGAGATTACAGGCGTGAGCCACCGTGCCCGGCCTGTATGCCCTGATTTATGCAAGTTTCCTTATTGAAGAAAACTTGGATCAATTAGATAAATGGATGAAGAAAATATCACCCAGAGTTCTCCCACCTCCAAACAACAACTGTTAATATTTAATGTGTTTCTCATTTATTTGTCTGTGCATAGTGTATGTCTGTAAAATCACGATTGTGATGTATGTCATTTAAATCAGTGTAATAAGCACATTTGTATCCTGTTTTTGTTATTCTACATCAGAACATATCCAGCTCCCCATGCTGTGAAGTGGCTTTGAAAGCATAATTATTTTCTTTCCAACTTTTATTTATTTATTTATTCATTTATTTGAGACAAAGTCCTGCTCTGTTGCCCAGGCTGCAGTACAGTGGCACGATCTCGGGTCACTACAACTTCTGCTTTCCAGGCTCAAGCAATTCTCATGCTTCAGCCTCCTGAGTAACCGAGTCTACAGGCATGTGCCACCGCACCTGGCTAAATTTTTTTTTTTTTTTTTTTTTTTTTAGTAGAGACTGGTTTTTGCCATTTTGGCCAGGCTGGTCTCAAACTCCTGGCCTCAAGTGATCTTCCCATCTCGGCCTCCCAAAGTGCTGGGATTACTGGTGTGAGCCACTTCACCCGGCCTCATGTGCGGGTTTGTTACATGGGTAAATTGTGTGTCATGGGGGTTTGGTATACAGATAATTTTGTCACCCAGATAATCAACATGATACCCGTAGGTAGTTTTTCAATTCTCACTCTCATCCTGCCCGTCACCCACAAGTAGGTCTGTTGTTCCTTTCTTTGTATCAATGTGTGCTTAATGTTTAGCTCCCACTTATAAGTGAGAACATGTGGTGTTTGGTTTTCTGTTCCTGAGTTAATTCACTTATGATAATAGCCTCCAGCTCCACCCATATTGCTGCAAAGGACATTATTTCATTCTTTCTATGGCTTGTAGTATTCCAAAGTGTATATGTACCATGTTTTCTTTCTTTCTTCCTGCCTTCCTTCCTTCCTTTCTTTCTCTCCTCTTTGTTTTTTTTTTTTTTTTTTTTTTTTGAGACAGAGTCTCACTCTGTTGCCCAGGCTGGAGTGCAGTGGCGCAATCTTGGCTCACTGGAATCTTGACCTCCCGGGTTCAAGTGATTCTCCTGTCTCAGCCTCCCAAGTAGCTGGGACTACAGGGGCACACCACCACACCCAGTTAATTTTTGTGTTTTTGTAGGGGTGGGGTTTCACCACATCGGCCAGGCTGGTCTCGAACTCCTGACCTCAAGTGATCCACCCGCCTCGGCCTTCCAAAGTGCTGCAACTACAGGAGTGAGTCACCATGCCTGGCCCATACCATGTTTTCTTTCTTTTTTTTTTTTTTTTTTTGAGATGGAGTCTCGCTCTGTCGCCCAGGCTGGAGTGCAGTGGCCGGATCTCAGCTCACTGCAAGCTCCGCCTCCCGGGTTTACGCCATTCTCCTGCTTCAGCCTCCCGAGTAGCTGGGAGTACAGGCGCCTGCCACCTCGCCCGGCTAGTTTTTTTTTTTTTTTTTTGTATTTTTTAGTAGAGACAGGGTTTCACCGGGTTAGCCAGGATGGTCTCAATCTCCTGACCTTGTGATCCACCTGTCTCGGCCTCCCAAAGTGCTGGGATTACAGGCTTGAGCCACCGCACCCGGCCACAGCATCTATTATTTTTTGACTTTTTAATAATGGCCATTCTGGCCAGACACCGTGGCTCATACCTTTAATCCCAGCACTTTGGGAGGCCGAGGCAGGCGGATCACTTGAGGTCAGGAGTTCGAGACCAGCCTGGCCAACATGGTGAAACCCCATCTCTACTAAAAAATACAAAAATTAGCCAAGTGTGGTGGCAGGAGCCTGTAATCCCAGCTATTTGGGACGGTGAGGCAGGAGAATCGCTTAAACCTGGGAGGCGGAGGTTGCAGTGAGCCACACCAGCCTAGGCAACAGAGTAAGACTCCATCTTAAAAATAAATAAACAAACAAACAAATAAATAAATGAAGGCCATTCTGATGGTGTGAGGCGTATCTCATTGTGGGTTTGATCTGCGTTTCCCTAATGACTAGTGGTGTTGAGTGCTCCTCATTGCTGGTGTAGCCCAGTGAACGCTGGGGATCTCTAGATCTCACACATCAGGAGCTTGAGTGGGGCGGAGGATAGAGGTTAGGGAGAAAACCCAGAATTCTTCTGCCCAAATGGTTCCCCTCAGGAAGAAGGATCAAAGTCATCTCAGACTCGGTCTAGTGGTCCGGGGCGGGGACTGGCCCCAAGGCTGCGCAGGCCCCCGTCTCCACCACTTACTGGCAGTGTGACCTCAGGCAAGCTGTATCCCTTTATTTTTCCCATCTGTAAAGTCAAGATGGTAAAGGTTCCTTCCTTGTAGGGTTTTTGGAAAGATTAAGTGAGTTAAAATTCAGGCTAGGCACAGTGGCTTACGCCTGTAATCCCAACACTTCGGGAGGCTGAGGTGGGGGGATCACCTGAGGTCAGGAATTCGAGACCAGCCTGGCCAACATGGTGAAACCCCGTCTCCACTAAAAATACAAAAAAATAGCCGGGCGGGGTGGCACACACCTGTAATCCCAGGTACTTGGGAGGCTGAGGCAGGATAATTGCTTGGACCTGGGAGGTGGAGGTTGCAGTGAGCTGAAATCACGCCATTGCACACCAGCCTGGGTGACAGAGCGAGACTCCGTGTCAAAAAAAAAAAAAAAAGAGTTAAAATTCATGCACAGACCAGGACCCAGCCTAGCTAAGTGCTCTGAAAGTGTTGGCTATTTTTCCTAGCTATGGCAAAGGTCCTCCAGTGAGGTTGGGGGAACTATAAAATTTTTATTTTGTGTGCCTCTGCTATATATAATTCGACAGTTTTTTGTACCTTTAGATGGGGTTCTTTATTTGACTTAGGAACAAATGTGTTGCTTCTGTATGAATATTAGAATTTAATTCCGAAGGGAAAGAGAATAAACTCAGGGAAAAAAATACCTTCTCATAAACTTAGCACGTCATTTATTACTTTTTCCTCAAAAATGCCAAAAGCCTGATTCCTCTTGATAAATGGTTCAGAGAGCTTTCCTAGCGCTCTGAGGTTTGTAAAAGCCTCTCACGTGGTCCTCCATGTGAGCTCTGTGATTACACCCAACATCTTTGCTTACTAGAAAGATAATTTCATCCAAGTTGCTCTTCCAAGGGTTCAGAAAGGAATGTTAGTTCTTTTTTTTTTTGAGGCAGAGTCTCGCTCTGTCACCCAGGCTGGAGTGCAGTGGTGTGATCTCGGCTCACTGTAGCCTCTCCCTCACAGGTTCAAGCAATTCTCCTGCCTCGGCCTCCTGAGTAGCTGGGATTACAGGCACCCGCCACCACGCCCAGCTAATTTTTTGTATTTTTAGTAGAGATGGGCTTTTATCATCCATGTTGGCCAGGGAGGTCTTGATCTCCTGACCTCGTGATCTGCCCGCCTCAGCCTCCCAAAGTGCTGGGATTACAGGCGTGAGCCACCGCGCCCGGCCAGTTATTTTTTAAATTGTCACTGGTTCAAGTAGCAAGCTCCCTGGGTGTGGCCTCAGGAGACCTGGGGTCAGGTCCTAGTTAGTTATTTCCTTTGTTCTTTTGTTCTTTACTTGAATGTCTGGTAATTGTGTCACATCTTTGGAGTTTAGTTTTCTCTCTCTTTTTTTTTTGTTGTTGTTGCTTTTTTAATTTGTTTTTTAAGACAGGGTCTTGCTCTGTCACCTGGGCTGGAGTACAGTGGTGTAATCCCAGCTCACGGCACCTTAAACTCTTGGGCTCAAGTGATCCTCCCACCTCAGCCTCCTGAGTAGCTGGGGCTACAGGTATGTGCCACCACACCCAGCTAATTTTTTGATTTTTTGTAGAGACAGGGTCTCACTTTGTTGCCTAAGCTGGTCTTGAACTCCTGGGCTCAAGTGATCCTCCTGCCTCAGCCTCCCAAAGTGCTGGGATTACAGGTGTGAGCCATGGCGCCCGGCCAGGCTTTGTGTTTTCTATTGGCTTTCATCACAGTCCAGCCTGTTTATTTCCATCTGAGGGAAGCAGCCTCATTCTCTTATTGTATCCCGTTCTGTCACGTTTGCACTGCTGAGCATCACTTTATTAATTGTAAGTTCCAAAGGAAAACATCTCTGTTTTAGCAGAGATCTACGTCTCACATGACTCAGTGGCCTTTTTAGGGACCTGGCTGCTCTGTGGTGTGTTACGTTCCCTAAGAGACAGGCTCGTAGCTATAGAAACTGTAACCTTGTGCGGCCAATGGTGTGGCAGGGCTAGCGCTGATTTTGTTGATTTCTTTCTTCTTCACTGTGATTCAAAATACCTGGGGATATTGCCAAAATAACTGAAAGCTGGTTCCCCTTCCTCTACTGCCCCAACTGTGTCTTTGGCCCTTCTGTAGCATTAGATGTAAAACTCAGAAGATTTTTTATTTTTATTTTTGAGACAGGGTCTCATTCTGTCACCCAGGCTGGAGTGCAGTGGTACAGTCTTGGCTCACTGCAACCTCCGCCTCCCAGGTTGGAGCGATTCTCCTGCCTCAGTCTCCTGTGTAGCTGTGATTACAAGCACACGCCACCACACCTGGCTAATTTTTGTATTTTTAGTAGAGATGGGGCTTCACTGTGTTGGCCAGGCTGGTCTGGAACTCCTGACCTCAAATGATCCTCCCGCCTCAGCCTTCCAAAGTGCTGGGATTACAGGCATGAGCCACCATGCCCAGCAGGACCTGGTATCTGGTGGATAACAAGTTGACAAGGGATGGTCGTGTGATGGTTAATTTTATGTGTCAACTTGACTGAGCTAAGGGATGTCCAGATGTCTGGCAAAACAGTGGTCCTGGGTAGGCCTGTGATGATGTTTCCAGAAGAAATTAGCGTTATGAGTTGGTAGAGTCAGTGCAAAAGATCCTCCCAGGCAGATCATGAGGTCAGGAGATCGAGACCATCCTGGCTAACATAGTGAAACCCCGTCTCTACTAAAAATACAAAAAATTAGCCGGGCGTGGTGGCGGGCGCCTGTAGTCCCAGCTACTCAGGAGGCTGAGGCAGGAGAATGGCGTGAACCCGGGAGGCGGAGCTTGCAGTGAGCCGAGATCGCGCTACTGCACTCCAGCCTGGGTGACAGAGCGAGACTCAGTCTCAAAACAAAAACAAAAACAATAAGAGAGAGAAAGAGACAGAGAGAGACCAAGTCCTGGTTATACTTTTGAGCCTTGGCTCAAGCTCACCTTGAAGCTGGAGCTACCCATGGACTGTTCAGTCAGACAATTCCATGAGTTTTCTATTTTTTTTTTTTTTTTTTTTTTGAGACAGAGTCTTGCTCTGTCACCCAGGCCAGGCTGGAGTGCAATGGTGCAATCTCAACGCACTGCAACCTCCGCCTCCTGGGTTCAAGTGATTATCCTGCTTCAGCATCCCAAGTAGCTGGGATTACAGGCATGTGCCACCATGCCCAGATAATTTTTGTATTTTTAGTAGAGATGGGGTTTCACCATGTTGGTCAGGCTGGTCTCAAACTCCTGACCTCAGGTGATCCACCTGCCTCAGTCTCCCAAAGTGCTGGGATTGCAGGCATGAGCCACCATGCCTGGCCCCATACGAGTTTTCTGTTTCTTAAAACATAAATCCTGACTGTTTATAATTGGTTGAGTGGTGGTCACCCAAAATATATATCCACATCTCAACCCCTGGAATCTGTGAATGTGACTTTTTTTTGGAAAAGGTGTCTTTTTATTTTTTTAAAATAAAATAGAGTTGGGGTCTCACCATGTTAGCCAAGCTGGTCTCAAACTCCTAGGCTCAGGTGAGCCCTCGGCCTCCAAAAGTGCTGGGATTATAGGCGTGAGCCACCATGCCTCCCAGACTTGTCTAATTAAGTTAAGGATCTTGTGATGAGCGCACCCTGGATTATACAGGTGGGCCCTATATCCAATGACAAGTATTTTCATAAGAGACACATGGAGGAGAGACACACCAAGCAGAAGCCCATGTAAAGATGGAGACAGAGATGGGAGTGATGCAGCCACAAGCCAAGGGATACTTGGAGCCACCGGAAGCTGGGAGAGGCAGGGAAGGTTCCTCCCCTAAGGTATATCCCTGCTGATACCTTGAGTGTAGACTTCCTGCCTTCAGAACTGTGAGACAGAAAATATCTGCTCTTTTAAACCACTGAAGTGGGACTGGGCGCGGTGTGTCCCGCCTGTCATCCCAGCTCTTTTGGGAGACTGAGGCTGAGGCGGATATGTTGGGTAAAAGCTGAGTGTTGGGAAAAAAGCTGAGGCAGGGTTTGCATGTCTGACATAATGTAAAAGAGTCTTGGAACATGTCCGGGGTCCAGGGTCTAAAATCCCTCGTTGCCTTTGGAACACCAAGCTCTGTGCTAAAGGGTGGAAGGCTGCCCTGCCACACCACAATCTAAGCCCAGGGCATAAAATCCCTCGTGGCCTCTGGAATGTGTCTAGACTTGCTGGCTCCTTGCTTACAGGCTCCCATTATCTCAAGTAGCAGAACATGTTCCATATGCTGCAAAGAAAATGCTAAACCGTCACAGCTGTAGATCATGTGCCTGATGCACTGTTTTCTTTCAACCCCCACACCCTCACCACCTGCTTCTTTGATCACCAATAAATAGCGTGGGCTCCCAGAGCTCGGGGCCTTCACAGCCTCCATACTAGCATTGGTCCCCACTCCCACTTTCACTCTTAACTTGTCTTGTCTCATTCCTTTGATTCCACCGGACTTCATTGCCCACACAGCCTGGTGTTAGGGTCTGATCACCCCAACAGGGTGGATCACCTGAAGTCAGTCTTTCGAGACCAGCCTGGCTAACATGGTGAAACCCCGTCTCTACTAAAAATACAAAAATTAGCCGCGTGTGGTGGCAGGCACCTGTGATCCCAGCTACTCGAGAGGTTGAGGCAGGAGAATCGCTTGAACCTGGGAGAAGGAGGTTGCAGTGAGCCAAGATCACGCCACTGCACACCAGCCTGGGCTACAAGAACGAAACTGTTTCAAAAAAAAAAAAAAAAAACAACCCACCAAAGTTATGATTATTTGGAAGGCAACTATGCTCGCTACTATACCACCAATGCCACTTGGTTATGGTTGTTACAGCAGTGCTAGGAAACTAATACATGAATCAACATGCATATGGAAGTATTTATAGCCTTTTCTTTAAATATGTTTAATTTTTCCAGATGCCTTTGATGTTTCCTTTTTTTCGGAAGGACAGAGGCAGGCTGCACACGGTGGCTCATGCCTGCAATCCTAGCAATTTGGGAGGCCAAGGTGGACAGATCACTTGACCCCAGGAGTTTGAGACCAGACTGGGCAATATAGCAAAACCCCATCTCAAAAAAAAAAAAAAAAAAAAATGATCCAGGCATGGTGGTGCTTCTGTAGTCCCAGCTACTTGGGAGGCTGAAGTGGGAGGATCACCTGAGCCTGGGAGGTTGAGCCTGCAATGAGCTGTGATCACCTGGGTGACAGAGTGAGACCCTAACTCAAAAAAAAAAAAAAAAAGGCAGAGGCAGTCCAGGTTTGAGCCAGCCTGTCTCATTTAAATGCCAATTTGGTCATTCCTAGCTGTGTGACCTTAAGCAAACTACTTAATCTCTCTGAGCCCTCATTTCTTCATCTGTAGAATCTTTGCATTGGTATTAAATGAGACTGTCATGTAAGTGCTTAGAATCGTGTCTGGCATATTATTAGCAATACACATAAGTGGGAGTTTATGTATTCTCTCCTGTTCCTCAGTGATTTCCTTTCCTCATCAGAATGCTACTTCTTCATGGTAATGAGCCAGTTTTGTTCCTGCCTAGATTTAAAAAAAAATCATTATTACCTGTGATTCATTTACCTCATTATGCTTTTAGGCTATTAGAATGGGGAAAATGTCACTCAGAAGAATATGAACAAACCAAGCCCCGTGGCATCTCACTTGATAGCCAGGGTTGATCATCAGAAAAGTCAAAAGCCCAGCCACTAGCAAAGTAGAGAGACAAAGAACCTGATTTAACTCATAAGCACTTTAATATAATGACTTCTCTCTCTCTCTACTTTCCTTTGAAATTTCAAAGGGTATGAATACTTTAATTGATTTTCAAAATAACTGACTTGTTTTTGACAAGCATGTGCATGTTTGTGGTTGAGATGGACCGAGAGAGAGGAAAGGATTACTAGGTTTAAGGAGCCCCTGTCCTGTATTTCAAATTTCAAAGACAGTATTTGTTCTTAAAACAGTCACTGCTTCCCTTGCTTTGAAGGAATTTAAGAGCATGTCTTAGTTTACAAATCACTTGGCAGCCAGGCGCGGTGGCTCACCCCTGTAATACCAGCACTTTGCGAGGCTGAGGCGGGTGAATCACCTGAGGCCCGGAGTTCAAGACCAGCCTGACCAACATGGAGAAACCCCCATCTCTACTAAAAATACAAAAAATTAGCCGGGCGTGGTGGCGCATGTTTGTAATCCTAGCTACTCGGGAGGCTGAGGCAGGAGAATCGCTTGAACCCGGGAGGCAGAGGTTGCAGTGAGCTGAGATTGAGCCATTGTACTCCAGCCTGGGTGACAGAGCGAGACTCTATCTCAAAAAAATAAAAATAAAAAATCACTTATCTCTGAATGGCACACTGGCTTCTTCACTCACAATTGTTCCTCATTCAGACCCTAGCAATTTCAGAAAGTGTTGAGTTTATTACTCGCGTTTGGCCTCCAGGGCTCTCCTTCCACACTGCATTAGTAGCTGAACTGTCTGCTTTGTCTACAGGGCCTGCTTATCTTGAGATTGGACTATCTTCTTTTCGTTTCACTTTCACGGTCTCTTTCACATGAGTAGGAAAAAAAACGGAAAGTTTTTTTTTCTTTTTTGAGACAGAGTCTCTGTTGCCCAGGCTGGAGTACAGTGGTGCTATCTCAGCTCACTGCCACCTTGCAACCTCCGCCTCCTGAGCTCAACCTATTCTCCCACCTCAGCCTCTCGAGTACCTGGGATTATAGGTGCGTGCCACCACGCCTGGCTAATTTTTCTATTTTTAGTGGAGACAAAGGTTTCACCATGTTGGCCAGGCTGGTCTTGAACTCCTGACCTCAGGTGATCCACCCACCTTTGCCTCCCAAAGTGCTGAAATTATAGGCGTAAGCCACCGTGTCCAGCTGGGAACGTATTTTCTTCCCCAGCCCATACCTTTAACACATTTGCAAAATTAAGCAGCCCTAATGGTTTACCTTGGCGTGGTTAGAAGTCTTGATTTACACAATTTTAGGTTTCCTAAAAGAGGGAGACTTCCCTGTGGCCCTCACCTAAGGGATTTAGGAATAATTCATGATACAAGCATACACACAAAAAAAGATCCGGCCGGGCGCAGTGGCTCACGCCTGTAATCCCAGCACTTTGGGAGGCCGAGGTGGGCGGATCACGAGATCAGGAGATCGAGACCATCCTGGCTAACACGGTGAAACCCCGTCTCTACTGAAAATACAAAAAATCAGCTGGGCGTGCTGGCGGGCACCTGTAGTCCCAGCTACCAAAAAAAAAAAAAAAAAAAAAAAAAAAAAAAAAAAAAAAAAAAAAAAAAAGATGATTATTACGGTCGTACCAATGGCATGTTTAAAACAAAGACTTAGGCCGGGCGCGGTGGCTCACGCCTGTAATCCCAGCACTTTGGGAGGCCAAGGCGGGCGGATCACAAGGTCAGGAGATGGAGACCACGGTGAAACCCCGTCTCTACTAAAAAATACAAAAAAATTAGCCGGGCGCGGTGGCGGGCGCCTGTGGTCCCAGCTACTCAGGAGGCTGAGGCAGGAGAATGGTGGGAACCTGGGAGGCGGAGCTTGCAGTGAGCCGAGATCTTGCCACCGCACTCCAGCCTGGGCAACAAAGACTTCGTCTCAAAAAAAACAAAAACAAAAAAAGCAGACTTAATTGGCCGGGCACGGTGGCTCACGCCTGTAATCCCAGCACTTTGGAAGGCCGAGGCAGGCGGATTACCTGAGGTCAGGAGTCTGAGGCCAGCCTGGCCAACATGATGAAGCCTTGTCGCTACTAAAAATACAAAAATTAGCCAGGCGTGGTGGCTCACGCCTATAATCCCAGCTACTCGGGAGGCTGAGGCAGAAGAATTGCTTGAGCCTGGGAGACGGAGGTTGCAGTGAGCCGAGATGGCACCACTGTACTCCAGTCTCCGCCACAGAGCGAGACTCTGTCTCAAAAAATAAATACATAAAAATAAAATAAAAAAACAAAGACTTAACTTGCACTGTGATACAGTGACATTTGGAGGCCCATATTTAGTATAATAGGTAAATTACTCATTTTGAAAAAAACATTTTTATGGCTCTGACCTTGGTAAATTCTGACATCTCTTGTTGACCTGGTTGGCTGGGATTGGACCAGTTTTCAAGATGCAACAATGAAACGCTCCATGGTGACACCTGGTCCCAACCTCACCAGAAGCCTCAGGGCCAGGGGCCAGCCATTGCTCCACCTGGACTGAGTCCTTTCCATGGTGCAGATGGCAAGTTAAGGATGGGGGAAGGGGCTGGGCGCGATGGCTCAAGCCTGTAATCCCAGCACTTTGGGAGGCCCAGACGGGCGGATCACGAGATCAGGAGATCGAGACCATCCTGGCTAACACAATGAAACCCCGTCTCTACGAAAAAATACAAAAAATTAGCTGGGGCGTGGTGGCGGGCGCCTGTAATCCCAGCTACTGGGGAGGCTTGAAGCAGGAAAATTGCTTGAACCCGGGAGGCAGAGGTTGTAGTGAGCGAGATCATGCCACTGCACTCCA
The DNA here is from genome assembly GCF_043159975.1 of Macaca nemestrina. NCBI lineage: Eukaryota > Metazoa > Chordata > Mammalia > Primates > Cercopithecidae > Macaca > Macaca nemestrina. Next base: position 108,395,156 of record NC_092139.1, on the reverse strand, counting down.
GCCTGGGTGACAGTGCAAGACTCCATCTAAAAAAAAAAAAAATCTCAGTTTGGACTTCATTGTCTGTGGTGCTGTTGGAGAAAGAGAATGAGTGCGGGATTGTAAGATAATGAATATGCAGAACTCTATCCCAACAATGAGAGAATATGCATTCTTTCAAGTACAGATGGGGCCGGGTGTGGTGGCTCACGCCTGTAATCCTAGCACTTTGGGAGGCTGAGGTGGGCAGATCACCTGAGGTCAGGAGTTCAAGACCAGTGTGGCCAATGTGGTGAAACCCCCTCTCCACTAAAAATACAAAAAGTAGCCGGGTGTGGTGGTGGGCAACTATAATCCCAGCTACTTGGGAGGCTGAGGCAGAAGAATTGCTTGAACCCGGGAGGCAGAGGTTGCAGTGAGCTGAGAGCACACCACTGCGCTCCAGCCTGGGTGACAGAGCAAGACTCCATTCAAGCGATTCTTCTGCTTCAGTCTCCCAAGTAATTATGACTACAGGCAATCTTCCCACCTCAGCCTCCTGAGTAGCTGCGACTACAGGTATGCATCTCCACACCTGTCTACTTTTTTTTTTTTTTTTTTTGTAGATACAGGGTCTCACCATGTTCCCCAGGCTTGTCTTGAACTCCTGGGCTCAAGGGATCCTCCCACCTCAGCTGCTGGAATTATAGGCTTGAGCTACCGTGGCTGGCCAAACTTTATTTTCTGTCCGCCATTCAAATAAGTTAGAAATAAATAACAAACAGCTGGGTGCAGTGGCTCACGCCTGTAATCCCAGCACTTTGGGAGGCCAAAGAGAGCAGATCATGAGATCAGGAGTTCAAGACCAGCTTGACCAACATGGTGAAACCCCATCTTTACTAAAAATTCAAAAACTAGCCAGGTGTGGTGGTGCGTGCCTGTAGTCACAATTACTTGGGAGGCTGAGGCAGAAGAATCGCTTGAACCCAGGAGGTGGAGGTTACAGTGAGCTGAGATCATGCCACTGCACTCCAGCTTCGGCAACAAAGTGAGACTCTGTCTCAAAATAAATAAATAAATAAATGAAATAAATAACAAAAAGACAAATACATGTTTTTTTCTTGAGACAGTGTCTTGCTCTTTTGCCCAGGATATAGTATACTGGCACGATCATGGCTCAGCCTTAAAACACAAAAGATATATGTGTTTAAAACATATGTTTGAAACTTTAGAAACACTTCTCTCAATAATTCATGGGTGGAAGGAGAAATCATGATGGATATTTAAATTATTTAGAATTAAGTGATAATGAATATGCCTCATATCAAAACTTGTGAGATGCCTAAAAGGTCATACTTAAAGGGAAAGGTACAGCCTTAAATGCTTATGGAAGAAAGGCTTGGCCGGGCGCGGTGGCTCAAGCCTGTAATCCCAGCACTTTGGGAGGCCGAGACAGGCGGATCACGAGGTCAGGAGATCGAGACCATCCTGGCTGACACAGTGAAACCCCGTCTCTACTAAGAAATACAAAAAACTAGCCGGGCGAGGTGGCGGGCGCCTGTAGTCCCAGCTACTCGGGAGGCTGAGGCAGGAGAATGGTGTAAACCCAGGAGGCGGAGCTTGCAGTGAGCTGAGATCTGGCCACTGCACTCCAGCCTGGGCGACAGAGCGAGACTCCGTCTCAAAAAAAAAAAAAAAAAAAAAAAAAAAAGAAGAAAGGCTTAAAGGTTAATGAGAGATTTGGGGAGGTCGAAGCAGGTGGATCACATGAGGTCAGGAGTTCGAGACCAGATTGGGCAACATGGCAAAACCCTGTCTCTACTAAAAATAGAAAAATTAGCTGGCTGTGGTGGTGTGCACCTGTAATTCCAGCTACTTGGGTGGCTGAGGTAGGAGGATTGCTTGAACCCAGGAGGCGGAGGTTGCAGTAAGAGAAGGTTACAGGCGCCTGCCACCACACTCAGCTAATTTTTGTATTTTCAGTAGAGATGGGATTTTGCCATGGTGGCCAGGTTGGTCTCAAACTCCTGACCTCAGGTGATCCACCCGTCTCGGCCTCCCAAAGTGCTGGGATTACAGGCATGAGCCACTAGCGCCCAGCCCCTTTTTTTTTTTTTTTTTTTGAGACGGAGTCTCGCTCTGTTGCCCAGGCTGGAGTGCAGTGGCCGGATCTCAGCTCACTGCAAGCTCTGCCTCCCCGGTTTACGCCATTCTCCTGCCTTAGCCGCCTGTGTAGCTGGGACTACAGGCGCCCGCCACCTCGCCCGGCTAGTTTTTTGTATCTTTTAGTAGAGATGGGGTTTCACACTTTTTTTTTTTAATTATAAAATTCTTGTTTATTTAAATTTTAAAAAATCTTTGTGCCTATGATTACCCAGGCTGTTGTTTTTTAACATACGGTGGGTGTCCTGGACACCGCGTATCTGTTGCTAGCTGTTGCCATGGATGAACCGCCAGACCAGGCTACACTGATTTATACAATATTAGGTATCCTAAAAGAGGAAGACCTACCTGTGGCCCTCACCTAAGAGCTTTAGGGGTAATTCGTGAAGCAAGTATACATAAAAAAAGAATCCTACCATTGCATACCAAAAAAAAAAAAAAAAAAGGTTACCATCATATCAATGTGCTCCCACCCACCAGGGCCCCCCCGCCGTCCGAATGCTGCCCATTGCATCTTTTCCCACCTCCCTCCCGCCCGGAGCCTCTTCTGAACCCTTCTCATTGGAATCTCTTTCAGTGGGAAACCTCATTCCTCATTCTACTCCCTGAATGCTCTCTCTTGGTCCTCATTCTTCCCTTAGAACACTGCCCCCTGGTATCTCTCTTGGGAGGCTATTTCTCATTCACACTTTTCAGACCTAGAAGTCTGGAGGTGCGGTTTGCCTCCTCCTCCAACACCTCCCACAACCAGCTGACGGCTCCTCTGTTCCACCTCCCACATGAAGCCTCCCTCGTCCCACCCTCTTCTCCAGCCCCACCCTCTTCAGCCCCACCCTCTTCAGCCCCACCCTCTTCAGCCCCACCCTCTTCTCCAGCCCCACCCTCTTCTCCAGCCCCACCCTCTTCAGCCCCACCCTCTTCTCCAGCCCCACCCTCTTCAGCCCCACCCTCTTCTCCAGCCCCACCGCCTCGGTCCCACTTCAGACCTTATGACGCTTGATCTTGATATTACAAGAGCCTCCTGGGTACCCCTCCGCCTTCAGTCTAGGCCCTCCTTTCCTTCTCCACACTTCTCCACACAGCAGGCCGTTCCCAGAGAGTTTTTTTTTTTGTTTTTTGAGACAGAGTTTCGCTCTTGTTGCCCAGGTTGGAGTGCAGTGGCACGTTCTCGGCTCACCGCAACCTCTATCTGCCAGGTTCAATCAATTCTTCTGCCTCAGCCTCCCAAGTAGCTTGGATTACAGGGGCACGCCACCAAGACCAGCTAATTTTTGTATTTTTGGTAAAGACAGGGTCCCACCATGTTGGCCAGGCTGGTCTCGAAACTCCTGATTTCAGGTGATCCACCCTCCTTGGCCTCCCTAATTACAGGGATTACAGGCATGAGCCACCATGCCCGGCCCCAGAGTGATTTTCCTAGAAGCATAGATCGTGCTCCCCTGATCCCGGTGGCTTACCTTTCAGGGAGGTCTCCTTTACCTCCCCTGGGCAGTTAGGTGGTTGCCCCCTCCGGCTCCTCTAGCACCAGGGCAAACCTTGGTCACATTATCTGTCACATCCCTGGCACATCAGCTTTGAGGAGAGGAAACACATAGGTGTGGCCATGCAAGGTGAGACCTGTGGACCCACAGCTTCAGCAGCACATGAGGGCTTGTTAGGAAGACAACATCTGGCCAGGCGCAGTGGCTCACTTCTGTCATCCCAGCACTTTGGGAGGCCGAGGGAGGAAGAGTTTGAGACCAGCCTGGGCAACATGGTGAAACATCGTCTCTACAGAAAAATGCAAAAATTAGCTGGGCATAGTGGTACATGCCTGTAGTCCCAGCTACTCAGGAAGCTGAGGTGGGACAATCAATTGAGCCACCAAAGGTGGAGGTTGCAATGAGCTATGATTGTGCCACTGCACTCCAGCCTGGGCAACAGAGACCCAGTGTCAAAAAATAAAAAAATAAAAGAATTTTAATTTGCAATTAACAAGGTCCCAAGTGATTTGTTTGCACTTTATTTAGTTTTTTTTTTTTTTTTTTTTTTGAGACGGAGTTTCACTCTTGATGCCCAGACTGGAGGGTAACAGCGCAATATCGGCTCACCAGTAACTCCGCTTCCCAGGTTCAAGCGATTCTCCTGCCTCAGCCTCCCGAGTACCTGGGATTATGGCATGCGCCACCATGCCCGGCTAATTTTGTATTTTTAGTAGAGACAGGGTTTCTCCATGTTGATCAGGCTGGTCTTCAACTCCTGACCTCAGATGATCCGCCTGCCTCGGCCTGGCAAAGTGCTGGGATTACAGGCGTGAGTCACCGCTCCCGGCCTTGTTTGCACTTTAAAATTTGAGAAGCACTGAATACTGAAGAGAAGCGTCAGCAAGGTGAGGGGACAAGAGATTTCAAAGGTCACATACTTTTCATTGCCTTAGTTTGGGAGAGCTTGGGGTGAGGGTGGGTGAGGACAGCCAATTGAAATGACCTACTGTAGGCTGAGCATGGTGGCTCATACCTGTAACCCCAGCACTTTTGGAAGCTACGGCAGGGAGATCACTAGAGGTTAAGAGTTCGAGACCAGCCTGGCCAACATGGCGAAACCCCATCTCTACTAAAAGCCAGGCGTGGTGGTGCATGCTTGTAATCCCAGCTACTTGGGAGGCTGAGGCAGGAGAATTGCTTGAATTCAGGAGGCGGAGGGTGCAGTGAGCCAAGATCATGTCATTGCAATCCATCCTGGGTGACAGAGCAAAACTCTGTCTCTAAAATAAAAATTAAAAATAATTGAAATAACCTACTGACATCCTAGAATGAATAAAATCAGTGCAAACTTTGAGGCTTAGATCTGGAAGAGATCCTATTATTCTGGAAACAGCTGACAGTTTCAGATCGATGCTGTGCTGCGGTGAATAAGGCAGACAGATGCCAGGATATGTCAGCAAAAGGACCTGTCACAGCATCAATTGAGAGAAATGTTGAACACTCACCCCTTTGTCGGAACCAGCATGAAGCAGGAGCACAGCAGCAGGAGGGTGAGAAGAGGGGAGACAGCTCTGTTCTGGCAACAGGAAATTGCCTCGGGAAGATTGATGGGCACTTAGTGCAAAGTCACTGTGAGGTCAGAAAGGGCTGTGTGCTGAGCCTTTTCTGCATGTTTGACTCACCTGGGTTGTCCCGCCCAATGTGCACTTAGCACTCCTACTCCTCATAGAGTCGTCACAGGCAGTGGTACTTAAATAATGGACACTTAAGCCTAACCTTCTGAAAGGCTCTGGTTGTTTGTTTGTTTGTTTGTTTGTTTATTTATGACGGAGTCTCGCTCTGTCGCCCAGGCTGGAGTGCAGTGGCCGGATCTCAGCTCACTGCAAGCTCCGCCTCCCGGGTTTATGCCATTCTCCTGCCTCAGCCTCCTGAGTAGCTGGGGCTACAGGCGCCCGCCACCTTGCGCGGCTAGTTTTTTTTTTTTGTATTTTTTAGTAGAGATGGGGTTTCACCGTGTTAGCCAGGATGGTCTCGATCTCCTGACCTCGTGATCTGCCCGTCTCGGCCTCCCAAAGGAGTCTGGGATTACAGGCTTGAGCCACCGCGCCCGGCCGTCTTTTATTAATACAAACTAGTTTCTAGGGAAGAGCTAAGCTCTCCTACAGAGCAGTGAGTGTGGGGGAAGCTTGGTGGGGTGGGGGAAGGATGAGGGGGCTGTAATGATAGCCTTTGGGCACCCAGGAGAATGCTGCTAAGGAGAGCATCGCTGTTGATGTGCATCTAGCTCCCTGGGCCAGGTACCACAGCAGAAAGTTCACGATCCCACATGTTCCACTCCCTAGCCGTATCACCTTGGTATTCTCATTCCTACAGCTGAAAAAACTGAAGCAGAGGTTACATGACTTGAGGCATCCCACTGCTAACTAATGGCAGAGATGCTGATATGGGTTGAATTCCGTCCCCCAAAAAAGCTATGCTGAAGTCTCAGACTATAACCTTATTTGGAAACTGGGTCATTACAGACGCAGTTAGTTAAGATGAGATCATACTGGAGTGAGTGGAGCCTTTAATCAAAGATGATTGGTGTCCTTATAAGAAGTGGGGGGCCAGCCGGGCACGGTGGCATGTGCCTGTAATCCCAGCACTTTGGAAGGCCAAGGCAGGTGGATCACCTGAGGTTAGGAGTTTGAGACCAGCCTGACCAACATAGTGAAACCTCATCTCTACTAAATACAAAAAAAAAAAAAAATTAGCTTGGTATGGTGGTGCATGCCTGTAATCCCAGCTACTTGTGAGGCTGAGGCAGGAGAATTGTCTGAACCCAGGAGGCACAGGTTACGGTGAGCTTAGATCATGCCACTGCACTCCAGCCAGGGCAACAAGGGCAAAACTCCATCTCAAAAAAAAAAAAAAAAAAAAAAGTAAGGGGCCAGGCAGTGGCTTGCATCTGTACTCCCAGCACTTTTGGAGGCCAAGGTGGGAGGACTGCTTGAGCCCAGGAGCTCGAGACAAGTCTGGGCAATGTAGTGAGATCCTGTCTCTACAAAAAATTTTAAGTTAAGTGTGGTGGCATACTTCTGTAGTCCCAGCTACTTGAGAGGCTGAGGTGGGAGGATCACTTAAATCTGGGAAGTGGAGGCTGCAGTGAGCCTTGATCGCATTGCTGCACTCCAGCCTGGGTGACAGAGTGAGACCCTGTCTAGAAGGAGAAGGAGGAGGAGGAGGAAGGAAGAAGAGAGGAGACACACCGGGGCAGATAGCTATGTGACAATGGAGGCAGATAGCAGCGATGCAATTCCTACTCGCTAGGGAAGCCAGAATCCCTGGCAAACACCAGAAGCTGGAAGATTGAAGGCAGGATCTTCCTTACCTACAGGCTTTGGGGAGAGCATGACACTGCCAACACCTTCATTTTGGACTTCCAGCCTCCAGAACTGTGAGGCAACACGTTTCTTTTTTTTTTTTTTTTTTTTTTTTTTGAGACGGAGTCTCGCTGTGTCTCCCAGGCTGGAGTGCAGTGGCCTGATCTCGGCTCACTGCAAGCTCCGCCTCCCGGGTTCACGCCATTCTCCCGCCTCAGCCTCCCAAGTAGCTGAGACTACAGGCGCCCGCCACCACGCCCGGCTAGTTTTTTGTATTTTTAGTAGAGACGGGGTTTCACCATGTTAGCCAGGATAGTCTCGATCTCCTGACCTTGTGATCCACCCGCCTCGGCCTCCCAAAGTGCTGGGATTACAGGCTTGAGCCACCGCGCCCGGCCTGGCAACACGTTTCTATCATTTTAAGTAACCCAGTTTGTGACACGTTGTTACTGCAGCCCTGGAAAACAAATACAGGTGGGATTCAGACTTTGGCCTGCCGAACCTGTGGTTTTCCCATTGATGTCGCCCTGCAGACATGACATGGCCAGAGCTACTTGGGAAGCTGGGATCGCAACATCCATGTTCACGTGTCCTCTGGAGCCCTCCTGCGCACATGGTAAGATAGTTGTCCACGGTGATGTGGAGAAGGGGGATGCTGCTTGGAAAGCTTCAAAAATGGCGCAGACTCCTACCCAGGAGGAAGCCAGACTCCTGCCTGGAGGGACCCTTTACACCCCATGATTTTATAAAGAAAGAAAGCAAATGACGTGTCGTCGTCAGCCGCATAGAAGCAGAACCTGAGTCAGAGATCTTTGTGCAAGGGATTTATTGAGAAAGGGTTCCCAGCAAAAAAAAAAAAAAAAAAAAAAAAAAGGAAAAGAAAAAGAAAAGCAGCAGGGCATAGTGGCTCATGCCTGTAATCCCAGCACTCTGGGAGGCCGAGGTGGGTGGATCATCTGAGGTCAGGAGTTCGAGACCAGCCTGGCCAACATGGCGAAATCCCATCTCTACTAAAAATGCGAAAATTAGCCAGGCGTGGTGGCGCACGCCTGTAATCCCAGCTATGCAGGAGGCTGAGGCAGGAGAATCACTTGAATCTGGGAGGCAGAGGTGGCAGTGATTGCACCACTGCACTCCAGCCTGGGTGACAGAGCGAGGCTGTGTCTCAAAAAACTAAAAAATAAATAGATAAATAGAAAAAAAATGGGAGGAAAGGATCATGCAGGGGACTCTGGTACTGGAATAGGGTTTGGGGTGCATCTCCCAGATCCTAAAGGCCTTAACAGGCAGGAATGATGGCCAAAGATAAACCGTGAACAGATTTTAAAAATTGTGATAAAATATATAAAACCTGAAATTTACCATTTTAATCATTTTAAAATATATAGTTCAGTGGCTTTAAAGTACATTCATATTGTTGTGCCATTATCACTACCATCCATCTCTAGAACTTTTTTCACCTTCCCAAACGGAAACTCTACACCCATTAAACAATCACTTCCCACTGCCTCCCACCCCTAGCCTGCGGTAACCACCATTCTGTTTCTGTCTCAATGAACTTGACTACTCTAAGTCCCTCATGTAAGTGGAATCATGAGCTATGTGTCCTTTTCTGACTGGTTTATTTCATTTAGATAATGTCCTCAAGGTTTACCTACATTGTGTGTGTCAGAATTTCTTTCTCTTTGAAGGCTGAATAATATTCCAGTGTATACACTGTACTGCATTTATCCACGTCTGTTCATGGATGCTTGGGTTCCTTCTATGTTTCCGTTGTTGTGAATAATGCTGCTATGAACATGAGTGTACAAATATCTGTTCAAGTCTCTGCTTTCAGAAGTGGAATTGCTGGATCATATGGTGATTCTATTTTTATTTTTTTAGAGATGGAGTCTTGCTCTTCTCACCCAGGCTGGAGTGCAATGGCACGATCTCGGCTCGCTCCAACCTCTGCCTCCTGGGCTCAAGTGATTCTCCTCCCTCAGCCTCTCTAGAAGGGAATAAAATGAAAAGTAACATATTTTCCCCTTTAATGCCCCCCAACTGCAAAGGTAAGCACTGATAACAGCTTATTTTGTCTCCTCAAGAAAATCGTTTTTACCCTTTTAAAACACACACACACAAATACGATAAGTATTAATTCCATTCTGCAACTTGACTTTTTTTGTGTGGTAAAGAACATATAACAAAGTTACCATCTTAATTTTTTTTTTTTTTTTTTGAGACAGAGTCTTGCTCTGTCCCTGACTGGAGTGCAGTGGTGCAATCTGGGCTCACTGCAACCTCCACTTCTGCCTCCTGGGTTCAAGCAATTCTCCTGCCTCAGCCTCCCAAGTTGCTGGGACTACAGGCGCGTGCCACCACACCCAGCTAATTTTTGTATTTTTAGTAGAGACGGGGGTTTCATCATGTTGGCCAGGATGGTCTTGATCTCCCGACCTCGTGATCCTCCCGCCTCGGCCTCCCAAAGTGCTGGGATTACAGGCGTGAGCCACCGCACCTGGCCTTAATCATTTTTAAGTTTAGAATTCAGTAGTTATATTCACATTGTTGTACAACCAATTTCCATAACTTTTTCATCATGCAAAGCTGAAACTCTATAACCATTAAACAACCCCTCTTTCTTCCCTTCCCCCAGCCCCTGGCAGCCACCCTTCTCCATTCCATTTCTATGAGTTTGAACAACTTGCTTTTTTTAACTTAACAGTACATCTTTCCATACGGGTGCATAAGCTCTAGCTCATCATTCCTTCAGCTGTCTAGTGGCTTAGCTGATATTTAACCCATCTCCCATCAGTGATGTGAAGGTCGTTTCCAGCTTTTTGTTGTTGTTATACAAAAATGCTGTCATGCCAGGGTTAAGCCCCAGAACCGTGAGATCAAAGGCTATGCCAAATTGTATGGGGCCAAATTGCTGCTCAAATAAGTTGTACCAGTCCACGCTCCCACCCACAGAGGAGGAAGGGGCTCTTCGTTCTGTACGGCGATCAGGTTCTTCCCAGTGTAAACCAACAAGTAAATATTGTGTCATCCCAGGGACAAGCAGGACCAAGCCTTGAAAGGAGGGATCAGTGACTCCCCTCTGTGGTGACTTCCCCGGGAAAAGCTCAGGAAATGAGCTGGCCAAAGGCAAGAGAAACAGTGCAGCGAGATGTACTCACAGGAGCAAGTCTAATTCAAAAGCCACATAATGAGTGGACTTGGAAGAAGCTCGTTGCTGTGGCAACCTGATTCCCCTGCTGCCAAGAACGGGTTTTCTTCTTTCTTCTGCACCTAGCAGGAGCTCCCTTTCCTCCACATTACTTGAGAAAGAAAGACAGAGTTTGGCATTCTTTTACTGAGGTCAGTGCACCATTTCTGTCGGTGGCCAACCGTCACTGAGAGAGCATGTGCCCCCAACAGGTGCAGACCTGGCCGAGCCCTGTCCCGTGGTGGGTGGACTATGACACCGATGTGATGGGCCACAGCAGCCCGGGCTGCCTTTTCTGATACTCCCCTGAGGTGCCAGGTAGGCCACGCCCCCAAGGAAACTGTTCTGTTTCCTTTATGAGAAAAGCTTTTCTAGATATTTAAGAATGCCAAAGTTCTGACCAGGTGCTGTGGCTCATGCCTGTCATTCCAGAATTTCAGGAGGCAGAGGTGGGAGGATCACTTGAGGCCAGGAGTTCAAGACCAGCCTGGGCAACATAATAAGGCCCTGTCTCTACAAAAAATTAAAATTAAAAAAAAAAAAAAACACCACCACCAAAGTTCAAGGGCCCAGTGAGCTTGCTTGAGCAAGCCTCTTTTTTTATTTTATTTTTTTTTTGAGACGGAGTCTCGCTCTGTCGCCCAGGCTGGAGTGCAGTGGCGCGATCTCGGCTCACTGCAAGCTCCGCCTCCTGGGTTTACGCCATTCTCCTGCCTCAGCCTCCTGAGTAGCTGGGACTACAGGCGCCCGCCAGCCACCACGCCCGGCTAATTTTTTGTATTTTTAGTAGAGACGGGGTTTCACCGTGGTCTCGATCTCCTGACCTTGTGATCCGCCCGCCTCGGCCTCCCAAAGTGCTGGGATTACAGGCGTGAGCCACCGCGCCCGGCGAGCAAGCCTCTTAAACCTGCTCAGCTTTTAAGTCATTTTGACTGGCTGCTTCCAGGGCATTTAACCTTGAAAACGCTGATTGAGGTGGGGCATGGTGGCTCACGCCTGTAATCCCAGCACTTTGGGAGGCCGAGGGGAGTGGATCACCTGAGGTCAGGCATTTGAGACCAGGCTGGCCAACATGGTGAAACCCTGTCTCTACTAAAAATACAGAAATTAGCTGGGCATGGTGGCAGGCGCCTGTAATCCCAGCTCCTTAAGAGGCTGAGGCAGGAGAATCACTTGAACCTGGGAGGCAGGGGTTGCAGTGAGCCAAGATTGTGCCATTTCGCTCCACTCTGGGCAACAAGAGCAAGACTCCGTCTCAAAAAAAAAAAAAAAAAAAGAAAGGGAAGGAAGGAAAGAAAGAAAAAGAGAAAGAAAGAAAGAAAACAGAAAGAAAGAAAATACTGATTGGAATAGAGCTGCAGGAGGGACGACAGATGGGTGGGTAGAGTTAAATTCAATTCTTTTCACCTGTTCTCTGCATCAGGCTCTGTGGTAGGCACACAATTTACATTCCCCTTCATGTAATGCTTTTCACAACTCAGTGAGGTGGAAATTGTTATCCCATTTTTATAAGAATGAAATCTAAGCCGGGCGCAGTGGCTCACGCCTGTAATCCCAGCACTTTGGGAGGCCGAGGCGGGCGGATCACAAGGTCAGGAGATCGAGACTACGGTGAAACCCCGTCTCTACTAAAAAAAAAAATACAAAAAATTAGCCGGGCGCGGTTGTGGGCGCCTGTAGTCCCAGCTACTCGGGAGGCTGAGGCAGGAGAATGGCGTGAACCCGGGAGGCGGAGCTTGCAGTGAGCCGAGATCGCGCCACTGCACTCCAGCCTGGGCGACAGAGCGAGACTCTGTCTCAAAAAAAAAAAAAAAAAAAAAAGAATGAAATCTAAGGCTCTGGCTCCACAAGCTTAAGTGTTTTGCCTAAGATCTCAGTGCAGGAATATGAACCCAGCTTCACCTCATCTCAAGGTCATGTCCCTCCACCACTACCTGCCACAGTGAGGTCGTTTGGTCAAGCAAAGCAGGCAGGAGAGGGATCGTCTCTTCTCTTGACATGATGGCGGCCAATCATTAAATCTCCCCCTAAGCAAGGAAGGCTTTAGGGAGTGGACCTCCAGCCTCACCTGAAGGTCCCCCTGTCCTCAGAACTCCTACCTCCCTCCTTCAACCAGGCAGTGGGGTATAGCAGGAAAAGCATAGTGTGGAGCCAGATAGACCTAGATTTAAATCCATGAGCACTGTGGACACCCTGATTTCGTCCTTGCTATAGAATTGCAGGAAAACAGCAACTCTGTTGTTTTGTTTTGTTCTTGTAAAGACAGGGTCTCACTATGTTGCTGAGGCTAATCAAACTCCTGGGCTCAAGTGATCCTCCCACCTCAGCCTCCCAAGGAACTGGGATTACAGGCATGAGCCACCATGCCCAGCCCTTGTTTTGTTTGAAGAATGCTGAGGACTGCCAGGGGCGGTGGCTCATGCCCATAATCCCAGTACTTTGGGAGACTGAGGTGGGTGGAACTCCTTGAGCCCAGGAGTTCGAGGCCAGCCTGGGCAACATGGCAAGACCACATCTCTACAAAACAATAAACAAAATTAGCCAGACATGGTAGCATGTGCCTGTGGTCCCAGCTACTCTGGAGGCTGAGGTGGGAGGTTCACTTGAGCCAGGGAGGTAGTGAACCATGATGGCAACACTGTTCTCCAGTCCAGCCTGGGCGACAGAGCAAGACCTCGACTGAAAAAAAAAAAAAGAGAAAGAACGCCGAGGGCTGTGGGGAGGACTAAGTGAACTGAGGAGAAGGATCCTTGTGGTTTATATTAAATTCAACTAGCCCAGGCCAGGCGCAGTGGCTCACACCTGTAATTCCTGCACTTTGGGAGGCCGGGGTGGAAGGATCACTTGAGGTCAGGAGTTCGAGACTAGCCTGGCCATTGTGGTGAAACCCCATCGCTACTAAAAGTACAAAAAAATTAGCTGGGCGTGGCAGCAAACTCCTGTAATTATAGCTACTCGGGAGGCTGAGGCAGGAGAATCACTTGAACCCAGGAGGCAGAAATTGCAGTGAGCAGAGATCGTGCCACTGCACTCCAGCCTGGGTGATAGAGCAAGACTCTGTCTCAAAAAAAAAAAAAAACCTCGGGAGGGGGGAGGGATTGCATTGGGAGTTACACCTGATGTAAATGACGAGTTGATGGGTGCAGCACACCAACATGGCACAAGTATACATATGTAACAAACCTGCACGTTATGCACATGTACCCTAGAACTTAAAGTATAATAATAATAATAATTAAAAAAAGAAAGAAAAAAAAAAAAACCTCAAACAGCCGTCTCTACCCAGAAGCTTAGGAGGCTTTTCTCCTTCTGAGCTCTCTTTTCTGGGTTCTCCTACAAAAAGCTTCCTTCTGTCGCCCCCAGGGTATATAAAGATACTGTACCCTTGAATTTGATTTCTCTACATCCCATCCTAGAGGCAACTGTGCCTCGAGTCATTCCTAGGGGAGTCTCGCCCCACTCACACATTTACTCTTCACCTTCCGGACCCCATACGTCTTTTCTACGTGCCTGTTGCCTCCAGCCAGGCCTCGGAAACCTTGCCCTGTTCTCCCCAGGCTTCGTAGCACGGCCTGGGTGACAGTGGCATGTGTAGCAGGATCACAGATTAATATACAAGGAAAGGTGCACGAAGAGATGATGTTTCTCTGTTTCCTGCAGCTGATCTGCTGAGCCGTGAGCCGCTGCGGGGAAGTGGAAAGAAACCTGATCACCGCACTGCAGCTTCTCTCGGTTTAGATAGCCTCTCGACGACTCAAGTCTCTGTAGACTCAATACTCTGTTGTTTTGTTTTGTTTTGTTTTGTTAAAGATGGAGTCTTGCTCTGTCACCCAGGCTGGAGTGCAATGGCACGATCTCGGCTCACCGCAACCTCTGCCTCCCAGGTTCAAGCGATTCACCTGTGGGGTCTCCACTAACTCCAGGCGCTTAGTGTCAGAATCAAGTTTATTGTAAGACACCTGGTCAGCATCCTCAGATAATTGGAGCATTTTTTGATGTGGGAGAACTTCTTACAAATTTGGTGTCAGAAGCAAAGTGTGGTAGAGAAACTGCAGTGAGTGTGTAGAGCAGAATAGTTAGTTCGTTTTAGGAATGAGGAGCAAGGGACACAATGTCCTGAATGGAAATGGGGGATTTTTTTTGTTTTTAATTTTATTCTTTTGAGACAGAGTCTCACTCTGTCACCCCGGCTGGAGTACAGTGGTGTGATCTCAACTCACTGCAACCTCCACTTCCCAGGCTCAAGTGATTCTCCAGCCTCAGCCTCCCAAGTAGCTGGGTCTACAGGCACAAGCCACCAATGCCCAGCTAATTTTTGTTTTTTTGTGGAGATGGGGTTTTGCTATATTGGCCAGGCTGGTCTCCAACTCCTGAGCTCAAAGCAATCTGCTTGCTTCGGCCTCCCAAAGCGCTGGGATTACAGGTATGAGCCACTGCTCTCGGCCTAGAAATGGGGAATTTTAATTTTTTTTTTTTTTTTTTTTTAAATTTTTTTGAGACGGAGTCTGGCTCTGTCGCCCAGGCTGGAGTGCGGTGGCCGGATCTCAGCTCACTGCAAGCTCCGCCTCCTGGGTTTACGCCATTCTCCTGCCTCAGCCTCCCGAGTAGCTGGGACTACAGGCGCCGCCACCTCGCCCGGCTAGTTTTTTGTATTTTTTTAGTAGAGACGGGGTTTCACCGTGTTAGCCAGGATGGCCTCGATCTCCTGACCTCGTGATCCGCCCGCCTCGGCCTCCCAAAGTGCTGGGATTACAGGCTTGAGCCACCGCGCCCGGCAGAAATGGGGAATTTTAGAGAGAAATTAGTGTGGATGGTAAGTGGTAGAAAGATAATGGAAAATAGTTTCACTTTATTGAGTCGGGGATGATAGAGATGTCATGTGAACAGATGGAAATATTGAACCGGAGGGTCGGAAAGGGAGATAAGGATTTGAGTGGCATCAGTAAAGAGATGGCTTATGTCTGTAATCTTGGCACTTTGGGAGGCCAAGGGGGGAGGATCACTTGAGGCCAGGAGTTTGAGGCCAGCCTGGCCAATATGGTGAAACTCTGTCTCTACTAAAAAAAAAATATATATATATATATATACACACACACACACACACACACACACACACACACACATATATATATATATATATATATATATATATATATATATGCCAGGTGTGGTGATACGTGCCTGTGGTCCCAGCTACTTGGGAGGCTGAAGCAGGAGAATTGCTTGAACCAGAGAGGTGGAGGTTGCAGTGAGCCAAGATTGTGGCACTGCACTCCAGCCTGGGCAACAGAGTGAGACTCTGTCTCAATCAATCAATCAATCAATCAATCAATCAATGTAGAGAGTGGTCGACTGAGTAGTCAAGGAGATGGAGACAGCAGGGGACTGTTCACTTTTAGGAGTGCTTTACTTAAAAGATGGATGGCATTTAAGATTCCCTTCCCCGTTTCCTTCAGAAGATTTTTCTTAATTTCTGGTTTCTTGCTCTTTACTCCATTTCCCAAGGAAGGAAGGAAAGAGAGTTGGGGAGGCCACCAGAAATATATAAGCTCTGGCAAAGCTCTTACTGGCGGGCGGCCGGGCTGAGGCGGGGCAGCCACTCTCTAGGCTCGGGTGGGCCTGCCGTGCCAGTCAGCTGGTCTCAGATGGTTAGTGCAGGGAGGGTGGGCTGGCCTGAGGGGACACCATGCAAGGCAGAGGTGCCAGGCAGCATGTGCCCAAAGTCCATTTGTCTGGCGGGTCAGTTTTGTCCAGTGTTGGTAATGTTGCCGACATTTAGCTTTTGGGCCGTTTTCTCTGGTGAGACCCAGGACTGACTAGGATAGAGAGACAGCAGAACTGCTATGAACTGAACTCTCGTTTTTAACTTTTGCAATGAATTGGTTTGTCTCCAGGCTGCTGTTACAACAACGTAATTGCAACCAGATTACTTTCTTTCTTCTTTTTTTTTTTTTTCGAACCTCTAAATCTATTTTAAACTTTTTTTCTTTCTAATAGAGATGGGGTCTTCCTATGTTGTCCAGACTGGTCTCAAACTCCTGGGCTCAAGTGATCCTCCTGCCTTGGCCTCACAAAGTGTTGACGTTACAGGCGTGAGCCACTGCAACAAGCCCAGATTACTTTCTTGTCACATGTTGCAAAACAGACCCCAGGAGGATGTGAGAACACAGAATGCATCAAGCTGAGACACAGACAAGGACACAGTGGGGGATACCATGTGACTGACACTAGCCAATAAGTGTGTCCCACTTCCCTGGTTTTCATGCTTGGTTGGGTGGAAGGGGGAAGATATGTAACTCATACAGGACCAATCAGAGGCTTTTTCAGGGTCTGAAACAGACACTGGGGAGAAAGGTGGCAAGGAGTACCGGGTAGCAGGAAAGAAGATATGCTAATTCCTGGAGCTGCTGCCAGTAGGAACAAGGCAAGTTTACATGCTTGCTGGACACCATCTTTGCTACCCCATGGGAGAACATCCCCTATGAAAAGGAAGCCAACAGAGAGGAAAACTGAGCCAGACAGTGAGGAAAGATAAAATGTGAGGAAGAGGCCAGGCGCGGTGGCTCATGTCTGTAATCTCAGCACTTTGGGAGGCCGAGGTGGGTGGATCACAAGGTCAGGAGTTCAAGACCAGCCTGGCCAAGATGGTGAAACCCTGTCTCTACTAAAAACACACACAAGAAAATTAGCCGGGCGTGGTGGCGAGGGCCTGTAATCCCAACTACTCGGGATGCTGGGGTAGAGAATTGCTTGAACCCTGGAGGTGGAGGTTGCAGTGAGCTGAGATTGCACCACTGCTCTCCAGCCTGGGTGACCGAGCGAGACTCCGTCTCAAAAAATAAATAAGTAAATTAATTAATTAAATTAAATGTGAGGAAGAGAGAAAAGGAATGTCTGTCCCGATGGCCTGGAGCCCTTGGATCCAGTCATGACTTAAAGCCAGATCTAGTCCTCAGCGTTTCCATTTAATAAGCCAATACATTCCCCCTTTTTGCTCAAATTAGAGTTAAATTTCTAACATTTACAACAACAACAAAAAGCTCTCACAAATCATCTTAGCTCAGGCTGATACAGTAAAATCCTGGGTGGCTTAGACAACAGGCATTTATTTCTGGTGATTCTGGAGTCTGGGAAGTCCCAGATCAAGGTGCCAGCCAGTTGTGTTCCTGGTGAGGATTCTCTTCCTGGCCAGACTTGGCTGGATTTGACGGCTCACGCCTGTAATCCCAACACTTTGGGGGGCCGAGGTGGATGGATCACCTGAGGTCAGGAGTTCAAGACCAGCCTGGCCAATATGGTGAAACCCCATCTCTACTAAAAATAAAAAATTTAGCCAGGCTTGGTGGTGCGCACCTGTAATCCCAGCTACTCAGGTGGCCAAGGCAGGAGAATTGCTTGAACCTGGGAGGTGGAGGCTGCAGTAAGCCAAGATTGCGCCATCGCCCTCCAGCCTGGGCAAAAGAGTGAGATTCTGTCTCAAAAAAAAAAAAAAAGGTTACTTCAGAAAGTATAGTGAGCTGAATTGTGCCACTGCACTCCAGCCTGGGTGACAGAGTGAGACTCCATCCCATAAATAAATAAATAAATAAATAATAAATAACTGACTGACTCTTTCTGGCTTGCAGCCATCTGCTTTCTGTGTCCTCACACGGCCTTTCCTCCGTGTGTGCAGGTGGAGAGCGGCAGAGGCGAAGCAAGCCTTCTGATGTCTCTTCTTATAAGGGCCACACCCTCAAGACTTCATCTAAACCGGATCACTTCCCAAAGGCCCCGTCTCCAAATACTAACACATTTGGGGGTTAGGGCTTTGTTTTGCAGCAGAGTGAGAGATCACCTCCAACCTCACACACCTCTTATGTAGGCTCTCAGCTATATCTAGAGACCAAATTGACACAAGCCAGAGTAGCAAGATAAAAGCATATAAGCTTTATCAGTTTTCTGTGTACACAGGGATCTTCATAAGAAAGTGAAGTCTGAAGAAGTGGCCAAAGTAAGATGCTTTTGTACTTTTTAGACAAAGAACAATACATTTGAGAAGAAATAACAGGACAAAAGTGATCTGGTTATGGGCAGTAAATTTCTAAGGGAGTCACCAGGAGGGTATACAAGTAGCAGAATAGAAGGGTCACTTTGGGGGCCAGGCGCAGTGGCTCACACCTGTAATCCCAGCACTTTGGCAGGTCAAAGCGTGCAGATCACCTGAGGTCAGCAGTTCAAGACCAGCCTGGCCCACATGGTGAAACCCCGTCTCTACTAAAAGTACAAAAATTAGCCAGGCCTGTTTGTGCATAGCTGTAATCCCAGCTATGCGGGAGACTGAGGCAGGAGAACTTGAACGCAGGAGGTGGAGGTTGCAGTGAGCCGAGATTGTGTCATTACACTCCAGCCTGGCTGAGAAAGGTTGCTTCGGGAAGTACAGTTGTTCAGGTCCACTGCACTGCAGCCCCCAATTTCCAGTCTCTGGTGATAAGGGGTATTTTCACCCCCCTGATAAGGGGAGTGTATCCCTCCCAGAGGAATCTTTATGGCTCGCTGCATGCAGGAAGAGACAGGTCGGCTCACCCTTTCTGAAACCACATTTTCTCCACCGTTTTCTTTTTCTTTTGAGACAGAGTCTCACTCTGTTGCCCAGGCTGGAGTACAGTGGCGTGATCTCAGCTCACTGCAACCTCTGCCTGCTGGGTTCAAGTGGTTCTCCTGCCTCAGCCTCCGGAATAGCTGGGATTACAGGCGTAAGCCACGTTGCCCAGCTAATTTTTGTATTTTTAGTAGAGACAGGGTTTCACGATGTTGGCTAGGCTGGTCTCAAACTCCTGACCTCGTGATCCACCCGCCTTGGCCTCCCAAAGTGCTGGGATTACAGGTGTGAGCCACCGTCCCTGGCCAGTGCCCCTGTTCTTTGCCTTGTTGCCTTATCAACCTTAGCATTTTGGTTTGTATTCTTAGGGTCCCAAGACAGTGTGTGCGGTTTCAGACACTGCATCTGCATTCAAGACAGGAAGAAGGGAAGAAGAGCCCAGCTAGTACCAACCTTACCTGTTTTCTTTTATGAAGAAAGAAAACCTTTTTCTGGGACAGGCACAGTGGCTCATGCCTGTAATCCCAGCACTCTGGGAGGCCGAGGTAGGCGGATCACCTGAGGTCAAGAGTTCAAGACCGCCGGGCGCGGTGGCTCAAGCCTGTAATCCCAGCACTTTGGGAGGCCGAGACGGGCGGATCACGAGGTCAGGAGATCGAGACCATCCTGGCTAACACGGTGAAACCCCGTCTCTATTAAGAAATACAAAAAAAACTAGCCGGGCGAGGTGGCGGGCGCCTGTAGTCCCAGCTACTCGGGAGGCTGAGGCAGGAGAATGGCGTGAACCCGGGAGGCGGAGCTTGCAGTGAGCTGAGATCCGGCCACTGCACTCCAGCCTGGGTGACAGCGCGAGACTCCATCTCAAAAAAAAAAAAAAAAAAAAAAAAAAAAAAGTTCAAGACCAGTCTGGCCAACATGGTGAAACCCTGTATCTACTAAAAATACAAAAAAAATTAGCCAGGTGTGGTGGCGCATGCCTGTAATCCCAGCTATTTGGGAGGCTGAGGCAGGAGAATCACTTGAACCTGGAAGGTGGAGGTTGCAGTGAGCCGAAATCATGCCATTGCACTCCAGCCTGGGCAACAAGAGCGAAACTCCATCTCAAAAAAAAAAAAAAAAAGAAAAAAGAAAACCTTTTTTCAGAAGTTCCCACAGTAGTTCTCTGCTTAGGTACTGTGGATCACTCTTAGTTGCAATGAAGGCAGGGAACCCTGGAAGCCAGATTGTCCAGATAGGGCTTAGACTACTCATGGTCCATCACCTGGGGGTTCTGGTAGTCAAGAGAAAGGGGGCATGCGTGTTAGGTGGCCACCCATAATGTCCTACAATTTTTGGTGAAAAAAAAATGTGTTTTTTGTTTGTTTGTTTTTTGTTTTGTTTTTTGTTTTTTGACCATAAGGTCTCACTCTGTCACCCAGGCT
The DNA here is from genome assembly GCF_043159975.1 of Macaca nemestrina. Classification (NCBI taxonomy): domain Eukaryota; kingdom Metazoa; phylum Chordata; class Mammalia; order Primates; family Cercopithecidae; genus Macaca; species Macaca nemestrina. Next base: position 108,375,021 of record NC_092139.1, on the reverse strand, counting down.
GGAGTGCAATGTTACAATCACAGCTCGCTGCAGCCTCCACCTCCCAGGCTCAAGCAATCCTTCTGCCTCAGCCTCCAAAGTAGCTGGGACCACAGGCCTGTGCCACCACACCTGGTTAAATTTTACTTTTTTTCTTTTGTAGAAACTGGATCTGGATCTTGCTTTGTTGCCCGGGCGGGTCTCAAACTCTTGGGCTTAGGTGATCTGCCCACCTTGGCCTCCCAAAGTGCTGAGATTACAAGCATGAGCCATGGCACCTGGTATAAATATACCCAACCTTCCCACTTTTACCTACTTGCTCAAGTTATTGCCACTTGTCTAAAACTTGCTCTTCTCTATCTCTGCTTGTCCAAGTCCTATCTACCCTTCCAAATCCTTTTCCAATGTCCTGGATCCCCAGTGGGATATGAAGACTGCTTCCGCCTCTCCCAGCACCTTGTAACCTTGACTCTGGCTTTTACATTCTGTCCTGTGTGTGGTCATTTGCACGAGGCAGCGTTGTGCTGTGGCGCAGCTTTGGGCATAGACCACCTTTGGTTCAGCCACTTTGCAGGTGCACCTTTGATAGGTCACTTACTCTCTCTAGGGTCTCAATTTCCCCATCTATAAAATGAGGGTAATATTAGATCCTGCCTCAGAGAGTTGTTGTGGGGATTAAGTAGGATAATTTGTGTAAACTACTTAGCCTGGTGCCTGATGTATAGCCAGCGCTTGCTGACTGTTAGCCATCCTGGTTATTATGGTCATTACTGCTCTCCTCGCCCCATCGCCTCCCTCACAGTCTCTGCCTTCCTCAACTCTGCATGCTCTGACACTTTTTAAAATGGCGATAAAATTCACATACCGTAAAGTATGTGAATTCTTTATTCACATACCTTTTAAAGTGTATGATTCAGTGATTTTTGGTATATTCACAAAGATGTACAACCATCACCACTATCTCATTCCAGAACATTTTTATCACCCCCGCAAGAAATCCTGTACCTGTTAGCAGTTGCTCCCCATCTCTCCCTCCCCTCAGCTTCTGGCAACCACTAACCTACTTGATGTCTGTATGGATTTGCTTATTCTGGACTTTTGTGTTTTTGTTTATTTTTTTAAAGAGAGACTGGGTCTTGCTCTGTCACCCGGGATGGAAGTGCAGTGGTATGATCATAGCTCACTGCAGCCTCAAACTCCAGGATTCCAGCGATCCTCTGTGCTCCAGCCTCCCAAGGAGTTGGGACTACAAGTGTGCACCACCACACCTGGCTAATTTTTACATTTTTTTGTAGGCATGGGGTTTTGCTATGTTGCCCGAGCTGGTCTCAAACTCCTGGCCAGAAGTGATCCTCCCACCTCAGCCTCCCAAACTTCTGATATTACAGGCATGAGCCACCATGCCCAGCCTGTTCTGGACATTTTATGTACATGTAATTACACAATATGAGATCTTTTGTAACTGACTTTTATTTAGCATATTTTCAAGGTTCATGCGTGTTGCAGCATGTATCAGTACTTTATTCTATTTTGTGGCTGAATAATTCCATTGCATAGATTGACTGCATTTTATTTGTTAATTAGTTGAGGGACTTGTAGATGCCTCCACCTTTTTTTTTTTTTTTGAGACAGTCTTGCTCTGTCACTAGGCTTGAGTGCAGTGATGTGATCTCGGCTCACTGCAACCTCTGCCTCCTCGGTTCAAGTGACTCTCGTGCCTCATCCTCCCGAGTAGCTGGGATTACAGGCATGCACCACCACACCCAGCTAATTTTTGTATTTTTGGTAGAGACGGGGTTTCACCATGTTGGCCAGGCTGGTCTCGAACTCCTGACCTCGTGATCCGCCTGCCTTGGCCTCCCAAAGTGCTGGGATTACAGGCGTGAGCCACTGTGCCCGGCCATCTCCACCTTTTGGTTATTATGAATAATGCTTCTATAAACCTTTGTGTTTGTGGATATATTTTCAGTTCTCTCGGGTATATATCTAGGAGTGGAAGTGCTGCATTCGGTGGTAGCTCTATATTTAACATTTTGAAACTGCTGAACTGTTTTCTACAGTGGCCGCGCTATTTGACATTTCCATGAGCACTGTCGGAGGGTTCCAATTTCTGCACATTCCTGACAACACTTGCCGTTGCCTGTCCAATGCTGCCCCTTTTCTACCAGTGACTGTGTGCCTCATCGGTATTTGGTTTGTTGGATGGAAGCTCTCTAGGGCTCTGGCTTCCCTGAGGTTTTTTGAGGCTGGCATAAGAGGCATGGTTTCTCCACTGGCAGCATCAGCTGGGACACTGGATTTTGGAAGGACTCTGAGCTTCCTATGCATCAGGCTGGGGGCTGAGCCCTGAAGTCCATGTCTTCATGGAGCCTGGAGTCTATGGGGGCACAAATAAGTCAACAAAGTGTTCAATTGCAATGCGGTGAGCAGGACTCCAGAGGGAAGCCCAGGGCATTATCATTAAAGTGTGATGGGTTGGGATTACATGTGGCTCATGCCTGTAATCCCAGCACTTTGGGAGGCCCAGGTTGCGGTGAGACAAGATCATGCCACTGCACTCCAGCCTGGGAGACAGAGTGAGATTCCATCACAAAAACAAAAACCAAAACCAAACCAAAACAAAACAAAAAAAAACGGCCGGGCGCGGTGGCTCACGCCTGTAATCCCAGCACTTTGGGAGGCCGAGGCGGGCGGATCACAAGGTCAGGAGATCGAGACCACGGTGAAACCCCGTCTCTACTAAAAATACAAAAAATTAGCCGGGCGCGGTTGTGGGCGCCTGTAGTCCCAGCTACTCGGGAGGCTGAGGCAGGAGAATGGCGTGAACCCGGGAGGCGGGGCTTGCAGTGAGCCGAGATCGCGCCACTGCACTCCAGCCTGGGCGACAGAGCGAGACTCCGTCTCAAAAAAAAAAAAAAAAAAAAAAAAAAAAAACGGGTCTGGGCGTGGTGACTCACGCCTGTAATCCCAGCACTTTGGGAGTCTGAAGCGGGCAGATCACCTGAGGTCAGTCGGAGATCAACCTGGCGAACATGGTGAAACCCTGCCTCTACTGAAAAAACAAAACAGAACAAAACAAAAAGCCAGGCATGGTGGTGCACACCTGAGGCAGGAGAATTGCTTGAACCCGGAAGGTGGAGGTTGCAGTGAGCTGAGATCATGCCACTGCACTCCAGCCTGAATGACAGAGCAAGACTGTCTCAAAAATAAATAAATAATAAATAGCCCGCACGCGGTGGCTCACGTCTGTAATCCCAATACTTTGGGAGGCCAAGACAGGTGGATCACGAGGTCAGGAGTTCGAGACCAGCCTTGCCAACATGGTGAAACCCCGTCTCTACTAAAAATACAAAAATTAGCTTGGCATGGTGGTGGGCGCCTGTAGACTCAGCTACTCGGGAGGCTGAAGGAGGAGAATCATTTGAACTCTGGAGGCGGAGGTTGCAGTGAGCCGAGATCACACTGCTGCACTCCAAGCTGGGTGACAGGGCGAGACTCCATTTCAAAAACAAAAAAAGAAAGAAAAAATAATAAAGTGTGATGGAGAGATGGTATCGATTCCCCCACCTGAGAGGCAAGAGGTTGTTCAAGGAGGGCTTCCTGGAAGAGACAACACCTGAGCTAAGTCTTAAAGATTAAGTAGGAGTCACTCAAGCCAGTAAAAACGGGCATAGTGTTTCCAGGCGAGTGGAACTGCTCAAGGAAAGCCACGGAGCTGGGAAACAATCTGGACTGTGCTGTGGCAGTGGCTGGGAGGAGAATAAAGTGGGGATTTGATAGTGACAGAACAAGAGAGAAACTGGAGTGTGATAAGCCTATGTACTGCATGGGAGACGCAGCAGCCAGGAGGCCTCTGCCTTGGTGTCCTCCTCTGTAAAACGGGGATAAAAATATTGCCTACCTTATAGGGATCTTGTCAGGGTTTAATGAGCTTGAATGAAGAGTTTATGCACCATCTGGAACAGTCTCTGGCACATGTTCAATAAATGTGGGCTATAACTGCTGCTCTCTTCCAAGAGCTCCGTGAGACACTGTAGCTTCCACTCTGGAGCTGAGATGTGCATGGCAGGGCGGGGGCTGTCCACGGTAGAGAAGTAAGGCTTCCGTCGTCATAATGAGCATGGGGGAGGGCGGGGTGGAGAGACAGGGAACAGCTTCCAGAGCAGGAAGAAGGGCTTGGCAGGCAAGACAATAGGTGTCCAGTTCTTTTTTTTTTTTTTTTTTTTTGAGACGGAGTCTCGCTGTGTCGCCCAGGCTGGAGTGCAGTAGCTGGACCTCAGCTCACTGCAAGCTCCGCCTCCCGGGTTCACGCCATTCTCCTGCCTCAGCCTCCCGAATAGCTGGGACTACAGGCGCCCGCCGCCTCGCCCGGCTAGTTTTTTGTATTTTTTTTTTTTTAGTAGAGACGGGGTTTCACCATGTTAGCCAGGATGGTCTCGATCTCCTGACCGCGTGATCCACCCGTCTCGGCCTCCCAAAGTGCTGGGATTACAGGCTTGAGCCACTGTGCCCGGCCAGGTGTCCAGTTCTAAGGAGGTGTGAACAAGGTATCATCAACCACTATGTAGTGAGTACCTTCCATGTTCAAAGCAATGTGTGAAAGCTGCTGAGATATGAAGAAATATACCTCCCTAACCACAAGCTCACGATGGAGTTAGCAGAGACTAGGATAGATGAGACTGGGAGGGCTTCATGGAGAGGCAGAGAACCAAGCTGGAGTGGAAGGGTGGGGAGGACTCAAGGAGGCCAGCAGAGTGGAAGCCAAGTCAGGTGGAAAAAAACCGCAGGGTAGGGACAGGGCTTTTAAGTTATTTACAATCAACCAGAGAAGAAGGAAAAGATTCCAGAACATCCCATGGAGGTTAATGGAGGACAGGCCTGGAAAGAGAGATACAATTAAAAACTAGCATTTAGGCCAGGCGCAGTGGCTCACACCTGTAATCCCAGCACTTTGGGAGGCCGAAGTGGGAGGATCACTTGAGGTCAGAAATTCGAGACCAGCCTGGCCAACATGGCAAAACCCTGTCTCTACTAAAAATACAAAAATTAGCCGGGCTCGGTGGCAGGTGACTGTAATAGCAGCTACTCAGGAAGCTGAGGCAGAAGAATCACTTGAACCCAGGAGGCAGAGGTTGCAGTGATCTGAGATCGAGCCATTGCATTCTAGCCTGGGTGACAGAGCAAGACTCCATCTCAAAAAAAAAAAAAAAAAAAAAAAAAAACGAAAAACCAAAACAAAGCACAGATAAACATAAAAAGCTAACATTTATTAAGTGCTTGGTATAGTGTTAAGTGCTGTCCATGTTTAGTAGGGAGAGAAAAAATCACCCTTTTAAAATCATGCTACAAAATAGTACTCATTGCTCCAGGCCAAAATCGCAAGTATAAATGTTAGACAAGGATAAGGGAGTGATTCAGGCCAAGTGTTACCATAGGGAGTAGTGGGGACTGTGGCAAACTAGGGAGCATTTGCTTCCCCTAAAAGAGGCAGTTGCTCCTCCATCCAACCAGTTGTGTCCCCACTGACCACTGTGATCTTAAATCCAATGAATGCTTCCCTGTCTTGCCGACCTGACCTCCTAGGCAGACTTCCCCTCCTGGAACCAGTCTCTTTTCTTGCTTCCAGGATGCCACACTTTACTGGTTTTCCTTCTGCCTCTCTGGGCATTCTTTTACAGTTTGCTTTACTAACTGTTCTTCTCCCGTTCAGCCTTTGAGTGGTGGAACTTTCCAGGGCTCAAGCCCTCTTGTCATGTGACCCTGCACTCACTCTCTTCCTAGGCCATCTCATCTCTCTGTAGGCTGATGACTCCCACATTTCTATTTCAGCCTGGTTTGTCTGAAGCCTGGAGGATACTTGAGTATCTCACATATAAACGAACCCCAAATGGACTTTTTAAAATCTCTTCGGCCGGGCCCGGTGGCTCACTCCTGAAATCCCACCACTTTGGGAGGCCGAGGCAGGCGGATCACCCGAGGTCAGGAGTTCGAGGACAACCTGGCCAACATGGTGAAACCTCGTCTCTACTAAAAATAACAAAATTAGCTGGGCCTGGTAGCGCATGCCTGTAATCCTAGCCACTTGCGAGGCTGAGGCAGGACAATCACTTGAACCTGGGAGGCAGAGGTTGCAGTGAGCAGAGATTGTGCCATTGCACTCTAGCCTTGGGGACAAGAGTGAGACTTTGTCTCAAAAAAAAAAAAAAAAACTCCTCCCACAAATCTGATTCCCCTTCAGTTTCCCTACTTCAATCAATGGCGTCTCCATCCTCCATCACACGTGCCATCAACACATTCCCCTTCACCCTCCACATCCAGCTCCTCCCAATGGCTGTGGCTTCTGCTTTACAAAGACATCTCATGTGTGTCCACCTCTTGCCGCCTCCACTACCACCACCCTCATCCAGGCCATTACCATTGATGCTGTGCAGGGTCGCCTGGTCTCCAGGGTCGCTGGGTCTCCTTGCTTTCATTTTCCACCTGCTTCTATCCCATTCTCTACACAGAATCTATAATGATGATTTAAGGATGAAAATCTAATCATATTGAGGCAGGATGATAGGGAATTAGAGTAACCATGGGTTAAGGCATAAGCAAAAGAACAGCAGGTGCAGCCAGTTCTAGGCAAGACTGGGCTGCACACAGGCCATACCCTCACTCCTATGATAACAAGACAGAAGTTTCCATTTCAGCCTCTGATTGGTCGTGGGCCAATCCTTCATAGGGTGTAGCCAATTGGATGCCTCTAAAGGGCACCTAGGGGTGTTACCAAATTCTTTTTTTCTTTTCTGTTTTTTGTTTTTTGTTTTTTTTGTTTTTGTTTTGTTTTTGAGACGGAGTCTTGCTCTGTCGCCCAGGCTGGAGTGCAGTGGCCGGATCTCAGTTCACTGCAAGCTCCGCCTCCCGGGTTCACGCCATTCTCCTGCCTCAGCCTCCCGAGTAGCTGGGACTACAGGCGCCCGCCGCCTCACCTGGCTAGTTTTTTTTTTTTTTTGTATTTTTTAGTAGAGACGGGGTTTCACCGTGTTCGCCAGGATGGTCTTGATCTCCTGACCTCGTGATCCGCCCGTCTTGGCCTCCCAAAGTGCTGGGATTACAGGCTTGAGCCACCGCGCCCGGCTTTTTTTTTTTTTTTTTGAGATGGAGTTTCGCTCTTGTTGCCCAGGCTGGAGTGCAGTGGCGACATCTTGGCTCACCACAACTTCTGCCTCCAGGGTTCAAGCAATTCTCCTGCCTCAGCCTACCAAGTAGCTGGGATTATAGGCATGCAACACTAGGCCCAGCTAATTTTGTGTTTTTAGTAGAGACCAGGTTTCGCCATGTTGGCCAGGCTGGTCTTGAACTCCCAACCTCAGGTGATCCACCCACCTTGGCCTCCCAAAGTGCTGGGATTACAGGAGTGAGCCACTGCGCCCAGCCACCAAATTCTTTAGCTTAATAAAAACCTGAAAGAAAATTGTAATCGGGACGCTTGAGCCGGCTCCCGCTCTGTACTTTCACTTCAATAAATCTGTGCTTTCTTTGCTTATTTCTTCTTTTGTTGCTTCATTCTTTCATTGCTTTGTGTGTTTTGTTTAATTCTTTGTTCAATGTGCCAGGAACCTGGACAATTCACAGTCAAGACCTTCTATCCAGTAACAATATCATTCCTGTTAAAAGCCTTTTGATGATTTCTCTTGGCTTTGGTATAAAATCCAAAATCATTGGTGTGGTTCACAAAGCTCTATTTGATGAGCTGGGCCCAGGGATATGAAATTAAATGTCAGTATGGTGCAGGCAAGTGACTTAAATAAATGAAGCTGGCTGAGTCAAGGGGACGATAGGGAGGAGTGGAGACTGTGGCAAACTGGGGAGTGCGTGACTGCCTAAGAGTGTACCTTCATGCATCCAGCAGACTGTTGGCACATGGGAAGGTAGACCCTATAGCCAGATCTTCTGATATTTCAAGAGAAGCTGGTCACCCAGATTTTTAAGTAAAGCAATGGATTCAAAAGCTGGCAACTAATTCACAATCTTTTTTATACCATGCAAGAGAAAAACAAAACACCACATCTGTGGGTCGGATGAGCTTCTCAGCAGCCAAATGTTGGATTCTACGCTATACTCTAAAGATCCTGGACAGAACTTCTGTTAGAAGATTACTAATATATATATATTTTTGTTTGATACAGGCTCTCACTCTGTTGCCTAGGCTGGAATGCGGCGGTGCAATCTCAGCTCACTGCAGCCTTTATCTCCTGGGTTCAAGTGATCCTCCCCTGACTTCAGCCTCCCAAGTAGCTGGGTCTACAGGCATGCTCCCACCATGCCTAACTAATTTTTGTATTTTTTGTAGAGACGGGGTTTTTGCCATGTTGCCCAGACTGATCTTGAACTCCTGAACTTCTGTAATCCACCCATCTCAGCCTCCCAAAGTGCCGGGATTACAGGAGTGAGCCACTATGCTCAGCCAGAAAAATTACTAATACTTTTGTTTGACAAGCATTTAACAGGTTTTTTTGAGGGTGGTGTGCAAAGATGAAGCGTCTCTTCTCCCCCTTTCCCCAGTGAAAGAGACGGAGGCACAGAGGAATAAGCTGCCCTGCATAAGAGTGAAGGGGCGTCTTCCTTGGCATAAACTATTTTGCCTTTTACACTGAATTGTGGATTTCTCCAGGTTAGCCAGAAGAGGGGAGATTTGGAGATCCTGGAACTGGGAGGAGAGAGGAAATGGGAAATGGGAAAAGGGGTCTCGCCCAGTGTCTGTGGCTCAGATGTGGGACAGCAGGCCAGGCTTGGGAGGGCAGGAAGGCTTCTCCCCACAATGACAGAATGCAACAGGCAGACTGCAGGGATTGTGAGGACTCCCAGCCAACTCCAGTCCTATTCTGGACTCTCACCCACTCCCTCCTTCTCTGCTTTGACAATCCCTGAGCCCCAGCCTCAGGCTTGCGCTAGCACTGGCTGCCTCGGGGTGAAGCCACCTGCAGGGAGGTAAAGCAGCCTGGAGAGGTAGTGACCAACTGAGCAATGCCCTGAGCCGGAGGCAGCAGGTGACCACACAGAGATATTTGGGAAGGCACTTGCTGGCCCACCGCCTCGCAGGATGGAGACTTCAGTGGGTTTATATGAATGTTAGTTCCCCTGTTAAGGTGTCCCTGGGGAGCACTTGGGTTGCATTTGCAACATCTCATTTAATCATCCTGATTTTACCCCCGGAGCTAGGTGATATGGAGGTGCAAGACTAGGGATTTCCCTGCCCTTCTGGGGGAGAGAAGGGGCACAGGATCTCTGATGGGGAGAGCCCTGAGAAGAGGAAGCTTCAAAGAGAGGCAGCCGAGGGATGGAAGCCCAATCTGCTTTGACGGATTCAAAAGGCAGCAGTGACTATTTTCTTTCAGGTGTTGCCCTTCTGTGTAGTCTGAGATCGCCGTGATTCATCACAAATGGAGGAGACAGCTTTGCAGAGAATTAAGTGAGTGGCTTATCCATCCCATCTCTGACCATCTGGAAAGTTCCTCCCTCGACTGTCCTCAGGATTAGATCTGAGGTTGGTGTACCCCGGTGAGGTGGTGTGGCAGGCCAGGTCTTACTCATGCAGGCCTCCATAACAACTGCTTCAGTATTGACTGAGTGGTTAAGTTAAATATTAAAAGCTGGCCGGGCGCAGTAGCTCACACCTGCAATCCCAGCACTTTGGGAGGCCAAGGCGGGTGGATCACCTGAGGTCAGGAGTTCAAGACTAGCCTGGCCAACATAGTGAAACCCTGTCTCTATTAAAAATATAAAAATTAGCTGGGCGTGGTGATGTGCACCTGTAATCTCAGCTACTCCAGAGGCTGAGGCAGGAGAATCTCTTGAACCTGGGAGGCAGCGATTGCAGTGAACCAAGATCTCCTTACCATTGCACTCCAGCTGTGGGTGACAGAGCACGCTTCTGTCTCAAAAAAAAAAAAAAAAAAAAAAAAAAAAAAAAAGGCTGAAAGAGCCAGTGTGCTTATACAAAGGCTGGAATGTAACAAAAGTTCAAGAGTTTTGCCCAGGCCTTCCCTGGGCCTTAAAGCATGACAAAATAACGAAGGAATTCTTAACAGGACCCATTTAGGATTAAACAAATTTTATTGCAGGTCTGAAGAAACACCCCAGGCTTCTTACTGGGAGTCTGAAGGAACACCCCAAACCTCCATGATTTAGCAGGAGACAAGATAAGGGTAATCACCTCACAGCTGGACCCATTTAGATTAAGTAAATTTACTGAGGCTGCAGAGGAAGGTCTTCAGGACTCAGACCTTAGTTATAGATTAAAAGCAGTTAATCAGGGCCGGGCATGGTGGTTCACGCCTGCAATGCCAGCACTTTGGGAGGCCGAGGCGAGCGAATCATGAGGTCAGGAGTTCAAGACCAGCCTGATCAACACGGTGAAACCCTGTCTCCAGTAAAAATACAAAAAAAAAAAAAAAAAAAAAAAGGCCGGGCATGGTGCCACATGCTTGTAATCCCAGCTACTCAGGAGGCTGAGGCAGGAAAACTGCTTGAACCCAGGAGGTGGAGGTTGCAGTGAGCTGAAATCTCACCACTGCACTCCAGCCTGGGAGACAAGAGCGAAACTCCGTCTCAAAAAAAAAAAAAAAGTTAATCACTCTATATGTTTGTAGATGAATGCACACTTACACGTAGACATATAGCTTAGAAGGTACATAGGCTCTGGAAAGCTTTGTAATTTAGAGTTGGTCTGGCAATATTTTTCAGGCCTCTCCCTAAAACTGGTTACAGAAATAAAAACTTCCTTCTTTCCCATTTCATCCCCATCTCGTTACTGGGCCGCAAGAATAAGCAGCCTGACCCTTAGTTTGGTCCGGGAACAGTCGTCCATCACTGTTTTGCTGCCTTGCTTTTTTCTGATCTCCTCAGCTCAAGCTACTGGGTCAGTTTGACTTATTACAGATCACAGGCATGCAAGGAGGAAGAGGTTTGAGGAACAAGTGGTTCTCCATCCCAGCGCTCAATTAGAAAAAAAAAAAGTATTTTATTGAACTGCAGAGGAGAAGGAGCTTAATTTTTTAACATTTGTTTTTTTTCTTAGTAACAAGTCATGCAGAACCAATTATTACTAGTTTGAATTGAGGAAAATATAGTTGCTAACAATAACAAAAGAACAACCCAATTTTAAAAATGGGCACAAGACTTGAATAGACATTTCTCCAAAGAAGAAATACAAATAGGAAGTACATGACGAGATGCTCAACATTGCTTATTATTAGGGAAATGTAAATCAAAATCACAATGAAACCACTTTAGGCGCATTAGAATGTCTTTTATTTTAAAAAGAAAAAGAAAATAAGTGTTGATGAGGACGTGGAGAAATGGAAACACTTGCACATTGCTGGTGAGAATGTAACATGGTACAGCCACTATGGCAGTTTCTCAAAAAATTAAAAATAGAACTACCATATGATATGGCAATTTTTTTTCCTTTTTTTCTTCTTCTTTTTTTTTTTTTTTTGAGATAGAGTCTCACTCTGTGGCCCAGGCTAGTATGCAGTGGTGTGATCTCTGTTTACTGCAAACTCCACCTCCCAGATTCAAGTGATTCTCCTGCCTCAGCCTCCGAAGTAGCTGGGATCGCATGTGCCTCCATGCCTGGCTAATTTTTGTATTTTTAGTAGAGATGAGGTTTCACCATGTTGGCCAGGCTGGTCTGGAACCCCTGAGCTTAGGTGATCCTCCCGCTTTGGCCTCCCAAAGTGCTGGGATTACAGGCATAAGCCACTGTGTCCGGCTTCTGATCTGGCCTTTTTTTTTTTTTTTTTTTTTTTGAGATGGAGTCTCACTCTGTTGCCCAGGGTGGAGTGCAATGGCGCAATCTTGGCTCACTGCAACCTCCGCCTCCTGGATTCAAGTGATTCTCCTGCCGCAGCCTCCCAAGTAGCTGGGACCACAGGTGCACACCACCACACGTGACTAATTTTTGTATTTTTAGCCACCGCACCCAGCCTGATCTGGCAATTCATTTTTTTTTTTTTTTGAGATGGAGTCTCACTCTGTCACCCAGGCTGGAGTGCGGTGGCGCAATCTGGGCTCACTGCAACCTCCGCCTCCCAGGTTCACACCATTCTCCTGACTCAATCTCCCAAGTAGCTGGGACTACAGGCACCCGCCACTGCGCCCGGCTAATTTTTTGTATTTTTTAGTAGAGACGTGGTTTCACCATGTTAGCCAGGATGGTCTCGATCTCCTGATTACGTGATCCACCCACCTCAGCCTCCCAAAGTGCTGGGATTACAGGCGTGAGCCACAGCGCCCAGCCTGATCTGGCAATTCTTATGGGTATATGCCAAAAAGAATGGAAAGCACTGACTCCAACAGATATTTGTGCACTCAGGTTCATAATAGCCAAAAGGTAGAAACAACAGATGAATGGTTAAACAAAATGTGGTATACACATACAATGCAATATCATTCATCCTTTAAAAGGAGGACGATTCTGACACATATGACAACGTGGATGAACCTTGAGGGCATTATGCTAAGTGAAATAAGCCAGTCATGATGTAGCAGGACAAAACCCCTCAGACATTGAGATAGTGAAGGGAGTGGCTTTAATCAGCTGGGAGCATCAGTAGGCTAGCGTCTTAAAATCCGAGCTCATCAGGTGCTCAACTTCTGTCCCTTTCAAGGGCTCACAACTCTAAGGGGGTCCGCTGACTCAACTTCTGTCCCTTTCAAGGGCTCACAACTCTAAGGGGGTCCGCGTGAGAGGGTCGTGATTGATTGAGCGAGCCAGGGGTTACCTGACAGGGCCTGCAAGCACCGGTGGTCAGAGTGAAACAGAATAGAATGGGAGGTTTCACAGTGTCCTTCCATACAATGTCTGGAATCTGTACATAACAACAGTTGCTAGGTCAGGGGTCGAATTTTAACTACCATGCTTAGGTCAGGCAGGCGCCCAGGCCTGGTTTCGGGTCTGGTTCCTGGGTGCTGGGCTACCTGCCTTTAGTTTCGCTTCTCTTTTCTTTTCTGAGTATAAAACAACATAAAACAATATAGAGGGTCTCACTCTTCCCTCAACGCAAGAACAAAATATGTGTGATTCTACTTATACGAGGTTCCTAGAGCAGTCAAATCCACAGAGACAGAACGTAATCCGGTGGTTGTCAGGAGTTATGGGGACGGAGGAATAATTGGTGTTTAATTGGTATGGAGTTTCAGTTTGGGAAGATGGAAAATTTCTGGAGATAGATGGTGGTGAGGGCTGCACAATAATGTGAATGTATTTCATGCCACTGCATTCTACACTTGAAATTATTATTATTATTATTTTTTTTTTTGAGACGGAGTCTCACGCTGTTGCCCAGGCTGGAGTGCAGTGGCGCGATCTCGGCTCACTGCAAGCTCCGCCTCCTGGGTTCACGCCATTCTCCTGCCTCAGCCTCCTGAGTAGCTGGGACTACAGGCGCCCGCCACCGCGCCCGGCTAATTTTTTGTATTTTTAGTAGAGACGGGGTTTCACTGTGGTCTCGATCTCCTGACCTTGTGATCCGCCCACCTCGGCCTCCCAAAGTGCTGGGATTACAGGCTTGAGCCACCGCGCCCGGCCCACTTGAAATTATTAAAAGAGTAAATTTTATGTTATGTGTATTTTACAATAAAAAAGAGGCTAGGCGTGGTGGCTCTTGCCTGTAATCCCAGCACTTTGGAATGCCGAGGTGGGCGGATCACCTGAGGTCAGGAGTTTGAGACCAGCCTGGCCAACATGGTGAAACCCTGTATCTACTAAAAATACAAAAATTAGCTGGGCGTGGTGTCGCATGCCTGTAGTCCCAGCTACTCAGGAGGCTGAGGCAAGAGAATCACTTGAACCCTGGAGGCGGAGATTGCAGTGAGGCGAAATCGCACCACTGCACTCCAGCGTGGGTGTCAGAGTGAGACTCTGTCTCAAAAATAAATAAATAAATAAATAAATAAATAAATAAATAAGGCCAGGTACAGTAGGTCACACCTGTAATCCCAGCCCTTTGGGAGTCTGAGGTGGGCAGTGTCATGCGCATCCATGTGAAGAGACCACCAAACAGGCTTTGTGTGAGCAACATGGCTGTTTATTTCACCTGGGTGCAGGCAGGCTGAGTCTGAAAAGAGAGTCAGCGAAGGGAGATAAGGGCGGGATCGTTTTATAGGATTTGGGTAGGTAAAGGAAAATTACAGTCAAAGGGGGGTTGTTCTCTGGCGGGCAGGAGTGGGGGTCACAAGGTGCTCAGTGGGGGAGCTTTTTGAGCCAGGATGAGCCAGGAAAAGGAATTTCACAAGATAATATCATCGCTTAAGGCAAGGACTGGCCATTTTCACTTCTTTTGTGGTGGAATGTCATCAGTTAAGGTGAGGCAGGGCATTTGCACTTCTTTTGTGATTCTTCAGTTACTTCAGACCATCTGGGCGTATACGTGCAAGTACCAGGGGATGCAATGACTTGGCTTGGGCTCAGAGGCCTGACAGGCAGATCACTTGAGCCCAGGAGTTCAAGACCAGCCTGGGCAACATGGTGGAACTCCGTCTCCACCAAAACAAAACAAAAAATAGCTGGGCATGGTGACATGCTCCTGTAGCCCCAGCTACTCGGAAGGCCGAAGTGGGGGAAGGATTGCTTGAGTTCAGGAGGTCAAGGCTGCAGTAAGCTGAGATCGTACCACTGTACTCCAGCCTGGGCAACAGAGCCCCACCTTGTCTCAAAATAAATAGATAAATAAAAATAAGTTAATTAATTAAATGAAAACTGATGATTCAGAAAGGAACAAACAAACACAAACCCAATGCCAGTCGCCGTGTTTGGTGCTCTGCTTGCTTCTCTTGTGAACAGCAATGTGCGGAAGTGGTTCTGCGGACTCACTTGCAACCTAAATTTTGAGGTCAACGTCTCTCAGCTGTGAAATTCTGCCGGGTGCTGGGGGGCAGTTTCGGAGCATAATCCTCACAGTTGGAGAGGAAGTATTTTCTGGGGAAAAGATAAGGCAGCAGTGGATGAAGCACTGGCCGGGTTTGAGGAGATGACCTGATGGGGCCCCCGTGGGAGAAACTGTTAAATGTGGGAAGGGGGAAAGGAGCAAAGAGATGGACCGCAGGGCCTTCACCCCCTTCTTGGACTCTGTCTGCAGCTCACAGTGGCCCCCACGGCTCTCCAAGGTTCTGGCCACATCCCTAGGCTTAAGGAAGAGGAAAAGAAAGTTCCCCTCATGCCTCAGATCCCAGCCCTGCACTCAGTCCACCATTCCCACCAGTGATGTCAGGAAAATGCCAACCCAGCGCCCAGCGCTCACCTCTGCCTGGTCTTACCCTCATCCACATCGCGAGTGTGTCCAGATTACTGCGGGATCAGGCTGGGGAGAGGTGTGCTGGTGGCAGCTCCCATCGTAATCCCCCACCCTTCAAGCCTCCCTGCCCCACTTCTCCCCTCGACCGCCTGTTCTCCCTAACTCATCTCTCTCCTCCGCCTCTCCCCTCTGCGAGGTTTACATTGCTATCCACCCACTTTCATGACTCCACCCACTCTGCTTCCATTTTAGTTGTTTCAGCGTGGGGTTAAGAGCTGAAGGACAGGATGCCCCCTTCCCTGGGAGCTGCTGGGGCTTTCGCTGGGCGTGTGCCCACCCAGCCACTGTGAGCTGTTGATCTGGTGATGAGCATTCTCTGGGAGAGGCCGTCTCCCTTGTTTCCTCTCTGAGATTCCTCCTTGGAGTGCTGGAAGGTGAGAGGGAGTGACGAGCAGGCAGGGGCTGGGGCTGATGGACACCCAGGAAAGCCTTCCAGTAGATAACCCTGATGTAGGAAGACCTCCTTTTATCACGTTTGTGGCTAGGAGTTGGGGCTTCTTGGATTTGCCTCAAGGCTTCCCTAAGAATCCTTTTTTCTTTTTTTTTTTTCTTTTTTTTTTTTTTTTTTTGAGACGGAGTCTCGCTCTGTCGCCCAGGCTAGAGTGCAGTGGACGGATCTCAGCTCACTGCAAGCTCCGCTTCCCGGGTTCACGCCATTCTCCTGCCTCAGCCTCCCGAGTAGCTGGGACTACAGGCGCCCGCCACCACGCCGGGCTCATTTTTTGTGTTTTTTTAGTAGAGACGGGGTTTCACCGTGTTCGCCAGGATGGTCTCGATCTCCTGACCTCGTAATCCGCCCATCTCGGCCTCCCAAAGTGCTGGGATTACAGGCTTGAGCCACCGCGCCCGGCCCCAGAATCCTTTTTTCTTTTCTTTCCTTTTTTTTTTTTTTTGAGATGGAGTTTTCGCTCTTGTTACCCAGGCTGGAGGGCAATGGTGCACTCTCGGCTCACTGCAACCTCTGCCTCCCGGGTTCAAGTGATTCTCCTGCCTCAGCCTCCCACGTAGCTGGGATGACAGGCGCCCACCACGCCCAGCTAATTTTTGTATTTTTAGTAGAGACAGGGTTTCACCATGTTGGCCAGGCTGGTCTCGAACTCCTGACCTCAAGTGATCCGCCCACCTCGGCATCCCAAAGTGCTGGGATTACAGGTGTGAGCCATCGTGCCTGGCCAGAATCTTCTTTCTTTTATTGTGTGTCTAAAAGAGATTTCAAGTTACCGGTGGCAGCTGGAGACCCTACTGTTAGTGAGTAAGGAAAATAACCATCGGCTTCTTTACCCCGCAGGTGCTCGGCTGAGAGGAACACAGGCCAGGAAATACTAATGATGGGGATAAAGAGCTCCCCAGGGGCTGGATGTGGCAGCTCAAGCCTATAATCCCAACTTTCAGGAGGCCAAGGTGGGAGGACTGCTTGAGCCCAGGAGTTTGAGACCAGTCTGGGCAACATGGCAAGGCCCTGTGTCACAAAAAAAAAAAAAAAAAAAAAAGTCCCCAGGACCCAAGGAAGCTGCCCAGAAGTTTTCTAAAGAGGCTCCCAGGCCGGGCGCGGTGGCTCAAGCCTGTAATCCCAGCACTTTGGGAGGCCGAGACGGGCGGATCACGAGGTCGGGAGATCGAGACCATCCTGGTTAACACGGTGAAACCCCGTCTCTACTAAAAAATACAAAAAACTAGCCGGGCGAGGTGGCGGGCGCCTGTAGTCCCAGCTACTCGGGAGGCTGAGGCAGGAGAATGGCGTGAACCCGGGAGGCGGAGCTTGCAGTGAGCTGAGATCTGGCCACTGCACTCCAGCCTGGGTGACAGAGCGAGACTCCGTCTCAAGAAAAAAAAAAAAAAAAAAAAAAAGAGGCTCCCCTGCTGCAACTTTGAAGAGGAACAGGCTGTGCTGGTGCCCCTGCTTTAAGGATGCTTGTAGCTTTCTCCTGCTATCTCAGTAAGGTCTGCTGAGCACTGCACTGACAGCTCCCAGTCCCCTCTCAGTGAAGACGTCAAGAAGCAGCAGCCAAGCAGCAGTCGCGGCTGCCTCCCAGCGGCCCCGGCTGTAATCTTCTGTTCAAGGTGCCCACACCAGATCTCGGCTGTAGAAAGCAGACAGGCTTCAGCTGCCCTAAGAGCTGGTTCTGCGGCTGGTGACTCAGCGGGGGTGGGGGTTGGGGGGAAGTGGGGGTTGGGACTTGGGGTCTGAGGGGCCAGCACTGGTGACAACAAAGTCCAGGGGATTTTGTGCAGAAGACAGGAAGCTGAGTCCCAAGAACAAGCCTAGCAGTGGAACTGCAATCGAATGAATCCCCGGTAATTCCATTCATGCCACTGAATCCTCCCTGTGGGTTCAGAAACACAGATCCCTGCTTCGTGCGTCCTAAAAATGCAGTGCGAACCAAGGTCTAAATTCCACAATGAAGTGACCCTTCTCTTTTCTGCTACCCACCTTCCCCCCGACCCCACACCCACCCCCAAGTCCACAAGAACAGAGTGATGTGGGTGGAGATTTTCCTTTATTTGTTTTTATTTTGGAGAGGAAGGGCTAGAGCAAAAAGATGATGCCAACACACCGGGCACTAGAATGGCCCCTGCACATGCAGAACACACGGACACTCACGCTGGATTAGCGACTGAGCAAATGTGCCCCGTGGAGAGAATGTCACCAAAGCTGCAAAAGCCCCCCGCCGCCAACTTTTATTAGTTTTAAGACCCCCAACCACACCCACCCCAGATCTCCCTGTCATTCTTAGTAAGCAGACCTCCTAGGAAACTGGGCTTTTACTCCTGTGGGCTCAGTGCCACATCCCCTCAAATAAACATGCATCCTCTAGAGCAAAAGGGAAATTGACAGAATGCTGGAATGCCGAGAGATGGGATGCTTCATTTTTCATTATCCACCAGCTTGGGAGAAAGGCCACCTTCCATCACACCAGTGAGAGCGGGGAAAGAGCTATCGGGCCCTTTCCCGTCTCTCAGGCCTTGTGCAACATGTCCCTGGCTGCTCACACTCCAGCCCTGCCTGACTTGAAACAAACCGAGTCAGTAGCCTTCCACCTCTTGCCTTGAGAAGAAGACATTTGAGAGCTCGCAGATATAGGGCAACCGATGATCCAAACCAACATCTTCTCTTGCTCAGCTTCTGTTCTATCCAAAGGTCTAATCCTGCTCCCCCAAGGGGATTTCTGAGGTCTGAAACCCCCAAACCTGACTCCAGGCCTCCCCAGCAATGTGTGGGCCCCATGGAACGTATTTATTTCATTGCAACGACCCCTCACTACCTAATCTTCCTGCATTCCCCCAGAGCAGTCTTGGGTTTCTCTCGGCATCTCTCCCCACGGCTTGCTGTGGTGTTCTGACTTGGAGGTGTCCAGGGTGGCAGGGGAAGTGTCAGGTACCTTTGCTTTCTGTCCTCTCCTCGTCAGCCGTCTGAGCGTTGCTGACAGCGCGAAGCTGCCCCTGGGCTGCAGGCTTCACCGAAAGGACCAAGCGTTTGCGGAACGTCTCGCAGAGCACAATGTACACAAAGGGGTTGAGGCAGCTGTTGGCGTAGCCCAAGCTGATGGCCGCATTGTACAGGTAGACAAAGGTGAGGGTCGGGCGGCTGATGGACAACTGGGTCAGCTGTAGCACATAGTAGGGTGCCCAGCACACAAAGAAGACCAGGCAGATGGCGATGGCTGTGCGGGTCACCCTCTTTGTCCGCAGCCGGATGCTGCGCTGGGAGGCAGGGGCCACTGAGGACGTCATGCGCTGCAGGATCCTCACGTATGCGGCCGTGATGACCACGAAGGGCAGGGCAAAGGCCAGGAAAAACTGGTACAGGGTGAACCAGTAAAGGTCAGTGTCCGGGTTGGGCAAGCGGATGCCGCAGCCCACTGCACCTCCTGGGAAGGGGATGAGTCTGGCATACAACCACACGGGGGTGATGCTGATGAAGGAGAGGGCCCACAGGAGGCAGATCACCAGGGTGGCCACAGAGGGCTTCCGGAACTTTGTGGAAGAGATGGGGTGGACGGTGGCCAGGTAGCGGTCAATGGCCATGGCGGTCAGGATGTAGGTGCTGGTGAACTGACTATTGGCATCCATGGCCGTGATGAGGGTGCACATGGTCTCCCCAAAGTGCCACACCCCATTGCCCATGAGCTGGTGGATCATGAAGGGCATGCCCAGGAGAAAGAGGAGATCCACCACCGAGAGGTTGATGATGAAGATGTCGGGGACATTGTTGCACCAGTGCAGCTTGGACTTCTTCACGACCGCGAAGATGACCATGGAGTTCCCGATGATGCCCAGGAGGCAGATGGTGCCGAACACCGAAGGCATGATGATGTTGATGTAGGAGACGCTCCCTGAGCGAGGAGGTGATCCTGGGGACAGAAGGAGCAAGCGTTGGCCGTTTGACATGGGCTCTGCTCTGAGAACTGACATCCTGCTGGCATGCTCAGCCTCCAGCGACCCACCGTTCATCTGGAATCCTCTCCCACCATTCTCCCTCCCTTCACCGTTGCTAATCTTGTCCCTTTTCCCTCCTCCATGGATTTCCTGGTGAATCCTACCAGAGTCCCCTGAGCCACCCGTCTTGCAAGGACACAAGAAGCCTGCCTCCTGCAGGCACCAGAGGCAAGAACCACAGCTGTCTGCAGAGATTACTCTGTGCGCCCCGGGCTTCACCAGGAAACCTCATCAAAATAGCCAGAAGGACAAAAAAGTAAGTGTGTGTGTATGTGTGTGTGCACATGCTTTTCCTATGTGTAGCCCTGAGTGCTTCATTTTGGAGCTCTCTGGTTGGAAACGGTGTACTGATTCTTGGACATCTCTGAGCGACTGTCTTGTAGAGGCTTTTGCCGGCTGTGCCCTGGTCAAGTCAGCAGCCCTCCCTACCCCAGTCTTCCTAGCAGGGATTTCCTTGCTTGGTATCTTCTGAGCCTGGGCTTCTTGAGTGAAGCAGAGACAGAAGCTGTGTGTTGCAGCTCAGCAGCCTGAAAAAATTATCCACATAAGCCTTTCCTCTTTTCCTTCCTTCCCTTCTCCTTCAAAGCTGGAATCCCAGGGCACCGCAGCTCTGGAAATATCAGGAAGCTTAATTCACCAGAAAAGTTAATCCCCTCATGGCTCCGTGAAGTCTTCCCTTCCCAGGGCCTCTCCCAGGTGGCAGTGAGGATGTCTCAGACCTCATCACCCAAGTGCGAGTAAAAGGCTGAGGCTAACAGTGCAGGAGTGAGCCCCCAGCTGTCTCCCACATACCACCCTCCAGCTTCTCTCGCTTGCTTTTCCAGCCTGGAATTTTTTCTGCCAAGCCTCTTTGGAACCCAGCCGCGAGCCTTCCCCTGCTGCCTCGCGGCTGGCCCCACTTCCTTGCCATTCTGAACATGCCTTCGTCCCCTGCTCTGCTCCTACCCGTCTGCCCCTGCGGACCCTTGCCCCCTTCTCCCCTGCCCCTCTGAGCAAAGTAGACCACAGATCTTGTCCCCAAGAACTGTGATAAAGTTTCCCAAGCAGTTTGGCTCAGGGGTGAAACCTTCCCATTTTCCACCCACAGCCCAGAGGAGGGAGGACTCCCAGTCAACTCACCTGCCGAGGTGAGGTTATCGGGGCCATCAGAGGTGTTGCTGGTGTTGGGACCAGTGGGCAGCAGCGAGGCTTCCAGGTCCATCCAGCCAGTGCTGGTCGCCGGCTCCCACAACCAAGCTGAGCTCCCCTCCACCCACGCAGGCTGCGGCAGCCTCCAGCGCCTGCCACCTTGTCCAGGAGCGCAAGCCCCGCAGTCGGGAAGGGGGTCTTCCTCGGCAGCCTGGCAGCCGTTGCCGCCTCCAAGCCCAACTGCCCTCCCTACTCCCTCCTTCGCGGCTCTCACTGACATCACCTAGACACATTAACATTCGGAGGCAGCTGCACATTAACCTCTTCAGTCCCGGGCTGTGGCTGGCTTCCACTTCTGAATGCCTGCAGAGCCCCAGGGCCCTGGGGAAGCTGGGAGGGACTGGGCAGAGGCAGCCCCATCAGGAAAGGGATCTCCTTCCCACTGACACTTGGGATTGTCTCGTGTGCTTACAGGGGCTGCTGCTTGTCTTGCATGAGGATCGAGGTCTCTGCAAAGGCAAACGGACAGAGCAAACAGGCTGCCTCCCTGTGGAGGAGACAGTAGCTTGGCTTAGCCCCTATCCCAGGTATGGGTGGCTGGGCCACATGGCAGGGTCCGGGGGGAACTGCACAGAGCTTGGGAATCAAAGGCTTGGACTGCAGCAGGGCTGCCCCCCACGCACACTCAGGGCACCCTCGGCCCCTTCTCTGTGCCCTGACGGCTTCCGACCATCTCGCTGGCTATGCTGCCAGCGTCCTGCAGAAGTAGTTGAGGAGTTGGCTGCTGAACCTTTGCCTGGCACTCAGAGGTCACGCAGGTCACTCCATGCTGGCCATAGCCAGGACCTCGGGGGCCGGAAGGGGACAAACTCCCATCTGCACGGGATCTGTCTGGACCAGGCTCGCAGAGGTGTTAATTTTCTAAATGCTCTGAGGCCCCTGAGGTTTGGCCTGGGACTCTTTGAGACAAATATCCAAGCATGATCCCCCAAAGAGATCATCCCAGAGGAACAGCCTCGGCGGCAAAGCCGTTGAGTGAATTTTCCAAGGAGGCATCCTGTTGCCGGCCTCTGGGGCCCTCACAGACAGGAGCCGCCACTGCACCCACTGCCGGACTCAGGAGCCAGGGGCTCAGGGTTCACAGACGGATCCCTACATGTGTCCTCTGTCTTGTTTACTTATTGGATTCATCCAACAAACATTTATTGAGTCCTTACTACCCGCCAAGCACTGTTCTAGGTTTTGCAGTGAAAAAAAAACGGGGGGTGGGTGATAAAGTCCCTGTCCTCATGAAGATTGCGTTCAAGTTGGGGGGAGACAGAAAAATCCCTCAAAGACGATTCATGATATTGGCGATTACTATGAAAAACTTAAAGCAGGGTGAGCCGGCCCCTGAATACCAGCGGAGATGGAGGTTGCTATTTTATACAGGATTGATCATCAAGGAAGGCCTCACTGAGAAGCAATTCCAGAAAAGTCCTGAAGGAAGTCAGGAACTATGCTTAGAAATATTCTAGAGGACCAGTATTCCTGGCTGTGGAAATCGCCAATGCAAAGGCTGTGTGGCAGGAGCGTGCAGGGTGACTCTGGAGAACAGCATCGGGCCAGGTGCAGTGACTCCACCTGTGATCCCAGCACTTTGTGAGGCCAAGGCAGGCGGATTGCTTGAGCTCAGGAGTTCAAGACCAGCCTGGACAACATTGTGAAACTCTGTCTCTACAAAAATTAGCCAAGCATGGTGGCAGGTGCCTGTAATTACAGCTACTTAAGCAGCTGAAGCAGGAGAATCGCTTGAAACCAGGAGGCAGAGATTGCAGTGAGCTGAAATTGGGCCACTGCACTCCAGCCTGGGTGACACAGAAAGACCCTGTCTCAGGAAAAAGAAAATATACTTCACATAAAGATAACTTATGATATTGGCAATTGCTGTAAAAAACTTAAAGCAGAGTGAGCGGGCCTGCGAATACCAGGAGAGGTAGTGGTTACTCTGGTAGAGGATTGATCATCAAGGAAGGCCTCTCTGAGAAAAGTCCTGAAGGAAGTGAGGAAGCATGCTTAGAAATATTCTGGAGGACCAGCATTCCCGGCCATGGAAATTGCCAGTGCAGAGGCCCCGTGGCAGGAGTCTGCAGGGTGACTCTGGAGAGCACTGTGGCTATAGTAGAGATTAGCAGGAGCTGACATCAGAGAGGAAGGAGCAGGCAGGGAAGATTCTGCCAGGCTTGCCAGCCAGTGTAAGCACTTTGGCTTTTCCTTTAGGGGAAACGGGAGTCACCAGGGGGTTTTCAGTTGAGAAAAGACATGATCAGACATGTTTTGATCAGTCTGGGCCAGGTGTAGTGGCTCATGCCTGTAATCCCAGCACTTTGGGAGGCTGAGACGGGAGGATTGACTGAGGTCAGGAGTTCGAGACCAGCCTGGCCAACATGGTGAAACCCTGTCTCTACTAAATATACACAAATTAGCCAGGCGTGGTGGCAGGCACCTGTAATCCCAGCTACTTGGGAGGCTGAGGCATGAGAACTGCTTGAACCCAGGAGGCAGAGGTTGCAGTGAGCTGAGATTGTGCCATTGTACTCCAGCCTGGGTGACAGAACAAGACTCTGTCTCAGGAAAAAAAAAAAAAAAAAAGAAGCTCTTTGCGGTCAAGGAAGGCCTCACTGAGAAGTACTTCCAGAAAAGTCCTGAAGGAAGTGAGGAAGCGTGTTTGGCGGGAGGTGATTGGATCTTGGGAGCAGATTTCTCCCTTGCTGTTTTTGTGATAATGAGAGAGTGGTCATGAGATCTTGTTGTTGAAAAGTGTATAGCTGGCCAGGTGTGGTGGCTTGTGCCTACAATCCCAGCACTTTGAGAGGCCGAGGCAGGCGGATCACCTGAGGTCAGGAGTTCGAAACAAGCCTGGCTGGCATGGTGAATCCCCGTCTCTACTAAAGATACAAAAATTAGCCAGACATGGTGGCACGCACCTATAGTCCCAGCTACTCATGAGGCTGAGGCAGGAGAATCGCTTGAACCCAGGAGGCGGAGGTTGCAGTGAGCCGAGATCGCGCCGTTGCACTCCAGCCTGGGCAACAATAGAGAAAATCCGTCTTTAAAAAAAAAAAAGTTCTAGAAATGAACAGTCTGCACAACATGGTGAAAGTACTTAATGCCGCTAAACTGGACACTTAAAAGTGGTTAAAATGGTAAATTTTATGTTATGTATATTGTACCACAATATATAAAGTGAAGAGGCAAATTTTATGTATATTTTATCCTGCACAAAAAATCCCAAAACTCTGCAATGGCCATCCCAGCATCCCCACCTTATTATCATAGACCATTTCGTGCAGCTATCCCAGAAGCATGTTAGAACTGGCTCCAGCTACATCCTGCATTACAGAAGAGTGCTCCCCTGTCAATAAACTATCTCCTTTCTTTTTAAATTAATTTATTAATTTATTTTTTTTTTGATTCGAGACAGAGTCTGGCTCTGTCACCCAGGCTGGAGTGCAGTGGTGTGATCTCAGCTCACTGCAACCTCCACCTCCTGGTTCAAGTGATTCTCTGGCTTCAGCCTCCAGAGTAGCTGGGATTACAAGCATGTTGCACCATGCCCAGCTAATTTTACTAGAAATAGAGTCTCACTATGTTGCCTAGGCTGGTCTTAAACTCCTGGCCTCCAGTGATCCACCCGCCTCAGCCTCCCAAAATACTGGTATTACAGGCGTGAGCCACCATACCTCGCCTACTCACTTTATTTGAGACAGGGGCTCACTCTGTCATCCAGGCTGGAGTGCAGTGGTGAGATTTCAGCTCACTGCAACTTCTGACTCCCTGGTTCAAGTGATCCTCCTACCTCAGCCTCCCTAGTAGCTGGTACTATAGGCACAAGCCATGACGCCCAACTAATTTTGTTTTTTAAAATTTTTTGTAGAGATGAGGTGTCGCTATGTTGCCCAAGCTGGTCTTGAACTCCTGAGCTCAAGGGATCCTACTGCCTCGGCCTCTTGAGGTGCTGGTATTACAAGCATAAGCCACCACGTCTGGCCAAAACTATCTCCTTTCAACCTTATATTTGCATCATGGTCTAGCACCCTCAAGATCCACTTCTGGCCGGGTGGGGTGGCTCTCACCTGTAACCCAGCACTGTGGGAGGTGGAGGCCAGAGAATCACTTGAGCCTAGGAGTTCAAGACCAGTCTGGGCAACACAGCGAGGCCCTCTCTACAAAAAATTAAAAATTAGCCAGGCATAGTGGCGTGCGACTATAGTTCCAGCTACTTGGGAGTCTGAGGCAGGAGGATTGCTTGAACCCAGGAGATTGAGGCTGTAGAGAGAAGTGTTTGCACCATGGCACTTCAGCATGGGTGACAAAGCAAGGCCCTGTCTCAAAACAAAAACAAAAACAAAAACAAAAACAAAAATCCACTCCCACACATAGTCCCTTTATTTCTCCCAGTCCTTATTAGCTGGTCCTGGTCCTCATGGTTGGACTATTTTATCCAAAAGCAGAAGCTGTATTTCCCATCCCAAGCTACAACACTGAGATCTGACCCCAGTTATTGAGTCTGAAGCAATGACAGGCTCTCTGCTCCTTCTGTTCGACTGACAGCTGCATGTTCTCATGCAGTGCCAATTGTGTCCCTGAGGCACCAAGGTAAAAGTGAAGGCTGGAGTAAACAGATTTGGACATATTGGGTGCCTGGTCACCAGGGCTGCTTTTAACTCTAGCAAAATGGATATTGTTGCCATCAATGACTCCTTTTTTTTTCAAATCATATTTGAGTATGATTCCATCCATGGCAAGTTCCACAGCACCATCAGGCTGAAAACGGGAAGCTTGTCACCAATGGAAATCCCATCACCATCTTCCAGGAATGAGATCCCACCAAAATCAAAGGGGATGATGCTGGTGCTGATTATGTTACGGACTCACCAGCATCTTCACTACCATGGAGAAGGCTGGGACTTGCTTAGATGGGGGAGCCAAAAGAGTCACCATCTCTGCCCCTTCTGATGCCCCCATGTTTGTGATGGGCATGAACCATGAGAAGTATGGAGACAGCCTCAAGATTATCAGCAATGCCTCCTGCACCACCAGTTGCTTAACCCCCCCTGGCCAAGGTCATCCATGACAACTTTGGCACCGTGGAAGGACTCATGACCGCCGTTCATGCCTTCACTGACACCTAGAAGACTCCCGATGGTACCTCTGGGAAATTGTAGTGTGATGGCTGCAGTGCTCTCTAGAACATCATTCTTGCCAAGCCTGTGGGCAAAGTCATCCCCAAGCTGAATGGGAAGCTCACTGGCATGGCCCTCCATGTCCCCACCACCACCATGTTGGTCATGGACCTGACCTGCCATCTGGAGAAACCTGCCAAATACAGTGACATCAAGATGATGGTGAAGCAGGCATTGAGGGGGCTCCTCAAGGGCATCCTGGGCTATACTGAGCACCAGGTTGTCTCCTCTGACTTTGACAGTGACACCCATTCTTCCACCTTCAATGGTGGGCCTGGCATTGCCCTCAACAACAACTTCGTCAAGCTCATTTCCTGGTATGACAGTGAATTTGGCTACAGCAACAGGGTGGTGAACCTCATGGTCCACATGACCTCCAAGGAGTAAGAGCCCCAGGCCACCAATCCCAGTGAGAGCACAAGAGGAAGAGAGGGGCCCTGAGCTGCTGGGGAGCCCTGCTGCACTCAGCCCCCACCATACTGAGCATCTCCCCTCAACACAGTTTCCATGTCAGACCCCTGAAGCGGGTGGGGCCTACGGAGACCCACCTTATCATGTGCCATCAATAAAGTCCCCTATACATTGCCCCCCCAAAAAAAAAGTCCCCTGTACTTCTGACTGTTAAGAGTCAGGAGAAGAAGCAACGAGAGGAAATAAGGAGCATATCTGAGGATAAATATCCTCTTGCAAGTCAGTTGAATCCTAGCATGACTTCCAGACAAGGGCAGGCTGCTCTCCTCTAGCAAGGAAGAGAGGGTTACTTTTGCTGGCCTGAAATGTTCAGGGGGTTCAGAGAAATCTGGGGGTTCAATGTTCTCAAGTACACCCAGATGTCCCCTCCTAGGCATTAGGGTTCCAATCCTTTCCTATGAGAGGCTTTACTTTGGCATTGGTGATGCGTTAGGGCTGCCCATATTCCATCTTTCTTGCAACTCTGCAACTCTTACAATTAGAATCTGGGTCTTATTCTCAGCAATGTCTGCCTTATTGCTGCAGAAGATGAGGGTCTGCAATTGTTGCTTTGAAGGCCTTCTGGCTTTTGTTGTATGTCCTGAATTGACAGTTGGCTATCTGACTCTGCCTTTTTTTTTTTTTTTCTCTTATCTGTTCTTTTTTTTTTTTTTTTTTTTTTTTTTTTTTTTTTTTGAGACAGAGTCTCCCTCTGTCACCCAGGCTGGAGTGCAGCAGTGGCCCGATCTTAGCTCACTGCAACCTCCACCTCCCAGGCTCAAGTGATTTTTGTGCCTCAGCCTCCTGAGTAGCTGGGATTACAGGCACGTGCCAGATACCCAGCTAATTTTTGCATTTTTAGTAGAGACAGTGTTTCACCATGTTGGCCAGGCTGGTCTTGAACTTCTGGCCTCAAGTGATCTGCCCATCTTGGCCTCCCAAAGTGCTGAGATTACAGGTGTGAGCCACTGCACGCAGAGTCTGCCATTTTTTCTTCAAGGCTTCCAAAGCAGTTAACAAAAACCAGCTAACTCCATAGTCCTTATAATGACCACAGTTTCCACACTGTTCACATCTAGAGCTACTGCATAGTTCAATGTTTCCTCTTCCACTTATACCTCATTTCAACCAACCACAGGTACGAGTGTCAATGTGATGCTACTGCACACACCAGGCCAGGGTTGTTGAGCCCCCCATTTACCACCAGCAATGGAATCCTTGTTGGCGTCTGACTGGTAATTGATATATTCCAGAAACTCAACTGGATGGAGTTGTGGGGGAGGTCCCCTTCTTTCTACTGTCACTCCTGGTACTAATTTCCTTAATTTGGTTTTCTCTAAAAGCAGTGCTTGAAACAAGGACTTGTGTGCAGTAGTTTATTTTAGATGTGATTTTAAGGAGCAGGTGTCAGGGAACAGAGTGAGTCAGGGAAGAAGGAAAAGCCAGGATAAGGGTACGTTGCCAAGTTTGCTGCTGTGGGCAATGGGGGCTCAATTTGTCCAGGCCCTCCTAGGAAGTTCAAGAATGTCTCTCAACTGGGCACAGTGGCTCACACCTGTAATCCTAGCATTTTGGAGGCCGAGGTGGGTGGATTGCCTGAGCTCAGGAATTCCAGACCAGCCTAGGCAACACGGTGAAACCTGTGTCTACTAAAATACAAAAAATTTGCCAGATGTAGCAGTGTGCGCCTGTAGTCCAGCCACTCCAGAGGCTGAGGCAGAAGAATGGCATGAACCCAGGAGGCAGAGCTTGCAGTGAGCCGAGATCGCACCACTGCACTCCAGCCTGGGCAACAGAGTGAGACTCTGTCTCTTAAAAAAAAAAGAAGAAAGTCTGGGACCTTCTCCCTCTTTCTTGGGTAGCTGAGGCATGAGAACCACCTCTAGGAGGCAGAGGTTGCAGTGAGCCAGAAAGGTGCCACTGCATTCCAGCCTGGGCAACAGAGCAAGACTCTGTCTCAACAACAACAAAAAAGTTCCGTTTTAGGCCAGACACAGTGGCTCACACCTGTAATCCCACCACTTTGGGAGGCCAAGGCGGGTGGATCACTAGGTCAGGAGATCGAGACCATCCTGGCTAACACAGTGAAACCTTGTCTCTACTAAAAAAAATACAAAAAACTAGCCGGGTGTGGAGATAAGCGCCTGTAGTCCCAGCTACTCAGGGGGCTGAGGCAGGAGAATGGCATGAACCCGGGAGGCAGAGCTTGCAGTGAGCTGAGATCGCACCACTGCACTCCAGCCTGGGCAACAGAGTGAGACTCCATCTCAAAAAAAAAAAAAAAAGTTCTCCTTTAGACATGCTACATTTAAGATGCCTATTCACTTCCTAAGGGAAGTGGTGGTTAGTAGTTGGATATAAGAGTCAGAAGTTTTAGCCGGGCGTGGTGGTGCATGCCTGTAATCCCAGCCACTCAAGAGGCTGAGTCAGGAGAATCGTTTGAACCTGGGAGACGGAGGTTGCCGTGAGCCAAGATTGCGCCATTGCACTCCAGCCTAGGCGACAGAGCGAGGCTCTGTCTCAAAAAAAAAAAGTTCGGCTGGGCGCGGTGGCTCAAGCCTGTAATCCCAGCACTTTGGGAGGCCGAGACGGGCAGATCACGAGGTCAGGAGATCGAGACCATCCTGGCTGACACGGTGAAACCCCGTCTCTACTTTAAAAAATACAAAAAACTAGCCAGGCGAGGTGGCGGCGCCTGTAGTCCCAGCTACTCGGGAGGCTGAGGCAGGAGAATGGCGTGAACCCGGGAGGCGGAGCTTGCAGTGAGCTGAGATCCGGCCACTGCACTCCAGCCTGGGCAGCAGAGCGAGACTCCGTCTCAAAAAAAAAAAAAAAAAAAAAAAAAAGTTCAGGGGAAAAGTCGTGCCTGAAGATATAAATTTTTAAATTTGGCCGGGCGTGGTGGCTCAAGCCTGTAATCCCAGCACTTTGGGAGGCCGAGACGGGCGGATCATGAGGTCAGGAGATCGAGACCATCCTGACTAATACGGTGAAACCCCGTCTCTACTGAAAAATACAAAAACTAGCCGGGCGAAGTGGCGGGTGCCTGTAGTCCCAGCTACTCGGGAGGCTGAGGCAGGAGAATGGCGTGAACCCGGGAGGAGGAGCTTGCAGTGAGCTGAGATCCGGCCACTGCACTCCAGCCTGGGTGACAGAGCAAGACTCCGTCTCAAAAAAAAAAAAAATAAAATAAATTTTTAAATTTATTTTATTTTTTGTTTAGCAATTTCAAAAGCTCACAGAGATATAAATTTAAACAGACTGGATGAGCTTACCTAGGGAGTAAGTGTGAATAAAGGTGTTGTGAGGACTGAGCTCTTGGGCATTCCAAAGTTTACAGTTTGGGAAAATGAGCATTACTGTCCAGTATCTCCTCCTCTTCCACATGCCACAGTCCTCCCATCTTCATTCACTCATCCATCCATCAGACAAATCATTACACAGCATATACTACATACCAGGCACTGTACTAGGCTCTGTGGATACAGTGAAGAAAAACGAGCAAGTGCCTGGTATTAGGGAGCTTAAACTAAAGTGGGAAGAGACAAATAATGACAAGCAAGCTAATAAGTGAACGAGGTGTCCTTTTCAGGGTTCAAATCCAAACAAATCCATGTAACTTAATCACAAAGGGATTTAGGTAGTTACAAGATCATGGCTCTGGAGTTAGGCCATCCCTGCCATTATCTGCACTACCAAAATGACCGAGCCTGGTTAGAGGAGTTTAAACCAAGACTGAGCAGCAAGGGAAGCAGAGAAGGGTGGGTGTGATCTCTCTGGCCTTTAAATGCTAGGAGTGAAGTTGGGAGGAGTGAACACTGAGCAAGGCAATCCACAATGCCAGCTACACAGGCTGATTACTGACTGTTGTAAGTGTCACTGAGGAAATGAATAGGGTGATGAGAGTGGGGGTGAAGGGGTCTTTTAGAGAGGGCATTAAGGACATCCTCTTTGAAGAGTTCAGGTAGCATGCTCAACACCCATTCTACTACAAATGATTACTTTAAACCAGTGAATCAACAGTAATCTCATTCCTCTTGCTGGTGACTGTTTTCGGGGTGAGCATGTCTACTGGACACCCGTGTGCATCTCTTCAGGTCCTCTTCACCACACCTAGCTCATAGTTCATCCATCGACCTGCTCTGGCACAGTCCCTGACCAAGTCCAGGTACAAGTGCAGATATAGCTGTGACCTCACAGTGCTGTGTGCCTTTTACCCTCTGTCTTGGGTCTTCTCTGTGGCTGCTACATCTTAGAATCTGGGAATCCACGGAGTGCCCTCGCATGAACAGAAGTGCAGGGAGAGTTAATGCTCCTTAGAGGAACCTTTGACCAGTGTAGGGTGGAAGCCATGGATAGATGCTTTCCCCAAAATCCCCCAGGACATACCATCCTGAGGCATATTTCATGTAGCTTCCCAGCAGTCCCGTAGGTTAGAGCAATCAAACACTTTTAGCCCTGGCCAACTGGAAATCATTGCTTTTTACTATCTGCTTCCCTGCTTTGCTCCTCTACCCTCCTTCCTGGTTCCTAGGATCGCACTTCCCAGTAAAATACCAACACATCCCCTTTGTCTCAGACTCCGTTTTCTGGGAACCTGAGGCTAAAGCAGCACGTGATTTATTCTTACCAGTGACAGTAAAGGAGAGGAGTGTTGTGGTGAGAGGCATTTGGTAAAGATTTCCTTGTTCTTGCAAAGAAGATACAAGCAGAGATTGTCTCTTTTGCCCCCTTTGAACTTTGTTGTGCCTGGACATGACACTGGTGTATTAGTCGGTTCTTACACTGCTATAAAGAACTCCCTGAGACTGGGTAACTTATAAAGCAAAGAGGTTTAATTGGCTCACGGCTCTGCAGGCTGTGCAGGAAGTGTGGCTGGGGAAGTCTCAGGAAACTTAAAAATCATGTTGGAAGGTGGAAAGGAAGCAGGGTCATCTTACACGGCAGGAACAAGAGGAAACAAGTGAAGGGGAAGGTGCCACATACCTTTTTTTCTTTTCTTTTCTTTTCTTTTCTTTTCTTTTCTTTTCTTTTCTTTTCTTTTTGAGATGGAGTTTTGCTTTTGTTGCCCAGGCTGGGGTGCAATCCTCCAACATTGGGGATTACAATTTGACATGATATTTGGGCAGGGACAGAAATCCAAACCACATCGGTTGAGAACACTTGCAGCAGTTGAAAGTATCCTCATTGATGGGATCCATCTGGTTGTCGGAAGGAAACAGAACAAGCTCAAATGGGGAAATGCAGGAGAGTTTAGTAAAGGGCCTATTTGCCAGGGTTTGGGCATAGCTAAGGGAAACCAACAAGGAATGCTGGCCAGCCCGCTGGGGCTGTGAATAGCAGAGAGCCACTGCCATTCCCAGGCCTGGGAGCTGAGGGAAGGGGAGAAGTGAGCAGAACCCAAAAAGAACAGTCAAAAAGCAAGGGAGCCCGGCACGGTGGCTCACGCCTGTAACCCCAGCACTTTGGGAGGTTGAGGCGGGCGGACCACCTGAGGTCGGGAGTTCGAGACCAGCCTGACCAACATGGAGAAACCCTGTCTCTATTAAAAATACAAAATTAGTCAGGTGCGGTGGCACACGCCTGTAATCCTAGCTACTCAGGAGGCTGAGGCAGGAGAATCACTTGAACTTGGGAGGCGGAAGTTGCGTGAGCCGAGATTGTGCCATTGCACTCCAGCCTGGGTAACAAAAGTGAAACTCCTACTCAAAAAAAGAAAAAAGTTTAAAAAAAAATACAAAAATTAGCCAGGCATGGTGGCTGGCGCCTATAATCCCAGCTTCTTGGCGGCTGAGGCACAAGAATCTCTTGAACTCGGGAGGCAGAGGTTCCAATGAGCCAAGATTGTGCCACTGCACTCCAGCCTGGGCAATAGAGCAAGACTCAGTTGCCGTCTCAAAAATAAAAATTTTTTAAAAAGTGAGGGGGCCAGCCGGGCGCGGTGGCTCAAGCCTGTAATCCCAGCACTTTGGGAGGCTGAGACGGGCGGATCACGAGGTCAGGAGTTCGAGACCATCCTGGCTAACACGGTGAAACCCCGTGTCTACTAAAAAAAATACAAAAAACTAGCCGGGCGAGGTGGTGGGCGCCTGTAGTCCCAGCTACTCGGGAGGCTGAGGCAGGAGAATGGCGTAAAAACCCGGGAGGCGGAGCTTGCAGTGAGCTGAGATCCGGCCACTGCACTCCTGCCTGGGCAACACAGCGAGACTCTGTCTCAAAAAAAAAAAAAAAAAAAAAAAAAAGTGAGGGGGCCAATCAGCAGTAACCTGGCAGGGAGCAGTCCAAAGGAGTGAATAATCTGACCTCACTCTCCTCTTGCCCTCTGACCTCTGTCTGTAGATGCTGTTCTTGAGGGTCAACCTCTTGTGGCCCAGGGCAGGGTGGAAAGGGAGAAAAGTGAATTTGAAGGGGCAGATGGAAAATCAGCCCACTGATACAGGAGGAGACGTTCAAGTTGATATCATTGTGTAATTCTTGAAATAACTAATTATTATTTTTCTTTTGAAACAGAGTCTTACTCTGTTGCCCAGGCTGGAGTGCTGTGGCGCCATCTCAGCTCACTGTAACCTCTGCCTCCTGGGTTCAAGCAATTCTCCTGCCTCAGCCTCCCAAGTAGCTGGGATTACTAGTGTGCACCAACACACCCGGCTCATTTTTGTATTTTTAGTACAGACAGGGTTTCATCATGTTGGTCAGGCTGGTCTTGAACTCCTAGCCTCAAGTGATCTGCCCACCTCGACCTCCCAAAGTGCTGGGATTACAGGCATGAACCACCACACCTGGCCAACAACTAAGTATTTTGTTATCCTCTGTCAATTCAGATAAGGAAACTGAGGCAAAATTAATATAGAGAGTGATTTGGGCCACGGTTGAGGACTATAGCCTGGAAAACACTGAGAAGTGCTCAAAAGAGAGGCTTGAGTTTTTAAAGGGGATTAATCAGGAGAGGGGGTGATTACAGAGTTGAGTTTCCAAGGATGCTTTCTGGTTTACAGAAATAACACTGATTAGTGACTGGCTGTACACTGTTGAGCTATAGGGAGTGAGTTACAGTGTCCAGCGTATGGTGTTTTATGGCTACTTGGCATCAGTCAGTCTACAGCCCACACAGCAAGTGGCTTCCAGAGCTGATTACTTAGCTGGAGGGGGAGTGAGACATGACTGCTGTCACATTTCCATCCCTTTCTGGGCCTGATAATTTAAAGAGAGCTCACAGCTCGGAAAACACTGGGAAGTGCTCCAGAGAACCAAGGAGAGGCGCAAGTTTTTAAAGAAAAAAGGATAAAAAGTTGCTTTTCTTTTCTTTTTTTTTTTTTTGGAAACAGGGTCTCACTCTGTTGCCCAGGTTGGAATGCAGTGGCATGATCTCACCTCACTGCAACTTCTGCTTCCCGGGTTCAAGTGATTCTCCTGCCCCAGCCTCCCATGTAAGCTGGTACTACAGGCACCCACCACCATGCCCGGCTAATTGTGTGGTTTTTATTTGTTTATTTGGCTCTGTTGCCCAGACTGGAGTACAGTGTCGCGATCTCGGCTCACTGCAACCTCTTCCTTCTGGGTTCAGCCATTCTCCTGCCTCAGCCTCCCAAGTAGTTGAGATTACAGGCGTGCGCCACCACGCCTGGCTAATTTTTGTATTTTTAGTACAGGGTTTCACCATGTTGGCCAGGCTGGTCTCGAACTCCTGACCTCAGGTAATCCACCCGCCTTGGCCTCCCAAAGTGTTGGGATTACAGACATGAGCCACTGCGCCCAGCCAATGCCCGGCTAATTGTTTGTATTTTTAGTAGAGACGGGGTTTCATCACATTGGCTAGGCTGGTCTCAAACTCCTGACCTCAAATGATCCACCCGCCTCAGCTTCCCAAAGTGCTGGGATTACAGGTGTGAGCCACCGTGCTCGGCTGAAAAGTTGCTTTTCTTTCTCATCTCATTTAACAGATGAAGAAGTGAAGTGCCACAGGTTGGGTTTTCTGGGAGCAGATGCTGGGGTGGAGACAGGAGCACCAAATGTGTCTGTGGGGTGAGCGCTAGCCAAGGAAGAAGGGAAGCACATCGGGAAGGGGTCCAGAGATTGTGATGCTGACCTGACAAGGGCTCTGCCAGCCCAGTGGGAAGCCCCAGAGCAAGGCAGTCCAATGTTAGGCAGAAGCGGCTGGGCCCTGGCACCACAGCCCTGCCTAGTTGGTGGCTGGGAACCACCCCAAGAAGCGTGTGATCCCAGCTCAGAAGCTGAGACACGGCTTCTCCAAAAACCAAAAATAGAACTACCATGTTATTCAGCGATCCCACTTCTGAGTCTATATCCAAAGAAAATGAAATCAGTATCTCAAGACGATATCTGTATCCCATGTTTATTGCAGCATTACTCACAACAGCCAAGTTATGGAGTTAACATAAGTGTCTGTATTAGTCAGGGTTTCTCCAGAGGAACAGAGGCAATAAGATATATATGAAAGGGGATTTATTAGAGGGAACTGGGCCACGCAATCACAGAGGCAAAGTCCCACAACGGGCTGTCTGCAAGCTGGAGAACCAGAGAAGTCAGTAGTGAGGCTCGGTCCAAATTTAAAAGACTCGGAACCAGCCAAGCCAACAGTGCAGCCTCCAGTCTGAGACCCAAGGCCTGAGAGCCCCCATGAGGCTGCTGGTGCAAGTTCCAGATTCCAAAAGCTGAAGAACCTGGAGTCTTGTTTTCTGTTTTCCAAGGGCAGGAGGAGTCAGAGGCAGCCAGCTCCAGGAGGGAGCGAGGGAGGGAGAGCATGAGCTGAGTATCCCCATTCTTCTGCCTGCTTTGTCCTAGGGGTGGGATGGGGTTGGGGGTGGGCAGCAGATTGGATGGTGCACACCCACACTGAGGGCAGGTCTTCCTCTCTCAGTCCACTGAAGTACACATCAATCTCCTCTGGGCTGGACGCCATGGCTCATGCCTGTAATCCAGCACTTTGGGAGGCCGAGGGGGTTGGATCACCTGGGATCAGGAGTTCAAGACCAGCCTGATCAACATGGTGAAACCCTATTTTTACTAAAAATACAAAAACTAGCCAGGCATGGTAGCAGGCACCTGTAATCCCAGCTACTTGGGAGGTTGAGACATGAGAATCACTTGAATCCAGGAGGCAAAGGTTGCAGTGAGCCAAGATCATGCCATTGTACTCCAGCCTGGCAACAGAGGGAGACTCTGTCTCAAAAGAAAAAAAAAAAAAAATCTCCTCTGAAAACACCCTCACAGGCACACCCAGCAACAATGTTTCACCAGCCAACTAGGCATCCCTCAGTCCAGTCAAGTTGACACCTAATATTACCCATGGCAAGTCCATTCCTTGTCAACTTGGCATCCACACACATCTCCTTAAACCATACTTAATCTCCCAAAGTAAAGACAGTAACAAGGTCATAATGCTGCCTAAATGAAACAATTACCCTGTGCACAACTGAAAACACACTAAACCGATCCCCCAGAAGAGGAGGTAAAGTTCTTGAGTGATGTTTATTCATTATTCCATAACTTGAATAGTATGATGTAAAATTAACACTTCTTAGGCTGGGCTTGGTGGCTCATGCCTGTAATCCCATCACTCTGGGAGGCTGAGGCAGAAAGCTCACTGGAGCCAAGGAGTTCAAGACCAGCCTGAGCAATATAGTAAGACCCCCGTCTCTACAACAGAATAATTAAAAAATTAGCGCCGGGTGCGGTGGCTCAAGCCTGTAATCCCAGCACTTTGGGAGGCCGAGATGGGCGGATCACGAGGTCAGGAGATCGAGAGACGATCCCGGCTAACACGGTGAAACCCCGTCTCTACTAAAAAATACAAAAAAATAGCCGGGCGAGGTGGCGGGCGCCTGTAGTCCCAGCTACTCGGGAGGCTGAGGCAGGAGAATGGCGTAAACCCGGGAGGCGGAGCTTGCAGTGAGCTGAGATCCGGCCACTGCACTCCAGCCTGGGTGACAGAGCAAGACTCCGTCTCAAAAAAAAAAAAAAAAAAAAAAAAATTAGCCAGGCATGGTGGTATGTGCCTGTAGTCCCAGCTACTTAAGACGCTAAGGCAGGAGAATCCCTTGGGCCCAGGAGTTCAGGGCTGCAATGAGTCATGATCGTGCCACTGCACTGCAAGCTGGGCAACTGAGTGAGGCTGTGTGTCAAAAACAAAAACAAACCAAAAAACCCTCCATACGTTTCAATTGTTTTTTTTTTTTTTTTTTTTTTTGAGACGGAATCTCACTCTGTCACCCAGGCTGGAATGCAGTGGTGCGAACTTGGCTCACTGCAGCCTCCGCCTTCCAGGTTCAAGTGATTCTCCTGCCTCAGCCTCTGGAGTAACTGGATTACAGGTGCCTGCCACCATGCCTGGCTAATTTTTGTATTTTTAGTAAAGACAGGGTTTCATCATGTTGGCCAGGCTGGTCTCGAACTACTGACTTCAGGTGATCCACCTGCTTCAGTCTCCCAAAGTGCTGGGATTACAGGCGTTAGCCACTGCGCCTGGCCAATTTTTTTTTTTTTTTTTTTTTTTTTTTTGAGATAGAGTTTCGCTCTTTTGCCCAGGCTGGAGTGCAGTGGTGTGATCTCGGCTCATTGCAACCTCCGCCTCCCAGGTTCAAACGATTCTCCTGCCTCGGCCTCCTGAGTAGATGGGACTACAGGTGCACACCACCACACTCAGGTAATTTTTGTATTTTTAGTAGAGACGGGGTTTCACCACATTGGCCAGGATGGTCTTGATCTATTGACCTTGTGATCCACCTGCCTCAGCCTCCCAAAGTGCCGGGATTACAGGCGTGAGCCACCGCACCCAGCATTGGTCATGGTTCTTTACCTGACAGGGTGTGTTAGTCCATTTTCACACCACTATAAAGAACTTCCCTGAGACTGGGTAATTTATAAAGGAAAGAGGTTTAATTGACTTTCAGTTCCTCACAGCTGGGGAGGCCTCAGGAAACCAATCATGGCAGAGGCAGAGGCAGGCACCTTCCTCACAAGGTGGCAGGAGAGAGAAAGCATGTGAAGGAGGAACTGTCAAACACTTATAAAACCATCAGATCTCGCAAGAACTCACTATTAGTGAGAACAGAGTGGGGGAACCGCCCCATGATCCAATCACCTTCCTTCCTTGACACATGTGAAATACAATTCGAGATGAGATTTGAGTGGGGACACAGAGTCAAACCATATCATGGGGTGACCCTAACCTTCATTCCTGAAGGATCTGGGTCATTCACGGTCCCGCCTGGATTGGGTTATTATAGTTTCCCCACTGACCTTAATCACAGGGCGTGGTAATACTAAGAGATGCACTAAAAAAATCTGTATTTTCCAGACATACTCTTCCTTACCTCCACTGTGGAGCAGGCATCCAGTTTCCTTGGCATTCTTAATCAATCACCCCAACCAACACCATAACTACAATCTTAGTCTGTTGACTCAGAGGCATGAGGAGCCCCAAGTGGCTGGGCATTGGTCTCAACTTGCAGTTCAATGGAATCACTGTTATGTCTCCTAGTAGAAGCATTCCTTTCTCTGGAACTAAGACCTCCAGGCTAGCAGGACATAATGTCACCAGGGAACAGGAAGCAAAATGTTTGCTAGTGGGTCCACTGGGGTAATGGTGAGTGGTGCCACTCCCATTTCTACCCCTTGATTCATGGACCCAAGGAAGTGGGTTCCACCCAAGTAGACCCACTGCCATACTTCTTTGACCATCAAGTGGGTTCCTTGGTCAGAAGCAACACTGTGTGGAATACCATAATGGTGGGCAAGACATTCCACAAGCCCACACACTCTAGTTCTGGCAGAAGCATTGCGTGCAGGGCGGGCAAGTCCTTATTCAGAGTAAGGACAAAACACTACTCCATCTATGATGGAAGTGGTCCAGTGTAATCAACCTGTCACCACGTAGCTGGCCAACCACACTGGGGAATGGCGCCCTGGTGGGGGCTCCATGTAGGTCTTGGCTGCTGGCAGATTGGGCACTGAGAGGTGGCCATAGCCGGGTCGACCTTGGTGAGTGGAAGCCCATGTTGCTGAGCCCATGCTTAACCTCCGTCCCTGCCACCGTGGTCACTTTGTTCATGAGCCCGCTGGAGAATGACGGGGTAGCTGGGGAAAGGGGCTGACTGGTATCCACAGAATGGTTCATCCTATCCACTTGATTATTAAAATTCTCCTCTGCTGAGGGCACCCTTTAAGAAGCATTCACATGGGACGCAAATATCTTCACATCTTTGGCCCACTCCGAGCAGTCTATCCACATACCTCTTTCCCAAATGTCTTTGCCACCAATTTTCCAATCTTCTTTCTTCCAAGTCCCTGACCACCCGCCAAACCATGGACTACAGCCCATGAATCAGTATATAATCGCACATCTGGCCATTTCTCCTTCCAAGCAAAGCGCCAGCCCAGTGGGAAGCTTCAGAGGAAAGCAGCCCAACATTAGGCAGAAATGGCTGGGCCCTGTACCACAGCTCTGTCTAGTCAGTGACTGGGAGCCACCCCAAGAGGAGTGTGATCCCAGTTTAAGAGCTGAGGCAAGGTTCCTCCAAAAACTAAATATAGAATTACCATACTAGGCCGGGCGTGGTGGCTCACATCTATAATCCCAGCACTTTGGGAGGCTGAGGTGGGAGGGTCACCTGAGGTCAGGAGTTTGAGACCAGCCTGGCCATGGTGAAACCCTGTCTCTACTAAAAATACAAAAATTAGCTGGGCGTGGTGGTGGGTACTTGTAATCCCAGCTACTCAGGAAGCTGAGGCAGGAGAATTGATTGAATCCAGAAGGCAGAGGTTGCAGTGAGCCGCGATAGCACCACTGCACTCTACCCTGGGCAACAGAGCAAGACTCCCTCTCAAAAAGAGGAAACAAAAATCAAAGGTCTGGTATTAATCTTTTCATTGTGTATAGTTCCCTGGTAGATGGTCTCAGATCCCCCTGGGGAAGGCTGGAGGCAGATTCCCAGCTCGTACTTGTGGAACTGTAGGGTCCTTTCTTACAGGTATCCAGCTTTCACTTCTTCCAGGATCTCTGGAACAGGGACTGACTCAGGCTTGGAAATCGGGTGAGAGACTGGGCTCTCAATCACGGTGGCTAAAGTCAGACCTCTGTTGACCAAGCCTGAAGTTTTTCACATACACACATCAAGTAGCAACTTAGTGGATGAGTTGTTCATATGTTTTGGTTCTACAGGCTCCACGGTCAATTAGCCAAATCAGTCTCTGCAGATCAGACCATCTGCGTAACTCCAGTGGCCCTGCCTATTACAATAACCACATTCGCTCTCCTCCAGAAATTAAGTAAGTGCTGCAACTTGGTTTCTATCACTGCAGGCTCTACA
The DNA here is from genome assembly GCF_043159975.1 of Macaca nemestrina. NCBI lineage: Eukaryota > Metazoa > Chordata > Mammalia > Primates > Cercopithecidae > Macaca > Macaca nemestrina. The sequence continues at coordinate 108,335,133 of NC_092139.1, read as the reverse complement.
CATCCCCAGTGAAACGAGGAAGCCCACTTCAGCTGCTGCCATTTTCACCAGCAGCTCCCACCAGGGGCTGTTCAGAGCACTGGTATTTCCCTTCCCAGAGAATTTCTCAAAGTCTTGGTTTTCCGGGGGATCAACTTCTGGGCAACCAAAAAAAAAAAAAAAAAAAAATGCAATGTTTACTACACTCTGTTAAGGGGTTATTTATTTTGAAAGCAACTGGGAGCCACTAAAATGTTTTTTGTTTTTTGTGTTTTTTAAGATGGGGTCTCTCTCTGTTGCCCGGGATGGAGTGCAGTGGCACAATCTTGGCTCACTCCAACGTCTGCCTCCCAGGTTCAAGTGATTCTCCTGCCTCAGTCCCACCCCTCTTCCCCGCCCCTAGTAGCTGGGACTACAGGTGTGTGCCACCATGCCCAGCTAATTTTTGTATTTTTTTTTTGTAGAGATAGGGTTTCACCACATCGTTCAGGCTGATCTCGAACACCTTGATCCACCTGCCTTGGCCTCCCAGTGTGCTGGGATTACATGCGTGAGCCACTGTGCCTAGTCACTAAAGTATTTTCAACAGTGGAGTAGCATGGTGAAATATATATTTTATTTTATTTATTTATTTTTGAGACAGAGTTTCACTTGTCACCTAGGCTGGAGTGCAATGGCGCAATCTGAGCTCACCGCAACCTTCACCTTCTGGGTTCAAGTGATTCTCCTGCCTCAACCTCCCAAGTAAATGGGATTACAGGCATGTGCCACCACACCTGGCTAATTTTGTATTTTTAGTAAAGACAGGGTTTCTGGCCAGGCGCGGTGGCTCACGCCTGTAATCCCAGCACTTTGGGAGGCCAAGACGGGTGGATCACGAGGTCAGGAGATCGAGACCATCCTGGCTAACACGGTGAAACCCTGTCTCTACTAAAAAAAAAATACAAAAATTAGCCGGGCGCGGTGGCGGGCACCTGTAGTCCCAGCTACATGGGAGGCTGAGGCAGGAGAATGGCGTGAACCTGGGAGGCGGAGCTTGCAGTGAGTGGAGATCGCGCCACTGCACTCCAGCCTGGGCGACAGAGCGAGACTCTGTCTCAAAAAAAAAAAAAAAAAAAAAAAAAGACGGGGTTTCTCCATGTTGGCCAGGCTGGTCTCAAACTCCTGACCTCAGGTGATCCACCCGCCTCGGTCTCCCAAAGTGCTGGGATTACAGACGTGAGCCACTGCGCCCGGCCTATGAAATGTATATTTTAACAAGACTACTCCTGCTATTTGGTGGGAATGTGTTGGAAAAGGAAGGTGGGAATGAGGGGAACAAGTGGTATCTGATACAGTGAGCCCGCTGAGCCTTAGAAACATGCAGACAGCAGCCATGTCCTGGGAACTATAGGACAGGTAGACATCAGTGCTGGGGGAGGCCGAGAGACACACTCAGCCCTTGGGGTGCTCCAGGGAGGGGATGGTGAGTGGGGGGAGGCACATGATGGCAGGAAAAAGGGTTTACTGTTGTAATTAGGCTTGATCTTCAGAAAAGGGCTGGGCAGAACTGAAAAACAGGTCAAGAGCCAGATGGCTTGGAGGAGAGCAGGTCAAATGTTCTCCTTTCAGGGGGAGTTTGCAGGTGGTGGTGGCCTTGTCCAGGGGTTTTGGTGACATCAACTGTAAAGCTCTGAAGCCAAGTGCCTGGCCGGTGGAAATGGCCTGGACTATCTTGCTTGCACCCTGCTCAATGTGTAGGGGCATGAGGTGAATTCAAAGCCAGGGTCATATGGCAAAGGAGGATGCTCCACACTGGCCCCAAAACATCCCTTTGCAAAGCCAGGAACATGCTGTTACCAGAGTCTTTGCACATTTACCCAAACCTTTGAAATGTGTCATTAGCCCTTTGTGTTGATGAAGAAAGCGGAATGAGGGCTGATAGCCCTGATTCCTCCACACAATAGCAGGTGCAAAGCTGGCAGGCAAGAGCCGCAGCCGCATCGTAAAGTCGTCTTGTGTTGGGCTGTCAGTCCTTCCTCTCCTATCCTTGCATGCTGCCTCCAATACCTTCCTACTGCCTCTTAGTGTCCCATCCAGGCCTTCCAAGTGGGTGGAAAGAGCTACTAACTTTGGAATGAGACCAGGTTGCGACTAATTTATCTGAACCTCCCTGTGGCTGACATGGCAACTGTGCCTTTCAGATTCCCCTTTGAGAAAGGACTCACTGCTCAGCTACAAGAGGTGTGATTAAGCTGACAGTCTGCAATCCCTTCAGGATCAGCCTCGCCTTTTTTGTTTTTAATTGAATATTGACGAATTATAATTGTATATATTTATGCGGTACAAAGTGATATTTTATATATATATATAATGTGGAGTGATTGAATCAAGCTAATTAACATATCTATCACCTCAAATGCTTATCATTTATTCTTCCTGTCTAACTGAAACATTGTACTCTTTGGCTAACATCTCCCCATTCCCCCCACCCTCAGCTTCTGCTCTCTGTTGCTATGAGTTTGATTGTTTTAGCTTCCACATATAAGTGAGAACAGGCAGTATTTGTTTTTCAGAACCTGATTTATTTCACTTAGCATAATGTCCTCCAGTTTCATCCATGTTGTTGCAAATGACAGGATTTCCCTTTTTTCTTTTTTTTTAAGGCTGAATAGCATTCCATTGTGTATAAATACCACATTTTCTTTATCCATTCATCCATTGATAGACACTTTCGTTGATTACATAACTTGGCTATTGCAAACAATGCTGCAATAAACATGGGCGTGCCGATGTCTCTTTGAGATATTGGTTTCATTTTCTTTAAATATATACTTGGAAGTGGGATGGCTGAATAGTATGGTAATTTTGTTTTTTTTTTGAGATCGAGTCTCGCTCTGTCGCCCAGGCTGGAGTACAATACCACCATCTTGGCCTACTGCAACCTCCGCCTCCCAGGTTCAAGCCATTCTCTTGCCTCAGCCTACCGAGTAGCTGGGATTACAGGTGTGAGCTACCACGCCCGGCTAATTTTTGTATTTTAGTAGAGATGGGGTTTCACCATGTTGGCCAGGCTGGTCTCGAACTGCTGACCTCAAGTGATCCGCCCGCCTCGGCCTCCCAAAGTGCTGGGATTACAGGCGTGAGCCACCACGCCTGGCAATACCAGACCTTTGGGTGATAACTGGACAACAGATCTGGGCGAACAATTAGTTCCTGGGAATCCAGAAGTCTACTGGGATCTACTAATCAGAGTAGTGTTTATTTTTTTATTTTATTTTATTTTTCTTTTTAATTCTTTTTTTTTTTTGAGACGGAGTCTCACTCTGTCACCCAGGCTGGAGTGCAGTGGCCGGATCTCAGCTCACTGCAAGCTCCGCCTCCTGGGTTCACGCCATTCTCCTGCCTTAGCCTCCCAAGTAGCTGGGACTACAGACGCCCGCCACCTCGCCCGGCTAGTTTTTTGTATTTTTTAGTAGAGACGGGGTTTCACTGTGTTAGCCAGGATGGTCTCGATCTCCTGACCTCGTGATCCGCCCGTCTCGGCCTCCCAAAGTGCTGGGATTACAGGTTTGAGCCACCGCGCCCGGCTTCCAGAGTAGTGTTTATGATGGATCAAATAATAAATGGAGTTTGGACCAGGTGCAGTGGCTCATGCCTGTAATCTCAGCACTTTGGGAGTCCAAGGTGGGCTGATCACTTGAAGTCAGGAGTTCAAGACCAGCCTGGCCAACATGGTGTAACCCCCTATCTCTACTAAAAATACAAAAATTAGCCAAGTGTGGTGGCAGGCACCTGTAATCCCAGTTACGTGGGAGGCTGAGGCAGGAGAATTGCTTGAACCTCGGAAGTGGAGGCTGCAGTGAGAAGAGCTTGTGCCACTGCACTCCAGATTGGGCAACAGAGCAAGACTCTGTCTCAAAAAAAAGGCAAATCAAATAATACATGGAGTTTGGGCTGGGTGCAGTCGCTCATACCTGTAATCCCAGCACTTTGGGAGGCTGAGGCAGGAGGATCGCTTGAGCCCAGGAGTTTGAGACCAGCCTGGGCAACAGAGCGAGACCTTGTCTCCACAAAAAAAAAAAAAAAAAAAATGTTTTTAATTAGCCATGAGTGGTGCTGTGAGCCTGTGGTCCCAGCCACTCCAGAGGCTGAAGTGGGAGGATCACTTGAGCCCGGGACCCCAAGGCTGCAGTGAGTGGTGCTCACACCATTGCACTCCAGCCTGGGTGACAGAGCAAGACCCTGTCTCAAAAAATAAAATAAAATAAAAATAAATAGAGTTTGTTTGATAGGAATGACTTCACAATAGGTCATATCGATCTCCAAAGCTATTTATTTCCATGTCCCTAATTATATCCCCGGAATAGATCGCCCCAGCCACTAGCAGCAATTACTGTACTGGTTCTTGGATTGGCAGTGTAAGAGACATGATGATGAGAAAAGTCAAATGGAAATCCCTCCTTACCAAATGGATAAACTGATATGGTTTGGAAGTCTGCCCCTCTAAATTTCATGCTGAAATGTGATTCCCAATCTTGGAGGTGGGGCCTGGTGGGAGGTGATTCGATCATGGCGGCAGATCCCTTGTGAATGGTTTAGCAGCATCCCCTTGATAATGAGTGACTTCTCACTCAGTAACCTCACATGAGAGCTGGTTGTTTAACAGTCTGGGACCTTGGCTAGGTGCGGTGGCTCACACCTGTAATACTAGCATTTTGGGAAGACGAGGTCAGCATATTGCCTGAGCTCAAGAGTTCAAGACCACCCTGGGCAACATGGTGCAACCCCATCTCTATTAAAATACAAACAATTAGCTGGGTGTGATGACACAGACCTGTAGTCCCAGCTACTCGGGAGGCTAAGGCAGGAGAATCACATGAACCCAGGAGGCGGAGGTTGCAGTGAGTCGAGATCGCATCACTGCACTCCAGCCTGGGCGACAGAGTGTGACTCTGTCTCCAAAAAAAAAAAAAAAAAGTCTGGGACCTCCCTCTCTCTTGCTCCCACTCTTGCCATGTGATGTGCCTGCTCCCCCTTCACCTTCTGCCATGATTGCAAGCTTTCTGAGGCCTCAGCAGAAACCAAGCAGATATCAGCAACATACTTCTCATACACCCTGCAGAACCATGAGCCAATTAAACCTCTTTTCTTTATAAATTACCCAGTCTCAGTTATTCCTTAATAGCAACATAAAAACAGCCTAACACATAAACCAAAAGCAACACTGAAACTCCTGGGCAACTGAAGAGATTAATAATATCATCACGGCCTAGAAAGATTCTGGGGTGGTGATTTTATCACATTTCCCCTTCATTCTTCAGTTTGGCCAGTGAAGACGGCAGATGGGTCTCTGAGAGAATGACAGTGAATTACCATAAACTTAATTATGTGATAACGCCAACTGCAGCTGCTGTTTCAGATATGTTCTCATTGCTGGAGAAAATAAACACAGTCTCCCACACCTGGTATACAGTTACTGAGCTGACAAATTCTATTTTTCTATTTCAAGAAGAAGTCAGACACCCTGCTTTCATGCATCAGGGTCATCAACACACCTTTACCATCTTGCCTCGGGACTCCATTAATTCTTCTGCCAATTCTCCAAATCTCAGACTTTAGACACATCCTCGTTACACAAGACACAATGCTATTCCACTCCACTGACAACATTATGCTCCTAGGGCCTGGGGAGCAGAAAAGTACAGGTATCCTAAATGTGACAGAAATGTCATGAAAACACAAAGGCCCAATTTCTCAGTAACGGTTTTGGGGTCCAGTGTTCTGAACACGTCCTGTTTTATTCTACAAAGTAAAGAACACTTTTTTGCCAGGCACGGTGGCTCACGTCTGTAATCCCAGCACTTTGGGAGGCCGAGGTGGGTGGATCACGAGGTCAAGAGATCAAGACCATCCTGGCTAACTTAGTGAAACCCCGTCTCTACTAAAAAAATACAAAAAATTAGCCGGGCATGGTGGCGGCACCTATAGTCCCAGCTACTTGGGAGGCTGAGGCAGGAGAATGGTGTGAACCTGGAGGTGGAGATGGCAGTGAGCCAAGATCACGCCACTGCACTCCAGCCTGGGCTACAGAGTGAGACTCCGTCTCAAAAAAAAAAAAAGAACAGGCGGGATGTGGTGGCTCACGCCTGTAATTCCAAATCTTTGGGAGGCTGAGTCGAGAGGATCACTTGAGCCTGGCAGTTCAAGACCAGCCTGGGCAACATAGTAAGACCTTGTCTCTAAAAACAAAATAAAAAATTAGCTGGGAATGGTGGTGCATGCCTGTGGTCCCAGTTACTCAGAGGGCTGAGGTAAGGAGGACTGTTTGAGCCTGGGAGGTCGAGGCTGCAGTGAGTCCTGATCATGCCACTGCACTCCAGCTTGGATGACAGAGCAAGACTCTGTCTCCAAAAAAAACAGTAAAGAACAGTTTATACCCACTACCACAAAAGAGGTGTGATTAGCCAGGTGCAGTGGCACACACCTGGGCACCAGCCCAGGAATTCAAGGCCTCAGTGTGCTATGATCACGCCTGTGAATCACACTGTACTCCAGCCTGGGCATATAGTAAGATCCCATTTCTTACAATTAAAAAGAGAGAGAGAGAAGTGATACTTCATGTGTCTCTTTGCATTTGGGAGTCATTATATACTATTTGCTGTTCCAACCCATTTACTAGATGACCTAAAAGCTACCAGCTTTGGCCGGGCGCGGTGGCTCATGCCTGTAATCCCAGCACTTTGGGAGGCTGAGGTGGGCGGGTCATGAGGTCAGGAGATCGAGACCATCCTGTTTAACATGGTGAAACCCCGTCTCTACTAAAAATACAAAAGATTAGCTGGGCGTGGTGGTGGGTACCTGTAGTCCCAGCTACTCGGGAGGCTGAGGCAGGAGAATAGCGTGAACCCGGGAGGCGGAGCTTGCAATGACCTGAGATCATGCCACTGCGCTCCAGCCTGGGCAATAGAGTGAGACTCTGCCTCAAAAAAAAAAAAGCTACCAGCTTTGAGTGGAGTCCTGAGGAAGAGAAAGCTCTGCTACTTGATTCTAAAGGCCTTGCAGATCCAGTGAGGTGCTAAGGGTTTCTGTAGCAGGTGGGAAGAACCAGATCAAGCTAGGTCATCCGCCTTCCCTGTGGGCGCCACGCTCCCGTGATGTCTGAGACAGAATCAGATTTTTTTTTTCCCTCCATCAAGTATTAGGAATCCACATTAAGCACCAGTCACCTCAGGCTATAGGCACTGGTCTGAAGTGCCTGTGTCCAAGGCTTGGTTTCACTTGCCAGAAATTGTAAGAGCTGCACAAGCTGCTTATGGTCTATTTACTGATTTATTTTTATTTATGAGACAGAGTTTCACTGTTGCTGCCCAGGTTAGAGTGCAATGGCATGATCTCTGCTCACTTCAACCTCCACCTCCGGGGTTCAAGTAATTCTCCTGCCTCAGCCTCCCACATAGCAGGGAGTACAGGCACCTGACACCACGCCCGGCTATTTTTTATATAGTAGAGACAGGGTTTCGCCATGTTGGCCAGGTTGGTCTCGAACTCCTAACCTCAAGTGAACCACCCGCCTCGGCCTCCCAAAGTGCTGGGATTACAGGCGTGAGCCTCCGTACCTGGCCTGGTCTACTTTCTTTAAAAAGGAGCTATGTGATTTTTTTTTTTTTTTTTACAAAGATGCCAAGACAATTCATTGGGGGAATGAATATGGAAGAGCCAGATATCCACATGCCATAAAAAAAACAAAAAAAAGCACCCTGGCACTACAGCTCACACTTGTAATCCCAGCACTTTGGGAGGCCGAGGCAGGTGGATCACCTGAGGTTGGGAGTTCGAGACCAGCCTGACCAACATGGTAAAAGCCCGTCTCTACTAAAATTACAAAATTAGCTGGGCATGGAGGTGCATGCCTGTAATCCCAGCACATTGGGAGGCCAAGCCGGGTGGATCACGTGAGGTCAGGAGTTTGAGACCAGTCTGGCCAACACAGTGAAACTCCATCTCTACTAAAAATACAAAATTAGCCAGGCGTGGTGGCATGCACCCTGTCATCCCAGCTATTCGGGAGGCTGAGACAGGAGAATCACTTGAACTCAGGAGCCAGAGGTTGCAGTGAGCTGAGATCATGCCATTGCACTCCAGCCTAGGCAACAAGAGCAAAACCCCATCTCAAAAAAAAAAAAAAAAAGAAAATTAACTCAAAATGGATCACAGACCTAACTGTAAGAACTTAAACTATAACACTCTTAGAAGAAAATGCAGCAGTAAACCTTGGGTATGGCAAAGACTTCTTAGATTGACACCAAAAGCACAAGCAACAGTAGAAAAAATAATAGATAAATTAGACTTAATAATGATTTTAAAACTTTTGTGCTTTTTTTTCCGCTTTTTGTCTTTTTTTTTTTTTTTTTTTTTTTTTTTGAGACAGAGTCTCACTCTTTCGCCCAGGCTGGAATACAGTGGTGCTATCTCGGCTCACTGCAAGCTCCGCCTCCTGGGTTCACGCCATTCTCCTGCCTCATCCTCCCGTGTAGCTGGGACTACAGGCGCCCACCACCACGCCCAGCTCATTTTTTGTATTTTTTGTAGAGGTGGGGTTTCACTGTGTTAGCCAGGATGGTCTTAATCTCCTGATCTCGTGATCCACCAACCTCAGCCTCCCAAAGTGCTGGGATTACAGGCGTGAGCCACCCTGCCCGGCCTTTTTTTTTTTTTTCAGACAGGGTCTCATTCTTTTTTTTTTTTTTTTTTTTTTTTTTGAGACGGAGTCTCGCTCTGTCTCCCAGGCTGGAGTGCAGTGGCCGGATCTTAGCTCACTGCAAGCTCCGCCTCCCGGGTTCACGCCATTCTTAGACAGGGTCTCATTCTTTGGTCAGACTGGGGTGCAGTGGTGCGATCACAACTCACTGCAGTCTCAACCTCCCGTACTCAAGGCTGCAGTGATCCTCCAGTCTTGACTTCCTGAGTACCTGGGACTACAGGCATGCACGACCACACCCAGCTAATTTTAAAAATTTTGTAGAGATGGAGGTCTCGCTATGTTGCCCAAGCTACCCTCAAGCAATCCTCCCATCTGGGCCTCCCAAAGTGCTGGGATTATAGGCATCAGCCACTGCTTCCCACCAATTTTTGTGCTTTAAAGGACACCATCAAGAGAGTGTAAACAGCCGGGTACAGTGGCTCATGCCTGTAATCCCAACACTTCGGGAGGCCGAGGTGGGAGGATGCATTAGTCCATTCTCACTCTGTTATGAAGAAATACCCGAGACTGGGTAATTTATAAAGCAAAGCGGTTGCATTGACTCACAGTGATCCTCTCATCTCAGCTTTCTAAGTAGCTGGGACTTCAGATGCACATCACCATGAATTGTACATTTTAAAATGATATATTTTTTGTTTGTTTTGTTTTTTTGTTTTTTTGAGATGGAGTCTTGCTTTGTTGCCCAGGCTGGAGTGCAGTGGCGCGATCTCGGCTCACTGCAAGCTCCCCTTCCCTGGTTCAAGCAATTCTCCTGCCTCAGCCTCCTGAGTAGCTGGGACTACAGGCGCACACCACCATGCCCGGCTAATTTTTTGCATTTTTAGTAGAGATGGGGTTTCACTGTGTTAGCCAGGATGGTCTCGATCTCCTGACCTCGTGATCCGCCCGCCTCGGCCTCCCAAAGTGCTGGGATTACAGGCGTGAGCCACCACACCCGGCAAAACGATGTATTTTTATTGTATGTGAATTATATTTCAACAAATGTGGTTTTTGTTTGTTTGTTTGTTTGTTTTTTTGAGACAGGGTCTCACTCTGTTGCCCAGGCCAGAGTACAGAGGTATCATCAGTTCACTGCAGCCTCGAGCCCTGGGAGCAAGAGATCCTCGAACCCCAGCCTCCAGAGTAGCTAGGACTACAGGTGTATGCCACCAAACCCGGCTAAATTTTTTTTTTTTAAAGGGAACACAAAGTCTTGCTGTGTTGCCTGGGCTGGTCTCAAACTCCTGGACTCAAGTGATCCTTCCACTTCGGCCTCCCAAAGTGCTGGGATTACAGGCATGTGCCACTATGCCCAGCCAACAAATCTGTGTTTTGTTTTTGTGAGATGGGGGTCTCAGTCTGTCACTCAGGTTGGAGTGCAGTGGTGTGATCTCAGCTCATTCCAACCTCCGCCTCCCAGGCTCAAGTGATCCTCCCACCTCAGCCTTCCCAATAGCTGGAACCACAGGTATGCACCATAAGGCCCGGCTAGCTTTTTGTATTTTTTGGTAAAGATAGGGTTTTGCCCAGGTTGGTCTCGAACTCCTGAGCTCAGGCAATTCACCTGCCTCAGCCTCTCAAAGTGCTGGGATTACAGGCATGAGCCACTGTGCCCAGCCAGCAAATCTGTTTTTAAAAGGTATCGGGGAGGAGGGCTGTGGACAGAGGAAGCACTTAGAAATGCAGTCTCCACTCTGGTCCTTGGGACAAATGGCCAACTCTGGATATTAGTTTCCTACTCCTTGTCTCTTTTCACTCTGCTTCCTGGGAGCGTCATCCAGTTATACCTTGCTGACCATTTGGCAGGCCACTGGGAACCACCTTGAACATGCTTTGCAGAGAGGCGCTTCCTGAGGACACCCTCTGAACTGCAGTGTGAAGATGGGTTTCAGCTGGTTTTGCTGACAACATCGGAATCAGTAACTTGGATGAGTGCACTCCTTGGCTCTGCCACTGACTTGCTGTGTCATCTAGTAAGTCCCCTGATCTGCTTGGTGCCAAATGGTAACTGAAGTAAAATGAGCCTGCCTTGGGATACTCTTTGCTGTGGGTTTTATTTTTTTTGAGACAACCTTATAGTAACTAACATTTGTACAGCCTTTTACACACGTGCCTTGTCTCAGCTGATCCGGTGAGGCAGATGTGATCCCTACTGACAGATGTGGGGACTGCGGAGCAGAGATTTGGGCAGTTTTCCCAGAACCATCCAGCTGGCACGGTGCAGCCAGGCCCCAAGCCCAGGCCTTCCACTCTTCTGACTCCAAATTCTGTGCTCATTCCTCTCCATGGGGCTCCCTTGTGATGCGACTTTCTTCCTATCCTAATTCCAAAATACTGATGTTACTGAGCTATATAACTCTTATCTTAAAAAAAGGAGAACAAAACCAAAATGCCAATGTCAAGGAAACTGCCACACTTCAGTTGGTCTCACCCTTGTATTTTTAGCCTTTAGAGACAGCCCCTTTCTGGACTACCCTCTTCAGCCTTTTGCCAACTGGTGGTCAGTCCTGTCCCACTTCAGTTCTGCAGCGTCTGGGTCTTGATTTCATGCAACTGAACAGGGGCTGGCTTGCCCTGTGACACAGGGCAAATGTTTGCAGAAAGGACTGAGGTGGGGTGAAAGGAAAATCCGGTTCTTTTAGAACTCCTGTTTTTGCCGGGCGCGGTGGCTCAAGCCTGTAATCCCAGCACTTTGGGAGGCCGAGACGGGCGGATCACGAGGTCAGGAGATCGAGACCATCCTGGCTGACATGGTGAAACCCCGTCTCTACTTTAAAAATACAAAAAACTAGCCGGGCGAGGTGGCGGGCGCCTATAGTCCCAGCTACTCGGGAGGCTGAGGCAGGAGAATGGCGTGAACCCGGGAGGCGGAGCTTGCAGTGAGCTGAGATCCGGCCACTGCACTCCAGCCTGGGCGGCAGAGCGAGACTCTGTCTCAACAACAAAAAAAAAAAAAAAAAAAAAAAAAGAACTCCTGTTTTTGTTGAGCACAGAGGACACTTCAGGGTCAGGCCTCTTCTCCTGCTTCCCCCAATACCCTGTGTTACCCTTAAACATCTTAAGGTTTCTAGAAAGGGCTATGCGCCCCTGTAACTTCTGCACATGTTGACCCTTCGGGCCTTTTTTTTTTTTTGAGACAGAGTTTCACGCTGTCACCCAGGCTGGAGTGCAGTGGTACAATCTCAGCTCACTGCAACCTCCGCCTCCTGGGTTCAAGCGATTCTCCTGCCTCAGCCTCCCGGGTAGCTGGGACTACAGGCACATGCCACCATGCCCTGGCTAATTTTTGTATTTTTAGGAGAGACGGGGTTTCACCATGTTGGTCAGGCTGGTCTCAAATTCCTGACCTCATGATCCGCCCACCTCGGCCTGCCAAGTGCTGGGATTACAGGCGTGAGCCACCGCGCCCAGCCCCCAGCCCTTACAGGCATTTTCCTTCAACAAACCTCAACAACCAGACCCCTGCTTCGGGCTAAGGCGCTAGCGCATTCCATGGTGATTAACCATTTTTCTTATTGTCTCCAGACTAGACTCTGAGCACCCGGAAGGCAGGAACGTTGTCCACACCTCCCAGTTGGGGGCCTGGCACAGAGCAGGTCCTCCGCATTGAACGCTCCAGCTTTAGAGTGGTTCTGCACAGCTCCCCTTGCCTTTCTTTCTCTACTACCATTTCTTCTCCTCTCCTCTCCCCTAAAGGCACAGAGATCCATTTGTCAAGACTAAGTTTAGGGTGCGGTGGGGAGGGCAGGAGGTGGAGCTAGCCAACCTTCCAATCCCCGGCCCTCCCGCCTGCCCCCACCAACCCCGTCCTGCCTCATGGAAATTAGGTTTGAAACACAGGGAAGAACCGGAGGAGGGCCTGCTAGCCGCGGGGCAGACCACAGCAGAGACCTGGGGCGCTCCCCGGTGCTGGGGTTTGGGGCGGTGGCAGCTGTGTGCCCACCCCGGGAACAGGCTGCACGGGCCGGGTGCAGAGAGCCCACCCCGGACCAGGCTGCACGGGCCTGCAGACAGCACCGCAGCCTGGGCTGGCAGCCTTTTCCAAGGGCTGCTCTTCACTTCCGCCTCCCTCTCCCGTCACTTCATCAACGTTCTAGGAACCATGGTGAGCCCACGCTTCTTCATTCATTCCCGCCCACTCACGGCACAAGCCCACGTCACAGGAGGCATGACTCGCCTCGGAGGCTGATTAGCTTTCCAGGCAGCATCCAGCTCACGCAGGCGCTGAGTCAGTGCCGCCTAAGCCCGGCCAGGAGGGAGGTGACTCAGGCCCGGAACTGTGGGTCTCCTCCCCTCCAGCCCTGCCAAGCAGCCTGCGGCCAGGAGAGGCCACCCGGGGTCAGGCCCTGGGCTAATGCTCTGGGTGCTAAGCCCTCCTAAGTCCCCACAGACCACCCGTAAGGCACGTACGTGTTGCCAGCTGCCCCGCATCCTCTCTCCCCATCTCCCGGGGAAGACCCAACAGCCCTCGGGTTTCCAGCCGGTCTCCTCGGCAGGGGACGGGGGCAGTAGTAACTGTCCTGGATGTGGCCACATTGATTGGCTCAGGGCTGGGCATGTGATCTGTTGGAGCCAATAAGAGGCATTGAGACTCAGGCTAAAATGTCTGGGACAAAGCCTCTCTTCCTTATTTTCGCTCGGCTCAACTCCAGGGGTCCTAGAGCTGGAGCTGGAGCTGCTGGCTCCAGCTTGCCAGCGTGTGAAACCTGCCACTGACACCAACCATGCGGAAAAGAAAGAGAAATGGCAGGAAACTGAGTCCTGGTTATATTCTGGAGTCCTGAATCCAGCCATACCTGAAGCTGGAATAATATAGGGACTTTTGAAGTTTCCTAGCTTAATGCAGCCCTTTTGCTTAAGTTAGTCTGTTTTTTTGTCACTTGCAGTTGTAAGAATTTTAATCAGTACCACCATTTGCTACTACATTTAACTAATCCTAAAACATGATTTTTTTTCATCTTAATGGAATCATCATTGCTTCCAAATTTGATAAATTAAACATAGCTGTTCATATTGTCCTAACTTCAACTGAGTTAGGTGCAGTGTTGGTGCTGCGTGTACGGAATTGAGTGCTATTTAAAATGTCTTCAAAAAAGCATATAGTGACTCAGCATTTGGATAAAAAGTGATTATGTAGAGAGAAAGGCAAGGATACTGAGCTATAGGGAATGAGGTTAATATTAGTGAAACAACTTTTCTCTTTGGAGAAAGAACTGCTGTTTCCTGACAAAGCAACATGCAAGTGCTTTGTAAAACCAAATACAGGAAGATACCCACAAGTAGAATTTGTGTTACATTTTGTTCCTGAGATATGGATAAAAAGATTGACTATGTATCATACACCAAGCAATGCAACTGAAGGCAGGAGAAATTGTGGAATCTCACAGAACAGGTGAGAGGAATACAAAGCAATGAGTTACTGTAACTAATTTGTGACTTTGCGTAGAGCCACCTTTAAGACACTGTGCTGTCATAGCCCTTTTGCTGGTGTGTTCTCTTAGGTTAGCCCTTGCTGGACCCACAGAGAGCTGACCAGCCACAACTAAGCAGGGCATTGTAGCTAAAAGGCTGGACTGTGGCACTAGATGGTCTGTGTTCCAATCACAGCTCTACCATTTACTGCCTGTTTGAACTCAGCTATATTACTTAACCTTCATCTATAACCATCGGAATGCATTATCACTCGCATTTTGCAAAAGTGCTGTTAAAGTCACTTGCACCAGGCGCAGTGGCTCATGCCTGTAATCCCAGCACTTTGGGAGGCTGAGACGGGTGGATCACCTGAGGTCAAGAGTTCAAGACCAGGCCGGGCGCGGTGGCTCAAGCCTGTAATCCCAGCACTTTGGGAGGCCGAGACGGGCGGATCACGAGGTCAGGAGATCGAGACCATCCTGGCTAACACAGCGAAACCCCGTCTCTACTAAAAAATACAAAAAAAAAAACTTAGCTGGGCGAGGTGGCGGGCGCCTGTAGTCCCAGCTACTCGGGAGGCTGAGGCAGGAGAATGGCGTAAACCCGGGAGGCGGAGCTTACAGTGAGCTGAGATCCGGCCACTGCACTCCAGCCTGGGTGGCAGAGCGAGACTCCGTCTCAAAAAAAAAAAAAAAAAAAAAAAAAAGAGTTCAAGACCAGCCTGGCTAACACAGTGAAACTCTGTCTCTACTAAAAATACAAAAATTAACCAGGCATGGTGGCGCACACCTGTAATCCCAGCTATTCGGGAGGCTGAGGCTTGAGAATCACTTGAACCCTGGAAGCAGAGGTTCCCATGATCGGAGATGGTGCCACTGCACTCCAGCCTGGGCAACAGAGTGAGAAGTGAGACTCTGCCTCCCACACACAAAAGAATAAAAAATAAAAAATAAAATTCACTTGCTCAAAGTCACAAGCTGAGTTTGAACATTATGGACCTAATCATTATATCTCATCCATACTGGGTTCCTACTGGTCAAGAGGAGTGGAGAACTGGGGACATCGGTACATCCCTGCTCTGCTCCTAAGCACTCTGGCCTAGACTGGCTGAGTGGAGGTAGAATCAAGTGGTTACAATGGCCTGGCCTTCAATGATACTTGCTGTCATACTGTTTCAGTTCACTAGCTTGGGCCTAAAGAGAGATCCCCTGCTCCCCACAAATCTGTATGTGTGCTGTTTGAATAGTGCCAATAGGTTGTGCCTTGGGTTGTAGTTTTTCCTCCTCTAGGTATCTTATTTATTTATTTATTTATTATTAAATAATGGGGGGAGGGCGCTCAACTTCTCCCCAACATGGGTTTATCAAGGATTTTTTTTTTTTCTATTTTTTTTGAGTCATGGTCTCACTCTGTTATCCAGGCTGGAGTGCAGTGGTGCAATCTCAGCTCACTGCAGCCTCTGCTTCCCAGGCTCAGGCGATCCTCTGACCTCAGCTACCCAAGTGCCTATGACCACAGGTGCACGCCACCGTGCTCAGCGAATTTTTAAGTTTTTTGTAGAGATGGTGTCTTGTTATGTTTCCCAGGCTGGTCTCAAACTCCTGGGCTCAAGCCATCCTCCCGCCTTGGGCTTCCAAAGTGCTGGGTTTACAGGTATGAGCCACTGCACTGGGTCAAATAATTTTTTTTTTTTTTTTAAATTTCTGAACAAATAAACGGTGCTTCCTCTGAAAGGAGTTCCAGTGAACACAATTTTCTCCATCTCATTACCATGAGGTTTAGGCCACAGCTGTAAGTTCTCTGTTGTCATTCTCTGTATTCACCCCAACACTCTGTAGAGTGTGCGGTGTGGGAAAATAGACACCCAAGATGAGAAAAGAAAGCAGGAACCTCTGGCCTGGTGTTATGGGAAGGAAGCAGCACACCTTGAGGGGACAGGCCAGGAGTCCAGGTACTGACCCACACCAACGCACAGCGTGGCCCCAAGGAGCTGGGAGTGAGGGGACACATGTAGACAGTGAAGACCCAAGATAGACGGGAAAGGAACTTCTACTTTTTTTTGAGACAGAGTTTTGCTCTGTTGCCCAGGTTGGAGTGCAATGGCGCGATCCCGGCTCACTGCAACCTCCACCTCCTGGGGTTCAAGTGATTCTCCTGCCTCAGCCTCCTGAGTAGCTAGGATTACAGGCACATGCCTACATGCCTGGCTAATTTTTGTATTTTTAGTAGAGATGACGTTTCACCATGTTGGCCAGACTGGTCTCGAACTCCTTACCTCATGATCTGCCCAGCTCGATCTCCCAGAGTGCTGGGATTACAGGCATGAGCCACTGCGCCCAGCTAGAACTTCCACTTTTTCACTGCATGTCAGAGACTGCTGAGCCCCGCAGCAGTGCAAGGGCAGGTGTTGACTTGTGATCAGTATGGTTACTCCTAATTTACAGATGACAAGATTGAAACTCAGGGACACAGTCTGTTTCCTAAGGTCACATGGCTCGGGGCAGAGCCAGGCTTTGAAACTACACCTGCTTTTCCACTGAGTTGCTCTGCCCCTCTTCTCTGTGAGTTTCTTATAAGGTATTTGTTGTATGACTGCTATCATGAGGCACATTTTATTCACCTGTGGGGAGCTGGTACCATTAGTGTAATATAATCATTCAGTTTGACTCTCATCAATGTTTTTGCTGCAGCTGCTGCTGCTTTTGCCACACTCTAGTTTTCCAAAACTCAGGTGCAGTGGGGTCTCCTTGTCCGTCCAGGCAAGAAAAAATAATCACTTCAGAATGAGTTGGTAGGACGGCAGCACAAACAGGCATGTAAAAAAAATGACTTCACAGCCGGGCACGGTGGCTCACACCTGTAATCCCAGCACTTTGGAAGGCCGAGGCGGGTGGATCAACATGGTGAAACCCCGTCTCTACTAAAAATACAAAAATTAGCCGAGCATGGTGGTGCATGCCTGTAATCCCAGCTACTCGGGAGGCTGAGGCAGGAGAATCGCTTGAACCCAGGAGGCAGAGGTTGTGGTGAGCTGAGATCACACCATTGTACTCCAGCCTGGGTGACAGAGCAAGACTCCGTCTCCACAGGAAAAAAAAAAAAAAGAATAACTTCAGAACGCTGTTCTAATCAGGTAGCATTTTGGTAAAGAGAGAAACGAGTATAACTTGTTCCACCAACTCAGAGCGCAGAGTTCCACCTAATTGCTGGAGTCTTTATCACCTCCCCACCCAATTTTGTGATTTGCCCCCATATGCTGAGGACTTCAGGCACGGCTCCATCCAGGGGTTTGGATCATATCACAGGGACTCTGCCCCTGTCTCTTCTATACCCTTAATTGCTCCTTGTTATTATTTGGTTTCATTTTCAGACGAGATCTGGCATGTTCAGGGTGGTACGGCTGTAGACTGGGCTTTCTTTTTTCTTTTCTTTTCTTTCTTTTTTTTTTTTTTGAGAGGGAGTTTCACTCTTGTTGCCCAGGCTGGAGTGCAGTGGTGTGATCTCGGCCCACTGCAACCTCCGCCTCCCGGGTTCGAGCAATTCTCCAGCCTCAGCCTTCCAAGTAGCTGGGATCACAGGTGCCTGCTACCATGCCTGGCTAATTTTTGTATTTTTAGTAGAGATGGGGGGTTTCACCATGTTGGCCAGGCTGGTCTCGGCCAGGCTGGTCTCGAGCTCCTGGCCTCAGGTTATCTGCCGGCCTCGGTCTCTCAAAGTGCTGGGATTACAGGCATGAGCCACCGTGCTTGGCCTGGGCTTTGTTTTCAAATCTGTTCTTGCCTTCTGACAGCTAGATGGCCACCGGCAGCTCCAAGCCTACATTTGTCTTTTTTTTTTTTTTTTTTTTTTTTTGAGACTGTTTCACTCTATTGCCCAGGGTGGAGTGCAACTGGCCCGATCTCGGCTCACTGCAACCTCTACCTCCCGAGTTCAAGCGATTCTCATGCCTCAGCCTCCAGAGTAGCTAGGATTACGGGCACTCGCCACCACACCCAGCTAATTTTTGTATTTTTAGTAGAGAGGGGGTTTCACCATGTTGGCAAGGCTGATCTCGAACTCCTGACTTCAGGCGATCCGCCCACCTCAGCTTCTCAAAGTGCTGGGATTACAGGCGCGAGCCACAGTACCCAGCCACCTACATTTGTCTTTATAGCGCTTAGGAAGTTGGAGGAGTTTGACTCTGACAGAAGTCCTGGTGAGGCATCCTGATTGGCCTGGTTTGGGAGACGGGGTACTTTGGTCAGAATTTGACTATGTGACCTCCTTGGAGTGTGAAGAGGACTCTGGGATTACAGGCATGAGCCATCATGCCTGGCCCTATAGTGAGGTTTTGAGCTGCCACCCTCGAGTTCTCACCCAGAGCATTTGGGGATAGGACTGGCTTTCCCGGCTCCTGTGTCAGTGCTCACTGGATTAGAATTAGGGTGAGGCGAGTGAGGCAGCGTAGGACAGGTGCAGGATCAGATCCTGCCTGTTCTGTATTTATTTTTTATTTTTTTAGGGATGAGATCTCACTGTGTTGTCCAGGTTGGTCTTGAACTCCTAGGTTCAAGCAATTCTCTCGCCTTATCCTCCCAAAGTGCTGGGATTTACAGGCGTGAGCCACCGCACCTGGCCTAATTTTGATTTTTTTGAAATATTGTATTATTTTTCTTAATTGCTAAGTTTTTTTGGCATCCACTTAAATTTTGTGTCTGATTCTCCTCACCCTAGGCTATAACATCATGGCAGGCTTTCATTTTAGGGAAAAAAAAAAAAGGCTTTGTAAGTTTTGTTTTTTTATTTTGAGATGAGTCTCACTCTGTCGCCCAGGCTGGAGTGCAGTGGCCAGATCTCAGCTCACTGCAAGCTCCGCCTCCCGGGTTTACGCCATTCTCCTGCCTCAGCCTCCAGAGTAGCTGGGACTACAGGTGTCTGCCACCTCGCCCGGCTAGTTTTTTGTATTTTTTTAGTAGAGACGGGGTTTCACCCGGTTAGCCAGGATGGTCGCGATCTCCTGACCTCGTGATCCGCCCGTCTCGGCCTCCCAAAGTGCTGGGATTACAGGCTTGAGCCACCGCGCCCGGCCTTTTTTGTATTTTTTAGTAGAGACGGGGTTTCACCGTGTTAGCCAGGATGGTCTCGATCTCCTGACCTCGTGATCCGCCCGTCTCGGTCTCCCAAAGTGATGGGATTACAGGCGTGAGCCACCGCGCCCGGCCAAGTTTTTGTTTTTAAAGCAAAATCTTTTTGTTCCACAAGCAATAAGAACTTCCAGTTCAGTTCCACCTCTTGGTTGTTTACCAGCGCGGCCTCTTCTCTACTCCAGGGGCAAAAACGGGGTTACAGCTCTCAACCACCAGGGGGCGCCAAAGAACAACTGATAATAGAACCGTTCCTGAGGACGTCCTCCAGGAATGACATTCCCCAGCCTGGATTCCTTTCCTCGCTGAAGAAAACCCATCCATTTTGAGATTCTCTGCCTGTCAAGTACTTCAGTCTCAAGTAGGCCCCGACTACATGAGCCAGATTCGAGGTTATGTTTGGATTGTATCCTAAAAGCACCCAAAGAAGACATTTATATTGGCTGCAGTGATCAGAAAGTCAGAATAAAATCCTATGGGGATTTGGGTTAATCAGACTTGTGTTTAAAGCTCGGCATGTGTGATGCAGGGCAAGGTCTCTTGTAGGGGGACCAAATTTCCTAGTTTCCCCTGGTCAGTAAAAGTCCTGCATCTTGACCCTTCAGTTCCTGCAAACTGGACTGTTGGTCCCTCTACCTGCTTGACCCTCAGTTTTCGTTATCTGTGAAATGGACATAAGGCCAGTACCTTCTATGAAGTGTTCATGGAAGAATTCAATGAGATGATGATGTACACAGTAGGTGCTGAATAAAAACTAGCTCAGTTTTGTTATCAAGTAATACAGTAGGTGTTTGCAATCCCAGGCATGACCTAGTAAAACTATGTAAACAGAGCCCTAACTTTTTTTTCTTTTTTTTTTTTTTGAGATGGAGTCTCGCTCTGTCACCCAGGCTGGAGTGTAGTGGCACGATCTCAGCTCACTGCAACCTCTGCCTCCAGGGTTCAAGTGAGTATCCTGCCTCATCTACCCGAGTAGCTGGGATTACAGACACCCACCACCATGCTCGGCTAATTTTTGTGTTTTTAGTAGAAACAGGGTTTCATCATGTTGGCCAGGCTGGTCTCCAACTCCTGGCCTCAAGTGATCTGCCACCTTGGCCTCCCAAAGAGCTGAGATTACAAGTGTGAGCCACTGCACCTGGCTGAGCCCTAGCATTTCAAAAAAAATTTAATATAATAGAGATGAGGTCATGCTATGTTGCCCAGGCTGGTCTTGAACTCCTGGGTTCAAGCCATCCTCCCACTTCGGCCTCCCAAAATGCTGGCATTACAGGTATGTAATGCTGGCTCCATCTCAAAATGCTGGCATTACAGGTATGGGCCACCGTGCTTGGCCACAGAGCACTAACATTTGAAAACTCCACATATACGTTCAATTCACTTCCAAAGATATTTGCTGAGTGCTTACTACATTTGAAGAAATTGTTAGCAGTTTAAAGGTTATGGGCATTTTTTTTTTTTAATTATTGCTCCTTATCAAGGATGCTATAATGTCTAGGGGACAGAGATATGGAAAGTGTTTACAGGGTAGAGGGGAAAAAAATGCATGCCCATTGTTCCCCTCTTGTGAGTCTTTATTTCCTCCTGGCTGGATAACAGTAGTGGTTTAATTTATCTTTACAGTCCCATTTCACTCTCCTTCCATTCCAACTGACAAACTACCAGGTGAATCTTAAGACAGTTTGGATTCTGTTTTCCAGAACGTAATGCCTCTTTTACCATGGCATTCTTTTTACAACAGGGCCTCAGCAAACTTTCAAACCTTATCTCTCAAACAAACCAGACGACTCCCTTGCTCAAACATGTCCTCTGTTTTCCTTCCTCCGCGTTATTACTCACAGTGTTTCCTAAGTTGGAGTGCCCCACCTCATTACTGCCTGTCAAACTTATGCTTTTTCTTGTGTGGCCTCAGTGGGTTCTCCACGAGACAGGAACATTCCCTTCCTAGACCAGACCTCATTCTACTGTCCTTTCGGCATTGTTCATGTTAGCATCATTTCATGGACCCTGTTCTTGATTGTGGCAGAGCTGATCTATTTCACTTTTTAGTATTTCCTCTAGTTCCTTGTATGTAGCCAACAAATGTTTATTGAATTACACCCAGGATCTTATTTATTTATTTATTTATTTATTTATTTATTTATTTATTGAGACAGTCTTATTCCATCACCCAGGTTGGAGTGCAGTGGTGCAATCTCGACTTACTAACAGGCTCCATCTCCCAGGTTCAAGCGATTCTCCTGCCTCAGCCTCCCGAGTAGCTGGATTACAGGCATGCACCACCACACCCAGCTAATTTTTGTATTTTTAGTAGAGACGGGATTTCGCCGTGTTGGCCAGGCTGGTCTCAAACTCCTGACTTCAAGTGATCCACCTGCCTCAGCCTCCCAAAGTGCTGGGATTACAGGCGTGAGCCCCTGCGCCCGGCCCCAGGATCTTAATTTTAATATCTGTATCCTAACTTTGCTAGTTTTAAGCTGTGTGATATTGAGTAAGTTACTTAACCTCTCTAAGCTTCAGTTTCCTCATCTGAAACAAGATAATGCACTTGGAATGCTTCACATTGTGCTTGTTATAATAGGAGCTACAGATTGTCGGAGAAAGAAAAGATCCACCTATGTTGGAGGAATATGGGATACGGGAGGGCTTCCTGGAGGAAGTGGGATGTCAGCTGGGATTTGAATAGATGAAGATGAGAGAGGACATTCTAGGCAAAAGGACTAATTTGAACAAAGATTTAAGAAGAAATAGGAAAGCACAGGATGTGCTGAAGATGGAGTTGGTCAAGTCCTGGCAAATACTTTTGGAGAGATTCTCCACGAATAGAGAGAGAGAGGGAAAGGATGGGGGAGTAACTTTTCTCAGAGTGTGAATTAACAGGTTGGAAGGAGGAAAATCAGTCTTTAGTGGTTTGCTGAAGGTTCCTGTCATTGACTTTGCCCTTTTCAGCAGCGGCAGCAGAATCGGAAGTGGTGGTCAGTGGATAGGTGACAGAATGAAATCAGCACATGTTTTCAGTAAGGTGCAATGAAGGATGGAAATGGACAAAAGGACAACTGGCTGCTCATGATTAGCAGAGTTAGGCTTAAAGTTTTACATTTGTGTTAAATAATTAATTATAGAGGCAGGAGAATTGCTTGAATCGGAGAGGCGGAGGTTGCAGTGAGCCGAGATCCCGCCATTGCACTCCAGCCTGAGCGACAAAAGCGAGACTCCGTCTCAAAAAAAAAAAAAAAAATTAATTATAGAAATACAAGAGTGAATCTGGCTTAGTATTAGTTTGTGGGAAAGGCTCTAGAGGGAAGGGGTGGAAAGGATTCGTTATAAAGTCAGGTTGAGCCAAAGGGTCAGTGCAGCCACTGTATCTGCCAATGCAAATATAAAATGAGGCCAGGCGCGGTGGCTCATACCTGTAATCCCAACACTTTGGGAGGCCAAGGTGGGCAGATCACTGGAGGTCAGGAGTTCAAGACCAGTTTGGCCAACATGGTGAAATCCTGTTATCTACTAAAAATACAAAAAAAATTAGCCAGGTGTGGTGGTGCATACCTGTAGTCCCAGCTACTCAGGAGGCTGAGGCAGGAGAATCACTTGGACCTGGGAGGCGGACGTTGCAGTGAGCCAAGATTGCACCACTGCGCTCCAGCCTGGGCAACAGAAGAAAACTCAGTCATAAATAAATAAATACAAATTAATAATAATAATAAATAAATAAATAAAATGAAGCAGGCATGGTGGCTCACACCTGTAATCCCGTTTTTTGGGAGGCTGAGGTGGAAGGATCACTTGAAGCCAGGAGTTTGATTCCAGCTTGGGCAACATAACTGGACCCTGTCTCTACAAAAAAAACTTAAAAATTAGTTGAGCAAGGTGGTGAGCTTCTGTACGTCCAAACTCCTTGGAGGCTGAGTCAAGAGGATCACTTGAGCCCAGGTGTTGGAGGCTACAGTAAGCTATGATTACACCACTGCACTCTAGCCTGAGCAACAGAGTAAGACCCTGTCTCTATACACACATGAGAAAAGTATAGTTTAATAATAGATGTAGGGAGTCAGACCAAGGAAGGCCATAGGCTCACGGTACTGTTTGGCAGTCAGGTCATGCCTGAGCACTTTACATAATTACATTTTTGCTGCAACAATAGGAATGTGTTGGCCCACAGCAGAAGACTCAAATGATGCCTCCTAAGCAGGTAAGCGCACCCATCTCCCAGCTGCTATGAGTGTTGGCTGCTAAGGGTTCCCAGCTGCCCCAAATTTCAGAGAATTGCCCTCACTTGAAGGGAGTGACCTTGGGGACCTTAACTTCCTTAGGGCCCACAACCACTGACATGGACTAGGGTACAAAAAGCTGTCCATGCCTCAAGGTGAGTGACTGTGGTGGTGTTTCTGCCCAGAGCTCTCCTGTGTGCATCAGGGCAAAGAAAGATCAGGCTGAGCCCGACTCAGCTATCTTCCTTTCCCTGTCTTGCTCATCTTCCTCCCTTACAGGATTTGCCTCCCTCACTAAATCCTGTTCATTGGATCTCTCTTACAGGCTCTGTTTCTAAGGGCTCTGACCCAAGACACCTATGAAATCAAATAGCCAGAAAAGAACTGGATCCAGGTTCTCAAACAGAGCTATCATCCATCATGGCCTTTATGCATATATCAGCTCTGATTGTTTGGTTTTGTGTTCGCTTTATTCTCCCCTGTGGTCCTCCTTGTTAATGCCAGGTGTACAGCCAGACAGTTCAGCAACCCTCCTGTAGAGAAAACTCCATCCCAATAGTTTTGTTGTTGTTGTTGTTTCTTTGTTTTTTTTGAGACGGAGTTTTGCTCTTATTGTCCAGGCTGGGGTGCAATGGTGCAATGGCATGATCTTGGCTCACTGCAGCCTCCGCCTCCCAGGTTCAAGCAATTCTCCTGCCTCAGCCTCCCAAGTAGCTGGGATTACAGGTGTGCGCCAGCACAGCCAGCTGTATTTAGAAGAGACAGAGGATTTCACCATGTTGATCAGGCTGGTCTTGAACTCCTGACCTCAGGTGATTCCCCCCGCCTTGGCCTCCCAAAGTGCTGGGATTACGGGCATGTGCCACCGCTCTCGGCCCCATCCCAGTAGTTATAACAAGATGCCAGGACTCATGCTGACTGGACTGTCTTGATCACATGTCTTTCCCTAAATCAATCACTACAAATGATGGCAGGTAGGGTTTGGAGTGCTTTCATTGGTTAGGACTGGGCCATGTGATCCCCCACCCCAAGGTGAGTGGTGAGTCACTCCCAAGGCAGCTACAGGGATAGACAGTGGGGAGGAGTGGTTCTGTTACCAGAAAGGGGTCCTGATCTAGACCTCAAGAGAGGGTTCTTGGATCTCGTGCAAGAAAGAGTTTGAGGCGAATTCATAGAGTTAAGTGAGAGCAAATTTATTAGAGAAGTAAGGAAACGAGGCTGGGCACAGTGGCTAGGGCATAATCCTAGTACTTTCGGAGGCTGAGTGAGGGTGCAGATCACTTGAGGCCAGGAGTTCTAGACCAGCCTGGCCAACATGGCGAAAGCCCCTCTCTACCAAAATACAAAAATTAGCCAGGTGTGATGGTGGGCGCCTGTAGTCTCAGCTACTCCGGAGGCTGAGGGAGGAGAATTGCTTGAACCTGGGAGGCAGAGGTTGCAGTGAATTGAGATTGTGCCACTGTACTCCAGCCTGAGTGACATGGCAAGACTGTCTCAAAAAAATGAAAAAAAAAAAAAAGAGAGACAAAAGAATGGCCACTCCATAGGCAGAGCAGCGGCATGGGCCACTCAGCTGCTTATACTTACTGTCACTTCTTGATTATATGCTAAGCAAGGCATGGATTATTTATGAATTTTCTGGGAAAGGAGTGGGTAATCCCTGGAACCAGAACTGAGGGTTCCTCCCCTTTTTAGACAAGACAGGGTAACCTGTGGACATTTCCATGGTATTTGTAAACTGTCACAGTGCTGGTGGGAGTGTCTTTTAGCATGCTAATATATTACAATTAGTGTATAATGAGCAGTGAGGATGACCAGAGGCCACTTTTCTCACCATCTTGGCTTTGGTGGGTTTTGTCTGGCTTCTTTACCATCACGTATTTTATTAGCAAGGTCTTTGGATCTTGTGCTGACCTGTATCTTGTGCTGACCTATCTCATCCTGTGACTTAGCAGGCCTAATCTCCGGGGAATGCAATTCAGTAGGTCTCAGCCTTATTTTACCCAGCCCCTGTTTAAGATGGAGTCCTTCTGGTTCGAACGCATCTGACAGTTCCCTGGAGGAAAGTGGGGTTCCCTTACTAAAAGAAAGAGAATGTTTACGGGGAAGGACACAACACATACCCCCAGTAGATCCTGAAGGATGTCCACATGAAGTCCTTAGGATAACAAGGCATATGAAAACCATCAGTGAGGACAGGGCAAGAAAAAGGAACTTAATCCCTATTGTTTTGTGGAGATGGGTCGAGGGTGTGGGAAAGGGGATGAAGTGAGATTAGACATGTTGTGTGAAGCTTTAGAGGATGACATTAGGATCTAGGGTCAGAGATAATTTCATTACTATTTTTTTTTAGAGTCCGAGTCTTACTCTGTTACCCAGGCTGGAGTGGGCTCAGAGATTAGAGGGAGGCAGACCACCTATAAGAAATACATAAACCCTTTTTTTTTTTTTTGAGACAGAATCTGACTCACTCTGTCGCCCAGGCTGGAGTGCAGTGCTGTGGGATCTTGGCTGACTGCAACCTCCGACTCCCAGGTTCAAGTGTTTCTCATGCCTCAGCCTCCCAAGTAGCTGGGACTATAGGTGTGCATCACCACTCCTGTCTCACTTTTGTATTTTTAGTAGAGACGAGGTTTCACCATGTTGGCCAGGCTAGTCTTGAACTCCTGACCTCAAGTAATCCTCTGGTCTCGGCCACCCAAAGTGCTGGGATTACAGGTGTGAACCACCACACCCAGCCTAACCCTTTATATATCCACAAAATATGTATGTGTCTATATATAGTATACAAGACGTACACAATTTAAGTTGTCCAGAAAAAGAATAGAGATATCTGTGAGAGGGTGAGGTTGTCTGTAGTCTCTGCCATGAACGGGCAGATCTCTCTTCCCGTGACTAATAAAATACACTTGTGCCTCCTCCTTACCTGGGCTTTTTCAGGAGGGCTGTGTCTGGGTGGGTACTATCTGGAATGCCCCACCCCGGTCATGTTTTGGGGAAATCTGCCCCACCCCAATAATTCCAGCGGGGGTACTTTCTCCTCGGAGGCGCACTTCTGCATCCTCTTTTAGTCACCTGGGATACCCGCCTGGCATTGCAGTCACCGCAGTACGTGCCTTAGCGTCCTCCAATTTGGTGTAAGCACCCCCAGGGTAGTGACTGTATCTCATCTAGCTTACTTCCTCAGTGTTCTTACTCAAAAAATATTTATCGAACAAACAATTTTATCAGGTATTTTGTGCAAGAATTTTTGCCTTGGGGGAAGGTCTGTGTGACTAAGAGCCCACGAGGATCCCGTCTAACTTCAAGATTCTGCGTCGGGCATTGGTACTGAACTGGAAGCTGATTTATGGTGAGTAATTGAGAATACCCAAGGCCACTTTGACTCTTGCAGCTGTTGGATAGAGCAGCACCCTCTCCCGCCCTCCCTCTGAGAGTTCACCAATGGGCAGTCCCAGAAGTCTTTGAGGAGGAGAAGGGGGTCATAGTGAGAATTTACCCTGGAATGTAAAGTGAGAGGCCCCTTTTCAGTCTTTGCGCCTTCGCACGGGTCCGCCCCAAACCTAGAAGAACGCCCCTGACCCCTTCTTCCTCTACCTACTGTTACTCCTTTGACTCCGTCTGGTGACCCTATCGCCGACGCCTTCCGGAAAGCGCTTCCCCCTTTTCCACCCCATCGAGTTGGGGTTATTTCTCCTTTTCTGGGCTCTCTCCCATTGCTGGGGAGGAAGGGGGATATGAAAGGACTGCCTGACCGCGGCTCTCATCACAGTGGGCCTGGCTTACCTAGTTTCTCTCTCCCCTTTTGCCTTTCTCCTTCCTCCCTGTTGCAGTCATGGACTTCACTCATTACATATACATATACATATACATATACATATACATATACATATACATATACATATACATGTTTTAAAATCGGGCAGCCTCCCGCTCCCCGCCCCACGCCCAGAATAGGTTCAGAGGGGCGCCCGGGTTCACGTGCGGAGCGTGTGGCCTCTGCGCCTAATGGGCGCCCCTTCACTACATGAATGGGTGCGGGCAAGGGTATAGGATTTTAGAATTCCAAGAGTCGTCGGGGGTCATCCCGTGGAATCCTCTCTTTTGCAGATGCTCTTTCTGGAGCCTTCCGATGCAAGCTCTTGGGCTCACGCAGCCCTTCTCCTCTTCTAAGCCCAGAGCACTTTCGCTGCTGCAGATCTCCACGGCCTCGGCAGGTAGGGAGGAGCAGGCAGGTGTCAGTGGCCTCCCTTTCACCGTTGGGGAAACTGACTCAGAGAAACAAGGCGACGGGCCTCGGCAGGGCGGGACTGTAACGGGAATTCAGGGCTCCAGGCCAGAGCGGAATTTATTGTCTCCTTTTGCGAAGCGTGAATGTGAAATGATCGACTTCGGAGTCCCAGGCGGAGACCCTTCAGTCCCCGAGAAGAATCGGGATGGGGTCTGTGATTAATGCAGTAATTACTCGCGCCTGGGCATTGACCCCTTGCCAACTTGGCAAGATCCGGCACGGTCCACCGCCCTTCCCTTCACAGGGTGACCAGTGGGCTGCGGCCTCTTTAAGGCCCAGCGCTCCGCCCCCGGCTCGTCGCCGACCTCCTCGCCGCCGCTCGGCCAGTTCCAGACTTTCCTCAGAGATGAGGTCATCTCCCCGTTACCCATTGGCTGCGTCGTGCCGCCACTCACAGGAAGTCACGCCTCCGTCTTCGCCTTCTTCATGCTGCTTCCTTCTCCGCCCGCCCCTTAGTCTGACGATCACGACCCCGATCAGGCCTCTGATTGGCTAGCGCCGCCGTCACTTCTCCAGCGGACAGTCTTCAGGACAGGAGGCGGGCGTGGTGGGCGGGCCCGCAGCTTCCGCGGCTGAGAGGAGCCGGCGGCGGCAGTGTCTGTGGTGGCCGTGGCGGCGAGAGCGACGGTCCCATCCTTCCCACCTTCTCCGTTGCCGCTGGCCACACGCCCTCCGCTGGCGGCGACTTCTCAGCTCCGTGCGCCCGGGCTGGACAGTGAGCCTCGAGAGGAGACGCGGGCGGCCAGAGCCGGAGTGGGGCGGGCCGCGGAACCCGGCCGGGAGCCGCGTGAGGCGGTGAGTGGGAGTCCGGGCTGGGGACCCCTCCCCCACCGCGGCCCCGCCCCGCCCGGAGCATCCTTTTTCTCCCCCGACCCCGCTGCGCGCGCCCTCGAGGGGTCAGGCAAAGCGGCCCTTGCGTCTCCGGCCCTCTTCCCGCCGGCCTTCTGCCCCTGCCCTCAGGGCCGGAGTCGCAGAGCGGCGGTCACTGTGCCGGGGCTGGGACCCGGGCCGGGGCCGGGCGGGCGGGCGCGGTCCTGCACCTGTGCACCGCCTGACGGGGCTGTGCTGCGCGGGGCGGGGAGGCACGGAGATCCTCGCCCTTGCTTCTCCCGGGGTGTGTTTTGATTGCAGGGACGGGGTGTCGTCCGCTTTCTCTGGGGTCTTGTGCAGACCTTCAGGATCAAAGTGCAGTCCTCAGGATTCTCAGGCAAGGAGGCTCAGCTGGAGTTGTTGGTGCTAGTATAGCAACCTGAATGCTGCCAGGTGTACAGGGCTCTGCAGATCTGAAACTTGATGGCCAAGAACTTTACCCTCTAAGAGAGCGTCTGTCAGGACGCTGATTGCAGTCCACCCTCCCCGCTTCGGGTACTTTTGATACTCCATAGTACCTAGGGCTGGACCTTTTGAGACGCCTCCCAAACCTGCCACTTGCTAGCTATGTAATCTTGTGCCTTGGTTTCCTCGTCTGAAAAATGAGGATAATAGCACCAGTCGCATACGGCTGTTTGTTGTGTCGAGTGAAATAATTCACGTGAAACGTTTGATCCAGTGCTTGGCCCATAGTAAGGGCCCAAGAAATGTTTGCTTTTGGGATGTTGAGAATGACTGGTTTGGCAGTCATTAAGCACTAGCCCAGCTTGGCTTTGTCAAGATTTCTCTCTCTTGTCTGCCTATTATGCAGCGTAACGAAAGGGCAGTTGAACGGTTAACTGCTTGCCAGCCTCTATTTGGCATGAAGTTTGTGTATATACAGGAATGTGGAATACATCACTTAAATATAATAATGGAATTACCCCATGCTTCATATGTTTTTGCATAGTTTTAAACTCATAAGACGTCTGGAATGTCCCCGAGTTGCAAGTTTTTGAGATCTTTTCAGGGTCTTTTCTACATCAAGCCGAAACCTATAACATAAGACTTAAACTGTCAGTAAGATGTTAAACTTACATGTTTTACTTCAGAAGACCCCCAAAACTCCAAATGTCACTTACGCAGTTTTGCTGTTGAAAAGCAGTCATCTCCCGGGGGTGAGGTGGTACAGCCAGCTGGCCCGCAGCCCTATGACTGCAGGGTGGGGAACCTTTGGCTGGAAGTTATTAAACTAAGTTTTGCCTAATGTCGTTTGCATATTTCATAGCGGATGAAAGGGCTTTATGTTACTGTTTCTTATTGAAATGACTTAGAAAGAAGCAATCCATTACTGCGTTCTTTAAAAACACCTGCAAAGAAAATATCTGTAGTCTAGCTCCAGTGTTTATTTCAGTTTTTGGCCAGTAACTGTTAAGAAGAGCTCCTCTTTAAGAAGGCTTCCAAAAGTCACATCCACTTGAATAAGTTATTTAGAGTCAAATCAAGAGAGGTGGAAGAGTAATATGTATCCCATCACCCAAAAGTATTTATTGGAGACTTTCCATGTCCTTAGTACTCTGCCAGATGCTATTAGGGAGTGATTAAAAAGAGTACGAAATAGAATCAGCCTGTAAAGGGCAAAACCATAAAGTTTGGGTCACCCGGTAGTAATTACAAGTACTACTTAAGGGATGACTTCATTTATTCATTCAGCAGACTTTTTGTTCCATGTTTGTAATGTGCCAGGTGTTTTTCTAAGGGCTGGGGCTATCAAGATAAGTGAGATGTTGTCGCTGCTCATGAGGAGCTCACAGTGTAGTGGGAGAGGCAAAAAAATGGCAGATGATTGTAATGCACTGGAATAAACTCTAAATCCAGACTTTACTGGGAGAGTCAAGGGAGCTTTTCCTGTGGATGTATGGAAGGCTTCAAAGAAAATGGCATTTGAGCTGAATGTTAACCCAGATAAAGGAGAGGAAATTCCGAAGAGAAATAACAGCTTGGAAAGGTTTCCTGGTAGGCTAGGCACAGTGGCTTAAGCCTCTAATCCTAGTACTTTGGGAGGCCAAGGCAGGAGGATCACTTGAGGCCAGGAGTTCGAGTTGAGACCCGCTTGGGCAACATAGTGATACCTTGTCTCCACAAAAAAATTAAAGAATTAGCAGACGTGGTGGCTTGCACCTGTAGTTCCAGCTACTTAGGAGGCTGAGGCAGGAGGATCCCTTGAGCCCAGGAGTTTGAGGTGGCACTAAACTATATTCACACTGCACTCCATCCTGAACATGCAGTGAGACCCTGTCTCAAAAGGAAAGAAAAAAAAAATCCTGATAAATCTTCTGATATACCAGTTATAAGCCCCAGGGAAGGAGAAGGAAACTAACATTCCTTGATGCCCACTATGTAAAAGTTAGGCTTTGATTGTGTTGCTTAAGGATAGGAAAATAGGCTGCAACTAGTTAAATAACTCATTTAGGGATACAGAGTTAACAGAACCAGGACTTGAATCTCTGACTTAAAAGTGTGGTATACTCTTCCTTTTAACATGCTTTTGTAGAGGTAAATATAAAAGAGGTAAATATAAAGGAGGTTAGAAAGTTCTACCCATATTATTATTATTATCATTTTATCACATCTGTTACAAGTTACTTTCTATGAAATGTTTCATATTTGATTTAGAGTCACTAAGGCGATATAAATAAAGTTTATCTATATTTAAGGCGATATAATAAATAAAGGTTATCTTTATTTATATATTTTATGCTTATAAATTTGGTGGTATTTCCTAAAAGTATGGTCTGTGGGAACATTCAGTAAAAATGGAGTACAGGCCGGGCGCGGTGGCTCACGCCTGTAATCCCAGCACTTTGGAAGGCCGAGGCAGGCGGATCACAAGGTCAGGAGATCGAGACCATCCTGGCTAACACGGTGAAACCCCGTCTCTACTAAAAATACAAAAAATTAGCCGGGCGCGGTGGCGGCGCCTGTAGTCCCAGCTACTCGGGAGGCTGAGGCAGGAGAATGGCGGGAACCCGGGAGGCGGAGCTTGCAATGAGTTGAGATCCGGCCACTGCACTCCAGCCTGGGCGACAGAGCAAGACTCCGTCTCAAAAAAAAAAAAAAAAAAAAAAAAGGAGTACATTGATATATACAGATTCTATATGAAGCACTTTACTAACTTTGTTAAACAGGTATCAACTTTCTTTGAGAGTGCAGCTTAAATACTTATTTAGGTATATTTAAAAAAAATTTGTAGATTTACGGCCATTTAATTTACAAAGGGGAAATTAGAATTTTTAAGTCGTATTAACAAAGATTATTGTATTATATTTAGAGAAAACACTGTGGCAAGCTCAAATACCACTGTAAGCTCCCCAGGGGTGAGGATATTTGTTTTTCTTCCCAGCTTCAAGAGCAGTTCTTGGGACATAGCAGGTGCTCAGTAAATATTTCTTGAATATAAGATGAACGTGAACAAATATATATTTACTCTGTGTTCTTGTGTGTGTAAATATATTCACATAAATGCTAGGGTTGGTAGTTGCAATTGACGAACATAAGGAACATTTTTATCTACTGAAAAAAAGCTTTGGTCAGGAGGTTATATTTCAGGTTTTTGAAAGAGAAGAGATAAAACATTGATGGATTATGGACAAAGTGGTATAGGCTTGGGGAGTAGTTTTTATAAATGAATACATTTTGGAAGAAAGGGAACATTGAACAAAGAAAGTGACCCACTGACAC
Organism: Macaca nemestrina; assembly: GCF_043159975.1. Classification (NCBI taxonomy): domain Eukaryota; kingdom Metazoa; phylum Chordata; class Mammalia; order Primates; family Cercopithecidae; genus Macaca; species Macaca nemestrina. The sequence goes on along the minus strand of NC_092139.1, from coordinate 108,302,805 downwards.
AATTCAGCAAATATGGGCACTGTTTATGTCTAAGGCCTTAATAGAGTTTTGAGAATCAAGGAAATAGCCTCCGCTCTCCAGGAACTTAGAACTTTGGAGAGCGGGTGTGTTAGCTGTCTTCCTGTGTAACAGATTACCTCGAAAGTTAGTGTTCAAGACAATTAACATTTCTTATTTTTCACAGTTTCTGTGAGTCAGGAATTTGGAATCAGCTTGGCTGAGTGATTCAAACTCAGGTCTCTCAAAAAATTGCAATAATGGCTGGGTGTGGTGGCTCACACGTGTATTCTCAGCATTTTGGGAGACTGAGGCAGGTAGATCCCTTGAGGTCAGGAGATTGAGATCAGCCTGGCCAACATGGTGAAACCCTGTCTCTACTAAAAATGCAAAAATTAGGCAGATTTGGTGATGCACGCCTGTAGTCCCAACTACTCAGGTGGCTGAGGCACAAGAATCGCTTGAACCTGGGAGGCAGAGGTTGCAGTGAGCCAAGATCGCGTCACTGCACTCCAGCCTGGGGGACAGAGTGAGACTTTATCTTAAAAAAAAAAAAAAAAAAAAAAAAAAATTAGCCGGGACTGGCAGCCCATGCCTGTAATCCCAGCTACTCAGGAGGCTGAGGCATAAGAATTGCTTGAACTGCCAGGCGCGGTGGCTCAAGCCTGTAATCCCAGCACTTTGGGAGGCCGAGGCGGGCGGATCACAAGGTCAGGAGATCGAGACCACAGTGAAACCCCGTCTCTACTAAAAATACAAAAAATTAGCCGGGCGCGGTGGCGGGCGCCTGTAGTCCCAGCTACTCAGGAGGCTGAGGCAGGAGAATGGCGTGAACCCGGGAGGCGGAGCTTGCAGTGAGCCGAGATCGCGCCACTGCACTCCAGCCTGGGCAACAGCGTGAGACTCTGTCTCAAAAAAAAAAAAAAAAAAAAAAAAAAAAAGAATTGCTTGAACCAGGGAGGTGGAGGTTGGCCTCTCTGCATGAATGCCTTCATGACATGGCAGCCAGCTTGCCTCAGAGCATGTAATACAAAAGACCAAGCTGCTGCATTGCCTTTTATGACCTAGCTTCAGAAGTCACATACCATCATTTCTCCAGTATTCTGTTGGCCACACATTGTGGGAAGGGACTACACAAGAATGTAAATGGCAGGAGGTGAGGGTCATTGGGGGCCATCTTGGAGGCTGGCCACCACAGTGGGTAAAGTAGAAAATGTTTTGGTTTTTTTTTTTTTTTGAGATGGAGTCTCACTCTGTCACCCAGGCTGGAGTGCAGTGGCGCGATCTCAGCTCACTGCAAGGTCTGCCTCCCGGGTTCAAACCATTCTCCTGCCTCAGCCTCCCGAGTAGCTGGGACTACAGGCGCCCGCCACCACGCCCGGCTAATTTTTTGTATTTTTAGTAGAGACAGGGTTTCACCGTGTTAGCCAGGATGGCCTCGATCTCTTGACCTCGTGATCTGCCCCCTTCGGCCTCCCAAAGCACTGGGATTACAGGTGTGAGCCACCGCGCCTGGCCAAAGTAGAAGATGTTGAAAGAAGGTACTGAAGTGTTGAAGTAGGGGAGAGGGAGGGACTCAGAGTAGGAAAGATTACCTTTGGAGGAATGAGGGAATGGGAGAGGTTTAATTCCTTTATCAGATATTTATAAATATTTATTGTGTGTTTACTATGTGCCTTTCACATGGAGGCTAATATGTGGAGGTAGATACTGAATTAGGTTCACATGAAATGTTTTAAGTAATTTAGGCCAGTGTTGACATAAAGAAAAATATTTGAAATCTATGTATATGGTGAAGGTGGGGTCATTTTTTTTTTTTATATTGATGAAAACAGTGAGTTAGTGATAGATGGGCAGGTACAGAGCATAAGTAGTTAAGAACATAAATACCACAGTCATACTGCATAGATCAGAATCCTGGCACTACTTGCTGACTGTGTGTATGAACTTGGGCTGTGTGACTATGATACTCTTGCTACTTTATCTTCTCTGTGACTCACTAGCTGTAAAATGGGGATAAAAATGGTGCCTGTTTCATATTGCTGCTGTGAGGATTAAATAAATTAAAAATATATAAAGTCCCTGGAACAGCTTTACATGCATGCCATTTTCATGGTTATTATGATCATCATTGGTTTTGGGCAGTAGCATAGAACTGACTATGGGTGAATTAGTTTGGAATCAGAGAGATGAATATAGACTGATATGAGTGTGCAGAAAGAGGCATTTAAATGTTAACCATTGCTGCTTCACCATCAGTTTTTCTATGTCAAGTACCTACATCTAGATAATTTGTATTTTACAAAGTAGAGTGAACCAGTGGCTTTATTTAGGTGAATACCACAGTTAAAATAAGACCCAAGGAGGTGCACAGTTGCCATTAAGGGTGTCTCTTACCATCTGGGCTCTCTGTCTGCAGAATGGATTTAGCCAGAAGCAGTACTTGAAAGAGCAGGTGCTTCACAACATCTAGGGCCCATAATAAAAATACCTAGAATGAGAACCTGTGTGGCTGAGTTTGAGGGACAAGGTTAATCTGGAGGGAATTTCAAAGGTACAGGCCTGTTGCTGTGGCTCATGCCTGTAATCCCAGCCATGTGAGAGGTTGAGACAGGAGGATTGCTTGAGCCTAGGAGTTTGAGGCTGCAATGAGCTGTGATCATACCACTGTGCTTCAGCCTGGTTAACAGATGAGACACTGTCTCAAGTAAATAAATAAATTAAGAAAGTTAATTATAAGAAACTTCTAAATCTGGAGTATAGAAGTTTTGGAATTCAAAACATGGATTTTGTGAAACTCCATCAGTTTAGATAAACTCTTTAGAGGCAATAGTCATCTTCCTAATGAAGATGACTTCCATTTAACTACTTTAGGAAGTAGATTTGTTACCTCAAAAGGAAAGACAAGGAAATAGAAATGGATTCAGCTTTCTTCAGGTTGAAATCTGAAATCTCTAATTTTGTACAACAGAAAACGATTCTATTGACTTAAAAACTGCCCGGGTGTTTTTTTGTTTCTTTTGTTTTGTTTTTATTTATTTTTTTATTTTTTTTATTTTTTATTTTTTTTTTTGAGACGGAGTCTCGCTCTGTCACCCAGGCTGGAGTGCTGTGGCCGGATCTCAGCTCACTGCAAGCTCCGCCTCCCGGGTTCACGCCATTCTCCTGCCTCAGCCTCCCGAGTAGCTGGGACTACAGGCGCCCGCCACCTCGCCCGGCTAGTTTTTTGTATTTTTTTTTTAGTAGAGACGGGGTTTCACCGTGTTAGCCAGGATGGTCTCGATCTCCTGACCTCGTGATCCGCCCGTCTCGGCCTCCCAAAGTGCTGGGATTACAGGCGTGAGCCACCGCGCCCGGCCTTGTTTTGTTTTTAAAGAGACAAAGTCTCACTTTGTCATCCAGCTACCACACCAGGCCTGTACCTTTAATTTTTTTATTTTTATCTTTTGGGAGAGTCTCATTCTCTTGCCCAGGCTAGAGCACAGTGGTGTGATCATGGCTCACTGCAACCGCTGCCTCCCAGGTTCAAGTGATTCTCCTGCCTCAGCTTCCCAAGTAGCTGGGATTACAGGTGTGTGCCACCACGCCTAGCTAATTTTTGTATTTTTTAGTAGAGGCAGGGTTTCACTGTATGTTGGCCAGGCTGGTCTCAAACTCCTGACCTCAGGTGATCCGCCTGCCTCGGCCTCCCAAAGCGCTGGTATTATAAGCATGAGCTACCGTGCTTGGCCAGTCCTGTACCTTTTAAATGCCCTCCAGATTAACCTTGTTCCTCAGACTCAGCCACACAGGTTCTCATTCTAGGTATTTTTAGTGTGGACCCTAGTTCTACCCCTAAGCTCTTGTGAAGCATATGGTGGGATCATAGCTCACTGCAACCTCAAACTCCTTGTCTTAAGTAATCCTCCTGCCTCCGCCTTCTGAGTAGCTAGGACAACAGCATGCACCACTGCGCTTGGCTAATTTTTTTTTTTTTTTGAGACGAAATCTTGCTCTGTTGCCCAGGCTGGAGTGCAGTGGCGTGATCTCGGCTCACTGCAAGCTCTGCCTCCCGGGTTCAAGCAATTCTCCTGCCTCAACCTCACGAGTAGCTGGGATTACAGGTGCCCGCCACCACGCCCAGCTAATTTTTTGTATTTTTTTTAGTAGAGATGGGGTTTCACTATGTTGGCCAGGCTGTTCTCGAACTCCTGACCTCAGGCGATCCCCCCGCCTTGGCCTCCCAAAGTATTGGGATTATAGGCATGAGCCACTGTGCCTGACCTGCTTGGGTAATTATTATTTTTTATTTTTATTTTTATTTTTGAGATGGAGTCTTGCTTTGTTGACTAGGCTGGATTGCAGTGGTGCGATCTTGGCTCACTGCAACCACCGCCTCCTGGGTTCAAGCCGTTCTCCTGCCTCAGCCTCCCAGGTAGCTGGGACTACAGGCATGCGCCACCATGCCTGGCTAATTATTTTGTATTTTTCGTAGAGATGGGGTTTCACCATATTGGACAGGCTGATCTCCAACTCCTGACTTCAAGTGATCTGCCCACCTCGACCTCCCAAAGTGCTGGGATTACAGATGTGAGCCTCCGTGCCCAGCCTCTGCTTGGCTAATTTAAAAAAATTTTTTTGTAGAGAAGAGAGTCTTGCTATGTTGCCTAGACTAGTCTCAAATTCCTGGCCACAGCAGTCCTCCTGCCTTGGCCTCCCAAAGTGTTGGGATTACAGGTGTGAGCCACCGTGCCTGGCCAAGATTCTTAAGCATACTAAATCCATATCACATGTATGAGGAGAGAAGATAATTAAATTCTATGTCACTGCAGGTGTTAAAGCAGAAATTGGGTGACCTGTCAGTGTGCATTGGGTGGAACTAATTGCTCAATTTGCCTTCAGTTCTGTGGTTCGTGACTCAAGTCCAGTTCTCTCATTGTTTAGTGGGAGGAGGTACTGTGAAATTAAATGATTTGAGTTCTGCAACAGTCCAGAGGCTGAGCCCAGGCCAGTTCTTCACACAGTATTTAAGGCCGGCTCATATAGCAGTAATATAAGATCTGTAGAATCCTTGGAAGAAAGAGTGTTGTCAAAATGTCTTTTTACTTCCATGTTTTTGCTTCTGTGATATGTCTGGTTCATTTGCTCCCCATTCGTTCTTATTGATATGCATTTATAAATCATTCTCTGTGTAAATGAGAGCTTGTAATGAGTAATTTGGCTAGTTCATTTTGAGATCTGGAGTGTGTCCTCTGTTTGTTACTGAATTTGTAGATAGGTAGGCTATTTACAGGTCTTTCTCCTCTGAAGTTATGAGTGGAAATTATAGGTGATTCTGGTTTTTTGAAAACCATTGTTCTTGTATTAAAATTTAAAGCATAATGGGCATAATTCAAACAAAGTTTCTGAATTTCATAATATGACAGAGTAAAATAACTAGTGAGCTAACATGTCCATGTCAAGTTTCAGGGCACAACAGATCTGGGTACTGACAGTTACCAGGTATGTAACTATAAACTTACTCCTTAACCTTCTTGTGATTCAACTGTAAACTAGAGTTAATAATCCTTACAATGTGAGGTCATTATAAGGATTATGCAGAAATATAAAGAGGGAAGTAATAGGGGCATCTACTTTGTGGTAGACACTGTGCTACCTTATTAATCCTCATGTGAACTCTGAAATAAGTGGTAGGAGCAACATTTTGCAGGTGAGCAAAGAGAAGCTTGGGGAGAGGAACTAATTTAGGAAGGTAACAGTTAGGATTTTTGTTGTTGTTTTGCTTTTTTTTTTTTTTTTTGAGACGGAGTCTCGCTCTGTCGCCCAGGCTGGAGTGCAGTGGCCGGATCTCAGCTCACTGCAAGCTCCGCCTCCCAGGTTCACGCCATTCTCCTGCCTCAGCCTCCCGAGCAGCTGGGACTACAGGCGCCGGCCACTCGCCCGGCTAGTTTTTTGTATTTTTTAGTAGAGACGGGGTTTCACCGTGTTCGCCAGGATGGTCTTTATCTCCTGACCTCGTGATCCGCCCTTCTCGGCCTCCCAAAGTGCTGAGATTACAGGCTTGAGCCACCGCGCCCGGCCGCTTTTTTGTTTTTTTTTAGACAGAGTCTTGCTTTGTCTTCCAGACATGAGTGTAGTGGCAGGATCATAGCTCACTGTAACCTCAAACTCCTGCACTGAAGCAGTTCTCCTGCATAACTAGGACTATAGGCATGTCCCACCATGCCTGGCTAAATTTTTTTGTGCAGGCGGGGTCTCACAGTGTTCCCCAGGCTGATCTTGAACTCTTGCCCTCAAGCCTTGACCTCCTAAACTGTTGAGATTACAGGCATGAGCCTCTATGCCTGGCCAGGATTTGAATCCAGATCTGTTTTTGAATTAAATAATTCTGACTTCCTACCATAATGTATATGAACTTCTTAACTTTGCCTCTAGTAAATGTTTGTTTGTGTTCAGTGTCTTTTGCATAGTTAGTGAAAATGTCAGTTGTGGTGAGAATTCTTTGTAGTACTAATCAAGATGTTATAGTTCAGAAAATATTCTTTGCAGTATTCCTTATATGTATCTGGTTGCCATTCTTGAGATGGAAAACTGTAATAGTAACTTCACATCTTAGGTTGCTCAATTAATACTTGCCAAATAAGGGCCAGGCATTATGGCTCACACTTGTAATCCATAATGCACTTTGGGAGGCCGAGGTGGGAGGATCACTTGAGCCCAGGAGTTCAAGACCAGCCTGGGCAACATGACAAGACCCCGTCTCTACAAGAAATAAAAAAAGCAGCTGGGCATGGTGACATGCACCTGTAGTGCATGAGCCCGGGAGATGGAGGCTGCAGTGAGCTGTGTTTGTGCCACTGCACTCTAGCCTGGGCAACAGAGTGAGACTCTGTCTCAGAAAGAAAAAATTACCAAATAAGGGTGTACTATAATATCCACATTTTTAGAATTTTTTTTTTGTCAGTGTTTCAGTATCTTTAAATTGTAAATGGGGTAATTGATGCCAGAGTCTCTTGATTGTGGTTAATTTGTACATATTTTCTTTACCACAAAATTTACAGGAACTTGGAAAGTTGTCCTTTCCTAATACTGTAGAATGCACTGTGTTGAATTTTGGTGTTAGAGTGGTGTTATCATGGTTGGAACTTTGGCGTGTGTGTGTGTGTGTGTGTGTGAGAGAGAGAGAGAGAGAGAGAGAGAGAGAGAGAGACAGGGTCTCATTCTGATACCCAGACTGGATCACAGTGGCATGATCGTAGCTCACCATAACCTTGAACCCCTGGCCTTAAGCAGTTCTCCTGCCTTGACCTCTCAAAGTGTTAGGATTATAGGCATGAGCCACAGTGCCTGGCCCTGGCTTTATATTTTGTATTTAGTTATATGATGGATATATTTAAAGTAGTCTTTTTGAGTTTGCCATATATATGTGTATATATTGTCTTTCCTTTAAAATGTAGAGCAAGAGAAATTTAGAAATTAAAAGTAAGGGGTGACCGGGTGCGGTGGCTCACGCCTTGTAATTCCAGCACTTTGGGAGGATTGCTTGATCTCAGAGGTTCGAGACCAACTTGGACAACATGGCAAAAACCCGTCTTTACAAAAAATACAAAAAATAACTGGGCATGGCAGTGTGCACCCGTAGTCCCAGCTACTCTGAAAACTGAGGTGGGAGAATTGCTTGAGTTTCGGAGGTGAAGGTTGCAGTGAGCCGTGGTTGCACCGCTGCACTCCAGCCTGGGTGACAGAGCCAGACCTCGTCTCAAAAAAAAGAGTAAAGGTTAGGACGGGCATGGTGGCTCATGCCTGTAATCCCAGCACTTTGGGAGGCAAGGTGGGTAGATCACCTGAGGTCAGGAGCTCGAGACCAGCCTGGCCAAGATGGCGAAACCCCGTCTATACTAAAAATACAAAAAAATTAGCCGGGTGTGGTGGTGGGTGTCTGTAATCCCAGCTACTTGGGACGCTGAGGCAAGATAATTACTTGAACTGGGGAAGCAGAGGTTGCAGTGAGTTGAGATCATGCCACTGCATTCCACCCTGGGGGACAGAGTGAGACTCTGTCTCAAAAAAAAAAAACAAAAAAACAAAGTGCTATTTTCTTTCTTTTCCCTTGTTTATGTGATAATCACTTTTTATGAGAAGAAATCACTTGAACAAAGCTTCTATGCAAGAGCCTTTCACGCTTTAAATCTAGCACTCCAGGTTCATGCTCTAAGGTTGTGGCATTGAAGGGAAAGACGTTGTGGGTTTTTATTCTATTTACTTATTCTGTGTTACATATTTATTTTTATTTATGAGATGTAGTCGTCGTCTTCTGTCACCCAGGCTGGAGTGTAGTGGCTCAATCTCGGCTCACTGCAACCTCCGCCTCTGGGGTTCAAGCAATTCTTGTGCCTCAGACTCCCGAGTAGCTGGGAATTACAAGTGCCTGCCACCATGCCCGACTAATTTTTGTATTTTTGGTAGAGATAGGGTTTTACCATATTGGCCAGGCTGGTCTCAAACTCCAGACCTCAAGTGATCTTCCCACCTCAGCCTCCCAAAATTATGGATTACGGGCGTGAGCCACCCTGCCAGGCCTTATTTATTTATTTATTTATTTATTTATTTATTTATTTATTTAGAGATAGGGTCTTGCTATGTTGCCTGGGCTGGTTGTGAACTCCTGGCCTCAAGCAGCCTTCCTGCCTTGGCTTCCCAAAGTGTTGGGATTACAGGTGTAAGCCACCATGCCCCTCCTATTTTTATTTTTTGTAGGGATAGGGGTCTCACTCTGTTGCCCAGGCTGATCTTGATCTCCTGGGCTTAAGTGATCCTCCCATCTTGGTCTCTTAAAGTGTTGGAATTACAGGCATGAGCCACTGAGCTTTTTATTATATTTTATAGATTCATTGAACTATTTTTCATTATCTTGTTGATAATTCCTTTTTGTTCAGATTTTTTTTTGGGGGGTTAGGGGTCCTGGAATGGGAACAGGGAACCAGGAACATAATGTATCATATGCTAGTCATTTGAAATAAATTTAAAGGTTTCTTTTACCCAGAAGTTCATAGGATGTTATGGTTCATTTGTGTGATATCTGTCATGGGTTTTTTGTTTTTGTTACTGTTTTTTTTTTGAGACGGAGTCTTGCTCTGTCACCCAGGCTGGAGTACAGTGGCACGATCTCGGCTTACTGCACGCTCTGCCTCCTGGGTTTACGCCATCCTCCTGCCTCAGCCTCCCAAGTAACTGGGACTACAGGCATCTGCCACCATGCCTGGCTAATTTTTTGTATTTTCAGTAGAGACGGGATTTCACCATGTTAGCCAGGATGGTCTCGATCTCCTGACCTCGTGATCCGCCCACCTCGGCCTCCCAAAGTGCTGGGATTACAGGTGTGAGCCAACACGCGCGTCCTGTCATGAGTCTTTGTATACCCTGAATCAGTGGATTAATCATTGTCCTAGATCAGACACTCTGTAGCATGAATGACCCTTTTAAAAAAATTAATATTTTGACCTTTACCTGAAAACTGATTCTTAAAGTGTATCTGGCAGAATCAATATGTATGGAAACCGGGCATGACTTATACAATTTGGACAAGCTAATCATGACATTTTATTTTCAACATGTCTAATAGCCTGTTGGCTGCCCAAATAACACTGAGTTAATTATAGTGTAGCCTTTTGTTCTATTTGGAGAGTGTCAAGGGATTTTTGAATGCCTTCCAAAATTTACCTTCATGAAGTGAGCTTAGAAAGCTTAGAAAATGCTTTCTAGAGCAGGGGTTCTCAAAACTTTACCTTCATGATCCACCCTGCCTCTTCTGGCTACTTATTTGCTTTGTTTTTGAAAAGCATAGCAGGTTTCCCTACTGTTTAGGGATAGTAGTGATGGGGTTGAATGCACCTGTTTTTAATCCCGGCTCTATTGCTTACTGGCTCAGTGATCTTAGACAAGGGAATTAATATTTTTTAATCTTTTTTTTTTTTTGAGATGGAGTCTCACTCTGTCGCCCAGGCTGGAGTGCGGTGGCACGATCTCGGCTCACTGCAACCTCTGCCTCCTGGGGTCAGGCGATTCTCCTGCCTCAGCCTCCTGAGTAGCTGGGATTACAGGTGTGCCCAACCACGCCCGACTAATTTTTAAAAATTTTTAGTCGAGACGGAGTTTCACTGTGTTGGCCAGGCTTATCTCAAATTCCTGACCTCAAGTGATCTACCCACCTCGGCCTCCCAAAGTGCTGGGATTACAGGTGTTAGCCACTGTGCCTGGCCAATCTTTTTAAATTTTTAAATTGAAGTAATTTTCTTTTGACACAGGATCTTGCTTCATCGCTCAGGCTAGAGTTCAGTGGCTTGAACACGGCTCACTGTAGCCTTTATGTCCTGTACTCAAGTGATCTTCCTGCTTCAGCCTCCTGAGTAGCTGGGACCAGAGGCATGTGCCACCACACCTGGCTAATAATTTTAAGTTTTTTTGTAGAGATGGGGTCTCTGTGTTGCCCAGGGTGGTTCAAGTGATCCTCTTGCCTCATCCTCTCAAAAGTGCTGGGATTACAGACGTGAACCACCATGCTTGGTGCATCTTTTTGAAACTTCATGTACTTATAGTTGTGAGAGGTAAATTCAGTTACCCGAATGTAAAACATTCAACCCGTAATAGGCATTCAATACATGTTAATTTTCTTTTTTTGAGACAGAGTGTCGCTCTGTCGCCCAGGCTGGAGTGCAGTGGCCAGATCTCAGCTCACTGCAAGCTCCGCCTCCCGGGTTCACGCCATTCTCCTGCCTCAGCCTCCCGAGTTGCTGGGACTACAGGCGCCTGCCACCTCGCCCGGCTAGTTTTTTGTATTTTTTAGTGGAGACGGGGTTTCACCGTGTAAGCCAGGATGGTCTCGATCTCCTGACCTCGTGATCCGCCCGTCTCGGCCTCCCAAAGTGCTGGGATTACAGGCTTGAGCCACCGCGCCTGGCCTCAATACATGTTAATTTTCTTTTTTTTTCTTTTTTTTTTTTTTTGAGACGGAGTCTCGCTCTGTCACCCAGGCTGGAGTGCTGTGGCCGGATCTCAGCTCACTGCAAGCTCCGCCTCCCGGGTTCCCGCCATTCTCCTGCCTCAGCCTCCCGAGTAGCCGGGACTACAGGCGCCCGCCACCTCGCCTGGCTAGTTTTTTTTTTGTATTTTTTAGTAGAGACGGGGTTTCACCGTGTTAGCCAGGATGGTCTCGATCTCCTGACCTCGTGATCCGCCCGTCTCGGCCTCCCAAAGTGCTGGGATTACAGGCTTGAGCCACCGCGCCCGGCAATACATGTTAATTTTCATAGCACTCAAAAATTTTCCTTTGTAGCACTAACCACAATTACAATTAAATATGTAATTTTGAAATGTTTTTCTTACAAGCTTTGTGATGCCAGGGAACATATCTGTCTTTTCACGGCCCTATTCTCAGCATCCAGAATAGTGCCAGGCATGATGTGTAGTAGACGCTGAATAAATACTTCTTAAGTGAATGAACATCCCTTTCCTGATTCTGTCCTCCCTTGGCTTAAAGGTCAGTATCCTGAACATTTTGGCCTGCTTTGAGAATCAATCACCGTGTTACATAACTTTGGTCTATTAAAGATTGGAGCTGGGTAAAGGGGAGGGCAACGAATAGAGGAATAACATTGAAAGACAACAGAATGGTATTCTTTTTTTTTTTTGAGACGGAGTCTCGCTCTTTCGCCCAGGCTGGAGTGCAGTGGCGCGATCTCGGCTCACTGCAAGCTCCGCCTCCCGGGTTCACGCCATTCTCCTGCCTCAGCCTCCCGAGTAGCTGGGACTACAGGCTCCCACAACCGCGCCCGGCTAATTTTTTGTATTTTTAGTAGAGACGGGGTTTCACCGTGGTCTCGATCTCCTGACCTTGTGATCCGCCCGCCTCGGCCTCCCAAAGTGCTGGGATTACAGGCGTGAGCCACCGCGCCCGGCCCAGAATGGTATTCAAAGTAAATTCTAAGAACATAGTACTCTGGACTTTCTAACTCTCTCTAATCCGGTATCCAGCCCCCAATTCTGCCAAAACAGTTCTCATTGTGATCACTGCTAGCTTACATGTTGCTGAATATGTTGAGTTTTTCCTAGTTTAGTAAAATAACTCTTCTAGTTACTCAGCAAAGAACCTTGGAGTCATCTTCTCTTTCTTTCCCACTTTATAGAATCCAGTTCATCAGCGAATACTGTTAGCTCTGTCTTCAAGTTATATCCATAATCTGATCACTTCTTAATCATCTCCACCATAATCGCCTTCTTCCAAGACATCTCTATTAGTTGAGTTTCCTGTGGCTGCTGTAAGAAATTACTACATTCTTGGTGCCTCACAACAACACATATTCATTCTCTTGTAGTTCCGGAGGTCATACATTTTAATCAGTCTTACCGGCCCAAATGCAGGATGTCATAAGGGCTGTCTTCCGTCCAGAGGCTTTAGGGGAGAGTCTGTTCTTTACCTCTTCCTCCTTCTGGTGGCTACTGGTTTTCCTTGGCTTGTGGCAGTGCCACTTCAATCTTCAAGGTTAGCATCTTTAAATCACTCTCTGCACATCTCTTTCTCCTGCACTGTTTTTGTCATATCTCTCTCTGCCTCCCTGTTCTCTTGTAGGGACATATGATTGGACTTAGGGGCCTACCTGGATAATCAGGATAACCCGCCATTCCAAAATTCTTTATTTAATCATATCTGCGAAGACTCCTAGCCCTTTTTGCTATAAAAGATAAGATTCGCAGATTCCAGGTATTAGGATGTGGATATCTTTTGGGACATTTTTCAGCCTACCATAGTCTCTTCTCTGCTCATCTGTTCCAAAGGCAAAATACACCCATCTCATTCCAACATCCCCAAAAGTCTCAACCCATTGCAACATCAACTCAAGCCCAAGATCTCATCTGTCACCAGCGCTGAAGTTAAAAGTCTCATTATCTAAATCTTCTGTTATCTGTTCCCAAAATAACACTGGTCAGACATGTATAATATAACAGTTATAGATAATTCCTATTACAAAAGGGAGAAAATCCTAGGAATAAATGGGTTATTGGTACCAAGTAATTGCAAAATCCAGCAGGGAAAATTTTTATTATGTCTTAAAGCCTGTGAGTAATTTTCTTTTACTTGAGACTCTGCCCTCTGAGTCTGTGCTCTAGCTTCTGCTTTCATAGTTATCCTTTCCTTTTCTTGAAGAGAAGCATATATTTGCAACTGAGTAGTATTTTAGCCCACAGTGTTTAAAAATTGTATTAAAATTTACCATCATAACTATTTTTAAGCGTACTGTCCAGTGGTGTTAAGTACATTCATATTGTTGCGAAACCATCACTGCCATTCATCTCCAGAACTCTTTTTATCTTGCAAAACTGAAACTCTGTACCCGTTAAACGATGACTCCCCATTCTCCTCTCCCTAGCCCCTGTGAACCACCATTCCTTTTTCTGTCTCTTTGGTTTTGATTACTCTTAAGTACTTCATACAAGTGGAACCATACAATATTTGTCTTTTTTTTTTTTTTTTTTTTTGAGATGGAGTCTTGCTCTGTCGCCCGGGCTGGAGTGCAATGGCCGGATCTCAGCTCACTGCAACCTCTGCCTCCCGGGTTTACGCCATTCTCCTGCCTCAGCCTCCTAAGTGACTGGCACTACAGGCGCCCGCCACCACGCCCGGCTAATTTTTTGTATTTTTTAGTAGAGACAGGGTTTCACCGTGTTAACCAGGTTGGTCTCGATCTCCTGACCTCGTGATCCGCCCGTCTCGGCCTCCCAAAGTGCTGGGATTACAGGCTTGAGCCACTGCGCCCGGCCCCAATATTTGTCTTTTGTGACTAGCTTAGGTCACTTAGTATAATGTCCTCAAGATTCATTTATGTTGTAGCATATATCAGAGTTTTCTTTCTTTTTATGGCTGAAAGAGTAGTTTTATTAGCCTGATTGCTGCATGTAGAATTTTGGTAGTTCAACATCTTTCAGCCTTCTTTTTTTTTTTTTTTTTTTTCCGGACAGAGTCTTACTCTGCCACCCAGGCTGGAGTGCAGTGGCACAATCATGGCTCAGTGCAGCCTCCATCTCCTGGGGCTCAAGCAATTCTCCCACCTCAGCCTCCTGAGTAGCTGGGACTACAGGCATGCACCACCACACTTGGCTCATTTTTTGTATTTTTTGTAGGGACGGTCTCATTTTGTTGCCCATTCTGGTCTTGAACTCCTAGGGCCAAACTATCCTCCTACCTTGGCCTCCCAAAGTGCTGGGATTACAGGCGTGAGCTACCACATCCAGCCAACAGCCTTCCTTTATTTCATTCTTTCTTTGTCCTTTCAGTCCGTGTGCTGACAGTGTTTCTGCTGATATAACATTATCAGAAACCTTGTGGGTCTCCTATGTGTATCTTGGGGGTTCCTGTCATTAGACAAGAGGGTTCTCTATAGAGCTTTTCCAGATAATCCCATCTCCATTCCTACCTTCTGCTTATGGTTGGCTGAGGGAATTCATGAGTCACACACCTAATCCCTTCAGCATGACTAAGAGGTTGTCCTACCACATACTTGACTTTCCACAGCATGCTTTTCTTAACAGTAAATTTCTTAATTTTAACATATTTTGTTGACTGGGTGCAGTGGCTCATGCCTGTAATCCCAGCACTTTGGGAAGCCGAGCCCGGTGGATCACCTGAGGTCAGGAGTTCAAAACCAGCCTGGCCCAATATGGTGAAACTCTGTCTCTATTAAAAAAAAAAAAAAAAAAAAATAGACTGGGTGCTGTGACTCATGCCTGTAATCCCAGCACTTTGAGAGGCCGAGATGGGCAGATCACCTGAGGTTGGGAGTTCAAGACCAGCCTGACCAACATGGAGAAACCCCGTCTCTACTAAAAATACAAAATTAGCCAGGCATGGTGATGCATGCCTGTAATCGCAGCTACTCGGGAGGCTGAGTAGGAGAATCACTTGAACCCAGGAGGTGGAGGTTATGGTGAGATGAGATTGCGCCATTGCACTCCAGCCCGAGCAACAAGAGCGAAACTCTGTCTAAAAAAAAAAAAACAAAGAGCCAGGTGTGGTGGTGTGTGCCTGTAGTCCCAGCTACTCAGGAGGCTGAGGTGGGAGAATTGCTTGAACCTGGGAGGCAGAGGCTGCGTTTAGCCAAGATCATGCCGCTGCACTCCAGCCTGGGTGACAGTGAGACTCTGTCTCCAAAAAAAAATAATAATAATAAATTTTTGTGATCCGGGTAAGCTGAGAATTTCCCAAATCATCAAGTACTGATTTCTTTTTGTTTAACATTTCTCCTATTAATTTTTCCTCTTATGTTTTGCTGTAAATAACAAGAAGAAACCAGGCTGTACCTTCAGTATGTTGCTTGGGAATCTAAATTTCCAAAGTCTTTGCTTAAAAATTCTGCTTTCCATACAACTGTTGGACACAATTTAGCTAACCTTTCTGCTACTATGAAGCAAGAATTGTCTTTCTGTTAGTTTCCAGTAACATGTTCCTCATTTCCTTCTGAATACTTGTCAAGAGTACCTTTAACATTCGTATTTTTACCAGCATTCTGTTTATAACAGTATATGTATTCTGTACAACAACATAGACGTTCTCTACTTTACTTTTCACTTCCTGTGAGCCACCACACCCAGCCCTTGAAGCCTTTCAGTGGATTGAATCAGGCCCATCCAGATTATCTAGGACAGCCCCCTTAAAGCCAAGTGATTATGAATGTTAATTACATCTACAAAATACTTTCACAACAACTCTTCACATTAATGTTTGGTTGAATAATTGGGGACTGTAGCTTAGCCAAGCTGACACATAAAACCGACCATCAGACCATCATTACCATCATTTTTATTTCTTGCCTGGATTATTTGCGCACGTGCGCGCTATCTCTCTATATAATATATATATATTATATATATTATATATATTATATATATTTAATATATTTTTTTTTTACTTTTCTTTGAGGAGGAGTCTTGCTGTGTCACCTAGGCTGGAGTACAGTGGCACAATCTTGGCTCACTGCAACCTCTGCCTCCCGAGTTCAAGAGAGTCTCCCACCCCAGCCTCCTGAATAGCTGGGATTACAGGCGTGTACCACCACACCTGGCTAATTTTTGTATTTTTAGTAGAGACTGGTTTCACCATGTTGGCCAGGCTGGTCTTGAATTCCTGACCTCAAGTGATCTGCCTGCCTTGGCCTCCCAAAGTGCTGGAATTAAAAGCATGAGCCACCGTGCCCATCCTGCAATATCTTCTTTTGAAGTGCATTCTCTGCTTCTACGCTTGATTTCTTATTATCTATTCTCCAGTTATTAATAGTAGCTGAAGTCAGTTTCAATATCTACCACTCCTCCCTTTGCTTACTCTGTGGCAACCCCATTGGTTTCCCTGCTTTTCCTGCATCTGCCAGGTCTTTGTGCTTGCTGTTCCCTCTACCTGAAATACTCTCTCCCTGAATCGTCACATGGTTTACTTCCTCACTTTTTTCAGATATTTTCTCAGATGTCTCCTTATCAGAGAGGTTACCGTATATAAAAAAGCAGCCAGGCGTGGTGGCTCATGCCTGTAATCCCAGCACTTTGGGAGGCCGAGGTGGGTGGGTCACGAGGTGAGGAGATCAAGACCATCCTGGCCAACATGGTGAAACCCCGTCTCTACTAAAAATACAAAAAAGTTAGTGGGGCATGGTGGCGGGCGCCTGTAGTCCCAGCTACTTGGGAGGCTGAGACAGGAGAATGGTGCTAACCAGGGAGGCGGAGCTTGCAATGAGCCGATATTGCGCCACTGCACTCCAGCCTGGGCAACAGAGCAAGACTCTGCCTCAAAAAACAAAACAAAACAAAACAAAGGCAACCTTACTCCTCAATCCCTGGCATTTCCTACTCCCCTTTTCCTGCTTCACTTTTCTCCAGAGGACTTATTACCACTTGACATTCATCTGTTTGTTGTCCATCTCTTCCCACTAGATGATAGTCTGTACAAGGGCAGCGACTTTGTTAATTGCTGTATCCTCAACACCAACAGTACTTGGCATGCAGTAGGTGTTAATAAGTACTTTTTGAATGAATGAATGAATGAATGAATGAATTGAATTCTTATTTTACCTCTCAAATGGCATTTGACATAGTTGATTATTTGTAGGACATTGTTCTCCTAATGGCTAGGCCATTCTTTCTACCACTCCTGCCATTTTTTGTCTCTTTTACTAGCTCCTTTTCAATTTGGCCTCCGTGTGTGAGATTTTCTCAAGACTCAGCCTTAAATCCTTTTATTTTCTCTATGAGAGACCTCATCCAGTCCCATAGCTTTAAATAATATTTACGTGACAATGATTCCGAAATGTGTATCTTCATCATTTTGCCTGCCTGCCTGCCCTCCCTCCCTACCGCTTTCTCTCCTCTCCCTCTTTATTTCGTCTTTCTTTTCTTTTCTGAGATAGAGTCTCACACTGTCCTCCAGGCTGGAGTGCAGTGATGCCATCTCATGTCACTGCAAACTATGCCCCTGGGGCTCAAGCAATCCTCCCACCTCAGCCTTCCAAGTAGCTGGGATTACAGGTGTGCACCACCATGCCCAGCTAATTTTTGTATTTTTTTGTAGAATATATTTTGTTTCACCATGTTGCCCAGGCTGGGCTCAAACTCCTGGGTTTAAGTGATCCACCCGCCTCAACCTTCCAAAGTGCTGGGATTACAGACGTGAGCCACTGTGCCCAGCCTCTCCATCTTTTTTGAATGCTAGTCACTTTCTGTCTCCATTGGGATGTCTCACAGACATCTCAAATTTATATTCCAAACTGAACTCTTAGTCCTCATTTGCTACTGCTAAAGTTGCTGTGGCTCCAACGTTCCCCATTTCTGTAAACGGCACTTGTATCTATCTTGTTAACATAAGTCAGAAACCTGAAGGGGCATCTTTGGCATCTCCCTTTCCCTCCTCACATCCCTTCCATCATCAATTTTTGTTGATAATCACTCCATAAATATTACCTCATTTGTCACCTTGTCATCTCTGCCACTAAAACTACTCTAGCTAGTCTAAGCCACGCTATTTCCAGTTAAACCAATTAAATAAATCCTTAATTGATTTTCTTCCATCCATCATTCCCTCTCCCTTCAGTCAGATCTGCACATTGAAGCCAGAGTTTTAAAATGCATATCTAATCATACCATGCTCTTTCCTCTTCCCTCAAGCCTTTTGCTCTCTGTAGGCTCCAAGCAGGTGCCTTCAATGAACGGTATGGGGCATATCATGGATTTTAATAAAGAGTGGTAGGAACTGTGGCAAATTGACGAGTACATGCTCTAAGGTATCCACTTGTTAGTTGTAGTATATTGTTGGCATGAAGGAGTGTAGACCTAGAATTGCTGATCTTCTGATTTCTTTTCAAAAGAAGCCAGAAGTCTGGAATTCTTAAAATGTGAATTTGCTTTTTTTTTTAATGTTGATGAACAATTTAAATTTTAAAAATTTGTATACTTAGGTATAAATCTAATAAAAATAACAAAATAATAAACTTAATGAAATAATTAAATGAAAATTTTGGCTGGGTGCAGTGGCTCACGCCTGTAATCCCAGCACTTTGGGAAGCCGAGGTGGGTGGATCACTTGAGGTTAGGAGTTCAAGACCAGCCTGGCCAACATGGTGAAATCCCGTCTCTACTAAAAATACAACAATTAACTGGGCATGGTGGTCAGCATCCGTAATTCCACCTACTTGGGAGGCTGAGGCAGGAGAATCACTTGAACTGAGGAGACAGAGGTTGCAGGAAGCTGAGATCACGCCATTGTACTCCAGCCTGGGTGACAGAACACTGTCTCAAAAAAAAAAAAAAAAAAAAAAAAAAAAAAGGCCGGGCGCGGTGGCTCAAGCCTGTAATCCCAGCACTTTGGGAGGCCGAGACGGGCGGATCACGAGGTCAGGAGATCGAGACCATCCTGGCTAACACGGTGAAACCCCGTCTCTACTAAAAATACAAGAAAATTCGCCGGGCGAGGTGGCGGGCGCCTGTAGTCCCAGCTACTTGGGAGGCTGAGGCAGGAGAATGGTTTGAACCCGGGAGGCGGAGCTTGCAGTGAGCCGAGATCGCGCCACTGCACTCCAGCCTGGGCGACAGAGCGAGACGCCGTCTCAAAAAAAAAAAAAAAAAAAAGAAGAAAATATAGGGCCTTTTACACTGAAAATTATAAAACACTGCAAAGAGAAGTTAAAGAAGACCTAAATAAGTGGAAATATACCATCTACATGATTTGTAAGACCCAATATTGTTAAGCTGTCCAGTCTTCCCCAAATGCTAAAGATTGTGTGTTCTCAATCAAAATCTCAGCAGGACTTTTTGGGGAGAAACTGACTTTCTGAATCTAAAATTCACATGAAAATAAAAGGGACCTAGAATAGCCAAAACAATTTACAAGAGGAAGAACAAACTTGGGGGAATTAAATTACTTGATTTTGAAACTTATTATAAAGCAATAGTAATCAAGACAATGCAGTATTTACCAGTCATTGGAACACAATAAAGAGTCCAGAAGTAGATATACATATGTAGTCAATTGATTTTCAGCAATAACTCAAACATAATTCAGAAGGGGAAAGGATAGTCTTTTTAACAGCTATTGCTGGAACAACTGAATATTTGTATGTAAAGAAATGAACCTCAATCCCAGTCTCATATGATACACAAAAATTAATTTGAAATGGTTTGTAGACCTAAACATACAAACTAAAAGCATAAAACTTATAGGAGAAATCATGGGACAAAATCTTTGAGACCTCGGCATAGGCAGATTTTTTTTTTTAGCACATGTAAGGAGCACTCACCAGAAAAGTAAAAATTGATAAATTGGACTTTATTAAAATTAAAACCTTCTGTTCTTGAGAAGACACTGTGAGAAACTAAAAAGGTAAGCCACAGACTTGGGAGGAAATATTTACACACACTATATATATATCCAGAATATGTTAAAAAAAACTTTAAAAATTTAATAATATGACAAATGGCCCACTTAAAAAATAAGTAAAAGACTAGAATGGATATTTCTTAGAAGAACATATTTATGGGCTGCACGCGGTAGATACACCTGTAAAGATTACACCTGTAATCCTAGCACTTTGGGAGGCCAAGGCAGGTGCATCACCTTAGGTCGGGAGTTTGAGACCAGCCTGAGCAAGATGGAGAAACCTTGTCTCTACTAAAAATGCAAAATTAGTTGGGCGTGGTGGCGCATGCCAGTAATCCCAGCTACTTGGGAGGCTGAGGCAGGAGAATCGCTTGAACCCGGGATGTGGAGGTTGCAGTGAGCCGAGATCACGCCATTGCACTCCAGTCTGGTAACAAGAGCAAAACTCCATCTCAAAAAAAAAAAAAAAAAAAGAAAAAAGATCTATGAATGTCCAAAACATGTAAAAAGATACTCAACATAATTGCCAGGGAAATAGATTTTTTTTTTTTTTTTTTGGGAGACAGGGTCTCACTTTGTCACCCAGGCTAGAGTGCTTTGGCGTGGTCATAGTTTACTGCAACCTTGACCTCCGTGGCTCAAGTGATCCTCTCACCTCACCCTCCCAAGTAGCTGGGACTACAGGTGGATGCCACCATGCCTGGCTAACATAAAAAAATTTTTTTTTATTTTTTGAGACAGGGGCTCCATCTCTCAGGCTGGAGTGCGTGCGATCCTGGCTTACTGCAGCCTTTGCCTCCTGTGTTCAAGCAATTCTCCTACCTCAGCCACCTGAGTAGCTGGGGCCATAGGTGTGTGCCACTATGCCTGGCTGTTTTTTTTGGTATTTTTTGGTAGAGATGGGGTTTTACCATGTTGGCCAGGCTAGAAATTTTTTTTTTTTTTTCTAGAGACAGGGTCTCGCTATGTTTCCCAGGGTAGTCTTGAATTCCTAGGCTCAGGCAATCCTCTTGCCTTAGTCTCCCAAGGTGTTGGGATTACAGGCACGAGCCACCATGCCTGGACAGAAATACAAATTAAAATCGCAGTGAGACGGCATTTTATTCCCGTTAGAATAGGTAAAGTTTAAAAAGATGGACAGTTCCAAGAATTAGTGAGAGTGTAGAGCAGTAGGAGTTCAGGCATGTTGCTGGTAGGAGTGTGACATGGTACAAGCATTTTGGAAAGTTTGTCAATTTCTTCCAAAGTTAAATACATACTTATTCAATTCAGCAATACTACTCCTAGGTGTTTATTACCCAAGAGAAATGAAAACATATGGTCACCAAAAAACCACGCGAATGTTCATAGCAGCTTTATTCATAATAGCCAGAAAAATTGGAAACAACCCAAATGCCATCAGCAGGTGAATGGATAAACAAGTTGGATAAATGAACAGTGGATTACTACTTAGAAAAAAGAAAGGAATGAATTACAGATACATGCAGCAATGTGAATGAATCTCAAAAACATGTTGAGTGAAAGAAAACACAAAAGAGAACTTACTATATGATTTCATTTACAAGAAGTTGTATACTAGGCAAAACTAACCTGTTGTCATAGAAATTAGATCAGTGGTGATTAGATGCAAGAGTAGAATATTGACTGCAAAGGACATGAAGAGTGATGGGAATGTCTTTGTTGTTGTTGTTTTTGGGTCAGGGTCTTGCTCTGTCACGCAGGGTGGAGTGCAGTGGCATGATCGTGGCTCACTGGAGCCTCTCCTGTGCTCAAGTGATCCCCTTGCCTCAGGCTCCTGAGTAGCTGGGACTATTGCCACGCATCACCATACCCAGCTAAGTTTTAAACATTGTTTTGTAGAGACAGAGCCTTACTGTGTTGTCCAGGTGGTCTCAAACTCCTAGCCTCAAGTGATCCTCCTGCCTTGGGCTTCCAAAGTGCTGGGATTACAGCTGTGAGCCACTGTGCCTGGCTTATGGAAATGTTTTTTCTTGATTGAGATTGATGGTTTATGAGAGTATACATTTGTCAAAACTCACTGAAACTGTACACTTAAAATGTGTGCATTTTATTGTATGCAAATTTGACTTCAAAGTTGATTAAAAAGTACCCTCCAGGTCAATGCTCTGTGGACTAAACAAAAAAGTTTGCGTGCCAAATTTGATTGAGGTAGCCAGTTCTTGACAGCTAATCTACACCCCCACGCATGTGCATGCTATAAGAGTGCCTGACCTGTAATAGGTCCTCACATTTCTGTTGAATGAATAAATGAATGAATGGCCGAATACTGTGTACCTTCTTGCAGCCCCATTGCAAGTAGATGGTTCCTTCTTCATTCTCTTGCCGTTTCCTAACTGCAGTCATTTTAGAGAGTTAATTTTTTTTTGGCTTCTTCTGGAAGTGGTCTTTTGAGTACACATGAGATCTTTCATTCATTCAAATAGTTATTGAGTATCTACCATGTGTATTTATGCTGCCTCAATAAAGTACTTGCTCACTGCGAGGAATTACACAAATGTCAGTTGATTATATATATGAGATTTACATTTGACTTATAGAAGCAAATACTGGATAAACTGTTCTTAGAATCTGTTTCTACTACCATTTCTTTGGTTTGTGACTTTATACTCTGCTATCTGTGAAAAAATAACATAGGCTTAATAACAGACTCTGTACATAACTTCTCAGATGAGAAGAAGCAAAAACATTTCCAAATATCGTTCTGATATAGCTATAGAAATGGCAGGGTTTTTTTTTTTTTTTTTCCTCCTTCCTTCCTTTCCAGTTAGAGTCTGAGCAATGAGTGGACTGACTAAATTTAGTTGCTAGAACCAAATTGCTTCTTGGTCTTGTAGTTAGTCTATAGCTGTATGCTGTCTTCATGAAATCTAATTATGACTAATGTAGACTTTTGTAGATCATCAAGCAGAATTAGTCTGTTTTTGTTCAAACATAACTTTAAAATGACTGTATCATTCTGTAGGGAAATAATTGTCATTTCCCTAACCTTGGTCAAGCTGCCCTGAATTCATGGAACAGATTTCCTGTCCCATGCTCCAAACTGTCCTGGCTCATTTTTAGTTAGCATGAGGCTAAACTCCTTTGGAAAACAGCTGTCTTTGGGCAGGGTGCAGTGGCTCATTCCTGTCATCTCAGCAGTTTGGGAGGCTGAGGTGGGAGGATTACTTGAGGCTAGGAATTTGAGACCAGCCTGGGCAACCCAGTAAGACCCTGTTTCTACAAAAAATTTAATTAAAAAAAAAAAAATTGGGTGTGGAGGTTTGAGTGCCTTTAGTTCTAGCTACTTGGGAGGCTGAAGCAGGAGGATTGCTCGAACCCAGGAGGTCAAGGCTGTAGAGTGAGCAAAGATTGTGCCACTGCATTCCAGCCTGAGTGACAGAGAAAGACCCTGGCTCTAAAAATAAAAAGTAAAAATAGGCCAGGCGTGGTGACTCACGCTTGTAATCTTAGCGCTTTGGGAGGCCAAGGTGGGCAGATCACTTGAGGTCAGGAGTTCGAGACCAGCCTGGCCGACATGCTGAAACCCCTTCTCTACTAAAAATACAAAAAATCAACCAGGCGTGGTGGCGGACACCTGTAATCCCAGCTATGTGGGAGGCTGAGGCAGGAGAATCACTTGAGCCTGGGATGAAGGTTGCAGTGAGCCGAGATTATGCCACTGCCCTCCAGCGTGGACAACAGAGCAAGTCTCTATCTCAAAAAAAAAAAAAAGAAAAAAAGTAAAAATAAAAGAAAACAACTCTCTTTGGTGAACACAGATGAATCATCCAATCTCAAATTTGTTTTCAGACTCACCTCTTCCTTTAATGCCCTTCTATTCTTTCTCTGCTTTTTACTTATTTTTTCCTCTGATACTTTTTTTTTTTCTATTTATGTCATAGTGTCATTGGGGTAGGGTAGTAGCTGCACCTAATTGATATTGTTTTCTCTCTTACGTATCTAATATAATATCTGTGCCAAGCAAGTTTAATAAAACCAAGAAGATTGATGGTGGATTCCTAGTATGAAGTTGAATAATACGTGTTTAGAGTCCGTAATGGATAAGAAGTACAATACTTTAGATACTGTGGACCTAGGTATTTTCTCCCCCACTTTTTCTTGGCACATTCCCCTGAAAAGGAAGCCAAGGAGATTAAGAGCTGCTTCTGTCTGATAATAGTTCAGAAATTTAAGAGGAGGTAGTTCTTACAGCAGCAGTCTGAGTCCAGTAAGAGAGCTTAATGAACTGCCTTTACCTGTACAGTAGTCAGTTTGTCTCTGCTGGCACATCAAAGGAACTGAGAGAAATTTAACAGGAATACAAGAATGAGGAAGAAAAGAGGCCGGGTGCGGTGGCTCATGCCTGTAATATCAGCATTTTGGGAGGCCGAGGCTGGTGGATCATCTCAGGTCAGGAGTTTGAGACCAGCCTGCCCAACATGGTGAAACCCCGTCTCTACTAAAAATACAAAATATTAGCCAGGTATGGTGGCAGGCACCTGTAGTCCCGCTTACTCAGGAGTCTGAGGCAAGAGAATCGCCTGAACCCAGGAGGTGGAGGTTGCAGTGAGCTGAGATCACGCCATTGCACTCCAGCCTGGGCAACAGGGTGAGACTCTGTCTCAAAAAAAAAAAAAAAGGAAAAAAGAAACAGGCATTTGGAATTGCATATATATGTAATCTTGATAGTTTATTTTAATTTGGAAAGATCTATTTATCCTCATTTCTCTGATTAGAACTATTTCTACTTATGCTGAAGCTAGAATTAATATATTAAAGAGGACATACGTTTATCTGCCTTTCAGAATACATTATTTCAAATACCTGTTATCTATGATGGGTTTACTGTTTTATGTTTTTTTTTTTTGAGGTAGAGTCTTGCTCTGACTCTGAAGCTGGAGTGCAGTGGTGCAGTCTCGGCTCACCGCAACCTCCACTGCCCGGGTTCAGGCGATTCTCCTGCCCTCTTGAGTAACTGGGTTTACAGATGCCTACCACCACGCCTGGCTAATTGTTTGTATTTCTAGTAGAGATGGGGTTTCACCATGTTGGCCAGGCTGATCGTGAACTCCTGACCTCAAGTGATCCACTCACCTTGGCCTCCCAACGTGCTGGGATTATAGGTGTGAACCGCAGCACCCAGCCTAAAATCTTGGTTAGTCATTTTTCACTATCAAAAATTGAAAGTGTTGGCCGGGCGCGGTGGCTCAAGCCTGTAATCCCAGCACTTTGGGAGGCCAAGACGGGCGGATCACGAGGCCAGGAGATCGAGAGACGATCCCGGCTAACACGGTGAAACCCCGTCTCTACTAAAAAATACAAAAAAAAAACTAGCCGGGCGAGGTGGCGGGCGCCTGTAGTCCCAGCTACTCGGGAGGCTGAGGCAGGAGAACGGCGTAAACCTGGGAGGCGGAGCTTGCAGTGAGCTGAGATCCGGCCACTGCACTCCAGCCTGGGTGACAGAGCAAGACTCCGTCTCAAAAAAAAAAAAAAAAAAAAAAAAAAAATTGAAAGTGTTTTTTTTGTTTTTTGCTTTTGTTTTTTTTTTTTGGTTAAAGAGACAGGGTCTCACTCTGTTGCCCAGGCTGCTAGTGGTGCAGTTTTAGCTCACTATAGCCTCAAACTCCTGGGTTGAATGATCCTCCCACCTCAGCCTCCTGAATAGCTGAGATTACAAGTGCAAGCCTCAATATCTGACTAAATGTACTTTCTGGCTAAATGTAATTTTTGTTTTTTTTGAGACAAAGTCTGGCTCTGTCACCCAGGCTGGAGTGCAGTGGCGCGATCTTGGCTCACTGCAGCCTCCGCCTCCCGGGTTCACACCATTCTCCTGCCTCAACCTCCCGAGTAGCTGGAATTACAGGCACCTGCCACCACGCCCGGCTAATTTTTTGTATTTTTAGTAGAAACGGGGTTTCACCGTGTTCGCCAGGATGGTCTCGATCTCCTGACCTTGTGATCCGCCCGCCCCGGCCTCCCAAAGTGCTGGGATTACAGGCGTGAGCCACCATGCCCGGCCTTTTTTTTTTTTTTTTGAGAAGGAGTCTTGGTCTGTCACCCAGGCTGGAGTGCAGTGGTGTGATCTCAGCACACTGCAACCTCCACCTCCTGGGTTCAAGTGATTCCCCTGCCTCAGCCTCCCGAGCAACTGGGACTACAGGTGTGCATCAACACAACCAGGTAATTTTTTGTATTTTAGTAGAAACAGGGTTTCACCATGTTGCCCAGGATGGTCTTGATCTCCTGACCTCATGATCTGCCTGCCTTGGCCTCCCAAAGTTTATAGGCATAAGCCACTGCGCCCAACTAAATGTAATTTTGTATTCCTACCAACAGTGTACAAGGGTTCCAGTTTCTCCACATCTTTACCAAAACTTGTTTATTTGTTAACAGTCATTCTAATGGGTGCAATGTGGTAATCTTACATTTTTAGTATTTTCATATATAAGTGATAATATAATGCTGCCCCTGTGGTTATTATCACATTACTGTGTTCCCCCTGCCAACAAAAGACACTTGTCAGTCATATTGAAGTGCTTTTATTTTTGTTATGCATAAGAGCAGGGACCTTGTCCATCTTCATCACTAGTATCCCTAGGGCTCAGACAGTACCTGACACATTATACTTCTTTAGCAAGTATTTGAATGAATGAACGAATGCATGAATGAATGAATGGAAAGTAGAGAGGCATGATGTAGTGGTTAAGACCAAAGACTTTGGCATCAAACAGACCTGAGTTTGAGTCCTGGTTTCCTCATTTGTAAAATGGATTTGATAATGCCTCCCTCATAGGATTGTGATGGGATTAAATGAGATCACATGTAAAACACTTAGTGCAGCACCTGGCGCACTGTAATTATCCCATAAGTGGCAGCTATTATTTAAAAAGGTCACCTGGCCAAAAGGGCATCAGTAGACTTGGAGTTTAAAATTTTTCATCTATCACTAATAAACTACATAATACTGAGCAAGTCGTCTAACCTCTCTGGGTCTGAGTTGTTTCCTCATAAAATTAGGACCTTAAGTTAGATGACAGGTCAGGCATGGTGGCTCATGCCTGTAATCCCAGCACTTTTGGGAGGCCTAGGCAGGCTGATCACCTGAGGTCAGGAGTTCCAGACCAGCCTGGCCAACATGGCGAAACACCGCCCCTACTAAAAATAAAAAAGTAGCTGGATGTGTAGTCCCAACTACTCAAGAGGCTGAGGCAGGAGAGTCGATTGAATCCAGGAGGCGGAGGTTGCAGTGAGCCGGGATTGTGCCACTGCACTCCAGCCTGGGCGACAGAATGAGACTCCGTCTCAGGAAAAAAAAAAAAAAAAGTTAGATAACCCCTGATGGCCCGTCTGTGATTTTCATTTGATTCTTACAGTTGTTACTGTATTAACTGTAGGAATTATTACCATGACAATGTCAAATTTAATTATATTGGAGATTGTTAATCCCAGAGTCTAAATCTCAGAAGCATCTAAATAATAGAATTGATGTTAAAGAATTTTTCTAAAGAAAAAAATAATTCCATTTCAAAAGTTAAACAATTGGAGCAGTTGAAGAATAGTTTGCCCTAGTGTGGAGTGTTTAGTAATGATTTAATGTGCCAGGCTATGTATGATTGCTCAGTGATACTAGAAATGGATGAATGCAGATTGTAACGCAGATTGTACTGATAGCTAGGTGGTTTTGCTGAGTTGTGTTGTGCTCAGCTGTTGGGAAGGCTTGCTTTGAGGATACCTTTCTGTCCATGCTATGGTGCTGATTGGTGGAGGAAATAAAATAATCCTTAAGAGAAGATTTCTGATTTCTGAGATGTAGCTGGTTGTGTACCTGTTGTTCTTAGCAAACATGACACCAGGTATGCAAACTAATTCTGACTGGGCTTTGAGGGCGAGGAGGTTATGGCTTCACCCAGCACAGTTACTTGTTTTTCATACAAATAACTTTGAGCAGAGAGTGGAATAAACTTAATTTTCTATTCTGTATCTGTTTTCTGTTAGGCACTGTTAGGTGCTTTCATGTATATTATCTTACTTGATTTTATTTGTTGACAAAATAGTTAATTTTTGTATGTATGTGTTGCTCAGTGTCACCACCCCGAATCACTTACAAGACACTCCTGAGCTTGATAATGATTTTCGTACATGAGTCCCTAGAGCCTTTGTTAGGAAATCACTGCTGCTAGCCCCAGGAATTATATGCTGCTTTCAAAGAGGAGTTCCTTTGGCTTTGTTAGGAGCATGTAACCTGATAGCTTTTGCCATCAAACTCCATTATCTCGTCAGAACTTCTTTCTGATGGTCTGATGTCTCCAAAGAGGAATCCTAAGCACTTTTTCCCACTGAAAAGAATTATAATTGGTGATTAGGCCTCCAGATGAAGCGTATGCACATGCACACGGTGTATATATAACATGCACACACACACAAACATTACCTTACCTATTATTATATTATATATTATATATTAAAACTTACCTATTATTAGTTCATTGGTCACGTGGAACAATTTCTATAATTTAGATCTTCCTTTAAACATTTGTCTAATGGAAAGCATATATTAATAGCTATGTGACCTTGAGACAGTGTAAAATCCTGTATCTCTCCCCATCAGTAAAGTGGAAATATACTTAATCTTGTTGGGGTGTGGTCAAGATAAAGTGAAATATATGTAAAGCTCATGAGTATTTAACAGATGTAGGCATTGTATACTGTTACTCCTTCCCTTCTGTTTTTCAAATAACTGAGTAAAATCTCTGAGCATAACTAACTTTATTAAGTCTCTTTATTAAGATTATTTGGTCACATGCCCCAGAGATTGACAGTAAAATTTATTTTCCTTTCCTTATGAGTTACAAATGTTACTAGAAATTTATTCTTGTTCAGACTTTGGAATGAGAATTTTTTTTTTTTCCAGAGGGAATTAAATGAGTTTGCTTTAGGCAGCTTTCTGAGAGCTGGCAAATTTGGACAGGAATATTAGAATTGCTTTCATAGTGGAGTCCCCACCTGGAACATAGTTGGCAGTAGGGAGAAAGGTTATATAATCATATTCCTTATCACATTTTCAGTAGAGTTTATTGTCTCCTGAAACACTCAAGGAAGTCCCTTACTTCTTTCCTATCAATCAAGAAGGTGATTATGGAATAGGAGGTGAGTAAATTAAAATTAATCTGACTTTAGCAATTTGAGAATAAAAAGAATGCTAACCACCAGGCATGTGTGCTTGTTTTAGCTTCCCAGGAACCTCCTCAGAGGGCATGAAAGGTTGGTTGTAAGCATTAAAACAAACAATCCCAACCCAAACTGTAGATGAAGCCTGGATTAAGTAAGGCAATTTAAAAGATTTTAGGTTGGTAATGGAATACAGAGACGATTTTCATTGGCCAAAATCAGTTTTGATGTTTTGGTTTTACTCATTTAAAATTCTTCTTGGTAAAAAGTTATTCTTGATCA
Organism: Macaca nemestrina; assembly: GCF_043159975.1. Classification (NCBI taxonomy): domain Eukaryota; kingdom Metazoa; phylum Chordata; class Mammalia; order Primates; family Cercopithecidae; genus Macaca; species Macaca nemestrina. The sequence continues at coordinate 108,273,473 of NC_092139.1, read as the reverse complement.
TTCTTTCCAGAGTAACAAGAATGATGTTCTTAAAAACATAAATGGAACTGCATCACTTCTCTGCTCAAAACTCTTACCTGCAGTGGTTTTTCCATTGTGCTTAGAATAATATTAAGATTTCATCCCATGACCTATAAGGTGCACGCATACTCTATCTTTGCTGATCTCACCACCTCCTCTGGCATCCGTCTGCCTTCAGCCAGCTGCACCATCATCCATTAGTCTTCAGTCCTTTCAACTTTCCTTATCACTGTATCTAAAAAGTTGGCACTTTCTGCCCACAAAAGTCCCTTCTTTGCTGATTTTATAACTTGGAGAAGTTTGAAATTGGTTTTCTGCTTGATGGCTTTCCTATTTGTTTTTGTTTTCCTATGCTGTTAGATTATAAACCCCATCAGAGCAGAGACCATGTTTTATCCTTTTTGTCTAGTATGTTGGCACATGGTGGGTATCTAATCTTTGTTGAATAAGTGATGGTTTACTAATTTCTGCTTTACAGAAAAGTGGTTACTTAATAAAGGAATGCTTGCTGGTCTTATAGTCTGTAAGTGATAAAGGTTAACATGGGTCAAAAAATAAATGATTCGTGTTTTGGGGTTTAATTTTTCAGAATTTAACTTAGATGGTAACTCCTCTGGGAAGCTTTTCCTGATAGGTCATAGATTAGGTCTCTTCTTGTTTGGTTTATGGCACCATGTGCTTGCTTCATTCATTCAACAACAACAACAACAAACAGATTGCATTTATCTGTTTATCATTGTATCGTCAGCACTTAGCTTGGTGCCTAAGTCAGCACATGGTGGTTGTGTTCAATAATATGTTCAGTGAGGAATAAGTGTTAGAATTTAGGTATCTCAGGCTGGGCACGGCAGATCACGTCTGTAATGCCAGCACTTTGGGGGAGGCTGAGGCAGGCGGATCACGAGGTCAGGAGACTGAGACCACCCTGGCTAACACGGTGAAACCCCGTCTCTACTAAAAATACAAAAAAATTAGCCGGGCCTGGTGGGGGGCACCTGTAGTCTCAGCTACTCGGGAGGCTGAGGCAGGAGCATGGCGTGAACCTGGGAGGTAGAGCTTGCAGTGAGCCGAGATCGCGCCACTGCACTCCAGTCTGGGCAACAGAGCTAGACTCAGTCTCAAAAAAAAAAATAAAGGAAGGAAGGAAGGGAGGGAGGGAGGAAGGGAAGGAAGGGAAGGAAGGGAAGGAAGGGAAGGAAAGGAATTTAGGTATCTCTTTTTTTTTTTTTTTTGAGATGCAGTCTTGCTCTGTAACCTGGCTGGAGTGCAGTGGTGTGATCTCGGCTCACTGCAACCTCCACATCCTGAGTTGAAGCGATTCTCCTGCCTCAGCCTCCTGAGTAGCTGGGATTATAGGTGTGTGCCACCATGCCAGGCTAATTTTTATATTTTTAGTAGAGACGAGGTTTCACCATGTTGGCCATGCTGTTCTCAAACTCCTGACCTTGCAATCTGCCTGCCTTGGTCTCCCAAAGTGCTGGGATTACAGGCGGGAGCCACCACACTTGGCCAGAATTTAGGTATCTCTTAAGGATCTAACAGCTTTTACTCAGGTGGATTATGGAGGTCACTGTTTCCAAGAATCATTTTGCTTATCTGTTTTCCAAGTTCACCAGGTCATGATATTAGTAAAATTTATTTTGAAATCTTTAATATGGAACATTTGAAACACATACAAAAACAAAGAGAATAATGCGGTGAACCACCACCATGGGCCTATCACCCAACTTCAACAGTATTCAGGGGCGGGGCACGGTGGCTCACGCCTGTAATCACAGCACTATGGGAGGCCAAGGTGGGAGGATCACTTGAGCCCAGGAGTTCAAGGAGAAGCCTGGGCAACCTAGTGAGACCTCATCTCTAAATTAAAAAAAAAAAAGTAAAAAAAAAATTTGTTTTTCAACACATGACTAATCTTGTTTAACATTACTCCACACCTCCTCCTTCATATTTTAAAATAAAATTCAGACATTTTACCATTTCATCTGTAAATAATTCAGAAGAGTATAGTCGATTTAAAAACTAGTTAACTCTTGGAAAAACCTGATGCAAAAATTCCATTTGTTCTCTTGAATCTCAGTGTAAATGCCAGCTGGTGAATTTCCATGTGCTAAGCCACTCCCAAGGCCTGACTCACTATCCAAAGCATATACTCTATTGTAATTGCTGAAATAGCAGCAGTTGTTAGAATATGTTATGGTAGTTAAGTATGTTTCTATTGGATAGAGAGAGGTTACCAAAAAGAAAAAACTCCTGTGTCAGGAATAAGTTTTTCCCTTTGGAGATCTGATACTTTTTGACGTTGTAAATTACAGGCCTTTAAGATTTGTCTGGAAAATGAAAATGAAATGTGGTCTGTGGATTAATAGAGTAAATTCCTGTAGTTCTTTGTGGGTGAATTCCTGAGAGTCATAATTAGCAGTAAAATGAAGAGCCGAAGTGTCAGAAGCCTCGGAGCTAGAAAGACTTCTCTAAGCCTTGGGAGGTAGACAGTTTAGAGCTTCGGCCAGAGGGAAAGTCACATGGCATTAGTAGTGATTATGGTTAGTTTTATTCTGGAAGTTAAAGTTGTAACCTAGACCTCTGTAAATAGCCTAGTGTGTACATACAATTTTCTGCAGGAAGGGAAGGCACTATTTTTTCAGCAAATATTTTAAAGGATTAAGTACTATCTGAGATTGGCACTGAGTGAATGGTTGGACTAGAACTGTGCTTTCTTGTGATGCCAGTTTTTTTGTGAAGAAGAAATGAAGGGGGACAGACGTGATCATAATGATCTTTAACTATTTTTTTTTTTTTTGAGGTGGAGTCTCGCTCTGTCGCCCAGGATGGAGTGCAGTGGCGTGATCTTGGCTCACTGCAAGCTCCGCCTCCCGGGTTCACGCCATTCTCCTGCCTCAGCCTCCTGATTAGCTGGGACTACAGGCGCCCGCCACCTCGCCCAGCTAATTTTTTTCTATTTTTTAGTAGAGACGGGGTTTCACTGTGTTAGCCAGGATGGTCTTGGTCTCCTGACCTCGTGATCCACCCGCCTCGGCTTCCCAGAGTGCTGGGATTACAGGCGTGGCCACCGCTCCCGGCCAACTATTTTTTTTTTTGAGACAGAGTCTCGCTCTGTTGCCCAAGCTGGAGTGCAGTGGCGTGATCTTGGCTCACTGCAACCTCCACCTCCTGGATTCAAGTGATTCACCTGCCTCAGCCTCCCGAGCAGCTGGGATTACAGGCACATGCCACCATGCCTGGCTAATTTTTTTTTTTTTTTTAAGTAGAGATGGGGTTTTACCATGTTGGCCAGGCTGGTCTTGAACTCTTGACCTCAGGTGATCCACCTGCCTTGGCCTCCCAAAGTGCTGGGACTACAGGAGTGCCTTTAACTATTTTTTAAACCAACCATATAGGAGAACAAGAACTTGATTCTAGGAGGCTACAAGTCCTAGCCCTGCTGCGACTGTAGCCTTACTTTCTCCTTATCCTGAATCACCACGATTCTTCTGCATGTAATATTGGCAGATGGTGGATGTGGTGATCCCAAGTTCATTCTTGGCAACTTATTTTGAAAAATCTGCTCTTTTATTCTTTCTGCTATACTGCCATGTCCCTTAGTTAACTCCTCTATTGAAGTACTTAGCACACATGACTTGAATAGGTATTTTGTCAAAATCATCTGTTTCCTTAGCATCTAGCACATGGTCACTCGGAAAATACTTGTTGACACATGATGATCACTTTCCAATGCTGAGATGGTGTGATTTTGCGATTTCTCCAATGACCTTCAGTCCCTCTGTGTATTGTTCTTCTTTCTAGGTGCTTTGTTCTCAGGCTCTGGACCATTCTCTTGTTTTGGGACATTCCAGGGAACAGGAGAGAAAAATTTGCGTTTAAAACAAGAGGAGTATGTTACATTGATGTTCCTCATTGCTAGGATCACTGGAATGTTCCAGTTGCTATCAGGATGAATTCACTGTTGGTGACAGATGCCAGGAACTCATTATATTTTTGTTATTCTCCCTCATTTACTGAGATTTGGCCCCCTACCTCTGACTATGGTGGGAAGGGGATTTCAGTCTTGATCTTCAAGCTTTATATTATATTATTTTATTTATTTACTTTTAATTTTTCATTTTTTTCAAAGAGACAAGGTCTTGTTCTGGTACCCAGGTTGGATCATATTGGCACATCCATAGCTCAGTGGCCAGTCATTCAGAATTAATCAGTATCAAACAATGAGTATTTTTTTTTTTGTCATCTATGTGGTAATTGCTGAAATTAACTTATTATAAAACTAGGCTAGAGTCTAGGCTAAATTAAATTTATGTTTTGTCATCTTCTATAAGATAGTAAAATGGAAGTGTTAAAAAACATTACTTCGAAGTTGGGCATGGTGGCTCATGCCTGTAATCCCAGCACTTTAGGAGGTCAAGGCAGGAGGATCGCTTGAAGCCAGGAGTTTGACACGAGCCTGGGCAAAATAGACTCTGTCTCTACAAAAATAAAAATTAGCCGGGCATGGTGGCACATGCCTGTAGTCTGGCTCCTCTGAAGGCGGAGGCAGGGAGGAGCGCTTGAGCCAAGGAGTTTGAGGTTGCATTGAGCTGTAGATGTGCCACTGATCCAGTCTGCGCAATAGAGCAAGATCGTGTCTCAAAAAAACAAAAGTTCAAAAACTTAAAAATTGTAAAGTGGGTTTTGCTTTGCAGTTTAAAAAGGAAAGAGCCGTATCTACATCTCTGGAGCTACTATGTCTGAGTCTTAGTAATGGTCAAAGAGTAGATGCTTGTTATGGGATACTGGCAGATGAAGGGAAAACTGGGAGCTTTTATAGAGTTTGAAGCTCTTCTTATAAGTGGACAGTTTGAGATTGTAGCTTTTTTTTTTTTTTTTTTTTTTTGAGATGGAGTCTTGCTTTGTCGCCCAGGCTGGAGTGCAATGGCACTGCAACCTCCACCTCCTGGGTTCAAGCCATTCTCCTGCCTCAGTCATCTGAGTAGCTGGGACTACAGGTGTGTACCACTACGCCCAGCTAATTTTTGTATTTTCAGAAGAGACGGAGTTTCACTGTGTTGGCCAGGCTGGTATTGAACTCCTGACTTTGTGATCCGCCTGCCTCGGCCCCCCAAAGTGCTGGGATTACAGGCGTGAGCCACCGAGCCAGGCCAAGACTGTAGTTTTTTATTTTGTAAAGTATTGCATATGTTATGGTACCTTAATGAGCACATGAGCATGTTCGGTTGAATTCTGCATCTGGGTTGACCAGCAGGCTACATAGGCCTTCTTTATTTTCTCTCTTCCTTTTTAATATATACAGGTATTGCTTCCGTTTTCCTCTTGTCACCTTAATCAAATGTAATCTCAGCCTATCAAAATGCTGAGGTTACAAGTGTGAGCCAGCATGCCCTGCCTTAACTGTTCTTTAAAATCTCTATGCACATCACACTGATAATCGGAAAGGAAAGATTTGTTGTGGATATGAAAGGCAGCAGAGTGTATTGCTTCTTGTAGGAGGTTATGGATATGCCTAGGAGCACAGTGGTTTCTCTGGACTCCTTTAAGACTCTTGGATCACTTTAATCATTACCAGGACTTTGCAGGGACTACATGACATGGATTAGCACTTCTGCCTCCCTTACCTGTTTCAGGGGGCCCAGTTTATTTAATCTTCTCTTTGGGTGCAGAAGAAAGAGCGAACAGAGGAATCAGGCAGAGAGAGATTAAGATTTTTTTCATAGGTATTCAGTTTGAGGAGCTATGTAACCATATCTTTTGAGGTGGACTGCTTAAAAACCACAATTCCAAAAAACCCCCACAGTTTATTCATTTAACTGAAAATTGTTATTTTATCTCTCCTTTTTTTTGATAAGTCAGACCTCTAAATTGATTTTCTTTTGTCTTTCTTCCTTTTCCTTTTTCCCTTCTTCATTCCATTTTTGTTCCTTTCCCTTTCTTTCTTCTTCTTTTTTTTTTTTTTTTTTAAAGAGACAGTGTCTCACTCTGTCACTCAGGCTGGAGTGCAGTGGTGTAATCATATCTCACTGCGGCCTCAACCTCCTGGGGTCAAGCGATCCTCCTACCTCAGCCTCCTGAGTAGTTGGGACTTTAGGCAAACACCACCATGCCTGGTTAATTTTTGTATTTTTGTAGAGTTGGGATTTTGCCATACTGCACAGTCTGGTCTCAAACTCCTGGGTTCAAACAGTCCACTCGCTTCTGCCTCCCAGAGTGTTGGGATTACAGGTGTGAGCCACTGTGCCTGGCAAGTTTCTTTTTATTCTTTGCATTCCCTTCCCCTAAATTAAAATGGATCAATGGCATTCTTTCCAAAGAAGTGCTTGTTTGAAAGAAGACCCAGAATTCTATGAAATTGCTTTTTTTTTTTTTTTTTTTGGTTAGGAAATTTGTTTTTTAGAAGATAAGGATAATGTCATCTTAGATTGTAAAAATTATTCTCATCCCCTTTGGAATGTAAGGAAAACTTTTTTTTTTTTTTTTTTGAGATGGAGTCTCGCTCTGTCACCCAGGCTGGAGTGCAGTGGCGCGATCTCGGCTCACTGCAAGCTCCGCCTCCTGGGTTCACACCCTTCTCCTGCCTCAGCCTCTCGAGTAGCTGGGACTACAGGCGCTTACCACCACGCCCAGCTACTTTTTTTGTGTTTTTAGTAGAGATGGGGTCTCAGTGTGTTAGACAGGATGGTCTCAATCTCCTGACCTCGTGATCCGCCTGCCTCGGCCTCCCAAAGTGCTGGGATTACAGACATGAGCCACCGCGCCTGGCCAGGAAAACCTTTAAAAGCTAAACTTCCACTGGAGAGTTTATGTGAGTATGTATTGAGCCAAAAGTATTGAAAATAATTGCTATAGTTTTCTAATGCCCAAGGTTTTTTTTGTTTATTTGAGACGGAGTTTCGTTCTTGTTGCCCAGGCTGGAGTGCAATGGTCTGATCTCGGCTCACTGCAGCCTCTGCCTCCTGGGTTCAAGCGATTCTCCTGCCTCAGCCTCCTGAGTAGCTGGGATTACAGGCATGCACCACCATGCCCGGCTAATTTTTCTGTTTGTAGTAGAGATGGGGTTTCTCCATGTTGACCAGGCTGGTCTCGAACTCCCGACCTCAGGTGATCAGCCCGCCCTGGCCCCCTAAAGTTCTGGGGTTACATGTGGGAGCCACTGCACCCAGCTTTTTTTTTTTTTTTTTTTTTTTTCCCCTTTTGTTGCCTAGGCTGGAGTGCAACAGCGCTATCTTGACTGGGCGCGATCTTCACTCACCGCATCCTCCAACCTCCGCCTCCCAGATTCAGGTGATTCTCCTGCCTCAGCCTCCCGAGTAGCTGGGATTATAGGCATGTGCCGCCACACCTGGCTAATTTTTTTTTTTTTTTGAGACGGAGTCTCGCCCTGTCACCCAGGCTGGAGTGCAGTGGCCGGATCTCAGCTCACTGCAAGCTCCGCCTCCTGGGTTCACGCCATTCTCCTGCCTCAGCCTCCCAAGTAGCTGGGACTACAGGCGCCCGCCACCTTGCCCGGCTAGTTTTTTGTATTTTTTTAGGAGAGACGGGGTTTCACCGTGTTAGCCAGGATGGTCTCGATCTCCTGACCTCGTGATCCACCCGTCTCGGCCTCCCAAAGTGGTGGGATTACAGGCTTGAGCCACCGCGCCCGGCCTTTTTTAGTAGAGACAGAGTTTCTCCATGTTGGTTAGGCTGAACTCCCGACCTCGGGTGATTCGCCCTCCTCGGCTTCCCAAAGTACTGGGATTACAGGTGTGAGCTACTGTGCCTGGCCTCTAATACTCAAGTTTTTAAGGAACAATATTTCCAATTTTGGGGGGGGCACACGCATCTAATTTTTAAAATCTTCCCAGTTAGGGAATGGATATTTAAACTTTTCTGTTGTAATTTCAAAAACTGTATGTTTAGTAGTATGTAGTAGAATAAATGCATTGGACTAGTAATCAGATTGTGGCCCATTTTTCTTTTATCAGATCACTGAACTCTTGTGCTGTAGTTCCCCAACTAAAAATGAAAAGATTGAATGTGTTAGTTTCTGAGGTTCTTGTTATAAAAGTGTAGTTATTCTAGGTTTTATTGGCATTTCTCTAATGCTGATAAAAGATTAAAAGAATTTTGCTTATAATACTGTTCATATAAAAATAGAATTCATTTCAATATAAAATGAGTGAGACTTGGATTCTAAAGGGGCTTAGTCAGTGGATGACTAAAGCAACCTTTATATAAGATGGTCTCACGTAGAAATCAATTTCAAGATACATTCTCTAGGAGGCTGGGGAGAGCCGGGGGAGGGAAACAACCACCAAAACATACATTGTCTGACAACTTTGAGCTAAAATCCAGTATCTTAATTTGAGATTAATGTAAGAAATCTGTCAGGTATTTTTAAAAAGTAGCTCATCACTATTTAGGAGTTGACTTTTTCTGTTATAGCTTTCATTGAAAGACTATTGTTTTAGTCATTCGCTCCTAAATTCCTTTTCCTGATAATAAAAGATTGAGCTCATACCTTTGCATAACGATCTGGAGAGTATTTTAAGCTTGGCATGTTCAAACCTGGCAGACTCAATTAATATGTGGACAAACTAGCCCATTAGAAAATTTTTAAAGTTCCAAGCCATAAATATGTTCTAAATGAACATGGGCATGTATAAAATTAGTACTTAAGCCTTCAAATAGTGCAGACATTCAAAATGCCTGTTGCCTTGGGTGACTGATTTTCAGTGAGGCTCTCACTTACCCTACACTTTACTCTTTGTGTGAAACAGTGCCAGGAACAGAGTCGGGAGAGGGTTTGCTCCTTTAGTGCTCTACTACCCTCTGCTTTCAGCAGAGAGAAGTCTGCTGTTTTATTTCTTAAACTCCTACCATATGGAAAGCTTCTAAAAATAAACTTTGGATTTGTATTGGACTTCTAAATGTGTAACCTCCTTTATCCATGACTAAAGCCAATGTAAATACCTTTAATTACTCTACATAGAAAGCTGTGGCATCGTTTTAGTAAGAAAGATCACCAACCATAATACTTAAATTATCAACCAAATTATTTTATCTTTAATGTATGTTCTAGTTGACATGGATGAGAACCTGTTTGTGTTGTCAAGCAAAAACTAGTTGGTGGTTTTTAGTGAATCCACTTTAATTTTTTGTGCATGAATTGTTGGTGTAATTATGTAGCAGACATATTCGTGAGAATGTAGAAGTACACCAGTTTTTGACACAACAGATTGTTTAAATGGATCGTTATTCACTTTGTAAATTCTGGTCAGTTGGGCCTTCAGTCAGCAAGTGTATAATGAGCACCTGTTACTTGCCAGGCACTGCTAGGTCTTGCGAGATACAAAGTTGTGTAAAGGATGATTCTTTTTTTTTTTTTTGAGACGGAGTCTCACTGTGTCTCCCAGGCTGGAGTGCAGTGGCGTGATCTCGGCTCACTGCAAGCTCTGCCTCCCGGGTTCCTTCCATTCTCCCGCCTCAGCCTCCCCAGTAGCTAAGACTACAGGCGCCCGCCACCACGCCCGGCTAGTTTTTTGTATTTTTAGTAGAGACGGGGTTTCACCGTGTTAGCCAGGATAGTCTCAATCTCCTGACCTCGTGATCCACCCGCCTCGGCCTCCCAAAGTGCTGGGATTACAGGCTTGAGCCACCGCGCCCGGCCAAGGATGATTCTTGTTCAGACAAGTAAGAGAGAAAGGAAAAAGAAAACCTGGGGACAACCAAATATTTTAACTGTGTTAACAGAGAAATAGATGCTATGGGAGCATGGAGGAGAGATGAGTAGAGTAATACTTGGGGGCATTGGGAACCGCTTTAGAAAAATGTTTCAGTTGGCTTTTTTTTTTTTTTTTTTGAGACAGAGTCTCACTCTGTTACCTAGGCTGCTGGAGTGCAGTGGCGTGATCTCGGCTCATTGCAGCCTCCACCTCCCAGGTTCACGTGATTCTCATGCCTCAGCCTCCCGAGTAGCTGGAATTACAGGTATGCACCACCACTCCCAGCTGTTTGTTTTTTGGTTTTTTTTTTTGAGATGCAGTCTCGCCATCACTTAGGCCATAGTGCAGCAGTGCAATCTTGGCTTACTGCAGCTTCTGCCTCTCAGGTTCAAGGATTCTTGTGCGTCATTCTCTGAGTAGCTGGGACTACAGGTACACGCCACCACGTTCGGCTAGTTTTTGTATTTTTAGTACAGACAGGGTTTCACCATGTTGGCCAGGCTGGTCTTGAACTCCTGACCTCAAGTGATCCGCCCGCCTTGGCCTCCCAAAGTGCTGGGATTACAGGCGTGAGTCACTGCACCCAGCCTAATTTTTGCATTTTTAGTAGAGGTGGGGTTTTGCCTTATTAGCCAGGCTGGTCTTGAACTCCTGGCCTCAAGTGATCCTCCCGCCCTGCCCTTCCAAAGTGCTAGGATTATAGGCACTTTTCATAGGTGTTCAGTTTGAGGGTATATGTAACCATATCTGTTGAGGTGAACTGCTTAAAAACCACAGTTCGTTTATTTAATTGGGAATTGTTTTTTTCCCTCCTTTTTTGATAACAGTCAAACCTCTAAATTGATTTTCTTTTGTCTTTCTTTCTTCTTCCAACTGAGCCACGACACTGAGCCTCAGTTGGATCTTAAGTAATAAAAATTATTTACAACAGAGGCTATATTTTTTTGAGTGCCAGGGTTAATGTTACCCACCAGGGAAAGGAGAACATTGTAGGCAGTAGGAGAAACAGTAGAACTATCAAAGACAGTATGTTCTAGGAGGAAGTTTGGTGTGGGTAATGGGGAGGAGGAGGGACATTAGTGGCCAGAGAGCAAAGGCTAGTGAGACTGGGTGGGATCAGATTATGAAAGGCTTCAGGGACAGGCATGGTGGCTCATGCCTGTAGTCCCAGCATTTTGGGAGGCCAAGGTTGGAGGATGGCTTGAGCCCAGGAGTTTGAGATGAACCTGGACAACATAGTGACACCCCATTTCTATAAAAAATACAAAAATTAGCTGGGCATGGTAGTGTGTGCTTGTGATTCCATGTACTTGAGAGGTTGAGATGGGAGAATTATGTGATCCCAGGAATTTGAGGCTGCGGTGAGCTGTGATCTTGCCACCACACTGCAGCCTGGGCAACAGGAAAAAAAAAAAAAAAAAGGACTCTAGATATACCACTGATTCTGTCTCTATTGTCATGTCTTTGTTCTCTTTTCCTTGTCTGTAAAGACTTTCTCCACTCTGCCAATCTAACTTATTTTTAAAGGTCCGGTTTTATCGCATCTGTTATGTAAAGCCTTCGTCCCTTTTCTCCAGAGCTTACCGATTTTTTACTGTGAATGTTTGCACGAAGAGGCTGTATTATGCCTCATAATAAGGATTTCCATTTCTTGAACTGTTTTTTGTTTTGTCTCATCTGTCCAGCTAGTTTCTCAACTCCTTAAGTGAAGAGAATGAATCCTCTTCAGCGCCTGGTATTAGTGCTAATCACATTGTGAGGACTCAAGAAGTAAATGATGAATATAGAGCACTTACATATACAAACCATTACAATAAGTAGAGATTGCCTATGTTTTTTTAAAAGGCATTTCTTGGCCGGGCGTGGTGGCTTACACCTGTAATCCCGGCACTTTGGGAGGCCGAGGCAGGTGGATCACGAGGTCAGGAGATCGAGACCATCCTGGCCAACGTGGTGAAACCCCGTCTCTACTAAAATACAAAAAAATAGCCGGATGTGATGGTGCGCACCTGTAGTCCCAGTCTATTCAGGCTGGGCAGAGAAATCGCTTGAATCCAGGATGCGGAGGTTACAGTGAGCTGAAATTGCGCCATTGCACTCCAGCCTGGTGACAGCGAGACTCTGTGTCCAAAAAAAAAACAAAAAAAAAGGCATTTATTAACATCAATAAGAGCAATTTTCAGAGGTATAGGACAATTGTCATTTGGATATAAAATGAGTTAATAAAAACACTTATAGAGTTGTGAGATTTAGTTTTAATATTTAAGCACTTGCAACAGTAACTAGCATATAGGAAGTGCTCAATCAGTGTTACCTATTATTTAACTCCACTTATATGGGCCTTTTTACCAGTGACAGAACTCTTTAACACTGTTGTGGGCATGGAGAGGATTGAAAGGAGATAAGAAACAGCTTCGTACCTTTGAAACCAAATTCCTTTTAGGAATGGGAAGAACTGTTTATATTGCATGAACTTTTATTTTTCTGTTTGTGTTGTAGTGATCGGAGGGTATGGTTGGCATGGAATTGAATTTCATCTGTCTGTGGGAATTGTAAGCAAGGTAGGTCCCAGATTTATTTACTCTTCCCTCCCTCCTTTCCTAATGTGGTCGTTAGTATCTTCAGTTATACTGACCTAGAATAGATCAGGTTTGACTGTTGTTTGGGGAAACATTATCTTTTTCAGTGTCACTCATCGTGCCGGTTGATGGTCTGTCATGTGGTTTATCCAGTGTTGTGGACTACATCTAGTATCTCGTTAGAATGTAGAGAATGCTAAGAAACAGCATAACCAATGTAAAATGTTGGTGGTCCTAGAACAGAACCATGAATTTACACATGTACCCACCCACACATACTCCTACCTCTTTAATCCAGTCCCTGGGGGCAGAAGTTTTTGTGTTGGAGCCATTATGTAAACCAATTTAGGGTAGTGGGTAATGGTAGTCTGGCTTCTTCTGATCACTCTAAAAATCAGTAGCCTGTGTGAATGGTAGACTAAATGCAACAAAGGACCTGACTAGACAGTAGCCAGGCCATTACTGGCAACTGTAAATTTTCTTACTGATGACAGGATCTGTCCATCTGTAACCACTAGAGTTTGATTTGACACAGCATGCTTTGTTCCTTTCTTAAGCTCCGGGGCCTGAACAAACGTACACCAGATACAGCTTTGGCTTATATATCTGTCTTATGTCAGGTGCCTGCAAAAAGAGCTATAGATGGCAGTTCACGCAGCTCTGCAAAACTATTTCTGTCAGAATATTTTGTGTCAAGGTAAAGGCTAGTGCTAGTTCATGTAGTTCTAGTTTTCTGTCACCAAAGGTATGTTGAGATTCCTCTTGCTCATTGGTACAGGAGACCTGGCTCAGTTGGAGAGTAAACTTGACAGTCAAAACAGGACTTCCCAACCAGGAATTCTGTAAACTTGTGTGTGTGGTTCTATGGGTTGATGTCAGTCTGGACTCTTGCTGCATCTACACTTAGCACAGGTTCTTGAGACTGGCTTTCTCTCAGTCACAAAGAAGAGAAACTTTTAGTACCTTGCTGCAGGGAAAAACAGTGTAGCCACTTCCTGTAGCAGAAGGAACGTGGCCTTGGAATTGACACTGCTGTCTAGGAAGGAGGAGGAGATGGTAGATTAAAGTTTAACTTCTGTAAATGAATCCTTCATTGTCATTTAGTGGTCTGAATTTTCTGGGTGTGGTCTGTGTGGTCAGTCAATAAATTATCTTTTTTCTATTGTTCTACTTTTATATTGGGATAATAAGCTGTTTCATGGAAACACTGTGTGATAAAAATTAATGGAAAGTAAAGAAAGGTACCAACTTTTATTGAATTCCTGCTGGAGTTAGGCATTGTACTGTAAATTTTCATGTATGTTCTTTTATTGAAATATATCAAGTTCATTGATATTACAGTTTTTCAAGTCTAGGTGAATAATATTGTGACTCAGTGTCTTGAACTGTTTATAATAGCCATTTAGAGGATATAGAATTGTGTAGTGTTTCATGTTATTTCATTTGTTTTCTGGAGAAGGAAAGAAAATAATTATATGAGTTAGTTTTCTTTTTTGGGGGGGTTTGCTACTGATTAGCCAAAGGCAGGGTGGAGACTAGCAGGTCTGAAATTAGAGACACCTGTGCTGTTTTGGGAAGTTGAGACTCTTGACCTAGGATTTGCTGAAGTTGGTGCAGGAGAGGTCAGTGTAGGTTAATATTTTCAGAGCTCAAAGCAAATGTGGATTGGGGTTGTTTATAGGTGCAGTTTTGCTTGATCTCTGTATCTGCAAATGGAGTAAAAAAGTACAGTACTGCTGTTTTGGGAAACTTCTGCAAAAGTCCCTGAGCCAATGCAAATTAATCTTCTCCAAAAATACCAAGAAAATTCCCCATTTGGCTGTTTCACCTGGTTGAGGGAATTGACTGTTGTCATTATGCTTGTAAAGAAATTACCAGGCTGGGTGTGGTAGTTCATGCCTGTAATTCCAGCACTTTGGGAGGCTGAGGTGGATGAATTGCTTGAATCCAGGAGTTTGAAACCAGCCTGGGCAACATGGTGAAACCCTGTCTCTACAAAAAACACCAGAAAAATTAGCCGGGCATGGAGACATGTGCCTGTAGTCCCATTTGCTAGAGAGGCTGAGGTGGGAGGATTGCTTGAGCCTGGGAAGTAGAGGCTGTAGTGAGCTGTGATTGCATCACTGCACTCCAGCCTGGGTGACAGAGTGAGACCCTGTCTCAAAAAAAAAAAAAATTTTCCACAGTTTTGTTTGTTTTTTATTGAGAGACAGGGTCTTGATTTGTTACCCAAACTGAATTGCAGTGTGGAACAATTACAGTTCACTGTAGCCTTGAACCCCAAGTGATCCTTCTGCCTCAGCCTCCAGAGTAGCTAGGACTGCAGGCATGTGCCACCATGCCTGGCTAATTAAAAAAAAAAAAAAAAAAAAATTTTTTTTGTAGAGACTGACGTCTCACTGTATTGTCCGGGTTGGTCTTGAACTCCTGGCCTCAGGTGATTCTCCTACCCCAAAGTGTTTGCATTTACAGGCGTGAGCCACCATGCCTGGTCCACACGTTCTTTTAAAACAATTATAAATTTGATTTTCTGTTTTTAAATTTTCTCTTGAAATTCTTCTCTCATGGGAGATACCATCTCTATGTTTTTCAGTCATGCAATAGCTGGGGGTCAGAATAAATTGTTCGGCTCTCTCCTAGGTGATATGCAATTAAACTGAAATCTTCCTTCTCCTTTGGACTTGTGCATATATCTATGAAAGGTGAAAAAAATCTGGTTAAGAGCAGCAGAATTACCTGATACTATACTGTCCTTTAAAGGGCTGAAGTAGACACATTAACATTTCTTAATCTATGCATTTTTCCATGTTTATTTTTCTGTCTATTGAATGAATTACTGTACTTTTCCTCTTGGCCACTTCCTTTTTATGGTTTAGTGAGAGAAACTTAATGTAATTTTTCCTTCTTTGTTGAACAAGTATTAGTTCTTTAAAAATAACTTTATTGAGGTGTAATTTATATACTACAGAATTTGCCTGTTTGAAGTGTACAGTTTATTTTTAGTAATTTTGTGGAGATGTGCAACCATTGCCCCACTCCAGTATTACATTTCCAGTGCCCCAAAAAGATCCCATGTAAACACCACTTTTTAACTTCGTTTGAAGTCAGGCACACGTTTTATTAAGTTCTGCATCAGATTTAATCTTCTTCCACTCATGAAGTTTTCCACCACTCTGCGTATTACACCTCTTCTTTCCTCTTCTTCTTTATATATTTCTTATTACTGGTCAAACATACCACTCATTTGTTATTTTATTACATTTTCTCAACACTTTCTAAAAAGTGTAACCTTGAAAAGAAGGGATTTAGCTTTTATTCAAAGTTATTTTTTTCTTTGAAAGTTGTTATCTTGTAATGCCTCAGGCCTCTCAGTAAGAGCTCATTATTCTGGGTTTTTGTTCATTTCATTTGCTGTTTATTTATTTATTTATTTTTGAGATAGAGTCTCGCTCTGTCACCAGGCTGGAGTGCAGTGGCGCGATCTCAGCTCACTGTAACCTCTGCCTCCCAGGTTCAAGCAATTCTCCTGCCTTGGCTTCCCAAGTAGCTGGGACTACAGGCGTGTGCCACTACGCCTGGCTAATTTTTTGTATTTTTTTAGTAGAGATGGGGTTTCACCATGTTGGCTGGGATGGTCTCGATTTCTTGACCTCGTGATCCGTCTGCCTTGGCCTCCTAAAGTGGTGGGGTTACAGGCGTGAGCCACCGTGCCCAGCTGCTATTCATTTATTTTTAAAGGGAATAATTTATTGGTTATTTCTTGTGTGTGTATACAGATCAGGTATTAGCTAATTTGGAGAACTCTGCTCTGTGCATAAGTATTCAGATGCTCAGTAAAAGATGTGAATATTGTCGTACATTTGAGCTTTTCCTTTTTTTTTTTTTTTTTTTTTTTTTTAAGACGGAGTCTTGCTCTGTTACCCAGGCTGGAGTGCAATGGTGTGATCTTGGCTCACTGCAACCTCTGCCTCCTGGGTTCAAGCGATTCTCGTGCCTCAGCCTCCTGAGTAACTGGGATCACAGGTGTGTGCCACCATGCCCGGCTAATTTTTGTATTTTTAGTAGAGACGGGTTTCACCATGTTGACCAGGCTGGTCTCAAACTCCTAAGCTCATGATCCACCCACCTCGACCTCCCAAAGTGCTGGGATTGCAGGCATGAGCCACCACGCCCGGCTACACTTGAGCTTTTTAAAGGCCTACCTGCCATATTGGTTTGTTTCATTAATGGTGATGTTAAATCTCATCATTTGGTTGAGTTCCTGTCTGCCAGATTTATCCATTGTAAACTGTCTTTTCCCGTTTGTGATACATAATCTGTAGAGCCATACTAATTGTTTACTTTTGATATCTCTTGTATAGAAGTACCATGTGGTTGTCACAGTAGCAATACGTCTTCTTAGAGTAACAAACTAACCTGGCTAACAGTGTTTAAAAATTGAGCATTATGGCCAGGCGCGGTGGCTCAAACCTGTAATCCCAGCACTTTGGGAGGCCGAGACGGGCGGATCACGAGGTCAGGAGATCGAGATCATCCTGGCTAAAATGGTGAAACCCTGTCTCTACTAAAAAAAATACAAAAAACTAGCCGGGCGACTTGGTGGGCGCCTGTAGTCCCAGCTACTCAGGAGGCTGAGGCAGGAGAATGGCGTGAACCCGGGAGGCGGAGCTTGCAGTGAGCTGAGATCTGGCCACTGTACTCCAGCCTGGGCGATAGAGCGAGACTCCGTCTCAAAAAAAAAAAAAAAAAAAATTGAGCATTATGTGGAAGACAATATGTGAAAAATGCAAAAAAATGAAGTTCAGAATTCGTTTAATTTGAGCTTCTTTGTAATGTGAATTTTTTTTTTTTTTTTTTTTTTGAGACGGAGTCTGCTCTGTCACCCAGGCTGGAGTGTAGTGGCAGGATCTTGGCTCACTGCAACCTCTAACTCCTGGGTTCAAGCGATTCTCCTGCCCCAGCCTCCTGAGTAGCTGGGATTACAGGCGTGTGCCACCATGCCTGGCTAATTTTTGTATTTAGAGATGTGGTTTCACCATGTTGGTCTGGCTGGTCTTGAACTCCTGACCTTGTGATTTGCCTGCTTTGGCCTCCCAAATTGCTGGGATTAAAGGCATGAGCCACCGTGCCCAGCCTTGTAATGTGAATTTTTAAGTGCAAAGTTTAAATACAGTTGCTTAAGAGCCTTGGGATGCAAATCTAGTTTTCCTTAGGTCATAAGGAATTTTTGCTGACAACCCTTTCACAGTTGTACTTTCGTAGACATTATTAACATTTTTCATAGTTTTCAGACAAGTTCTTTCCTGCTTTTAAAATTCCTTCCTCCAGTCTTTTCATGTATCCCTTGGAACAATACAGCTCTTACTGAGGGGTCTAGAGTTGTCTGGGTTTGAACCCTGGCTCAGCAGTTACTTAACCTCTCTGTACTTTAGTATTCTCCTTTGTAAAATAGAATAGTAATACCATATAAGTTTTTTTGAGGATTACATAGGCATTTGGTACTTTTTCTGGTCACAGATGTTCAGTAAGCCTGTATATTATTATTCTCAGTCTGATAAAACTTGTAATAGGCAGTGACTTTTTCCTTTATACGCTGTACATGTATACATAAACATATAAATGTACCTCATAGACATTGCTCAAGGAAATAATCATAGACATTCCTTCTGTAATTGTCTCTGTCCCTATCTTGGGGGGAAATTTAGATTCACTTTTTTAGGTTACTTGTAGGATCCATATGTTAACCATACACCCCCCTTTCCACCATGTCTACATTTGCTGCATATTACTTTGAATATAACACTTAGGCACTGTCTAGTGCTATGAAAAAAAATGGTAAATATTATTTCTACCTCAGACTATATGATCTTTTTTTTTTTTTTTTTTTTTTTTCCCCCAGAGACAAGGTCTTACTCTGTTGCCCCAGGCTGAAATACAGTGGCACCGTCATAGCTCACAGCAGCTTTGCATTCCTGGACTCCAGCAGTCATCCTGCCTCAGCCTCCTCAGTAGCTAGGATTGCAGGCATGTGCCACTATGCCTGGCTGATTTTTAAATTTTTTGTGGAGATGGAGTCTCGCTGTGTTGCCCAGGGTGGTCTTGAAGTCCTGGGCTCGAGCAGTCCTCTGGCTTTGGCTTCTCAAAGCATTGGGATTATAGGTGTGAGCCAATGCACCTGGCCCAGACTATAATCTTAATATGTATGTTGGAAATGGTTAAATTCAAGGCACTGTTACTACCTTACATCTCTGACCTGAATTGGAGGCCACAGTTCATTAAGTGGCAATCTATTCATCTAAGGACAGCTACCACCTAAATTTTTCAGTGGTTCTCAGTGGGGAAGGTACCGTATATCCAAAGGGTATTTGGAAATGTATGGAGGCATTTTCGGTTGTTAAGTGACTGTGGGTGAGGGATGCACCACTGGCATTTGGTGCAGAAAACTCAGAATTGTTCACCCAAAATGCCAATAGCGTCACTGTTGTGAAATTAAGCTAAATACTTTGGTAAATCAGTAGATAATGTTTTATCTTAGTTATAAAAAAATGTTGAGCCTGGGCGTGGTGGCTCACGCCTGTAATTCCAGCACTTTGGAAGGCCAAAGTGGGTGGATCACAAGGTCAGGAGTTCCAGATCAGCCTGACCAATATGGTGAATCCGCATCTGTACTAAAAATACAAAAATTATCTGGGTGTGGTGGTGCATGCATGCCTGTAATCCCAGCTACTCAGGAGGCTGAGGCAGGAGAATCCCTTGAACCTGGGAGGCGGAGGTTGCAGTGAGCCGAGATCGCACCACTGCACTCCAGCCTGGGCGACAGAGCGAGACTCTGTCTCAAAAAAAAATGTTGGAGTGTGGCCTTCTTACCTTTCCATGGCATGTGCTCATCCACTGTTGTCAGTGTACTCTGAAAAAGGGGAGTCATCTGGCAAAAATGTCACTTTGCTTCCTGTATTCAAGGCTCCCATTTCACCAGATATTGTGAACTTTGTTCGCACCAATTTGCACAAAAACAACAGACAGCCCTATCTTGTTACTGAGTCTTGAGGTACTGGCAGAGTTGGGTCTCACATTCCCAGAGTTTGAGGTGGTGGGACTCACTGTTCTGGCCAGGGTGCTTTTGGAAATATCTGTCATGGAGGCCACATGTTTGCAGCAACCAAAACCTGGCACTGTTGGCACTGTAGAGTGAATACAGCCCAGAAAACGATATGCTATCTGTTCTCCCCTGGGTGCCTCTGCCTTACCAGTGCTGGTCATGTCTAAAGGTCATCATATTAAGGAAGTTCCTGAACTTTTTTTGGTGGTCAGAGATAAAGTTGAAGGCTATAAGACAATCAAGGAGGCTGTTTTGCTACGTAAGAAACTTAAAGCCTGGAGTGATACAAAAAAGGGCTATACCTCTCAGCAAATGAGAGCTGGCAAGGGCAAAATGAGAAACCATTGTATCCAGCACAAGGGACCCTGCATCGTCTATAATGAAGATGATCATATTGTCAAATCCTTGAGAAACATTCCTGGAATTACTCTGCTTAATGGTAAGCAAACTGAACATTTTGAAGCTTGCTCCTGATGGGCATGTGGGACGTTTCTGCATTTGGACTGAAAGTTCTTTCTAGAAGTTAGAGAATTGTGTGGCACTTGGTGTAAAGCTGCTTCCTCAAGAGTAACTGCAGTCTTTCCATGCACAAGATGATGAATACAGACCTTAGCAGAATCTTGGAAAGCCCAGACATCCAAAGCCCCCTTCAAGCACGTTGCAGGAAGATTCATTGTAGAGTCCTGAGGAAGAACCTCCTGGAAAACCTGAGAATCATGTTGAAGCTAAACCCATGTGCAAAGACCATGCACTGAAACACCATTCTTTGCCAGTCCAGCAATCATAAACTCCGGTTGGAGGAGGCAGCGGTGGCGGTGGTGGCGGTGGCGGCAGCAGCAGCAGCAGCAGCACTAGAGGCCAAATCAGATGAGAAAGGGGATTGTAGTCAAGAAGCCTGTGGTAGGGAAGAAAGGAAAGAAGGTTGTTGGTGTTAAGCAGAAGAAACCTCTGGTGGGAAAAAGGGCAGCAGCTACCAACCAAGACATCAGCAGCTGAAAAAAAAAACTTACCACAGAGGAAACGAAGCCTGCTGCATAAACTGTTGGTTTATTCCATAAAGGTCGAATAATTTTGGACAGCTTATTTTAAATAAAGACCTGATCAATGAAAAAAAAAAGTTATTGCTCATGGCAGGAAGCTTTTTGGATGAATCCTTCAGAGCTGTAGTATGTAATCTCTGAATTATTTAAGGGGAATTAGGCCATATTTTCTCAGTTGGGAGAGTAAGGTTTTGTCCTGAAGATTCTGAGGGTGTTTGCCATTATGAATGTGTTTTGGTAGGGTTTAACCTCTAAAATTAAGAGTAGTTGAATGGCTAGGGTGGTTTAGTGGTTAAAGAAAATTGGCATTATTCCTTTAGTAATCTTTGTATCCTCATGGTTGATGGAAATAATACAATTTGTGCCTGGCATTCCAGTGATGCCTGGATATTGTTTGTCCTGTTCTTTCTTTCCTTCTTCGTCTTTTTTTTTTTTTTAAGAGCAAATGATGTATTTGTTTGGCAGATCAATAAGATTTCATTAGGTATGTAATTTAACTTGTTGTAGCTTGTTTCACTTGAGGCTAGTATAGGACTTTGACAAAGATTAAAAAAAATATATTTATTCTCAACTTCCACCTCCCATTTTATCAGTCTCTAGGGCAATGTTTCTCAAACATTTTTGGCTGTGGGTCATAGTTCAAGATGTATTTACATTGAGACCCATTACACGCATAAGTATATCGGTATCTAAAACAAAAGTTTCATGAAATAATACTTACCCTTATTAGGTGCAGTGTAATCTGGTTGTTTCTATTTTATTCCATTTTATTTAATTGCAAAATGTTGAGGTTGGCCTAGCACGTTGATTCTGTGACCAGTGTATTATGAATTGCAGTTAAAAATACTGTGTTAGGATATATGTTCATGAAATTTTAACTCAGGCTTTAAAAATATATCCCAAGTCTTACTGTCTCTGTCTGCCCAACTATTGCCCTTGGCTAAGCCACCTTCATCTCTCTCTTAGACTTCTCCAGTAGCCTCCTAATTGCATTCTCTGCTGCCTCTCATCCCCTGCCATCACCTAGCTCTGTTGTTTTAGCTGTCTAATTGATGCTTTTAAAATGTTACTCTGGTCATGTCGTCCTTACTATTACTTTCTTTCCCCCACTTTCATTTATCATGGTAAAATACACATGAAATTTACCATCTTAATAATTTTAAGTGTATAGTTCAGTGGTATTGTATACATTCATAATGTTGTGCAACTATCATCACCATCCATCTCCAGAACTCTTTTCAGCTTGTAAAACTGAAACTTTACACCCGTTAAACGAGTAAGCCCCTATTCCCTCCTCCTCCTTCCCCCTGGAAACTACCATTCTACTTTGTGTCTATGATTTTGACCACTCTAGGTACCTCATATAAGTGGAATCATACAGCATATATTACTTTCTGTTATAAATTTAGCCTATGGGATTTTTAAAAAAGTTTATATAATGTTTTGCATACAAGTTAAAAATTAAAGTAGTAATCATCGACCTCAGACATCTAGAACAAGTTATACCATGGAGCCTTCCTGCTCAGCAGTATTGAGGCTTGGACTGCCTTGTTTCTTCTTCCCTTCAGATTGGCAGAAGTGATTACTTCTCTGGACTTGTTGTAATATTTTTGTTTTTTAGTAAGTGAATATAAGGAGAGCCTTGACTTTTTTTTTTGAGATGGAGTCTTGTTCTTTTGCCCAGGCTGGAGTGCAGTGGTGCGACCTTGGCTCACTGCAACCTCCACCTCCCGGGTTCAAGCGATCCTACCATCGCAGCCTCTCAAGTAGCTGGGACTACAGGCGTGTGCCACCACGCCCAGCTAATTTTTGTATTTTTAGTAGAGATGGGGTTTCACTGTGTTGGCTAGGCTGGTCTTAAACTCCTGACCTCAAGTGATCCACCCCCCTCAGCCTCCCAGAGTGCTGGGATTAAGGTTCGAGCCACTGTGCCCAGCCCAAGAGACCTGACTTTTTTTTTTTTTTTTTTTTGATACGGAGTCTTGCTCTTGTTGCCCAGGTTGGAGTGCAACGGTGCGATTTTGGCTCACCACAACCTCTGTCTCTCAGGTGCAAGTGATTCTCCTGCCTCAGCCTCCCAAGTAGCTGGGATTACAGGCGTGCGCCACCACACCCGGCTAATTTTGCGTTTTTAGTAGAGATGGGGTTTCTCCATGTTGGTCTGGCTGGTCTCAAACTCCCAACCTCTGGTGATCCTCCCGTCTCAGCCTCCCAAAGTGCTGGGATTAACAGGCGTGAGCCACCGCACCTGGCTGAGACTTAGCATTTTATTTTTTTTATTTTTATTTTTTTTGAGACGGAGTCTTGCTCTGTCGCCCAGGCTGGAATGCAGTGACGCCATCTCGGATCACTGCAAACTCCGCCTCCCGGGTTCACACCATTCTCCTGCCTCAGCCTCCCCAGTAGCTGGGACTACAGGCGCCCGCCACCACGCCCGGCTAGTGTTTTGTATTCTTAGCATTTTAAAAGACAAGATAATGTGCTGAGCCAGACAGCTCAAGATGCTCCACATCTATTTTATTATTTGCTTTTGGAAAAGGCACTATAGTAGTATGTATGGAAAGGCTGACTTGGAAGTCATGACGTCTGGGTTCTCCTGGCTTTGCTGCTTTCTTACTTGGAGACCTTGGGCAAATTGCTTACAACCCTTCTGAGCTTCAGTTTCTTCAGCATCTGAAACCATTGGATACTTTGGATTTCTTCAAACCCTAAAATTCAGAAATTCTGTCATCTCTTTGACAAGGTTTTGAGACCGTAAAAGATTCTGTTTTTCTGTTCTGCCATTCTGATTTTTTCCCCATCTACTGTAATCTGAATGCTTAGAAGAAGGACAGTGAATTTTAATCTGTCACACTCAATTATTGTGATGAAATAATTCCAGAATTGTGTTTATAAAATAGTCTGGACATACAAAGTACTATGCAGATGACAAGTACTATATATACCACTATGGGGATAAAACTGGAGATGAGCACCTCATCCTGTGCACTTTCTGTGAACTGCTCTGTGGTTATGATCTTATGATCCACTTAGAGCAGTGGTTCCCAACATTTTTGGCACCAGGGACCAGTTTTGTGGAAGACAGTTTTTCCGTGGACCAGAGCAGCGGGGGCAAGGTTTTGGGATGAAGCTCTTGCACCTCAGATCGTCAGGCGTTAGATTCTCTTAAGGAAAGTGCAACCTAGATCCCTTGTATGTGCATTTCACAGTAGGGCTTGTGCTGCTATGAGAATCTAATGCTGCCTATGAGAATCTAATGTCGCTGCTGATCTGAGAGGAGACGGAGCTCAGGCGGTAATAGTTGCTCTCCTCACTCCTGCTGTGTGGCCTGGGAGTAAGGTTTGAGCCACTGTGCGCAGCCCAAGATACCTGACTTTTTGTTTTTTTTTTGAGACGGAGTCTCATTCCTGCTGTGTGGCCTGGTTCCTAACAGGCCACGTACTGGGAGTTGGGAACCCCTGACGTAGAGAGTCTTTTGATTCTGCTTTCCTTGAATTGCAAGGCTGATTGGTTGCAGCATTCTCTTTGTATTATGTTTTGTGGCTTGAGTGTGCCTAATCCAGCCAGAGGTAAAGCTGGGGAATTGTCCTCTTCTTTGGTCTTGGGGTACTTCAGGAAAATTTAGCTTTAGAAAAGATAAGGTTACCAAAGTTCTGACTGCCTAGTTTGTGAGCTGGGCCCCTAGTGTCACATAGGGAGCTATGGTTTCATTATTACACATTTTGTTTTTCACTAAATATCATAGGTTTTTTCTCTGAAATGCTAATGAGCTGTCATGTGACTGTATTTGCCTTCAAGTTATTGGGAGGATTGATAGACACATCTGTTATAGGCAAAACAAAGCTCTGTTTTTTTAATCAGGGAAAAATATTAGTAATAGAGCTCTTTTGTAGCTCTCAGGCTTTTCAGGCTCTTTCATAGTCCCATTTGTTAAAGACTTTTTACTTTATTTTGCCTCATTTGGCAGAAGACATGGAGGTGCTCTAAATCTATTAGCTGCTTCACTCCAGTGAGACTCTTACCATTGTAGTACCTAAGGGCACGGTTCAGCTCACCCCTGTGTACTCATGGTCAGATTGCCATCAGCCTTCCTTTTTTTCATACAGAAAGAACCGTAGGCCGGGCGCGGTGGCTCAAGCCTGTAATCCCAGCACTTTGGGAGGCCGAGATGGGCGGATCACGAGGTCAGGAGATCGAGACCATCCTGGCTAACACGGTGAAACCCCATCTCTACTAAAAAATACAAAAAACTAGCCGGGCGAGGTGGCGGGCGCCTGTAGTCCCAGCTACTCGGGAGGCTGAGGCAGGAGAATGGCGTGAACCCGGGAGGCGGAGCTTGCAGTGAGCCGAGATCGCGCCACTGCACTCCAGCCTGGGTGACAGAGCCAGACTCCGTCTCAAAAAAAAAAAAAAAAAAAAAGGAACCGTAATGTGCATACTCTGTCTGTATAACATAATGAACTGACTTCTGGGCAACTTTAATTGTAACCTTAAAGGAGCTAATGATATTCATGTGTTAGGTAGGTTTACCTTGATTTTTGAACAAGTAGTGCAGTTTCCCAGGGAATCAAAGTTAGATTGCTTTACATTGTAGAGAAGGGTGTGTGTGTGTGTGTGTGTGTGTGTGTGTGTGTATGTGTATAAAGTTAAAAGCTTTGTTTTGTGACTGTATTGAAGGAAGTAACCTAGGGAAGTTTTATTAAGACTGTGAATAAGAGCAAATTGATGAGTTTTTTTGGAAAGAGGATTAAAGCAACTCATAGGAATTCAGCACCCTGATGTATGTCATAGTGCTAAAATTTGCTTAGTGTTAAAGTCAGATGGCATAATGTAGAGTTACCATGTGACCAGCAATTCCTCTCATCATTATATACTCAAGAGAATTGAAAAAATATACCAACACAGAAACTTGTACATGAATATTCATAATAGCATTATTCGTACAGGGAAGAAATGGAAGAGTCCAAGTGCCCATCAGCTGATGAGTGGATAAATAAAATGTGGTATAGCTATACAGTTGAGTATTATTTGGCAATGAAAAGGAATGGTGTACCAATACACGCTTCAACATGGATAAACCTTGAAAACATTGTGCTAAGTGAAAGAAGTCTGTCATAAAGGACCACATACTGTATGATCCCATTTATGTGAAATGTCCAGAATAGGCAAATCACTAGAGACAGAAAGTAGATTAGTAGCCGCTGAGGGCTGGAAGAGAGGGGAATGGAGAGTGACCACTTGAAACAGGAATGGGGTTTCTTTTTAAGGTAAAGAAGATGTGTTAGCTAGTAGTGATGGTTCCCCAGCTTTGCGAATTACACTGAAATCCACTGAGTTGTATACTTCGAAAGGCTGAATTTTATAGTATGTGAATTGTATACCAGTAAAGCTATTATCTAACAAGTAGGACCAAATTATCTGTATGGGTAAGATACCTATCTTTTTTGCTGAGTAGAGCTATATGAAATTCTGATACATGGAATGCCTTGATTAAAGATACTCTGTATCATCATTTCTCTAAAGGCTTATGTCAACTTGGAAATCATAATTGCGAAGAAAACCTTTTTTCGTATTAAAGAATTAAATGTTAGATGTAAAATTCCATAGCGTCTGACTCTATGGATGCCCACAAGAAAGGAATAAGTTGTATATATATTATATATATATTATAATCTAGAACTAGAAATATTACAGAAGGGAAAGCCCATATGTATATGCCTCATAAAACTATAAAGTTGGCTCTTTCTCAAACAATGGGATACTAGTTTACACACTTACATTTTGCAAATATTATAAAATCTAATACTACCAAGGCTGTGGGAAAAGAGAAACCCTAATACACTGCTGATGGGTGTGTAAGTTAGAGCTCTGTAGAAAGTTTTTGGCAAGATTTTGTGAAGGTGATGAATATATCCTATGAACCAGCAGTTCAGAATATACATTTTATATATCTTTTGCATAAATGGTGAACCTTCCATTTATGCAAAAGGAAACATGTACATGCGTTTTAATTTCATTTATATTTATGATAGGAAAAAATTTGGAAACTATAGAGAAATGGATAAGCAGGCAGTGGCATTTTAATGCAACCTATTACTCTAGTACAGTTAGAATGGACAAATTGCGTCTACATGTGTCAACATAGATACATCCTGGAAGCATTATGTTGAGAAAAAAGAAAGCAAGTGGCTTGGCATGGTGGCTCATGCCTGTAATCCCAGTGCTTTGGCTGAGGTGGGAAGATTGCTTGAGGCCAGGAGTTCAAGACCAACCTGAGTAATGTCGTGAGAGCCTGTTTCTCTTATTTAAAAAAAAAAAAAAAAGAATAAAAATAAAAAGCAAGTTACAAAAAGTTAAATGTGATACCTCTTATGATCATTTAAGACAAAATAAAAGCATGCCTGTAGTCCCAGCTACTTGGGAGGCTGAGATGAAAGGATGAGACAGGACAATTGCTTGAGCCCAGGAGTTCCAGTCTAGCCTGGACAGCTTGGTGAGACCCCATCTTTTAAACAAACACATCAGTCAATCCAATACTGTGTTGTCTATGGAAAACATATGTATGCTGCAAAATTATTTTAAGATGTGTATTAAAATAAGCTATATTACCTTCAGCAAGATATTTATTTCTGTAGGAGAAGACAGCACAGTGGAATGAAGAGGGAAACTTTCAGCTTACAGTATTCTTTCTTAAAATCTGATGCAAATAATGGCAGTATGTCATAAGTTATATTTGGGTTTATAATTTCATTTTTTTGTATTTTAAATAAACTCTTTCATAATTAAAAATTTGGAAAAGTCACCAGACATAGTGACTGACACCTGTAATCCCAACACTTTGAGAGGCCAAGGCGGAAGGATCGATTGAGGCTAGGAGTTTGAGACCAGCTTGGGCAACATAGCAAGACCTCATCTCTACAAAAATTACAAAAACTACCTAGGTGTGGTAGTGCATGCCTGTAGTCCCAGCTACTCGGGAGGCTAAGGTGGGAGGAATGCTTGAGCCCAGGAGTTTGGAGCTGTAGTGAGCCATGATGATGCCAGTGCTTTCCAGTCTGGGTGACAGAATGACACCCTGTCTCAAAAAAAAAAAAAAAAAAGAAAAGTGAAAAAAATCACATAGGATGAGTTAAAAAAAATCATTGGGCTTACACTTTTTTTTTTTTTTTTTACATGTTTCTATATTTGCTGTCCTAAAAATGATTCATCCTAATAGTTATTAATGTTGGTTTTTGAAGAAGTACAATGAATGTGGTTCATATCTTGGGTTTTTATTATAAAATCGCCCCTTGTCCATATTTTGATTATTTTTTCCTTGATTGAAAAGTGCTTAATTAACACAATAATGTTAGACAATAACACATGATTGAATTCTTACTAAAGGTGCATGGGTTTTTATGTTTTATAGTTAGGACTTTGGTTTCCCTCTATAATAGCATTTGTGTCTTTTTTTTTTTTTTTTTTTTTTGAGACGGAGTCTCGCTCTGTCGCCCAGGCTGGAGTACAGTGGCCGGATCTCAGCTCACTGCAAGCTCCGCCTCCCGGGTTCACGCCATTCTCCTGCCTCAGTCTCCCGAGTAGCTGGGACTACAGGCGCCCGCCACCTCGCCCGGCTAGTTTTTTGTATTTTTTAGTAGAGATGGGGTTTCACCGTGTTAGCCAGGATGGTCTCGATCTCCTGACCTCGTGATCCGCCCGTCTCGGCCTCCCAAAGTGCTGGGATTACAGGCTTGAGCCACCGCGCCCGGCCTGTCTTTTTTTTGTTTGTTTGTTTTTGTGTTTTTTTTGAGATGGAGTTTTGTTCGCTCTTGTTGCCCAGGCTGGAGTGCAGTGGTGCCATCTTGGCTTACTGCAACCTCTGCCTCCTGGGTTCAAGAGATTCTTCTGTCTCAGCCTCCCAAGTAGCTGGGATTACAGGCGCCTACTACCACGCTCGGCTAATTTTTGTATTTTTAGTAGAGACAGGGTTTCACTATGTTGGCCAGACTGGTCTCAAACTCCTGATCTCAGGTGATCCACATGCCTCGGCCTCCTAAAGTGTTGAGATTACAGGCGTGAGCCACTGCACCTGGCCAGCATTTGTGTCTATTGGTTTGTGTGAGAATACTGCCTGATAAGGATTATACTGCCGTCTTTCAGATGTTCTTTACACATACTTTAATTCTGAGGAAGGCTGTAAACTAGTATGATACTGGCAGGTGCTTACCACATTGTTGGATGCCTTAAAAGTTTATTGTTATGAATAATATTATTTTTAATAAATGTTTACTGTGTATAATAAGAAAGTGTAAATTACTAGATGGAAGTATGCTTTTGACAAGCTTCTTGGAGACAGGGTTTTTAGAACTGAAGAATGGAGTGAGGGATAGATTATGACAATTATTTTAGTTGTTCATCTTAAATCTTAAGGGAATTAGCACAAGATATGCCTGCCTTCACAAGACGCGGAAATTCCTTAGCATTCATCTTTAAATTAGCAGACTTGGCTATGGATATTTTCCCTGTTAACATTAGTTTCCTTTCTGCCCTTCTTTTTAGAGTTGGAGTCTCACTCTGTTACCCATGCCGGAATGCAGTGGCATGATCACAGCTCACTGCAGTCTTGACCTCCTGGGCTCAACCTATCGTTCCACTCCAGCCTCCCAAGTAGCTGGGATTATGGGCATGCACCACCATGCTTGGCTACTTTTTATTTATTTTATTTTTTATTATTTTAGTTTTTTGAGACAGGGTCTCTCTCTGTCATCCAGACTGAAGTTCTGTGGCACAGTCTTGGCTCACTGCAGCCTTGACCTCCTGGGCTCAAGTGATCTTCCCATCTCAGCCTCTAATGGCTGGGACCACAGCTGTGTGCCACCACACCCAACTAATTTTTGCATTTTTTTTTTTTGTAGAGCTGGTGTTTCACCATGTTGCTAATGTTGTCTCGAACTCCTGAGTGCAAGCAATCCGTTTGCCTCAGCCTCCCAAAGTGTTAGGATTACAGGTGTGACTCACAGTGCCCGGCCCAAACTGGCTAGTTTTCTAAAAAAAAATTTGAGAGAATGGAGTGGGGTCTCACTACATTGCCCACACTGGTCTCGAACTCCTGGCCTCAAGTGATTCTCCTGCCTTGGCCTCCTGAGTCAATGGGATTATAGGTATGAGCCACCGTGCCTGGCCCTTCTGTCATTCTTAGAGGAAAGGATGTTACATACCATCTCGTCTGTTTAGTATAATGTTCCCTTCCTGATTTCATTTTCTTTTTTCCTCCAAGAAGTTACTGAGTTTTTTTACATTTTAGATTGAGTTTTCAAGTTAGACTTTCTTCCAGAGCAGTGTTTTTTTGAACTGCAGTATGTGGCTGGGAGTAAGTAGTGTTACTGAAAAGATCATGAATTCTGGCTGGGCCTGGAGGCTCACACCTGTAATGCCAGCACTCTGGGAGGCCGAGGTGGGTAGATCACTCGAGGTCAGGAGTTTGAGACCAGCCTGGCCAATGTGGCGAAACTCCATCTCCACTAAAAATACAAAAATTAGCCAGGCATGGTGGTGCGCGCCTGTAATCCCAGCTATTTGGGAGGCTGAGGCAGGAGAATTGCTTGAACCCGGGAGGTGGAGGTTGCAGTGAGCCAACATCACACCACTGCCCTCCAATCTGGGTGATGGAACAAGACTATCTCGGGGGAAAAAAAAGATCATGAACTCTAAGGAATTTTACCAGGCAGTGGTTTAAAATGATAAGATGTAGGCCAGGCGTGGTGGCTTACGCCTGTAATTCCAGCACTTTGGGAGGCTGAGGCGGGCGAATCACGTGAGGTCAGGAGTTTGAGACCAGCCTGACCAATGTGGAGAAACCCCATCTCTACTAAAAATACAAAATTAGCCGTACATGGTGGTGCATGCCTATAATCCCAGCTACTCGGGAGGCTGAGGCAGGAGAATCGATTGAACCTGGGAGGCAGAGATTGCAGTGAGCCGAGATCGCGCCATTGCACTCCAGCCTGGGCAATAAGAGCGAAACTCCATCTTAAAAAAAAAAAAAGATCAGACGTAGGGATGTTTTTCTCTGTGTCTGCCCTTTCCTTTTGTACCTACCTTTTGAAGGCATGTCAGAGATGGGTAGTGCCCCAGAGACGTTTAGAAGTGGTCACATAAACATACCATGTTTGTAGCCAAAATGGTGGTTTATTTTGTATTTATCTTGTTACATTTGATCATTATCAAGTGGAATGGTTACTGTCCCTTATGTACATAACATCCTTTAAAGGTGTGCTTTCTCTCATTCCAAAATGGAGCCCTTCAAGTTGGAAATACACTCATATCAGGAATATTTGGGCTTCTGAGCTGTAGTTTTCTGTTCAATCTCATTATAGTCTTTTTTTTTTTTTTTTTTTTTTTTTTTTTTAAGACAATGGTCTCACTCTGTTACCCAGGCAGGAATGCAGGAGTGCAGTGTCACTATCATGGCTCACTGCAGCCTTGACCTCCCAGGCTCAAGTGATCTTTCCACCTCAGCAACCCAAGTAACTGGGACCACAGGTGCTCACCACAATGCCTGACTAATTTTTAAATTTTTTGTGCAGGTGAGATCTCCCCATATTGCCCAGGCTGGTTTCAAACTCCTGTGCTCAAGCTATCCTCCCATCTCAGCCTCCCAAAGTGCAGAGTGCTGGGATTACAGGCATGAGCCACTGCACCTTGCCTCCAGTTAATTTTTAAAATTTTGTAGAGCTGGGTGTCTCACTGTGTTGTTCAGGCTGGTTATGAAGTCCTGGACTCAGGTCATCATTCTTCCTTGGCCTTTCAAAGTGTTGGGATTACAGGCGTGAGCCACCACGCCTGGCCTCATTATGATCTTAGTGGTGATAGAAAACAAACTACTTTAGTTATACATTATATTGTAGGTTTTTCCTAGTAGCTATTTTGTATTTTTAAAGATACACTTAACATATTGAAGGTAGAGATCTGTTGGTGTAGAAAGTTTGTGTATTTTCCTTAGTCCATTTTTGGGACAATTTGAAGTTTAAGCCGAAGTCTGAACTTGGAAACATAATTTTGCTTCCTAAAGGGGTAATCTAAGAAATTCCAGACTTATGCCATGAGTTAGAATCCCTTGCATTATCCCTTTAAAAGGTAGGAAAAGTAAATTTATGGTATAAATTGAACAATTTAGGGAGATGCTAGGATTATCAGCATTCACCTAAAAGTTACTGAGTTATTATCAGCATTCACCTAAACGTTACTGAGATGAATAACTTAAAATAATTGCATCTATATACTGAGATGAATAACTTTTTTTTTTTTTTTTTTTTTTTGAGACGGAGTCTCGCTCTGTAGCCCAGGCTGGAGTGCAGTGGCCGGATCTCAGCTCACTGCAAGCTCCGCCTCCCGGGTTCACGCCATTCTCCGGCCTCAGCCTCCCGAGTAGCTGGGACTACAGGCGCTGCCACCTCGCCCGGCTATTTTTTGTATTTCTTAGTAGAGACGGGGTTTCACCGTGTTAGCCAGGATGGTCTCGATCTCCTGACCTCGTGATCTGCCCATCTTGGCCTCCCAAAGTGCTGGGATTACAGGCTTGAGCCACTGCGCCCGGCCAAGATGAATAACTTAAAAATAATTGCATCTATAGCCTGGGCATGGTGGCTCGTGCCTGTAATCCCAGCACTTTGGGAGGCCAAGGCAGGTGGATCACCTGAGGTCAGGAGTTTGAGACCAGCCTGGCCAACATGGCAAAACCCCATCTCTACTAAAATTTGAAAAATTAGCTGAGTGTGGTGGCACGCACCTGTAATCCCAGCTACTTGGGAGGCTGAGGCAGGAGAATCGCTTGAACCCAGCGGGTAGGGGTTGTAGTGAGCCGAGATTGTTCCACTTACTCCAGCCTGGGAGACAGAACAAGACTCCATCTCAAAAAAAAAAATTATATCTGTACATGTTGCCAAGATGCTATGTAAGAATGCTACAAAAATATCAGCTGAGTATATTTAAATTAGAAAAAAATGCTTAGTGTTTGTTGAGCTCGTACTGTCTTAGCATTGTTAGTGCTTCTTAGGTAGTATGTCACTCATTCCTCACAGTTAACTCATGAGAGTTGTTATACTCATCGGGATAAATATTAGGTTGGTGCAAAAGTAATTGCAGTTTTGCTATTGAAAGTAAAAAACCACAGTTACTTTTGCATCAACCTAACAACCTATGGTCTTACACCCTGGTAGTAAGTGATGATGTTGGCTTGTAAAATCAGATGCTTTGACTAAAATAATGGTGCTGTTCATCACCATATTGGCTGAAGAAAAGTCACCATGGATTGTTTATATCACCTGAATTTCAAATAGTTGAGCTATAGAGATATGCAGGTTGTGAAAGCTTTTTGATTCAAAGATGAGGAACATTGTGTCATTTAACATACCATTTCACTATGTACTACTACTCACCTGGAAAGCAAATAAGTTTTTAAATATTTGACTCATTTTATAAAAGATCCTTTTTTAATTTTAAATTTAATCGACTATAATATTTTTCTGAGAAACACCTGAGCATATCTCAATATTTTATATCTAAATCTAGCGTTTATATTTTATCTTAGAACTTTGACTTATATAGATCTCCGTGGGGTACTAATTAAATTCTACGAATATTTACTGAGTAGTTGAGCATCTTCTATGTGCAAGGGGCTGAACAAGCTGGTTGAGAACAAAACAGGGAAGGGAGTTAACATTTATTGAACAGCTGTTAAATTTCAGATAGTCTTAGGTTACTTTAGATCTTCATCTCATTTAGTCCATATAGTAACTTTGTTAGTAGGTACGATCCTCATTTTATACTACAGGAAGCTTAGGCATGGAGGAGTTAAGCTCTCATCACCTAAATGGCAGTTCTGGAATTTGAACCTAAGCCCATGCTACTTTTCTAACACACAATACTGCCTCATGGGTAAATACAAATTGGGTTTCTGTTTCTAGTTTATAGTCTGGTCCAGGAGTTCACAAAGTGGAGTCTGCAGATGGACTGCTGGTGGTCCCTGATTCACTTTTGGTTGTCATAAGTTCACAACTATAGTTGTGCATCAGTTTTCATGGAGGATTGGTTCCAGGGCCCCCGCTCTGGATACCAAAATCCATGGATGCTGAAGTCCCTTATATAAAAAGGTGTAGTATTTGCATATAACTTACACACATCCTCCCATATACTTCAAATCATCTCTAGATTACTTATAATAACTAATACAAGCCAGGTGTGTTGGCTCACGTCTGTAATCCCAGCACTTTGGGAGGCTGAGGTGGGTGGATCTCTTGAGGCCAGGTGTTGGAGACCAGCCTGGACAACATGGTGAAACCCCATCTCTACCAAAAAGTACAAAAATTAGCCGGCGTGGTGGGGCATGCCTGTACTCCCAGCTACTTAGGAGACTGAGACACGAGAATCGCTTGAAACTGGGAGGTGGAGGTTGCAGTGAACCGAGATCACACCACTGCACTCCAGCCTCTGTGACAGAGCAAGACTCCATCTCAAAAAAAAAAAAAAGGGCCGGGCGCGGTGGCTCACGCCTGTAATCCCAGCACTTTGGGAGGCCGAGACGGGCGGATCACAAGGTCAGGAGATCGAGACCATCCTGGCTAACACGGTGAAACCCCGTCTCTACTAAAAGTACAAAAAAAACTAGCCGGGCGAGGTGGCGGGCGCCTGTAGTCCCAGCTACTCGGGAGGCTGAGGTTGGAGAATGGCGTAAACCCAGGAGGCGGAGCTTGTAGTGAGCCGAGTTCGCGCCACTGCACCCCAGCCTGGGTGACAGAGCAAAGACTCCGTCTCAAAAAAAAAAAAAAAAAAAAAGGAAATAATAACGGTAACTAATACAGTGTAATGCTGTAGTTGTTACACTGTATTGTTTGGGGAATAATGGTAAGAAAAAAAGTCTGTAAATGTTCAGTATAGATGCAGCCATTCACTTTTTTCATGAATGTTTTCAATCCATGGTTGGTTGAATACACAGAAGCAGAACCAGTGGATACAGAGGGCTAACTGTTTTTATGATAATGCTAAAATGTTATTACTTTTTTCACTGATGATGCAAAAGCAATGATGGGTAAGACTGCTGGCACCTTAGCACCAGACTATATCATGGTCATTGTTTGTTTGTTTGTTTTTACCACCATGCACTCACAGGAAAAGAAAAAGAATAGTTTCACTTACGGATGTCCTTGATGCGGAGACCTGGCATAGTGGCTTATCCGTGTAATCCCAGGATTTTGGGAGGCCAAGGCAGGAGGATGGTTTGAGCCCATGAATTCAAGACCAGCCTGGGCAACATAGTGAGACTCCCATTTCTATTAAAAAAAAAACAAAACCTTGATGCAGTAGTAAAAATATTACTATTTTTAAATAATAGAGATAGAGTCTTCCTATGTTGCCCAAGATGGTCTCAAACTCCTGACTTCAAGTGATCCTCCTGCCTCAGCCTCCCAAAGTTTGGGATTACAGGCATGAGCCATCACACCCAACCAAAATATTTATTACATCTGGATCTTCTACTGATTATCTTTTTTTTTTTTTTTTTTTTTTTAAAAGACACAGGGCTTCTGTTACCCAGTCTGGTCTTGAGTTCCTGGGCTCAAGTGATTCTCCTGCCTTGGCCTCCGAAAGTGCTGGGATTACAGGCATGGGATTCTATACCTGGCTCTCGTTTTTAAAAATTGAGATATAAATCACATATTATAAAATTCACCTTTCAGAAGTACATAATTTCAGCCAGGTGCGGTCGTTCATGCCTGTAATCCCAGCACTTTGGGAGGCTAAGGCAGGCAGATCGTTCAAGGTCAAGAGTTTGAGACCAGCCTGGCCAACATGGTAAAACCCTGTCTCTACTAAAAATACAAAAATTAGCCAGGTGTGGTGGCACGCACCTGTAGTACCAGCTACTTGGGAGGCTGCGGCAGGAGAATCGCTTGAACCCAGGAGGCAGAGGTTGCAGTGAACTGAGATCGCGCCACTGCACTCCAGCCTGGGTGACAGAGCAAGACTCAGTCTCCAAAAACAAAGCAAAACAAAACAAAACAAAAACCAAAAATACAATTCAGTGGTTTCCAATATTTTCACAAGATTGTGCAACTGCCACCACTGTCCAATTCCAGAACATTTTCATCATCCCAAAAAGAAACTTCGTACTCCTTCCCTCTCCCTTTTCTTTCTCTCCCTAACACCAGGTAACCACTAATCTACTTTCTGTCTCTGTGAATTTACCTATTCTGGACATTTCATATAAATTGGATAATACAGTATGTCGTCTTTTGTGTCTAGCTTCTTTCAGTTAGCATAGTGCCTTCAGGGCATATCCATGTTATAGTAAGTTGATATGGTTTGGCTGTGTCCCCACCCAAGTCTCATCTTGAATCGTAACTCCTACAATTCCACGTGTTGTGGGAGAAACCCGGTGGGAGAATTACAGGGGCAGTGGGTCTTTCCTGCGCTATTCTCGTGGTAATGAATCAGTCTCACGAGATCTGATGGTTTTAGAAACGGGAGTTTCCCTGCACAAGCTCTCTCTTTGCCTGCTGCCATCCATGTAAGATGCGACTTGCTTCTCCTTGCCTTCTGCTGTGATTGTGAGGTCTCCCCAGCCATGTGGAACTGTGAGTCCATTAAACCTCTTTTCTTCCCAGTCTCAGGTATGTCTTTTTATCAGCAGCGTGAAAACGGAGTAATACACAAATGTAACTACTCATTTCCTTTTTTAAAACAAACATCTTTATTGAGTTAAAATTCACAGACTACCCAGTTATTCCATATGGATGTTTTTTTTTTTAAAGAGATAGTATCTCACTGTGTTGCCCAGGCTGGATTACAGTGCTCTTCATAGGCATGATTATAGCACACTGTAGCCTTGAACTCCCGAGCTCTCTTGATTCTCAGACCTCAACCTTTCAAGTACCTGGGACTACAGATGTGCACCTCTGCACCTGGCAAAGTGTACAATTTGATGGTTTTTAGTATATTCACAGATACATACAATCATTGCCACAGTTTATTTTAAAACATTTTTATCACCTGAGAGAGAATCTGTGCCATTTAACTTTTACCCTGCTATCTCCCTGTTCCTCCTGAACCAAAGAATTACTAATCTACTTTATTTTTCTGTATGTGTCCTAATTCTAGACTTTATATGAATGGAATCATATAATATGTGAGCTCCAGTTTCTCCATATCTTTGTCAACACTTGTTATAATCTGACTTTTTGTTTTTACCAGTCCTACTGGGTATGAAGTGCTATGTCACTGTGTTCTTTTTTTTGTTGTTGTTATGTTCTAATGACTAGTGATGTTGAGCGTCTTTTGATGTGCTTATTGTCCTTCTTTTTTTGTTTTTTGTTTTTTGTTTTTTTTGGACAGAGTCTTGTTCTGTCGCCCAGGCTGGAGTGCAGTGGTGTGATCTCGGCTCACTGCAAGCTCCACCTCCTCCACCTCCAGGGTTCATGCTGTTTTTCTGCTTCAGCCTCTTGAGTAGCTGGGACTACAGAGGCCCGCCACCACGCCTGGCTAATTTTTTTTTTTTTTTTGTACTATTGGTAGAGATGGGGTTTCACCATGTTAGCCAGGATGGTCTCGATCTCCTGACCTCGTGATCCCCTGCCTCGGCCTCCCATACTGCTGGGATTATATTGTCCATTTTTATACTGTCTTTGGAGAAATGTATATTCAAATCCATTGCCCCTTTTAAAATTGGGTTGCCTTTTTGTGGTTGAATTGCAAGAGTTCTTTCTTTATATATTCTGGATATTAATAACTTATCAGTTAATATGATTTGTAAATACTTTTTTCCATCTATGGGTTTTCTTTTTCACCTCTTGATATTATCCTTTGATGCACAAAACTTTAAAATTTTGACAGAAATACCTGGCCTCTTGTTTATCTGGCTTTTTCCTTTGGTTGCATGTGCTTCGTTTTATTTAGGAAACCATTGCCTAATTGAAGGTCGTGAAGATTATACCTGTATTTTCTTGTAAGAGTTTTACATTTTCATCTTTTACGTTTAGATTGTTGATCCATTCTGAGATAATGTTTGTATATGGGTGTGAGGTAGGGAGTCTAACTTCATTCTTTTCTTTTCTTTGAGAGAGGGTCTCCTGTCGCCCAGGCTGTGCAGTGGCATAGTCAAGACTTACTGCAACCTCAACCTTCCTGGGCTCAGGTGATCCTCCTGCCTCAGCCTCCTGAGTAGCTGGGACTAACAGGCACACACCACCATGGTCAGCTAATTTCTTTCTTTCTTTTTTTTTTTTTTTGTAGAGACGGGAATTCACTGTGTTTCCCAGGCTGGTTTCAAACTCCTGGGCTCAAGCAATTCACCCATGTCGGCCTCCCAGAATGCTAGGATTACAGATTTCAGCCACTACTCCCAGCTCTGCATTCTTTATTAGGTTATGTTCCATGATTTATGACCAAAAAAAGTAAAATAACGCTGGCTTTAAAAATGATATAAGCCTATTTTTTTGTCTTGTATAAAGAAGTCCACAAATAGCCTAGGAGTAGTGTGGTGCTCTGCAATATCAGAGAACTAGTTTTTTTCTGTATTTGTTGCCTTGCTATTCTCAACATGTGGCCTCTTCCTCATAGTCTTAAGTTTGCAGCTTGTACTCCAACCATCTCATATACATTTCCAGCCAGGAGGAGGGAGAAGTGCCTAAAGAATAATGTACCCAATTCTTATAAGGACATTTCCTAGAAATCACGCCTAATACTTTTATTCGTGTCCTTTGTCTTGAACTAGTCACAAGACCCCCACCTAGCTGCAAGGGAAGCTGGAAAACATAGTCTTCCCTCTGATATGCATTTAGCTAAAACTTACATATTCTTTTATTGGGAAGAAGGAATGAGAGAGGATATTGGGCAACAACCTCCCAGGCCTGTCACAATGATCTAAGTGAGGTTCTTTTACTCCCTGCTGCTGCTGTTTTCTTCCCCACCCCTCTCACTTTTCCAGTGAATTTTTATTATTAAGACTTGATTCAGGCCGGGTGCGGTGGCTCAAGCCTGTAATCCCAGCACTTTGGGAGGTCGAGACAGGCGGATCACGAGGTCAGAAGATTGAGACCATCCTGGCTAACACGGTGAAACCCCGTCTCTACTAAAAAATACAAAAAACTAACCAGGCGAGGTGGCGGGCGCCTGTAGTCCCAGCTACTCGGGAGGCTGAGGCAGGAGAATGGCGTAAACCCAGGAGGCGGAGCTTGCAGTGAGCTGAGATTGCGCCACTGCACTCCAGCCTGGGCGACAGAGCAACACTCCATCTCAAAAAAAAAAAAAAAAAAAAAAAAAAAAGACTTGATTCAGCGTCCCAGGGTAGGGATTACCATATACCCAGGTTCTTCTTTATCATCCTGGGAGAAGGACAGAGGTGGGATGGAGCCAGTTCAGATCTTCCCAAGAAATGTACCTTCTGTCCATGGTCATCCCAGGCTGAGACCCAGGATATAGGGCAGAGAGACTTGTACCCATGCTGGTACCATTCACAAACAGAGACATCACCCCCTTGTTTGTACGTATGTATATATGTATGTATGTATGAATGATGGAGTCTTGCCCTGTCACCCAGGCTGGACTGCAGTGGTGCAATCTCAGCTCACGGCAACCTCTGTCTCCCAGTTTCAAGTGCTTCAGTCTCCCGAGTAGCTGAGATTACAGGCAGCTGCCATCGTGCCCGACTAATTTTTGTATTTTTAGTAGAGACAGGGTTTCAACATGTTGGCCAGGGTGGTCTCAAACTCCTGACCTTAAGTAATCTGCCTGCTTCGGCCTCCCAAAGTACTGGGATTACAGGCATGAGCCACTGCACCCGGCCATCCATTACCCCCTGTAGCAGTCGTTGCCTTCTTGAAGGGGTGGAAGTCCAGGTGTTTCTGCCAGCCATTCCTGGTCTGGTTCTGGTTGGGGAAGTGGCTGTCAAAAGGGGCAGTCCTGTAGTTCTTTATTTTGGTCTTGATGTCTTCTACCATGGTGCAGTTCTCAGCTCAGTGGCTACTCTCTGCTGTCTTCTTTTTTCAGAGACAGGGTCTCAGGCTGGAGAGTTAGTGGCGTGATCATAGCTCATTGCAGCCTCAAACTCCTGATCTCACATGATCCTCCTGCCTCAGTGTCCCTGGTGGGACTACTGGTGTACCATTGTACCCACCTTATTTTCTGCTTCTTATTGGTAGTCTGATATTTTTAAAGGCTCGTAATTCTCTACCTATTATATTCTTTTTTTCATGTTATATGTGACATCTGAGTTACATTCAGGTGATAATGTAGTCCATTATTACCTTTTAATATGGATCACTGGTATTCTTCCTTTCTCCTTGATTAATTTAGAACCTTTCTATTTTAAATAGGCTACCCATAAGGTATTTGAAGATTTTCATGCTGGTGTGCATTTACTGTTTCTTTTTTGCTATCCACATCTCGCTTGCTGCCTACATTAGATGCTTTCAAAATGTACAGCACTGCTGACTAGTGCTGCTGTGTTCCTTAGTGCTTTATAAATTTACAATAATTGCCCTTAGATGTAGTTGTAATGTGTAAACTCCTGTAGTGATGTAGAGAACACTTTAGTTGTATTATTTACTTTGTTTGGAAAATGGATGTGTTTGCCTATACTCTGTCTTCCTTCTTTGTTTTAAAGCTTTAAATATAATTGTGCTGAGCTTAAAATGGTGTTAAAATATCTGTTGTATTTTATTCCATCAAAAATTCTCAGCACCTTTTACAGAATATTAATTGGTTAAGAGTAATACTGTTTGAAGCAAGAGGCTGTGAAAGGAAGAATAATGAGCCATGACTGAAGAGCTGTTTTTATTTAAATTGTCAAGGTTCGTTGTATTTCCAGAGGTTCTGCCCTGATCAAAGTCTTCAGTAACCACAGTAAGTGAAAATGCATTTTTGACACAAACTCTATACCATATTCCATGAAGGTAACTTGAAGAGCCATTGCTTTTGTATGGTAACTGATCTTACCAGACTAATTAATAAGCTAGTTTTTATAATTAAAGTGTAATTGGAAGAATAATTCATGAACATGCTGTCGATGGCCTGTTTTCACTGGTGCTGCAGTGCTGTCATCAGTGTGTGCATTGTCTTGAGAGTTCCTCATTGTGGCTCCGGTAGCTGCTTAGAAGCTTTAGACTTGACCTCTTCTTGACCCACAGACACACTTCAACCTTGAATATACACTTTCCTCTGAGTGTGTGTTGTTGTATTTGGATACTGTTACTGTGACAGGTTCTTTTTTTATGGCAAGATATTTTGCAGTATTTTAAAAATATTTGCTCAAGAATTTAGGAAAATATTCATGGTTCCTTTTATAAAGTAGGAGCATATTCTTGATCTATCCAGAGAGGATGTCATTGAGAAACCTAAGGATATGAGGCTTCTGGCACTGGAAAATAGGGCTTTTCTTCAAATGCCCCATTGTCATGTGAAAACAAAGCACAATACTATAAATGTCTTCCTTTCCCCCAAACTACTGCCTGTCTTTATGCTAGGTGAGGTTTGTCTCAACAAGTTTTTCATTCCAAAGTTAATATTTTCAAAAATAGACTTTTTTATATTATTCATACCTGAACAGAATTATTATTGTAGATTTTCTGTGTGGCAGATTTTCTTACTGTGGCAGGTTTTCTGTGGCCTGGCAACATTTCAGGTTGCCTAGGCTGATTTTTGCATGGAGTTTTGGTGTAAGAGTAGAATTGACTGAAGAATTCCTAACTTGAAAATTGTCTCATAACAGATTACATAATTTTGTAGGTGAATACACAAAATATGTGCAGTTGATCATATTTAAATTTATCCAGGTCTCTTATACATAGCATGTGGACTTTTAAATATCCGTCACTCAGCCTCTTAGAGAAGAACTCTCTAGAAGACAAATAGAATTCCACCTTAAAAATTGTAACACATTTGAACACCATAGAAAAAGGATTGAGAATCATAAGGAAAGCATACCTGTAGTGTTTGTGGGCATGAGTAAAGTTCAAGGAATGTAATGAAGTCATCTTGTCAAAATAGTGCTTTAATTTTCAAGCAGCCTTTTTGGAGGTGGGGGAGGAGTTTAAGGCAAATTGTCAAATTTCTGTTAAATGTTTGCAAGAAAATATTACCTTGTAGTTAATCTCTCTACTTTTCAGAGTACCTTCTTATAAGACCCTTCATGGTAATAGGACAGATAATAATAACAAATGTTTATTCAGAGTAACTTACTCAAGGTCGCATCACTGAACTCAGTGATACATTAAGACACAGGTCAGTACAACATTATTACATTTTTATTAGGGGGCCAGGCAGAATGGTAAATTATACCAGACTCAGAGTCAGGTGGCAGGCTAAGGTGAACAGCTCCCTTGTCATTCTTTCTCTACACACCTGCCAAAATGATTATTTATTTATTTTTATTTATTTATTTTTTGAGACGGAGTCTTGCTCTGTTGCCCCAGCTGGAGTGCAGTAGCGTGATCTCGGCTCACTGCATCCTCCGCCTCCCGGGTTCAAGTGGTTCTCCTGCCTCAGTGTCCTTAGTAGCTGGGATTGCAGGCACTTACCCCCACGCTTGGCTAATTGTTTGTATTTTTACTAGAGATGGGGTTTTACCATGTTGGCCAGGCTGGTCTCAAACTCCTAGCCTCAAGTGATCCACCAGCCTTGGCCTCCCAAAGTGCTTGGATTACAGGCATGAGCCACCATGCCCAGTCCTCAAAATGATTATTTAAAAAGATAGATCATATCTCTCCATTGTGTAAAACCTCCCAGCGGCATCTAGTTGTTTATAGAATATACTTATGTCCATTCCTCTTGGGCCATGCCAGTCATTTAGTTCCTTCAAGATGCCAAGCTCATTCCTGCCTCATGGACTTTTAACTTCCATATGCTGTTCCCTCTACGTGGCTGGCTGTTTCTTGTCAAGTTCAGGCAGAGTCATAGAGGCATGAATTCTGAAGCTTGACTGCCCAGGATCAAGTATTTAACCTCTCAGTGTCTCAGTTTCCTCAACTGTAAAAAATTATGGATGATATAGGTAAATATACATCTTAGTGTTGTGAAAATTGAATGCATACACATACAGTGCCTCATTTATAATAAGGGTTGGCTATACAAGTCTCATTCAGATATCCCTTCCTCAATGAGACCTTTTTTGGTCATTTAATCTGAATTAGCCCCCAGGCACATAATGCTTATAGTTATCTGAAAACTTTTTATTGTATATTTATTTTCATTTTTATGTCTCTCCCACTTAATGTAGGCTCACGAAAGTGGGAATATTTTCTGTCTGTTGTACTCCCAGTACCTACAACAGTGCCTGATCACTATGCATTTGTTAAGTGAATTAATGAAAATCAGGTCTGCCCCAGAAGGTCTTATTTATTTATTTATTTTATTTTTTGAGGGGGGATCGAGTCTTGCTCTGTTGCCCAGGCTGGAATGCAGTGGTGCGATCTTGGCTCACTGCAGTCTCTGCCTCCTGGGCCCAAGTGAACTTCTTACCTCAGCCCCCCGAGTAACTGAGAGTACAGGTGTGCGCCACCACGCCCAGCTAATGTTTGTATTTTTAGTAGAGACAGGGTTTCACTATATTGGCCAGGCTGGTCTTGAACTCCTGACTTAAGTGGTCCACCCGCCTTGGCCTCCCAAAGTGCTGGGATTACAGGCGTGCGCCCCTGCATCCAGCCTACTCCAGGAGGTCTTCTTGAGTTCCATAAGACTGAAAGGCAATTTATGTTGTTCAGTTAAGGGAAGATGTTCACATGTGTACCTAACACACATGGTAGGGGCTTGTGGGGAATGGTGTAGAGAAGTAGTCAATAAAAAGGGGTTGAGCCATGGTATAAAATACGTATTTTACTTTTTTTCTGTTTTCTTTTTTAAAATTTCTGTTTTTTTCTAGCTGGTTAGTTCATGTCCCTATACATAAGCCCATGAGCTTACTTGTGTCTTTAAATTTGAGGACAACTGATTGCCCCTCAGCATTATAAAGTTAGAGCTTTTGCCGGGTGGGGTGGCTCACACCTGTAATCCTAGCACTTTGGGAGGCCGAGGTGGGTGGATTGCCTGAACTCAGGAGTTTGAGACCAGCCTGGGCAACGTGGTGAAATCCCGTGTCTACTAAAATAAAAAAAATTAGCTGGATGTGGCAGCATGCGCTTATAGTCTCACCTACTTGGAAGGCTGAGGCAGGAGAATTGCTTGAACCCGGGA
Organism: Macaca nemestrina; assembly: GCF_043159975.1. NCBI lineage: Eukaryota > Metazoa > Chordata > Mammalia > Primates > Cercopithecidae > Macaca > Macaca nemestrina. The sequence goes on along the minus strand of NC_092139.1, from coordinate 108,229,825 downwards.
GGCGGAGGTTGCAGTGAGCTGAGATCGCAGCACTGCACTCAAGCCTGGGTGACAGTGCAAGGCTCCATCTCAAAAAAAAAAAAAAAAAAAAAAAATAAATAAATAAATAAATAAAGTTACAGCATTATTGAGCTTCTTCTAAAATAATGTAAGTAGAAAGTGTCGATATGCAATTAGATACTCAGTGGTATTTGACAATTTTAGGAGTCACAGGGATGGTCCAAGATCCAGAGTAGGTGATCTGAGACTAGGAATTTATGAATTATCAACTAAGTCAGGTTTGAAAGCAGTATTATTATTTCTTTATATCTGTAACTCAACCTCTTTCCTCTTTCTCAAACTCTTCCTACTTCTGTCATTCTCTTCCTATTCTTGTAATCTTTGTCATTTCTCATTCTGTCTTCGTTCCCATGTTTTCCTTCTCGTGTACCTAATGGAAACCCAAATGACATTGCCATTATTGTTCTTTGGTCTCTCGACCCAACATGCAAAATCAGATTTATTATCTCCACAGATAAAATTCCTCATCTTTTCCGTATTTCTATTAGCAGAATACTGTTGTCATGACCGCCCTGGCTTAAAACCTTCAGTAATTTTTGACATCTGTCTCTCCTCCTTCCCTAACAATCAAACAGAAACACATTCTATCTTATATAAATCCTGTCCTCATTCATTCAGTATTAATTCGACAAAAATTTGAGTTCCTGTCTGTGCCAGGTACATTGTATGGTCGTACCCTTCTTTCTATTTAACTACCCCAATTCAGGATATCAACACATTATACTTTGCCTAATGAAGTAGATTTGTAACCTCCCCCCGCAACCTCATATTTCTTTTTTCCAATGCAGTCTAACTCAACTGCCATATTAATTTCCTTGTACTGGAACGACGTGATTTCTCCACTGCTATATTAATTTCCTTGTACTTGAATCATGTGATTGGCCAAACCGTATTGCCCTTTTAGAACATACTTCACATTTTCTCACATCTATGACTTTGTTCATGCAGTTATGTCTCCTGGAGGAATATAAGCTCCCTGAGGGCAAGAACTTTGTTTTATTTACTGTAATTCTCAATACCCAGGCAGCACCTGGCATGTAGTGGGTATTGAATTTTGTTAATCAGGTTGGTCTTGATCTACTGGGCTCAAGGGATCCTCCCCGCTTGACTTCCCAAAGCGCTGGAATTACAGGTGTGAGCTACCACACCTGGCCCACTCTGGAAGCTTTTTCTGATCTTCCATGTATTTATACCTGTGACGGAACCCTCTTTCCTTTTTTTTTCTGTACCTGTGCCGACTTTGTATATATGATGTGCTTGCTGTAAGGTTAATATACATAGTAAATTAGCAAATATTTATAAGTTCTTTTTAAATTTCAAGTATTGTGTCTGGGTACTTGAGACAAAAAACCAGTAGAATGGAGTTTCTTTCAAAGAATTTACCATCTACTGGGAGATCAATCCATGATAATGGTAAAAGTAAGCAGTGATAAAAGCAATCTTGGGATGTTGTGGAAGCCTAGCCCATTGGAAGGGGATGGATAACAGAGAGAAGGAGATAGGGTGGAGAAGAAGAGGCAATTCTTGGCAGTCACAGTAAAGAGCCGCATAACCGGTACCAGTAATTAGAGTGTAAATAAAGGGGAATGGTGAGAAATGAAGCAAGTAGTGAAGGGGCCTGTACTGTTGTAATTGAAGAGACAGTGTTATATTGTTACTGTTATCCTTTTTGTTGGGGGAAGAGGAAATAGTCGAATGACTGATTCCCTGTAGAACCATCAAGAGGAGCTGAAGTGAGCAAAGGCCAAATAATTTATGGACTGGCCATAAATTATTTTTTGCCTTTGGCTATTTGTCACCATTGGATGTTACCAAAGGGTATTTATCACCTTGGCTACCCAATTCGTTGAGAACGCTATAGATACCTAGAAGTCTACCCCGCATCTTGCTACTTTTAGACGACCATTTAAGTTTTTTCTATTATTCACTCCCATGTTTCCCTCCCTTCCTTCCCCACTTCCCCCTTCCCCCTTCCACCTTCCCCTCCTTCCCCCCTTCCTCCTGTCCCCTCCTTCCCCTGCTTCCCCTCCTTCCCTTCCTTCTCCCTCTTCCCCGCTTCCCTTCCTTCCCTTCCCCTCCCCCTTCCCCTTCTTCTCCCCCTTCCCCCCTTCCCCTCCCCCTTCCCCCTTCCCCTCCCCCTTCCCCCCTTCCCCTCCCCCTTCCCCCCTTCCCCTCCTTCCCTTCCCCTCCCTCTTCCCTTCCCTTCCCCTTCCCTTCCCCTTCCCCTTCCCCTTCCCTTCCCTTCCCTTCCCTTTCCTTTCCTTCCCTTCCCTTCCCTTCCCTTCCCTTTTTCTTTCTCCTTCTTTTCTCTTCTTTCTTTCTTTTCTGCTGTTGAGAAATCTCATGCCATTTATTACATATCACAATTTTGTGGTGAGGATTTTGGACAGGGCTTAGCTTAGGGATTCTTCTGCCTGCTCCATATGGTGTTAACCTGGATCCATACAGTGTTAAGTGTCATCTCTTAGTTTCAGCAGGTGACTAGGCTTCATCTGCTATACAGTAACTTTTTTTTTTTTTTTTGAGATATAGTTTCACTCTGTCATCCAGGCTGTAGTGCAGTGGCACAGTCTTGACTCACTGCGACCTCCACCTCCTGGATTCGAGCAGGCCTCAGCCTCCCGAGTAGCTGGGACTACAGGCATGCATCACCATGCCTGACTGTTTTCCTCATCTTCTACTGTAGGACGTAGGGCAGTACCTACTACATATATAGTAAGCTGTCAGGAAACACTTGTTCAGTTTATTTGAATTCCTTCATGCCAGATTTTACACACACACACAGACACCCATACCCACCCACACCCACCTCCACCCCTACCCACCCACACCCACCTCCACCCCTACATACCTGCTTAGACAGTAACAGTTTTCAAGATTAGGTTTACTACGTTGAAAATAAATCAGTGAAAATTAAAGTAAAAATATGTCCAGCTAAAGAAAGTTCATTAATTGGTTGAAAACAATTTTTATACCAATTATTTAAAAAATTTTTTCAGAAGAACCATACCATTTGGTTGCATAGAACCACCTTTTCGTCATGGGTCATGATAAAGAATCGTGCTAGTGCTTACTTTTTAGAGTTGTCAGTAGCTGTCTACGTTCTTCCATTCTTCTAACACATTTCATGCTGCTGCTTCTAGGTACATATGTTGTTCTGTACAGGCAGAAGGCATGCAGCCCTAAAGCAAGTAGGGCGGAGAAAAGATGAGGCATAATCAGGCCAGCAAAATAAGGAAACAGATGGGTTGTGGGAGATGACCCTGCCCCCATGTTGTTTTTGTTCTGGCTGCTATTGATCATATGTGAATCAGCAGCCCAGAAACTGGAGTTACTGATCCTTTGATAAAAAAGAAAGTGTGATCTTAGGCTCAGTAGAGTTATAAATTACAACTCTAAAAAATGATGCAAGTTTTACAGTAAATAAAATTATAGGAGAATTCAGGAATTGTTAAACGGGACTTAATTACGATGGCCATACCTCAGCATTTTTGGGTCTTGTCTCTAGATTATCATAGTTTACGAGATTTTATCCTGTGGGCTCTTTCAAAATGAATAGAGAGTAGTGTGTTTGTTAGAGAAATAAATCCAGTGTGTATATTTTATGCCAAATTAGTCTTTTGTCAGTGGTTATATATGACTTCTGGTCTATTTCCTAATCTCAAGGTTAAGGAAACCTTGCTATGTCTCTCTAAGCCTTCCCATTGTTCTGTGGAATAATCTTATTTTTTAAAAAACATTAGGAGAATGTTATCAAACATGTACAAATACAGAGATAATAGCATAATGAATTTCTAAATACCTAATAACCAGCTTCAACATTATCAACATTCTGCCCCTCTTGTTTTATGTATTCTTCCCCACTCCCTGCCTCATAACCTTGATGGAAGGATTTTGTTGTTACATAGTATAGTTTAATATTGGTGTTTTAAAGGTTATATCCTGAAACTTTTGAAATCCCTAAATTAACAAATAACACTATATAATTTACCCAATAAAAATATTTGGTAAAGTGTGTGTGTGTGTGTATGTATGTGTGTAGATATATGTGTAAATTTTAAGTGATCTCTTTAAGCCCTTAATAATTTTGTAAATATGGAACTTAATTACAAAACTATTCTGAATCGAACACTTGCTAAAGCAGTTTTTCCAATTGCTTATTTCTTTTGTTCTGGGTAGTGGTAGGCACAATCATGGGGTTCAGGTCTATAGAATTTGATATTCCTATTTTCTTTTTTTTCTTTTTGCATCATAATATAGTATCAAACAGTCCTTTCTTTAAACTATTAAAAATGTATGTGTTCTGTTGGGCAAGGTAGCTCACGCTTGTAATCCCAGCGTTTTGCGAGGCCAGTGTAGGGTGATCACTTGAGGCCGGGAGTTCGAGACCAGCTTGGGCAACATAACGAGATCCCATCTCTACAAAAATGTGAAAACATAGTCAGGTGTGATGGCACACGCCTGTAGTTCTAGCTACCTGGGAGGATCACTTGAGCCCACGAGTTTAAGGCTGCAGTGAGCTATGATCATTCCATTGCACTCTAGGTTGGATGGCAGAGTAACACGTTGTATGAAAGAAAAAAAAGTATGTGTTCTAAGAAACATCTCCACTTTCCGCCCCGCCCTGGGTTGGATCTCGCTGTTGCCCAGGCTGGAGTGCAGTGGCATGACCACAGCTTACTGCATCCTCAACCTCCCTGGGGTTGAGTTGATCATCTTACCTCAGCCTTGGGAGTAGCTGAGACTGCAGGCTCACACTACCATGCCCCACTAACTTTTGTGTGTTTTGTAGAGACGGGGTTTTGCCATGTTGCCCAGGATTGTCTTGAACTCCTGGGCTCTAGTGATCTGCCCACCTTGGCCTCCCAAACTGCTGGGGATTACAGATGTGAGCCATCACGCCTGGGTAAAACATTATTTTTAAAACTTTCTGGCCAGGCGCGGTGGCTCACACCTGTAATCCCAACACTTTGGGAGGCCGAGGCGGGTGGATCATGAGGTCAGGAGATCAAGACCACCCTGGCCAACATGGTGAAGCCCCGTCTCTACTAAAAATACAGAAAAAAAAAAAATTAGCTGGGCGTGGTTGTGGGCGCCTGTAGTCCCAGCTACTTGGGAAGCTGAGGCAGGAGAATGGTGTGAACCCAGGAGGCGGAGGTTGCAGCGAGCCGCGATAGTGCCACTGCACTCCAGCCTGGGCGACAGAGCGAAACTCCGTCTCAAAAAAACAAACAAAAAAACCCCCACAAACTTTCTTGGCTGGGTACAGTGGCTCACGCTTGTAATCTTAGCATTTTGGGAGGCCGGGGCGGGTGATCACCTGAGGTCAGGAGTTTGAGACCAGCCTGGTCAACATAGCAAAAACCCAACTCTACTAAAAACACAAAAATTAGGTGTGGTGTTGCATGCCTGTAATCCCAGCTACTTGGGAGGCTGAGACAGGAGAATCACTTGAACCTGGGAGGCAGAGGTTGCAGTGAGCCAAGATCGTGCCTCTGCAGCCTGGGTGATGGAGCGAGACTCTGTCTCAAAAAAAAAAAAAAAAAAAAAAACACCCAAAAAAACAGAAAAACAATAACTTTATTTTCTCTTCATGCTTAGCATTGGACTTGGACTTGGGTTGGCTTTCTTTTGGGGGTCATTTTTTACAAAGCTTCTTTAAATCATTTTCTAGAAATACTGGTTATGTTCACTAAATACATACCAGCATCACAAACTCATGAAGTTAACTTCATGCTTCATTAGAAAAACATTGATACCCTGTGATGGATTTTTATTGTCTCTTGGAAATAGTAACACATGTAAACGCTCAATCTCTGAATTCCAGCAATAATAATAATTCAAATAGGAAGAAGTTTGTTCTGAATTAGTGAAAAGTAAATTAAATAATTTACTTTATTTTAAAGAATATATGGTTTTGGTGAGGCACAGTGGCTCATTCCTGCAATCCCGGCACTTTGGGAGCTTTAGGTAGGAGGATCCCTTTAGGCCAGGAGTTTGAGACCAGCCTGGGCAACATAGCAAAACCTCGTATCTCCCCAGCCTCCTGCAAGAAAAATAAAAAAAGGCTGGGCATGGTGGTGTGTCTGTAGTCCTAGCTACTTGTGGAGCTGATGTGGGAGGATCACTTGAGCCCAGGAATTAAAGGTTGCAGTGAGCTATGGTCATGCCAGTGCACCCTCGTCTGGGCAACAGAGCGATACCCTGTCCCTTAAAAAAAAAGGAAAAGGAAAAGGCTGGACTCAGTGAGCTCTCACGCCTAGCACTTTGTGAGTCCAAGGCAGGTGGCTCACTTGAGTCCAGGAGTTTAAAACCAGCCTGGGCAACATGGCAAAACCCCATCTCTACTAAAAATACAAAAATTAGTCGGGCCTGGTGACGCACGCCTGTATTCCCAGTTACTCGGGAGACTGAGGCAGGAGGATTGCTTGAGGCCGGGAGGTGGAGGTTGCAGTGAGCCGAGAACTCATCGCTGCACTCCAGCCTGGGCGACGGGAGTGAAACCTTGTCTCAAAATAAATAAATAAATAAAACAATAAAATATGTGGTTTTATTCTTTCAAGCTCAGTAATGTAAGTTTACTTAGTGAATTTTTTTTTTTTTTTTTACCAAGACATCTAAAAATAATTGTGATAAAAAACATATGTAACATTAAATTCACCTTTCCTCCTGCCTTGGGAGCTCTTAGACAATAAACTCACCTTTTACACTTTTTTTCCTTCTTTTTAAAATTTTAAAAAACTTAAAAAAAACTTTTTTTTAAAAGAGGCAGGGTCTTACTATGTTGCCCAGACTGATCTGGAACTCCTGGGCTCTAGCAATCCTCCCACCTCAGCCTCCCAGAGTGCTAGGATTATAGGAGTGAGCCACTGCACCTGGCCACCTGGCACTCTTTTATATTACCGTGCCCCTGCCAAGTAGCATAATATTTTATTTAATCTCACACCAAGTTATAGTATCACAAATATCAGTTAAGTCTGAAATAATGGGGTTTTGCTAAGTTAAAAACTTTTTACATGAAACCATGATTCTAGCGCGTCTGTTTAGCTGTAGTATTTTAGTGATATGAGGCTTGATGTTTCCTGTCCTTGACTTCCTAACATTATTTTTAGTATTTCTGTATGTTTCATGCAGTCTTCCTTGTGTCATCCAAATTTCCCCCAAGACATGTCTATTGTGGTTTCCTAGATTGTCTTTATGTATCTTTCATTTGCTTCTCTCTCTGTTCAGTTAACAAATATTACAATGCTTGTTTTGTGTTAATACTTTTGCGTGGCCCATCTACTGCATACAGAGTTGTTACTGTTACAGTTGAATTTCTTAATTTTCTTATGAGAGGTATGAACTCTTACTGTCCATAATGATTTAACAGCTGTTTATTGGAAACCTGTTACTCTATGTGAAACCATTTTTCCTAAGTCCTAGGGCTGAAGTTTTGATACCGTTCTATTTTCGTTTAGAATAAGGAGGTTAGTTTTCAAGGAGTCCTTGAATGTCATAAAATTGAAGTCTTTTTTTAGTCTGAAAGGCTGCTGTTAAAAGAAGCAAACATGCTGTTTCAGAGTCAATGACAAAGAATACTCAGCCAGATGGATTAATCCTGTATAACAGTTGTTTTTTTCCCAGTACACACAGAGATGTGGTTCAAACCATAATAAATCATAGACAAGATGGAAAAGAATTCTTTGAAGTTTAGATTCTGAATTTTCTTAGTAGACATTTGTTGTTTTGTAAGTTCTAAAATTATTCAAACCCTAAAAGAAGTCCTTTTCCCATTGTTTGCCCATAGTACCCTTGAGAATATTGAGTTCTTAATATTGAGTTCAAATATTTTTTTTGAACTTGTCTCCCTTAAGTCTTCTTCCAGTCTTTTTTGGAGTAGAGAGTCCTTAATATCTTTTTCTTCATAATATTATCTCCCTCATGTTAATTGCTCTTATCTGGACCTTTTCCAGTCCAGTTTATTTTCTGTGAGATGTATCAACCAGAACTACAGTCAGATTTGGGCACACTGTTGCTTTACTTGAAGTTAGATCATAATAGTCTGTTTAGTGTCTTTCTTCACTTCATGGCTGTTCAATATTTTGTTGGTTTCTTCAACTAAAGCAATTTAAAGTCCTCATCAAAGTTTGCAAAGAATGCCCAGGGAATCTCACTTTATAGATCAGAAACTATAGTCTTTTTATTATAAAAGCCATGTAAGTATTTTAGAGAAAATTTGGAACCTTAAAAAATTTTTTTTCATTGTCCAATCAAACAGAACCCCTCTTTTGTATCTTGGTATACTTATTAAAATCTTTTCTCTTTGTGTAATATTTTAATATATGAGTATGTAGTTTTATATCTTATTTTTCTTAAATGTGGCTTTAGAATAAGCATTTCCCACATTAGAAATGCTTTATAAAAATTATTCTTATGGCTGGGCATGGTGGCTCACGCCTGTAATCCCAGCACTTTGGGAGGCTGAGGTGGGTGGATCTCAAGGTCAGGAGGTTGAGACCATCCTGGCTAACACGGTGAAACCCCGTCTCTACTAAAAATACAAAAAAATTTAGCTGGGTATGGTGATGGGCACCTGTAGTCCCAGCCACTTGGGAGGCAGGAGAATGACGTGAACCCAGGAAGTGGAACTTGCAGTAAGCTGAGATCACGCCTCTGAACTCCAGCCTGGGCGACAGAGCGAGACTCTGCCTCAAAAAAAAACAAAAAGAAAAGAAATTATTCTTACTAACTACATAGGACTCAGTAATGGATATATATATATATATATATATATATATATATATAATTTTTTTTTTTTAAATGAGGTTTAATTGGTTCATGGTTTTGCAGGACTGTACAAGGATGGTGCCATCAAGGAGCTTTTACTCATGATAGAAGGTGAAGCAGGTGCAGGCATGTCATAGGGTGAGAGCAGGAGCGAGAGAAAGAAGGGGGACAGTGCACACACTTTTAAACGACTAGATGTTGCAAGAACTCACTCACCATCACGTGGACAGCACCAGTCCATGAGGGATCTGCCCCCATGACTCAAACATCTCCCATCAGGCCCTACCTCCAACATTGGGGATTGCATTTCATAACCTTCATTGTCCATATCACTATCAGCATTTTGGTCAAAGGCATTCAACAAGTCTCTAGGAAGTTTCAAACTTTCCCACATTTTCCTGTCTTCTTCTGAGCCCTCTAAACTGTTCCAACCTCTGCCTGTTACCCAGTTTCAAAGTTGCTTCCACATTTTCGGGTATCCTTATAGCAACATCCCACTCTATCAGTACCAATTTACTATATTAGTCTGTTCTCACATTGCTATAAAGAACTGCCTGAGACTGGGTAGTTTATAAAGGAAAGAGCTTTAATTGGTTCACAGTTCCACAGGGCTGGGGAGGCCTCAGGAAACTTACAATCATGGTGGAAGGAGAAGCAAACATTTCCTTCTTCACATGGTGGCAGGAAGGAGAAGTGCTGAGCAAAAGAGGGAAAGCCCCTTATAAAACCATCAGATCCTGTGAGAACTCATGAGAATAGCACAGAGGTAACTGCCCCCATGATTCAGTTACCTGCCACCAAGTCCCTCCCATGACATGGGAATTGTGGGAACTACAATTCAAGATGAGATTTGGGTAAGGACACCACCAAACCATATTATCATGGTACCATCTAAACTTTCCATTTTTTCTTCCATTTCCAGATTGCCATCACGAAAGCCAAAGTGGATTTCTCCAGTGTGGTGTGCCTGCCCCCTTCCGTCATTGCTGTGAATGGACTGGACGGAGGAGGGGCCGGTGAAAATGATGATGAACCAGTGCTCGTGTCCCTATCTGCGGCACCCAGTCCCCAGAGCGAAGCTGTTGCCAATGAACTGCAGGAGCTCTCCTTGCAGCCCGAGCTGACGCTAGGCCTCCACCCTGGCAGGAATCCCAATTTGCCTCCACTTAGTGAGCGGAAGAATGGTGAGTAGATACAGAATTATTGCATTCCCTGATTTGTACCAGGATCTTCATGTTTATAATATTATAGATCCTTACTTTATTTCATGTTCCTTGAAAGTTTCTTATAATCTTAACATTTCTTGTAAAATAGATAGCTGTAAGTTAAAGTGATCATTTTAAGTCCAACATTTCCTACCTGGATTATTAGAATTTATTTCTAATTTCTCTACTTCCCTCACCCCATTCCTTCCATAAATTCATTAATTTAGCATATGTATTCATTAATATCAACATATTATAAACTATGCTAAGATTAGGAATTAAATGGTAAACAAGCCTCTGTCATTAGGAAACATACTGTATCGTATAGCCTTGTCAGAGTAATCTTTTAGGACTTTCTAGCTTACAGCTTTTCAGTGATTGCCTTGTGGGATGAAACAAAAGCAAAATAAATGTCTTGCCAGGTGTAGTGACTTATGCTTGTAATTCCAGCACTTTGGGAGGCTGAGGTGCACAGATCACCTCAGGTCAGGAGTTCGAGACCAGCCTGGCCAACATGGTGAAACCCTGTGCTAAAACTACAAAAATTAGCTGGGTGTGGTGACACACGCTTGTAGACCCAGCTGTGGAGAAGGCTGAGATGGGAGGATCGGTTGAACCCAAGAGGCAGAGGTTGCAATGAGCCAAGATTGCGCCATAGCACTCTAGCCTGGGTGACAGAATGAGACTCTATCTCAAATAAACAAACAAACAATAAATAAATAAGTGAATAAATTTCTTGGCATGTTTTGCAAGGCTTTGCAGAATCTGGTCTTTTTCTTTTAACATCTTCTCTTATTCCCCTATTCCTAGTATTTGTTCCAGCCCATTAAACTATGCTAAGTACTGTTTAAAAACCATGTACTCATACCTCAAACTTTTTTTAATTCAAAAAATATATAATTTGTTATGAAATATTTAAGATTTGAAAAAATGTATAAAGAGGCCAGGCACTGTGGCTTATGCCTGTAATCCCAGCACTTTGGGAGGCTGAGGCAGGCAGATCTCCTGAGGTTGGGAGTTCGAAACCAGCCTTACCAACATGGAGAAATCCTGTCTCTACTAAAAATACAAAATTAGCGGGGCATGGTGGCACTGCCTGTAATCCCAGCTAGTAGGGAGGCTGAGGTAGGAGAATCGCTTGAACCTGGGAGGCAGAGGTTGCGGTGAGCCGAGATCGCACTGCTGCATTCCAGCTTGGGCAACAAGAGAAAAACTCCATCTCAGAAAAAAAAAAAAAAAAAGAAAAAATATATAAACAACAATATAGAAAATTGTGTGTTCGGATACCACCCAACTTACGTACTTTGCATAAATCTTCATTACCCCTGGAGGTAACTACTAACTTGAATTTGGTATTTCATTGCCAAATATGTTTGTATTCTTTTCCCACGTGAATATATTCTTAAGCAATATATAATGTTGTTTCTCGTGTTTTAAACCTATATATGACAGAAAATTATGTGTTCTTCAGTAATTTATGTTTGTTATTCAGTATTCATTTTCCTTGTAAGTTAAAGACATTTTGTATTTTCTTCTAATCCAAGCTGTTAATCCCCACTTATTGAATAGTTCTACTTTTTCCTACTGATCTTTATGCCTGCAGTATTCTGTCTGTGCGTGAGTTAGTTTTCAGGCTCTCTTTTCTTTGACTGGTCTCTCTGTCCATCTCTGTGTCACTGCTACCTTATTTTAGTTAATTGCCTAATAATTAGTCTTTCTGTCTGCTAGGACAGCTGTCTCCTTACCTTTTTCTTTTTCAAAGTTGTCTTGGCTATTACCCTTTTAATTTTCCATGATTTTAGAATTGGCTTTTCAAGTTCTGCCAACAAAAAATCCCTTTGGGATTTTTACCTCCAACATTTTATTATGAAAAAAATTAAACATAAAGTAGAAAGAAAAAAAAAGAAGTAGGAAGAATTTTACAATGAATACCTGCATGTCCATCTCTTAGATTCTACCTATAACATTTTACAAAACTTGCTTAGGCCAGGCGCGGTGGCTCAAGCCTGTAATCCCAGCACTTTGGGAGGCCAAGACGGGCGGATCACAAGGTCAGGAGATCAAGACCATCCTGGTTAACACGGTGAAACCCCATTTCTACTAAAAATACAAAAAAATTAGCCGGGCGTGGTAGCAGGCGCCTGTAGTCCCAGCTACTCCGGAGGCTGAGGCAGGAGAATGGCGTGAACCCAGGAGGCGGAGCTTGTAGTGAGCCTAGATCACGCCACTGCACTCCAGCCTGGGTGACAGAGCAAAGACTCCGTCTCAAAAAAAAAACAAAAACAAAAACAAACAAACAAAAAAAAAAACTTGCTTAAATCGCAGATATCTATCAATCTAATCTTTAAATTTAAATTTTTTTTTTTTTTTTGTAATAGAGTCTCACTCTGTTGCCCAGACTGGAGTGCAGTGATGCCATCTTGGCTCACTGCGGGCTCTGTCTCCCGGGTTCAAGTGATTCTCTTACGTCAGCCACCCAAGTAGCCGGGATTACAGCCATGTGCCACCATGAATGGCTAATTCTTGTATTTTTAGTGACAGGGTTTCACCATGTTGACCAGGCTGGTCTCAAACTTCTGGCCTCAGGTGATCCGCCCTCCTCAGCCTCCCAAAGTGCTGGGATTACAGGCATGAGCCACCACACCTAGCCCTCAATCTGATTTTTTTTATGTTTCTTGAAGTAAAATGCAGACACCAGTACTCTTCCTGTTGTGGAAGTATAACATAAATACAAAATAACCCACAACTTGTAAGCGTTGTTATTATCACAAAGTGAGTACACCTGTTAGTAATTACTACTTAGTGAGGAACTACTACTTAGTTAGTAACTACTACTTAATGAGGAAATACTAGTAGTCCAGAACTTTCCCCACCTTGTACTTCTTCCCAATCAATACTCAAAGGAAACTACCATCCTGATTTTCAACACCATAGGTTAGTTTTGAAAACTTATAAAAATTGAGTCATACCATGTGTATTCTGTTGGTGGTTTCTTTATGTTTTTGAAATTTTTTTATGTTGAATTGTGTGTGGCTAGAGTTTATTTTCATTGCTGTTTAATCAATTCATTGTGTGAATAAAATGCAATTTATTTTTCCATTTTACTGTTCATGGATGTTTAGGTTGTTTCACTTTGGGACTATTACGATTTATGCCACCATGGAATTCTTGTATATGTCTTTTGGTATACTCGCTGGGATTTTTATTTGAAGTATGTTGGTCATCGGTAAGTAGGGAGAATATAATCCCGCCATGTTGGGAGGCTGACATTTGAAGATTGCTTGAGCCCAGGAGTTTAAGATTATAGTGAGCTATGATTGCACCACTGCAGTCCAGCCTGGGAGCCATAGTGAGACCCTGTCTCTTAAACAAACAAACAAACAAACAAAAACAGTGGGTAGGAAAATACACATTTTTAAATATTGAGTCTTCCTATCCATTACTTTGTTTTATCTCTTCAATTAAATAGGTTTTCTTTAATGTGTTTACAGAGTTTTGTCAGTGTCTCGAGAAAAGTCATACAAATATTTATTAGTTTTATTCCTGGATATCTTTTTTTTTGTTTTTTTTTTGGTAGATGTAGGTGGTATATATATATTTTTGAGACGGAGTCTTGCTCTGTTGCCAGGCTGGAGTGCAGTGGTGCGATCTTGGCTCACTGCAACCTCCGTTTCCCGGGTTCAAGTAATTCTCCTGCCTCAGCCTCCTGAGTAGCTGGGACTACAGGCATGCACCACCACGCCCGACTAATTTTTGTATTTTTAGTAGAGACGGGGTTTCACCATGTTGGCCAGGATGGTTTCTTGACAATCTCTTGACCTCGTGATCCGCCTGCCTTGGCCTCCCAAAGTGCTGGGATTACAGGTGTGAGCCACCAGGCCCAGCCTTAAATGGTATATTTTTATACAATATTTTCTGTCCCATGCTGGTGTAAATAAATGTCAAACCTTTTCAAAACCCCTGTTTCTTTTCTACGTCTGTGTCCTCCATTTGGAATACCCTTTCTCTCCCTCACTCTTCTTGAAGCCTTTCGTAACTCATATTTAGTGTCAGATGCCCCTCTTTTGGTTTTCCCAGTTCCCTATTTTTTTTTTTTTGAGACGGGGTCCTGCTCTGTCACCCAGGCTGGAGTTCTGTGGCGTGATCTTGGCTCACGGCAACTTCTGCCTCCCTGGTTCAAGGGGTTCTTGTGCCTCAGCCTCCTGAGTAGCTGGGATTACAGACATGCGCCATCACGCCTGGATAATTTTTGTATTTTTAGTAGAGACAGAATTTCACCATGTTGTCCAGGCAGGTCTCAAACTCCTGACCTCACGTGATCCCCTCTACCCCTGTCCTCGGCCTCCCACAGTGCTGAGATTACAGGCGTGAGCCAGTGTGCCGCTGTTGCCCTTTATCAACCTACTTCATCACCCTATATTGTAATTGGAATTCTTCACTCAGCAATAGTGAGCCTTTGAAAACTGAAATCAGACACTGCTACGCTACTCTCAGTACTCTTCAATGCTTTTCTGTGAGGCTTATGATGAAATTATAGTACTTATTATGTGGCCTTGGTATTCTCTCTGACACCATTTCTTTTTTTTTTTTTTGGGAGACAGTCTCGCCCTGTCACCCAGGCTGGAATGCAGTGGTACGGTCTCAGCTCACTGCAACCTCTGCCTCCAGGGTTCAAGTGATTCTCGTTACTGAGCTATTGAGTAGCTGGGATTACAGGCGTATGCTACCATACCCGGCTGATTTTTAAATTATTTTTAGTAGAGATGGGGTTTCACCATATTGGCAAGGCTGGTCTTGAACTCCTAACCTCAAGTTATTCACTCGCCTCGTCCTCCAAAATGCTGAAATTACAGATGTGAGCCATCATGCCCAGCCTCTCTCTGACATCATTTCTTAACCCTTATCCCTTAGCTCCCAGGCACACTGACTTCTTGCTATTTCTTGAACACATCAAACCTGTTCCTATCCCAGGGCCTTGTACTTGCTGTGCCTTCACTGAAGTTCCTGCACAAATGTCATTTCCTCAGGGAGGCCTTCCCTGCCTGTCTTCTCTATAATAGCACCTCCTGCTACTCTCGATCCTGCTTTTTCTTCAAAGCAGTTATTCTTATCTGTCATTGTGTGTGTGTGTGTATGTGTGTGTGTGTGTTTATTTTCTCTTTTCTCCCCTTTAATAGTTATTTCCTGAGGGCAGAAACTTTATTTTGTTCACTGGCATATACCCAACTCCTGGATCATAATGGGCACTCAATAAATATTTATTTTATTTTATTTTATTTATTACTATTTTTTGAGATGGAGTCTTGCTCTGTCACCCAGGCTGGAGTGCAGTGGCGCAATCTTGGCTCACTGCAGGCTCCACCTCCCAGGTTCACACCATTCTCCTGCCTCAGCCTCCTGAGTAGCTGGGACTACAGGCACCCGCCACCGCGCCCGGCTAATTTTTTGTATTTTTAGTAGAGACCAGGGTTTCACCGTGTTAGCCAGGGTGGTCCCGATCTCCTGACCACGTGATCTGCCCGCCTCGGCCTCCCAAAGTGCTGGGATTACAGGCGTGAGCCAGCGCGCCCGGCAATAAATATTTATTGAATGAATCAATGAATGGTTTACATGTTTGTTCCACTACAGGTAAGAACTCTGTTTTCTTAGTGGAGTAGAAGGCAGCTCTTGCTGTTGGGCCCAAGGTGTTTGTGTATCTTCAGCCTTTTTCTCTAAAGTGTTTCCACTTAGCATATAAATTAACTGAAATCTTTCCCAACAACTCTTAACTTTCCCTTAGTATTTAAG
Source organism: Macaca nemestrina (assembly GCF_043159975.1). Classification (NCBI taxonomy): domain Eukaryota; kingdom Metazoa; phylum Chordata; class Mammalia; order Primates; family Cercopithecidae; genus Macaca; species Macaca nemestrina. Next base: position 108,214,004 of record NC_092139.1, on the reverse strand, counting down.
CTCCTGAAAGAATAGTTTACAGTCATTGTCTCTATTTTCTCATATTCCAGAGACTTGAATGCTTTATGGCTTCTGTCACTACCTGTCTTCAGAAACTCCCATTGCCACAGTAATTTGTGTTCTTTTTGCTGTAGATCAAATAAGCCCTCTTTAGTCTTTACGCTACTTGACCTCTTTGCCATTATTTGACATGGTTGGCTTCTCCCTCAGACTTGAAACTTTTCCTCCACAGATATCTATGACTTACCTTTTTCCGGCTTTTTAAACTCTACCTTTCCAGCCACTCCCTTTGCTATTCAGAGCTTTTGCTATCTTTCTCTGCCTACCTCTTAAATTTTGTTACTCTCCAGCATTCAGCTCTGGAGGAAAGAGGCTGGTAAGAAGATCCTTATATTTTACAGTAGGTTTTTGCATGGTCATTTGTTTGGGAGGTAATGATAGGAGCAGAAATGGAAAGTCTTTGAGAAGATTGTGAAATTGGAAAGTGTGGAGCTCTAGAACAGAATAAATTCTAGAGTTAGAGGAGGTGCTTTTTCATGAATGGGTGTATCGTGTGTTGAGAGAGTGGAGTGAGAAATGTACTTCTTTGATCTATTTCACATAGAAGCATGTATTATATAGAAATTCAGTGGTGGCCGGGTGCGGCGGCTCATGCCTGTAATCCCAGCAGTTTGGGAGGCCGAGGCTGGTGGATCGCCTGAGGTCAGGAGTTTGAGACCAGCCTGGCCAACATGGTAAAACCCCGTCTGTAATAAAAATACAAAAATTAGCTAGGCATGGTGGCAGGCGCCTGTAATCCCAGCTCCTCCGGAGGCTGAGGCAGGAAAATTGCTTGAATCCAGGAGGCGGAGGTTGCAGTGAGCCAGGAGATTGCTCCACTGCACTCCAGCCTGGGCGACAAGAGCGAGACTTCGTCTCAAAAAAAAAAAAAAAAAAAAAAAGAAAAGAAAAGAAAGAAATTCAGTAGGTTAGCAGAGGTCCGTATGGGGCAGTAGGCAGTCAAGGTCCTGACACCTTCATTTCCTAAACAGAGGAACTTGGAGCCTTAAAGAGAGGCAGTGCCTTGGTTAACCCAATCTTTACTGACTTAATTGTAAAAGGTTGATAAAAACTTTCAAGAAGTATTTTAAAATATTACTCCTCTATCTTCTAGGCTGAGAACTTAGGTCTAAAAGATAAAAGTTGATCTGCTTGTGGATCGTATCTAGCCAGGGCTTGGAGAAGCCTGGAAACATCTGTCTAATGAACTAAGCCCTTAGGCTTCAGCTCAAGGAGTTCTGTCATCCATTGAATCAGTGTATCATACTGGAAAGTGATTTCTTTTACCAATTATATATACCAATTATTTTATACATATAATTGGTAAATCACTTTCCATTTTTTAAAATATATATATATATTTGAGACAATGTCTTGCTCTGTTGCCTAGGCTGGAGTATGGTGCTCACTTCAACCTTGATCTCCTGGGCTCAAATGATCCTCCTGCCTCAGCCTCCTGAGTAGCTGGGACTACAGGAGTGTGCCACCATGCCTGACTCAGTTTTTATATTGTGTATAGACAGAGTCTTGCTATGTAGCCCATGCTGGCCCTGGCCTGTACTTCCTCTTTTGTGAAGTGGCAAGTTAAGTCTTTTGCCTACTCTTTCTATTGTATTGGTTTTTTCTTGAATAAGAGTTCTTTAAATTTCCAGAATACTAGTTTGTTGTTGCTTAAATATATTGCAGACATCTTCTCCCACCTTGGGATTTGTCTTTTTCTTTCTATTTATCCTGTCTTTTGATTAAGAATCTCTAAATTTAGCTGGGCATAGTGTTTCATGCCTCTAATCCCAGTGCTTTGGGAGGCCAAGGCGGAAGGATGACGTGAGGCCAGGAGTCCAAGACCAGCCTAAGCAACATAGCAAGACACCCTCTCTCAAAAAAATGAGCCGGGCATGGTGGCTCATGCCTGTAGTCCCACCTACTAGGGAGGCTGAGGCAGAAGGATCGCTTGAGCCCAGGAATTCAAGGTTACAATGAACTATAATCATGCCACTGTAGTCTAGCCTGGGTGACAGAGCAAGACCCCATCTCAAAACAAACAAAACACAAAAAGAATTTCTAAATTTAATATAATTTATGTGAGTCTTTTATAGTTTGTGAGTTTTGTGTCTTGTGTTTCTGGAAATATTTTTTCATATAGGAATAAGGTAAGACACAAGTTAATTTTTTTTTCAAGTGGATTCCCATTTATTGAAAATCCTCTTCTTTCCCCACTTATCAACAGAGCTACCTCTTTCATATATCAGGGACCTAGCTATGTGGGTATGTTTCTGAGCTCACTCTTTGGTTCCATTGGGCTATTTGTGTATTCCTGCCCTCACAGTTTTAATTATGATAACTGTAATAAGCCCTGTTGTATGGGAGAAGTAAGTCCTCACGCTTTGTTCTTGTTCAAGAGTTTCATTCTTGCCTGTTCTTGGTCCTTTGCATTTCCATATAAAATTTAAAATCACTATGGGATTTTGATTGGAATTGCGTTGCATCTATGAACCAATTTAGGAAGAACTGGTATTTTTAGAAGATTATACTGTAAATGTGTATTTTCCGCATTTATTTAGATCTTTTGTAAGGTCTCCCAGTGGGTTTTTAAAAATTTTCTCTGTGATGATCTTACACATCTTTTGTTAGATTTATTTTTAGACACTTCGTATGTTTTAATGCTATTGTAAATGTTACCTTTTACAAAAATTTTATTTTCTAAATGTTGTTGCTGATCTCAGATATTGTTCTGAGAGATGTAAAGGTGCAGTTCTATGTGTGTCTGTGGTCTGAGGTGCTGGGTAGGATAGGAAGAGCTATGTAAAGAAAAGTCAGCAGGAGAATGGGAGTGAAAAGGGCCTTTCCTCTTTCACAGTGGTTTTTCTCCTCCTTTGTGTAAGATTTAAGAAATATCCATTTGTTTTCACATGTGCAGCCTGTGGAATAAAGGGCAGATCATGTATTTTTTTCTGTAAGGGTACGAACCGTATCCTTTCATGCCATAATGTTGCACAAGAGGTTCTAATTAATTGCTGGGAGAAGTAAAAATCTTGAGTAGGCAGTTTCTGATCCAAATTACAGCATTTCTTGGGGAAAGGAAAGAGATTTGTTAATTATATTCTTCACCAAGCATGATTTTCGAGGATTTTCTAGATTAGGTCTCCTGTTGAAAATCTTCCAGTCTTAGGCATGTCAGTTGATTAAATGATTCTGTTTATAATGTGACTTAGAGAATTTCATAACCTACTTCATTCCAGTACTTAGCGATAATCAATTTCTCATTCTTGCTTATTCATCACATGTTATGCTAGGCCCCTGGAGAACAGATACCAGATAGAGTTCCTGCTCTAACACAAAACAAAACAAAAACAAAAGCCCAAATTCTAATGGATCCCATCTCCCAGAGAAAATCACTGTTAGCATATGGTTTATATCCCTCTAGTGTTCTTGCAAATGTATGTTTTTAAAATAACTGAGCTAATACTACAGACCCAATTCTGTGTCCTGCTTTTTTCATATTATTGAAATATTTTTATAAGTAGCCTTTTTTAATGGGGTGTATAACATTCTGTTCCATGCCATCGTTTATTACTTTCTCCTTAGTTGGACAATTGAATCATTTTCTGTTTTTCATGCTTACATTAATATTTAGATAAATATCTTTTAAATCGTTTTTTGCATTTCAGATTATTTCCTTAGAAGTGGAAATATTGACTTAAAGAATTTGACCATTTTAATGTTGGAAAAATTATTCTGTGATTATTAAGATCTTAGCACTTAGCCCTGTGTGCTAAGTATTGGAGAGAGGGTAGTTCACAAGACAGATAAGGTTCTTACTGTCTTTCATGGAACTATAGAAGTTCCATGAAAGACAAAGACTCAACAAAGAGTTAGATGAGCTAATTCATAGTTACAAACTTTGGTAATTGCCTTTTAAAAAAACAAAAACACAAGATGTTATAACAGAATAACAGATCTAATAGTGAGGGTTTTAATGTAGGGAAGGCTTGAGGAAGAGACATTTAAGCAGAGATCCAAAGCGTAAGCAGTGGTTTGACAAACGAAAGAAGTAATAGCATGTGTGAAGACAGGGCTGGGGGTGGAGGAGGAGAAATCAGGAGGAGGAGGCGGCAGAGGTTATTGGGGAAAATTGTCACAAAGGAACTAGAAGAGTGTCAGTATATCAGTGGAGGGAGTTTGAGAATAAGTAATGTGAGATGAATACTTTATTTCAGACATAAAGTATGAACGAGCCATGATGGTGCCACTGTACTGCAGCCTGGGCAACAGAGTGAGACCCTGTCTTAAAATGAATAAATAAAAATGTTTAAAAAGTGAGCTTAAAATACAGCCATCACCTAGGCCGGGCATGGTGGCTCATGCCTGTAATCCCTGCTTTGGGAGGCCAAGGCAGGCTGATCATGAGGTCAGGAGTTCAAGACCATCCTGACCAACATGGTGAAACCGCGTCTCTACTAAAAATACAAAAATTTAGCCGGGCGTGGTGGCAGGCGCCTGTAATCCCAGCTACTTGGGGGGTTGAGGCAGGAGAATCGCTTGAACTCGGGAGGTGGAGGTTGCAGTGAGCCAAGACCATGCCACTGCATTCCAGCCTGGGCAACAGAGCAAAACTGTATCTCAAAAAGACACACACACACACACACACACACACACACACACACACACACACTCTGCCATCATCTGTGACACACACACACACACACACACACACACACACACACACACACACTCTGCCATCATCTGTCCTGGGTCTAAGGAATAACGTATCTGTGGTAATGTGTGATCCTCCCAGGTTTGCAGGTCTTGACTCAGTACTTCATCAGCAGTAGGTTGTGGTCACAGGAAATGGAAGCTGCCTCAGGACCTGTAGCAACTTGCCTGCATGCTGGGTTATGTTATCTTTTGAGTGGTGCCCAATACGAGGTGTCTAGGGGAAAGTCTTCACTGGTTGGAGCCCATGACATTTGGGTATGATGACTAGATTTTTCGTAGAGCTGAGCTTCAATATACTGATGCATATGCTTGTGAGAACTCAAATCAGAAATGGACACAGGAACTGAATTACATTTCTGTTCTCTGAAATCCCAGAGTTCATAAAAATAAATTTGTTACTTTTGTGTATACATGTGTAAATTACATTTTATTATAGAAATTAACATTAGTGAAATTGACAGCTTTCTGTGTTTAAAGATTTTTCTGTAGGTGAGCCAAAGTTCTCTGTTTTTCTAATTTCTCTTATTCATTCCCTATAATTTCAGCATTTTCATTCTCGTTAAGACTTAATATTCCTGAGGGTATTATTGTGAATGTCTTTATGTTAACTCCATACTTCAATACTTTATGTAGTTTTCTAAGTAATAACCCTTTCAGTATGTGTTCTAATGAAAATTTTAGCAGAGCACCTGCCCTTTCTGGGTAGGTAATGATTTTTTTTGTTATGAACTTTTCCCATGCCATTTGAATTTCTGTGATAAATAAGGGCTTTTCATTACACTTGGCACACATTTATGAATGCTGTCATATATGTCAGACACTGAGCAAGATTTGGGAATGCAGAGGAATTTTTTGTTTGTATTTTTTTTTTTGAGACAGTCTCAAATTACAATATGCCTCATATTACAGGCATATGCCACTATGCCCAGCTAATTTTTGTATTTATAGTAGAGATGGGGTTTCACCATGTTGGTCAGGCTGGTCTCGAACCCCTGATCCACCTGCCTCAGCCTCTCAAAGTGCTGAAATTACAGGTGTGAGCCACCACCCCTCCTGGCTAGCATTAAGCCATGCGGTATTAACAGAGGCAGGCACAGGTGCTGGGGGAGCCTAAAGGAGGGGTAGTTAGCATATCCGTGGAGGCTGTGTGAGATGGGGAGAGTGCCAGGGATCAGAGAGGGCTTTATGGAGAAGGCAGCACCTTAAACTGAATTTCCAAAGAGAAATAACAGTCAGTTGGTAACAAGGATGGTTTTTAGTAGAAACAAGGCCAAAGAGAAGGAGCACAGTTCAGAAGCTATTGCTCAAGTACACACTACCACCTGTGAAATACTACTGTCAAAAACTTTAACCTGGGCTGGGTGAGGTGGTTCACATCTGTAATCCTGCCACTTTGGGAGGCTGAGGCAGGAGGATTGCCTGAGCCCAGGATTTCAAGACCAGCCTGGGTAACTTGATGACGCCCCCCATCTCTACAGAAGTTTTAAATATTAGCTGAGTATGGTGGCATGTACCTGCGGTCCCAGCTACTTGGGAGGCTGAGATGGGAGGATCGTTTGAGCCTGGGAGGTCGAGGCTGCAGTGAGCCGAGATCACTCCACTCAGTCCAGTCTGGGCAACAGAGTGAGACCCTGTCTGAAAAAAAAAAAAAAGAGAGAGAGAGAGAGAGAGATAACTGAAAATTTGAACACTGATTGTTTAACTGATATTAAGGAATTTATAAAATTTAAGTGTGAAAATATTATAGTTATGTTAAGAAAATAGTTGTTGTTGGCCAGGTCCAGTGGCTCATGCCTGTAATCCCAGCACTTTGGGAGGCCAAGGCAGGCAGATCACGAGGTCAGGAGATCGAGACCATCCTGGCCAACATAGTGAAACCCCGTCTCTACTAAAAATACAAAAATTAGCCAGGCTGGTGGTGTGCGCCTGTAATCCCAGCTACTCAGGAGGCTGAGGCAGGAGAATCGCTTGAACCTGGGAGGTGGAGGTTGCAGTGAGCTGAGATCGTGCCACTGCACTCCAGCCTGGGCGACACAGCAAGACTCTGTCTCAAAAAAAAAAGAAAAAAAAAATCGTTAATAACTGCCAAAACTGTTAAAAAATTTAAAACTAGGCTAGGTGCCGTGGCTTATGCCTGGATTCCCAACACGTTGGGAGGCCAAGGCTGGTGGATCACTTGAGGCCAGGAGTTCAAAACCAGCCTGGGCCAACATGGTGAAACCCCATCTCAGCTAAAAAAAAATATATGTAAAAATTAGCTGGGTATGGTGGTGGGTGACTGTAATCCCAGCTAGTTGGGAGGCTGAGGTATGAGAATCACTTGCACCTGGGAGGTGGAGGTTGCAGTGAGCCGAGATTGTGCCACTGTACTCCAGCCTGAGTGGCAGAGTGAGACTTTGTCTCAAAAAAAACAAAAAACAAAAAACAACTATATTGATATCCTACAGTATAATGTCCCTTTAGAGTGAATTAATAGAGACTGTAGATCATATCAAATTTGTGTTGATTTGCTAGTTAGGATTAGAAGCAAAACTTTTGTTCTATTGGAAATTAAGATCATTATCTCTCATTCCCTTGGTGCTGTTAACTTGAAGTCATCTTCATTTGTGCAGAGCCCTTGTTAAAGTTTACTTTAGTTCTTTTTCTACGAAGTGTTACTAATTTGCGCAAAAACATAACGGAACTGAAGCTTTCACAGGGGTTCAGACTTTTAGAATTGTAACTTTTAGAATTTTGGCAATGAATGTTGCTGTGCTAATACTCTTGAGAGTAAATGCAAAATCTTAGCAATTGAGAAAGATTACATTGCTGCTTGTTTTATTTTTTAAAGATTACTGTTTAAAAAATTGTTTTTCTTTTATTTAGCTCTTTTTACCTCAAAGTGCCAATGAGATAATGGGTGTGGAATTGCTAAGAAAAAGTCAAATCAACTGAGATGTTATGTTTGTTACTCCTATCGCATGACTCTTAGTATCTCCTGTGGCACTGGAGTATTGACACTGTGGCATTACATGCTCTCTTCTAGGGTGAACAGTTTTGGCAGGAGGGAGACAGTCCTCTGCCCTTCCTACCATCTTCTGTGCAGTAATCTTAAAATTTCGTATTTATTTTCCTGTAAATACCGAACTGTGAAAACTTGTTTCATTTGAAAACCCTCATTACTAGAGAGACAAAGTAAATTTAACAAAGACCAGGTGTGGTGGCTCAAGCCTGTAATCCCACCACTTTGGGTAGCTGAGGCAGGGGGATCACTTGAACTTAGGAGTTCAAGGCCAGCCTGGGCAACATGGTGAAACTCCATCTTTACTAAAAATACAAAAATTAGCCGGGTGTTGTGGCATGTGTCTGTAGTCCCAGCTACGGGCAGGCTGAGGTGGGAGGATCACTTGAGCCTGGGAGGTTGAGGCTGCAGTGAGCCGAGATCATGCCATTGTACTCAGTCTGGGGAACAGAATGAGACCCTGTCTCTCAAAAAAAAAAAAAAAAAGAAGAAGAACAAGAAACTCCTCACACAGCAAATTATACAGCCCACATAAGGACCAAGGAATGACTCAATCTCTCAATCTTCTCAACCTTTTTGGGATGCTTTTCCCTTAATTGCTAACCTTTGACCAGACTGTCATGTAGACTCAGAGTTGAAATTTACCTGTTTTTCATAAGTCAGTTTGAGAATTTGGTTGCCAGAAGGGGCCAGTGAGATGCTTCTGCCTTCCCAGAGCAGCATTTAGCCCACACTGGCTGCTACTCTTTGCCTGTTGAGTCATTCCCACAGTTCTATATAGAGCTTTTCTGGCTTTTCTTTTAAACATGATGTTCTTGGAGTGAGAAAGGAAGGAAGTTTTTCTCTCTGGTACTGAGTCTCCCTCACCCCAAATCTGCATTGCTTCTCTTTACTAATAACAAAATATTGCCTTCAGTCATTCTGAGACTATTTTCTCTCTTAAGGTTTCCTAGTGCTTTTATTTACCATTTGTTTACTATGTAAGCATTAAGGTATTTGCTGGGCTGTTTGCAGCAGCCAGCTTTCACATACAGGCTGATAGTTAACCAGAAAGACTGAGGAATTCTAGATAAACATACCAAACATGAATTCTTAGTTTCCAACTTTTAAAAAGTCAATCAGATAGGCTGAAAGTAATCTTAATATCATTATTTTGAATATCAGTTAATGAAAGGTGCTGTGGGGAGTGGTGGTTCATGCCTGTAATCCCAGCACTTTGTGAGGCTAAGGTGGGCGGATCGCTTGAGCCTAGGGGTTTGAGACTGGCTACTCAGGAGGCTGAGGTGGGAGGAGCTCTTGAGCCTGGGAGGTCGAGGTTGCAGTAAGCCATGTTTGTACCACTGCATTCCAGTCTGGGCGACAGAGTGAGACCCTGTCTCAAACATACAAAAAAAGTAAATAAAATCAAATAACATCAGTATGCTCTCTATTCACAGACCGTATATCTAATATAAGCATAAGTAAGAGGCTCTTTTAGGGGATTGACAGATCTGAAAGACAGATTACAGTTTCGGAATGTTTTCAGATGACTTTTTGAAACAGATATTTTAATTGGAGTGGGGGTGGAGAAATAGTTGAGCTTCTGTAGTTAAATGTTCAACTTCCTTAGCCTGTTATCTATAAATACCACAGATAAAAAAGCCGTTGGAATTCTTTTTCAGAAAATTTATGCAGCTTACATTTTGTATATATGTGTTTATATGTGTTTAATCCTCTTCCCCACCTCTCTTCAATGGGTCAGTAATTGGACTGCTTCTTTCATGAGGTTGAGCTGTTTGGATTGTGTTTAATCTGTTCCACTAAACTGCATTAACAGCAGTCTTTTATAGTAGGATTTTGAACAAAACCTCATCTTCTCTTATAAAGAGAGGAAAAAAGCAGTTGATCTGTTTTCTGAAAGTCTCTTTATATATGTCTCTCCCCTCCTCCAGAGACAAATAGCAAGGGGAGGAGCTCACTCACTGTTCTAACCACACTTAGTGTGTCTTAACTGGAGAGCTTTTTGGTTTCCTGTCGGCAGTAATTCAACTTTGTGTCATCTTGACTCGCCTGAAGGGTGGATAAATTGGTAACTGCACTGAGAAGGGGAGTGAGTTCTCACAGTCTGATTTGAGCGTAAGGCATCAGATTGAATTTGTGAAAGCTTTCCATAGCCTTTCAAGACAGCTTTTCTTCTGTGACTTTGACTTTCTTCAGTATATTTGTGGACTTTTGTTTCTGGAAGAATCCGTCATGACTCTACTGGAACCTGACATGTTAATGATGGCAGTACAATCAGGTAATTCCCATAGATCCTAATTTCCTAATTTGCTAATAATTTCCTACAAATCTTATTTGTCATAGGCTTCTTTAAAAAAAGTTGGTCAAATGGGGAGGAAGAAATGTACTGCATTTTCAGTTTTTTATTAATTTTTCTCTCATTGCAAATTCTAGTTATTCCGAAAGTTTTGAGTTAGATGCTTACTGGTTTTAAGACTATTTAGTCGAGGAGACCTATTTGAGAAAAAAACTATTCATCTTCTTTAATCAAGTGTTGTATTGTCTGTGGCACTGTTTTAAATGAAGGACAATTAAATTGCTTTGCTGTTTTATACATTGTCTTTAATCATTAGTCTACACTCTTTGTTTTTCTGAAAGCATCTTTAAATTTTTTTTCTTTGCTGTTCTTTCTTGTTTGTGGTATATCCTTTCTGTATCATCTTTTGGTTCTGTGGAAATGTCCTTAATAACACATAGGATTAGGACTGAATTTTGGAGATGGGTAAGTTTGAGCAAAGAGTCAGTCAACACAAGGCAGGATTTTTGACATTTTATCTCTAAAAACAGTTTTCCAATTGAGAGTTTTTTAAAACCTTTAAAAAATACAGTTAGTTTTTAATGGTTTCTTTTAGTGTTTTTACACTTGGAAGTCAGATATCTAAAAATAGGGAATGTTCTTTTGCTATTTTTAGATCTCTACTAAAATGTAATCTGTAGTGTTTTCTTGTTTGAGAGCATATCTTAAAAGATTCAGACAAGTGGCATTTGGGGACCTCTTCCCCATCCACTGGCTTTCACTCAAAGGGAAATAAGACTTCTTGGTTCTGGCAGATACTGTCTCTGGCAGAACTGGTCTCACTGTTCTCCTTGGGGAGCATTTTAGGTAGTATGTTGAAAGACATAGGTATACATCAGTTGAAGACAGGATCAGATGCTATCTGGTTAATAAAGCTTACGATCAGGGAAGGGGCAAAGAAGACAGATACCACTACCATTTTGTTCTTTCTGGTTTTACTAATATGACGGTAATGAGTCATTTTTTATGCATATAGGCTGTGTCTTTCAGGTTCTTTCCTTTTCCTCCTACAGATCTATTGAGCTTTGTGTTCTAAACAAGACAGTGTGCTTATCCGAATGCTTTCCATCTGTCTTTGATGAAAAAGCTCCCAGTTACACTAATTTGAATTTATTTTTCCTCTCTATTCCGGTTCTTTGCTATGTGTGGGCAAGGGCCTATTTTATCTTGAGGGTTAGATTTTAGCATTTGAACTCTCTCCCTTTTTAAAATCACCTTGTTACTTACAAATCATCTCAGTCCAGTAACTTTATAAAGGTTAAAAGATTGTTTGCTTTCTTCTTAGGTAGTCTCAGTGTTCTCAGCCTTAAGAGGGAAAGGGACATACTTAATATTTTCTTGTCTTGCCTGCTAAGAGCTGTTTTTCCTTTCCGGCATGTGTTGGGCAGGGCTAGCCACCCATCTGTTGAACCAGCTACTTCATAAAACTTACAAAGGATGATAGTATGTGAAACAAAATTGACAGGAGTGTTGGATGCAGGTTGAATGAAAGGTCTGCCAAAAATAGCATGTATGTGAACTTCTTTCTTTTGTTTATGTTCGTAAAAGTGGAGAGACTCTGGATATAGAAAGTAATAGCAAACTGATATCTCCAGTAGCTGCCTCCTAAATGATCAAAAACATTAGCAATGTGTTGGTTTTGTAAAATTGCTACTGTTTTGTTCTGAAGTGCTGTAGCTGTTACCTGGATTCTAATAGTAATATGACAGCTATATAGTAAAATATTGTCTTTCTTTATGATAGGAAATGAAAAAGCATCTGTTATGAAGCCTCAGTGAACTAAAAGCCATTCTCTGAGAAGTCAGGACTTTTAGACTTTATCAGTAGATAAAACATATGAGCCATAAATTTTCTAGCAATAGAATATTTTGACCTGTATGAATATATGCTTTATAGGTGAGACTGCTATTTAATGAGAGCTTTAAAGTAAACCTTGTTGACAGAATTCAGGATGGAAAGTTTTACCCTAAATAAAACTTCAGGATATTGAATATGATAGCAAACTTCAAGGGTACGTTGTATATTTATGAACAATTTTCTTTTGCATATTTTGACCTTGGGGGTTTTGGTGAGACATGTTCGTGTATGTTATATACAAACTTTCAGGCCTGGCATGGTGGCTCACACCTGTAGTCCCAACACTTCAGGAGGCTGATGCAGGATAATTGCTTGAGCCCAAGAGTTCAAGACCCCATCTCTACAAAAAATAAAAAAAAAAAAATTAGCTAGGCATGGTGGTGCCCACCTGTAGTCAGAGCTACTTGAGAGGCTGAGGTGGGAGAGCCCAGGAGGTCGAGGCTGCAACAAGCTGTGATCATGCCATTCTACTCCAATCTGGGTGACAGAGCAAGATTCTGTCTCAAAAAAGCAAAATAAAACTTTCATCCTCCTCACTGCTGGTGGTCTCTTACTGGACCTTTGGAACCAGTCAGATGTATATGTCTTCCTAATTAGATTATTAGCTTCTCAAGGGCAATATATTAATCTATATATTGGCTTCTGATACTGGCACATGGTATACAGTAAGTATTTTTGAATGAAAGAGAGTAATGAAATTTAGATTGTCATACTTTAATGAAACAAGTATAAACTTTTTTTTGTTTTTTTTTCACAAGTATAAACTTTTAAATCAAGATTTTATCGAAGTATTTTGAGATCTGTTCTTACATTAAGAAATGAATCTTCTACCCACCATCCTGTATTTTAGCCAATCCTTGTCCAAAGCAGATGCTGAAAAATAGCTTTCAAAGTTGGAATTCTTCTGCATCTCAGAATGTGCAGTATGCCATGTCTGCTCATGATGTTTATTGCTGAATGTAAGTGTTCTGATCAAACCACAGTTAGAGCTTTTCTCGCTACTATGGAAACGTATCTGGATAATTTTGATTAGAAAATGAATGATCTAAGATGGACATTATGGGGCTGGGCACAGTGGCGCACGCCTGTTATCTCAGCACTTTAGGAAGCGGAGGCAGGTGAATCATTTGAGGTCAGTAGTTCAAGACGAGCTTGGCCAACATAGGAAACCCCGTCTCTACTAAAAATACAAAAATTAGCCAGGCATGGTGGTGCATGTCTGTAGTCCCAGCTACTTGGGGGGCTGAGGCAGGAGAATCGCTTGAACCCAGGAGGAAGAGGCTGCAGTGAGCTGAGATTGTGCCACTGCACTCCAGCCTGGGCGACAGAGTGAGACCCTGCCTCAAATAAAACAAAACAAAAAAAAACAAACAACAACAACAAAACAAATAAGATGGACGTTATGGAATTTCTGAAGCTAAGTCTTAGGGAATTTGGGGGCGTGGTACTGACTCTGGTGTGTTTTAGAATGGAGAAATGCTAGGACTTGGCTCTTGACAGCTAATGTGTAAGGCTTTGACTAGACGGGCCCTAAGCTGTATCTAGCCACTGCAGTCCTCTTAGTTATAACAACAGTGGGACAGAATTCACAGAATTCACAGAAGTGAATTCACTTCTGTCACTTGCGGGACAGAAAAGGATTGAAACAGTTCCTGAGGTATGCTTTGGTCCATGACATAAACCTGATCTTAATGAGGCACAGTTAGGGAGTCACTTTGTTTTTTCTCTCTCTGTCTTGTGCATGTATGTCTGTGTGCACACCCACACATTTGTCCATGCACGGAATGTCTCTGGAAGGACCACAGAAGCTGATAACAGTGGCTGCCTCAGTAAAGGGGAATAGAGAACTGGGGAGCTGGGGTGGAAGAGACTTTTTGTTGTTGTTGTTATGAGAGTGCTCCGTAAATGCCAAAGAATATATAAAGTATTATAAGATTTGATTAATGCACACCTACTAACCAGCCTAAGAAAAACAGCACAACCTATATACTGAAGTTTTCTAAGTGTTCTCTTTGATTTATCCTTCAGAAAATGCTTTTATTTTTAACTGTGTACTTTAAAATCTTTTTGGTTTTGTGCCACATACATGTTATTTATTTGAAAATATGTTTTATTTTTGAAAATATTTCTTCAGCACTTTGGGAAGCTGAAGTGGGCGAATCACTTGAGGTCAGGAGTTCGAGACCAGCCTTGCCAACATGGTGAAACCCCATCTCTACTAAAAATATAAAAGTTAGCCAAGCGTGGTGGTGGGCGCTTGTAATTCCAGCTACTCGGGAAACTGAGGCAGGGGAGTCTCTTGAACCCGGGAGGCAAAGATTGCAGTGAGCCTAGGTCGCACCACTGCATTCCAGCCTGGGCGACAGAGCGAGACTCCATCTCAAAAAATAAAAATAAAATATTTCTTCAGTCCATTTAGTCTCTCCTTCCTTGATATCTGTATACTTAAAATTCCTGCATTTTTTTTTAACTTCTAGTTCGCTAATCATTACAGTTTGTCTCTGCACTGTATGTTTGAGAATAGTATGGATCAAGAGGGGAGTGGCAGTTAGTAAAAATGAGGTTAAAAGGAACTATCATAGGGCAGATTGTGGACAAATAAGTTTTGCCCTTTTTGATAGTATGTTAACTCTTTAAGGAAGTTGCCCCATTTGGGTTCACATCACTCAGAAGTCTATAAAACTGATGAAAAACTCCAGGTTGCACTAGCAATACCTACTTTTTGGATCTCTTAATGCTCTAAATCTTTTGGCAAGGGCTACAATGGATGAAGAAGAATTGTCTTGGAATACATTAACACTAACGATAGCTGATGAGCTTTTAAAAAATTGCAAAAACTTTTCGGACTCAGCCCGCCTGCACCCAGGTGAAAGAAACAGCCATATTGCTCACACAAAGCCTGTTTGGTGGTCTCTTCACACAGACGCGCATGACATTTTGGTGTTGTGACTTGGCTCAGGGGACCTCCCTTGGGAGATCAATCCCCTGTCCTCCTGCTCTTTGCTCCGTGAGAAAGATCCACCTATGACCTCTGGTCCTCAGACTCAACAGCCCAAGGAATATCTCACCAATTTTAAATCGGGTATAAACCCAGATGGCCTGAAGTAACTGAAGAATCACAAAAGAAGTGCAAATGCCCTGCCTCATCTTAACCGATGACATTCCACCACAAAAGAAGTGAAAATGGCCGGTCCTTGCCTTAAGAGATGATATTATCTTGTGAAATTCCTTTTCCTGGCTCATCCTGGCTCAAAGAGCTCCCCCACTGAGCACCTTGTAACCCCCACTCCTGCCCGCCAGAGAACAACCCCCCTTTGACTGTAATTTTCCTTTACCTACCCAAATCCTATAAAACGGCCCCACCCTTATCTCCCTTGGCTGACTCTCTTTTCAGACTCAGCCCGCCTGCACCCAGGTGAAATAAACAGCCATGTTGCTCACACACACACACACACACACACACAAAAAAAAAAAAATTGCAAAAAAAAAAAAAAATCTCATAGTGTTTTAAGAAAGTTTACAAATTTGTGTTGGGCCACATTCAAAGCCATCCTAGGCTGCAGGATGTACACGCTTGCTCTAAATATTAATGTGGACTTTAAAAGAACATACTTTTTTTTTTTTTTTTTTTGAGGCGGAGTTTCACTCTTGCTGTCCAGGCTGGAGTGCAGTGGTGCGATCTGGGCTCACCGCAACCTCCACCTCCCGGGTTCAAGCAATTCTCCTGCCTCAGCCTCCTGAGTAGCTGGGATTACAAGCATGCACCACCATGTCCCGCTGATTTTGTGTTTTTAGTAGAGACGGGGTTTCTCCATGTTGGTCAGGCTGGTCTCGAACTCCTGACCTCAGGTGATCCTCCCGCCTCTGCCTCCCAAAGTGCTGGGATTACAGGTGTGAGCCACCGCACCTGGCCACTTTTTTTTTATATTTCAAGGGATTTTAGAGTTTGAGAGAAACCTAAGGTAGGGAAACCTTAGGTAGAAAATTCTTGCCCTCCACTTTAAGATAAGGAAATTGACCCATTTCAAAGAAACCATCAGAGGCCTCTAATATATGAGATTGTTTATAATTTTTCCCAAAGATTTTGGTTTTCTTTGGGTTTTTCCTTTACAGGATTCTATCACTACTCAGACTGACTCACATCTTAGGAGGTGGAGATAAAAACCAGTGCCTGGGTATTCACCTTCTGCCCGTTGGGAAGTGGAGTCAGAATGCGACAGGCCTCATAGTTCTCCAGTGTACCTCCATCTTATCTTACTCCGTATTCCCTAGTCTTGGTGATCTCATACTTTAATGATGATCTCAGAAGACAGGTAGGTAGACAGACAGCTGTTGTCATCAGTATTCTGGCTTACATCTTACTGCCCCTTCTCTGACTCACTGATTTATCTGAAGTCCCCTTAGAGTTAGGACGCAGATCAAAGAAATTTGAATTCATCTGTCAGTCTGCATCTTTTTTTTCCCTCCTTTTTGTTTCTTTTTGGATGAGGCAAGCTGTCAAGACCAAGAACTAACAGTTTTAGCTTTATTAAAACAGTGCCAAATTAAATAAAGATGAGACTCATAAAGTCTTGTTTTTTTGGAACTTCACTTTTATGATTACCACATGCATTATTTTTAAAAAAGATTTTCCTTATAACAACAAGGAAAATAATGCTGAAAAACCACTCTGCCATCAGTGACAAAAAAAACCCCACTTACTTTGCTTTGCACTCATCAAGCTAAAGGGCAGTATCTGGCTGAGCTCATAGTATCAGAGGTCTGGGGCATTAATCTCATGGCAAAGTTGCATAAATGGATGATGGTGGCAGTAGGGTGAGTATAGAGGGCTTAGAAAAGAGGAATATATGGCAACTACATAGTGCAAACAAACTCAGTAGTGAAATTTTTGTAGTCTGTCATAATTTATAAATATTTTAATGTGTGTGTGTGTATACATATATATATATATATATATATATATATATTTTTTTTTTTTTTTTTTTTTTTTTGGAGACAAGGTGTTGCTCTGTCACCAGGCTAGAGTGCAGTAGTGTTCACTGCAGACTCAACCTTCCTGGCTCAAGCAATCCTCCCATCTCAACCTCCCAAGTAGCTGGACCACAGGCGTGCACTGCTATACCCCAATATTTTTTTCTCCTCCTCTGCCCCAGTAAGTTTTTTATTTTTTGTGAAAATGAGGTCTTGCTGTGTTGCCCAAGCTGGTTTTCAACTCCTGAGCTCAATCAGTCCTCCGACCTCTGCCTCCCAAAGTTTTGGGATTACAGGCGTAAGTCACTGCTCGTAAGCCCCTCAGCCTTATGTATATTGTTTGATCTTCACAACAACTTTTTGCAGTGTCTGTATCTTCACAATTTACAGTGGAAACTGAGGCTCAAATGCTTAAGGGCACACAGTAAGAGATGGAACAGGTGTTTAATTCAGCTTTTTGAGTTTAAACACTATTTATTACATGATCCATTTAAAATTAATCAGGTCATATCCCTCCGTACTCACAACCTGCCAGTAATTCTCATTCACTGGAAAAGCCACAGTCCTTATACTGCTCTACAAAGTCCCACATGAACTGCTTTATAACTCTTGATTTTATCTCCTTCTCTTCTCTCCCTTGCTTATTTTACCCCAGCCATATTGGCTTTGTTTGCTGTCCCTGAGCACCTTAGCTCCCGTACCAGGGCTTTTGTACTTGTTATTCCTTCTATGTAGAGCACTTTTCCCTGAGTAGCCTCATGGCTTGCTCCTGCATCACCTTGAGATTTTTGATTAAATGTTCCTTTTGGGCCCGTTATGGTGGCTCATACCTATAATCCCAGCGCTTTGGGAAGCCGAGTAGGGAGAATCACTTGAAGCCAGGAGTTCAAGGCTAGTCTGGGCATCATGGTGAGATGCTGTCTCTATGAAGCAACAACAACAACAACAACAAATTAGCCAGGCATGGTGGCATGTGCCTGTAGTACTATCTACACAGGAGGCTGAGTGGGGAGGATCAGTTGAGCCCAAGAATTTGAGGCGGCAGTGAGCTATGACTGTGCCACTGCACTCCAGCCTGGGTGACAGAGCAAGACCATGTCTCTTAAAAAAAAAGAAAAAAGTGAAAAGAAAAGTTACTTTTTCAGTTAGGCACTCCCTGACCATCCTATTTTATAAAATCTTGCTTTTATTTTCCTTCATACCACTTATTTGACAGAATAGATAGTTCATTTGTTTATTGGTTGTGGCTATCTCTTTGTAAAATGTAAGTGCCACAAGGAGGATTCGTTTTCCTTTTTGATTTTTCTACATTGAATACTTTCTACATTGTAAATGTATAAGAATAGTTTCTACATTGTAAGCACTTAATAATTGTTGAATAGGTGATGTACCAAAATTAGGATTTTTTTTTTAGGTTAAGTGTGTTCCTGAGACCATGCCTTGTAACTGTTTGTATAGTGTGCCCTAACTGAAGAGGCACTATAATATAGCGCATTGGTTTTCAAAGTGTGGTCTGAGGACCCCCAGGTGTCCTTGAAACATTTTCAGTGGATATGAATCAAAATTTTATGTATTTATACTAAAATGTAATTTCCCCTTCTTAGCTGTTGTTCTTTGATAAGTGTACATTGTAGTTTTGGTTTTTTATATTTTTATAATTTTTTGAGACAGGGTCTTGCTCTGTCGCCTCCTGCTGGAGTGCAGTGGTGGAATCTCAGCTCACTGTACCCTCTGTCTCCTGGGCTCAAGCAGACCTCCCCGCCAGTTTCCTGTCCAGCCCAGGAGTTCAAGACCAGCCTTGGCAACACAGCAAGACTCCATCTTTACAAAATTGTTTAAAAATAATTTTGAAAATGTGGAATAATGTTTACCACTGATCTGTATAATTCTAGAAAAGTGGCTTCGAGGCTGTACACCAGAATATGAATAACTATCTCTGAGTAGTGAGATTTCATGGGGGACATTATATTTTTTTCATCTTTTGGATTTTCCTGTATCTTTCTGATTTTCGATGATGAGCATACATTTCTTTTGTATTCCAATAAAGCTTATGTTGGCCGGGCACAGTGACTCACCCCTGTAATCCCAGCACTTTGGGAAGCTGGGGCAGGCGGATCACTTGAGGTCAGGAGTTCAAGACCAGCCTCGCCAATATGGCGAAACCCCATCTCTACTAAAAATACAAAAAAATTAGCTGGGCATGGTGGCCCATGCTTATAATCCCAGCTACTTGGGAGGCCTAGGCAGGAGAATTGCTTGAATCTGGGAGGTGGAGGTTGCAGTGAGCCGAGATTGCGACATTGCACTCCAGCTTGGGTGACAAGAACAAAACTCTGTCTCAAAACACACACACACACACACAAAACAAAGCTCATATTAAATTGTGTGTATGTACGTACACAGGTAGGTACATTTAAAAGAGGGAGAAAATGGGTGGAAGCATAATGATTAGAAGACAGAGCTGTTAATTTGGGACCTCTGCAGTCAAAGTGCTGTACTGACCAAGCAATGCATGATAAGGAGGCACTCCATCCCATTAAACTGTTCCCTCTGACCAGTTGAGTTTGTATAAATCTCTTTTACATTTTTGCCTTTGTTTCTATTTTGTAAGATTTATTGAAATTTATCTTTGCAGTGTTTGTGTTAGGCCATGTTCTTGGCAGAGCTGTAACTCCTTCCTGTGTACACTCATTTACTCTCAATTTGCTGAACCTCTCAAGTTTTCTATCAAAAAACAACACACTAAATTTTTTGTTTGTTTTTGTTGGGTAAGGATAATCTGATTTCTTGTAGGCATAAAGTGGTGGTGTTAGTATAAAATGTTTAAATTATTTCTTTGTGTAGCTTTTTTTTTTTTTTTGAGCCAGGATCTCACTCTGCTGCCCAGGCTGGAGTACAGTGACATAATCACAGCTCATTGCAGCCTTGACCTCCCCTGGCTCAGGTTGTCCTCCCACCACAGATTCCTGAGTAGCTGGGACTACAAGTGCACATCACTAGGCCAAGCTAAATTTTTTTTTTTTTTTTGAGAGACAGGGTTTCACTATGTTGCCCAGCCTGTTTTAATTATTTGAAAGTGCATTTCTGTAATATATTTTGTTCATTGACTGTAGGGTGTGAAAATTGTCCTTAACAATTCATGTATGCTGTATCTTTCTGATTTTCTGTTTTTCTGTTTTTCCTTGCAAATAGGATCTTGAGGAATTAAAATATTAATTAAACTTGATTTTCTGAACTGTTATCTTAGTATATTCTCTTGGGAATCAATAAGATTCTATTCCTCAAATCAGTGCCATAAGACTAATTTATTTGGTTATGTAAAGAACTGAAAACTTCAGTATCAGCATTAATTAGGTTACTCAAACAGATACTCTGTCCGTATTCTTCTAACACCTTGCTACTCAAAGTGTGTTCCAAGGTCCAGCAGCCTTTGTATCACCTGGAAGCCTATTAGGAATGCAGAATCTCAAACTCCACCTCAGACCTGCAGAATCACAATTTGTGTTTTGAAAAGATTATTTGTGGGATGCAGTGGCTCACAGCTGTAATCCCAACACTTTGGGAGGCCACAGTGGGCAGATTGCTTGATGTCAGAAGTTCGAGACCAGCGTAGGCAACATGGTGAAACCTCATCTCTACAAAAAAATGCAAAAATTAGCCAGGCATGGTGACACACACCTGTAGTCCCAGCTACCTGGGGGGCTGAAGTGGGAGGATCACTTGAGCTTGGGAGGTCAAGGCTGCAGTGAACCGTGTTTGTACCACTGTATTCCAA
Source organism: Macaca nemestrina (assembly GCF_043159975.1). NCBI lineage: Eukaryota > Metazoa > Chordata > Mammalia > Primates > Cercopithecidae > Macaca > Macaca nemestrina. Next base: position 108,193,310 of record NC_092139.1, on the reverse strand, counting down.
CTGGGCCACAAAGTGAGACCCTATCTCAAAAAAAAGATTGTTACATGCATATGAAAGTTGAGAAGTTCAATTCCAAAAGATATTTTATTTTTATTTCCCAAGATGCTATGAGATGTGTTGGATTTATATGTGGGATTTATATGATATCTAATTAGTATGGAAGAAGAGAGTAAAACAGGAAACAAAAATACGAAGCTGTGCCTAGTATAGTGCTCTGTGTTCGATAAATGTTCACAATTTGACAACTTTTTTTGTTTTTGCCATTTTTCTTGATTTTTCAAAGAAAGAACGAATAGGCTTATTTTTGACATTCTAGAATGTTTAAATGGGAAGGATCTTAGACATGACCTGATAACAAACCTTGGTTTTACAGGTAAACAAACTGGGGGCTAAGAATGTTAAGTGACTTACCCAAGATCATATAGCGTGGACTGCCTGTGACCTGATTTTCAAACTACTGATCTTTGTGCTACTCCTCTGTGTTGCTGAAGGCCATCTATTGTTAGTTGGTTCTATTGATGTTGGTTGAAACCATCCTGAACACACCTGTGACTGGGCACAGTGGCTCATGTCTGTAATCCCAGCACTTTGGGAGGTTGAGGAGGGCGGATAACTTGAGGTCAGGCGTTGGAGTCCAGCCTGGCCAACATGGTGAAACCCCGTCTCTACTAAAAAAACAAAACTTAGCCAGTGATTCTAGCTACTTGGTTTGCACCTGTGATTCTAGCTACTTGGGAGGCCGAAGCAGGAGAATCGCTTGAACCCTGGAGGCGGAGGTTGCAGGGAATTGAGACCATACCACTGCACTCCAGCCTGGGTGACAGAGTGAGACCCTGCCTCAAAACAAAACAGAACAACCATCTTGCACAATTATGAGTGAGAGTAAATCCAACACATCTCACAGCATCTTGGGAAAATGATAAGACTCACTTTTCTTCTTTCTCTTCAGTGTGAACTTATGTAATAACTTCAAAGAAAGACATTTCCCTGCTGTCTGGAAGTTGAACTCCTACAAACTGGTGGAGCTTGCTGCTCAGTCCTGTGCTCTCTGAGCTGAGGGAAAGGTGTGGGGATTTTCTCTTCTACTGAAATGGCAGGATTGTGTCATGGCAGTGGTTTTGAGTGTTTAGAGGTAGTGTTATTTTAATTAGTTTTCTAACTCTGGTTTAAATAAAAACTTACAAACCAGGAAAGAACTGGCTATCTGTATGTTAAGAAAATTAAAAGAGGGCTGGGTGCAGTGGCTCACATCTGTAATTCCAACACTTTGGGAGGCTGAGGTGGGTGGATCACGAAATCGGGAGATCGAGACCATTCTGGCCAACATGGTGAAACCCCGTCTCTACTGAAAAATACAAAAATTAGCTGGGTATGGTGGCATGCGCCTGTAATCCCAGCTACATGAGAGGCTGAGGCAGGAGAATCACTTGAACCTGGGAGGTGGAGGTTGCAGTGAGCCGAGATTGCACCAGTGCACTCCAGTCTGGGCGACAGAGCAAGACTCCATCTTAAAAAAAAAAAAAATAGAAGAGGAGAGAGAGAACATTGACTCTTACCTTGTACCATACACAGAAATTCATTTGAGGTTGGGTGTGGTGGCTTATGCCTGTAATCCCAGCCCTTTGTGAGGTCAAGGTGGGCGGATCACTTGCGGTCAGGAGTTGGAGACCAGCCTGGCCAACATGGTAAAACCCTGTCTATACTAAAAATACAAAAATTAGCCAGACGTGGCGGGCACACATAGTCCCAGCTACTTGGGAGGCTGAGGCAGGAGAATTGCTTGAACCCAGGAAGCAGAGGTTGCAGTGAGCCAAGATCACTCCCCTGTACTCTAGCCTGGATGACAGAGTGAGACTCCATCTCATTAATTAATTAATTAATTAATTAATTCAGACTGTGGGATGCTACTTAGCAACTTTTAAAAAGGGGCAAACTTTTTAGAAATAAAACACCCTGAATGACTCTTGAGAATTATTCTGAGTAAAAAAAGCCAATCCTAAAATGTTACATATTGTATGATTCTATTTATGTAACATTCTTGAAATGACAGAATTATAGCTATGAAGCACAGATTGGTTCTTCATATTGTCAGGGCCTGTGGATGGTGTGGGGCTGAAAGTAGATGTGGCTATAAAAGGTCAATGTGAGAGATCCTTAGGGTGATGGAAATGTGTATGTTGACTGTATCAGTGCCAGTATTCTGGTTGTAATATTGTACTGTAGTTTTGCAAGATGTTACCATTGGAGGAAACTGAGTAAAGGATACATGAGCTCTTTGTATTATTTCTTTTTTTTTTTTTGAGACGGAGTCTAGCTCTGTTGCCCAGGCTGGAGTGCAATGGCCGGATCTCAGCTCACTGCAAGCCCCGCCTCCCGGGTTCACGCCATTCTCCTGCCTCAGCCTCCCGAGTAGCTGGGAGTACAGGCGCCCGCCACCCCGCCCGGCTAATTTTTTTTTTTTGTATTTTAGTAGAGACGGGGTTTCACCGTGTTAGCCAGGATGGTCTCGATCTCCTGAACTCGTGATCCGCCCGTCTCGGCCTCCCAAAGTGCTGGGATTACAGGCTTGAGCCACCGCGCCCGGCCTCTCTTTGTACTATTTCTTGTAGCTACATGTGAATCTATAATTATCTCAAAATGAAGTTTAAAAACTGCAGACAGTTTAGCAGCTTTTCAAAAAGTTAAACATAGATCCTGTGACCTAGCAATTCCACTTCTAGATATATATCCTAGAAAATTGAAAACATTTGTCCATGTAAAAATACACACACAAATGTTCATAGCAGCATATTCAAAATAGCTAAAAAGTGGAAACAACCCACATGTCTTTCAGTTGATGAATAAACAAAATATGGTATATCCATACAATGGAATATTATTCACTCATAAAAAGAATACTGTTGATATATGTTATAAAATGAATGAACCTTGGTTGTGTGTGGTGGCTCATGCCTATAATCCCAGTACTTTGGGAGGCCAAGGCAGGTGGATCACTTGAGCCCAGAAGTTTGAGACCAGCCTGGGCAACATGGTGAAACCGTATGTCTACTAAAAATACCAAAAAATTAGCCAGGCATGGTGGTGTGGGCCTATAGTCTCAGCTACTCTGGAGGCTGGGGCACAACAGTCGCTTGAACCTGGGAGATGGAGGTTGCCGTGAATGGGGATCAAGCCATTGCATTCTAGCCTGGGTGACAGAACGAGACTCAGTCTTAAAAACAACTACAAAAAAATGAATGAACCTTAAAAACATTTTCCAAATGGAAGAAGATAGACACAAAAGGCCACATATTGTGTGATTCGGTTTAAATGAAATGTCCAGAACAGGAAACGAAGAGTAACTGATGGATACAGGGTTTATTTTGGGGGCAGTGACAATGTTCTGGAATTAGATAGTGGCGATAAACTATGGAATTATGCACTTTGAATGGTTGAACTTTATAGTATGTGAATTATATCTCAATTTTTCAAATTGTATGAGGAAAAAAATTCAGGTTTCTCTAGTGACAGCAGATCAGTGATTGCCTGGGGCTGGAAGTGGAAGGAGAAATTGAGTACGAAGGGACACAAGAAAACCCTAGGGATGAAAATACATCTCTTGATGGTCATGGTTATACAGGTATATGCCATTGTCAGAATGCATTGAATTGTACACTAGGTGAAGTTTATTGTGTCTGAATTGAAGTTCAATAAAGTTAGTTTTTAAAACTTGTAATAAAATTGTCTCTAGTTGTTGTAAGCTTAAAATGACCTTTAGGTTAAAATTCTCTTATCTCTTATTAATTATAAAGCCAACAACTATTGCAAAAATTACCTCATGGAGTCTCACTTCCATTGCTAGTTTCTATTCCCACGTTTCTATCCAGTTTCCAAAGTGAAACTAGATTGATCACTTTTACCCAGACTCTGCTCTTAGGCCTTTGTCCTAGCCTGACTCCGTTACTGTACTTTTCAGAACCCATGAGTGGGTGTGATTGTTCTAACTTTTTAAGTTTATGGAACATTCTGTTGCTTTTTTGCTTTATGTACAACAGAAAAATGTCTCAATTTGGGTATTACAAATCAGGGTGATTGCCTTTCACCTCCACTTTGGAGTGCTTTGAGCCAGTTTGGACACTAGGAGGTTGGAGTTAAAATGACTCCTGAAGGAAGTAAGCAAGCATGAGAAGAGGGGGCAGCACTGGTAGGTAATGCTAAAACAAAACCAAGTGTGTGAGCTTCTTTTCTACCTACATCGCCTTCGTCTCTCAACCCTGATCTTTTGCCAAGAAGTGAACTGATTAAATGAAATATACAAAACCTTCCAAGGTTTGAGAAGAGTTCTAGAGGGTGGTCTCTAAGTGAGAAGGACCATCTCTATAGGTGACCCTGAGTTTTATCCCCAAATTTCCTTCTACCCCAGTGTACCCATCCTCACTCATTTTTTGGGTCCCACCAAGCCTAAACTCACTCAGGGGTAGTTTTACATTTAAAATTCTGCCTCACAAGTGGACACATCTTTTTTATTGTTTCCCTTAAGCACAGATTAGACTAACTTTATTAAAAGAGACCATGCAGTAGCATCCCTTGAGACCGGGAGGCAGAGGTTGCAGTGAGCCAAGATCCTGCCACTGCACTCTGGCTTGGGCGACAGAATGAGACCCTGCTTCAAAAAAAAAAAAAAAAAAAAAACCAAAACAAAACCACCACCACCGACAACAAAAGCCTCCAAAACAAAAATCATGAAAACATAAAAGAGACATATTTCTAGAATATGGAATTCTAGAATTCTAGGAATTCTAAGTGGATTTTGTAAGAATTCCAGCAAAAATAAATATATTTAAAATAATAATAGCTAACACTTAGAGTTTACAGTGCATGAAGAGGAAAGACAGACACTGTTTTGTTTTTTTCTGGACTCTACTACTCCTTTCAACACTCCACCTCTGATGATATCAGATGTGTGGTCCCCACCCCCCCAACAACCAATTCTCCAACCATCTGGACACTAACTGGGTGTTCTGCAATTTAACTCAATTTTGACGCTAATTCCCTGGAGTTAGTGCAGACCCCCCAGGTTAAGGGCTCAGGCCCACAAGATTGCCCCCAACTTCAGATGACGGTCGATAGTGGTGGGTCCTCAGATTATCCATAACTTCTGTCTGACTCGGCTATAAATCAGAGGTTTCCACAGCCCCCTCCTCAGGTTGGATCATTTGCTAGAATGACTCACAGAACTTATGAAGCCCGTTTACTTAAATTTGTCAATTTATTATAAAAGATATAACTCAGGAACAGCCAAATGGGAGAGAAGCATAGGGTGAGCTATGAGGGGGTTGTGTGGCGCTCCTATGCCTTCTCTGGGCATACCCGCCCCTCCCAACACTGCCTGGGTTTATCAGTCTGGAAGCTCTCTGAACCCTGTCCTTTTTGGTTTCTTTGGAGTCTTCATCATGTAGGCATGATTAATGACATCATTGGCCATTGGTGAGTAGGTCAATCTCCAGCCCCTCTTGCCTCCCCAGAAGTCAGAGTATTGTGGGGCTGCAAGTTCTAATCCTCTGATCATATGATTGTTTTCCCTGGCAACCAGCCTTCATCCATAAGGGTTTTCCAAAGTCAGCTCACTAACATAAACTCAGGTATGGTTGAAACGGACCTGTTATGAATAACAAAAGACGACCCCTTTTACCTTTGTTATTCTTAGGAAATTTCAAGGTCCAATTTTAGGACCTCAGTGCCAGGAATGAAGACAAAGACCAAATATGTATTTATTATAAATCACAACATTGCAATGTGGCAGACAGTGTACCAAGTTCCTTACGTATATTAACTCTTACTCTTTGCAACAACTATGTGAGATAGATGGTCTTATCCCATTTTGCAGATAAGGAAATTGAGGGACAAAGTGGATTTGAAACCTATCCAGTGCTACACACTTAGTAAGTGGTACAGCTAAGATTGTATCCTGCTGGCCTGGGTTAAGAATCTATGCTCTTTACCTCTATACTATATTGCCTTTCACGTGAACTTCAAGCCCTTTTTCAGACCCTGTGTGTTAGCTCTTGATACACTGTTCTAACTTGTCTAGGTTCCTTTGCTCCATTCTCCCAGTACTTAGCCTGCCTGACTTTTTAGTCCCCCTTCCCTCCCTGTTTGATCTTTCCCTGCCAGAACACTACAACATACATGTAACAAACAAAAAAAACCCTCCAACTTTTTCTTCTCTTAGAATATGTATTTTAAGGGGCCAGGCACAGTGGCTCACACCTGTAATCCCAGCACTTTGGGATGCCGAGGCAGGAGGATTGCTTGAGTCCAGGAGCTCTAGACCAGTCTGGGCAACATAGTGAGACCCCCATCTCTACAAATAATGAAAAATTAGCCAGGCATGGTAGTGCACACCTATTGTCCCAGCTGCTCGGGAGCTGGGGCAGGAGAATTGCTTGAGCCCAGGAAGTTGAGGCTGCAGTGAGCTGTGATTGTGCCACTGCACTCCAGCCTGGGTGACAGAGTGAGAGCCTGTCTCAAAAAAGGGGAAAAAAAAAAAAAGAAAAAAGAAAAAAATTATGTTGTCCTAGACATTCTTTCTGCATAGCAATGGCCCTCTTTTTTAAAAAATAAATTCGACATTTAAAAAAAGCTCTTAGAAGACGAGCCCTAACCTTTGCATAGAAGCTTCCTTGTTTTTAACTGTGACTCTTGTACCTGTTCACAAGGATTAGGAGGGATGCTATTTTAAATTACAGTGTAGTAATATTTCTGACTCTATACCTGTGGCCAAAACCAGTGTCATATGCTTGAAACTAAGCAAAACTTCTAGTGTGTCTTGCCATAAACGTACATTAGACATTTTTTCCGTTGTAGCTAATAGTTTCTGTGGGTTGGAATTAAAATTAAACCTGTATATCTTTAGAGTAGGAACATTTGCTGTGTGAAGGTCCTTGTTGGCTCTGGTAAGAAAAAAGTTCCCTTGCTTATTCTCTTCTGAGAAGGCTTTCAGAAACTTTTCTTTTTTTTTCCTTGAGACAGACTCTTGCTGTATGTTCCAGGCTGGAGTGTGATGGTGCAATCTTGGCTCACTGCAAACTCCACCTCCCAGGTTGAAGTGATTCTCCTGCCTCAGCCTCCCAAGTAGCTGGGACTACAGGCACCTGCCACCACAGCTGGCTAATTTTTGTATTTTTAGTAGAGGCGGGGTTTCACCATGTTGCCCAGGCTGGCCTCGAACTCCTGACCTCAAATGATCCACCCACCTTGACCTCCCAAAGTGTTGGGATTACAGGCATAAGCCACTGTACCCGGCCCAGAGGCTTCTTAACAGCTGAGTTTTATATCAGTTCAGTCAGTCCTTGAGATGTTTGCAAATAATCTTCCATTGCTTTATCCTGAAGATCCTCTTGCATGTAGGCTTTTGGTCAACTGATTCAATATTACTAAATATATGTTTAATCCCAACTAAGGTAGGTAGTTTGGATGTTTTTAGAAAAGTTTAAATTTGAGGAAATAGTATATATATGTATATATGTACAGAATCTGTCACGTGCTAGATGTTGCATGAAAGTTGTTTGAGAATCTGCCGAAAATGTGGTTGCTATCCGCACAAGGATTATATTCTGGTTTAGGTAGTTCAGAATAAGGGGTGAAATAATATATAGTCCTGCAGTCAATACTTGTCCTTATATACTGGTAGGCGAGTTTCCTGATATGCATGGCTCCATTTTCTCTGTTCCTGCCTACCTCTTCAACTTTACCTGCTGCTGTTTTCTCTTTGCTTTCTAGGTTCCATCTGCCTCTCTTTGTTTTCTAGGTTCCTCGGCCTCCTAGGTTCAAATGATTCTCGTGCCCCAGCCACCCAGGTAGCTGGGATTACAGGCGCATGCTACCACGCCGAGCTAATTTTTGCATTTTTAGTAGAGATGGGGTTTTGCTGTATTGCCATGTTGGCCAGGCTGGTCTCGAATTCCTGACCTCAAGTGATCTACCCGACTCGGCCTCCCAAAAGGCTGGGATTACACACGTGAGCCACCACACTGGCCTAGTATGTGATTATTTTATGAGATTTTTGGGGGTTCTTAAATGTATTTTTTCTCACTAGACTGTAAATGCTACAAAGGCAGGAATCTTATTTTTATTGTGTTAGCATTTTATATCCAGGATCTTATTAGGGTGCTTGATACATAATAAATGCTGAGTAAATTATGTTAACAAATAAAAGAAATGAATATGAAATATTGGAGAAGGCTGGGCGCAGTGGCTCAGGCCTGTAATCCCAGCACTTTGGGTGGGCGAGGCAGGTGGGTCACAAGGCCAGGAGTTGGAGACCAGCGTGGCCGGTATGGTGAAACCTCGTCTCTACTAAAAATATAAAAAGTAGCTGGGCATGGTGATACGCACCTGTAATCCTAGCTACTCGGGAGACTGAGGCAGGAGAATCGCTCGAACCCAGAAGGCAGAGATTGCAGTGAGCCGAGATCACGCCACTGCACTTCAGCCTGGGTGACAGAGTGAGACTCTGTCTCAAAAAAAAAAAAAAAAATTGGAGAAATTGAGAAGAAAGCCATTTCTTTCTGTGTCCAGGTCCTTCAACCTAACTGTTTCTCCAAAGAAATATTTTCCTGAAGAGTATGTACAAACCATTCCTTTATAAGAGATAGGGAGGGCTGGAGGTGCGGTGGCTCACGTCTGTAATCCCAGCACTTTGGGAGGCTGAGGCGGGTGGATCACTTGAGGTCAGGAATTCAAGACCAGCCTGGCCAACATGGTGAAACCCTGTCTCCACTAAAAAAAATACAAAAATTATCTGGGCGTAGTGGCTTGCACCTATAATCCCAGCCACTCAGGAGGCTGAGGCAGAGAATTGCTTGAACCTGGAAGGTGGAGCTTGCAGTGCACCAAGTTCACGCCATCATGCTTCAGCCTGGGTGACAGAGTGAGACTTGACTCAAATAAATAAATGTAAGAGGGACATTTTTGTTTTTGGCCATCTCTAACTTCCCCCTCCCCACCATTCATTTTGAGAAATGTGATTCTCAATTCTTAGGAAATTATAAAGCTATATAAACCACAGTTTTCATATCCATATTCCTGAATGAATACACCTCTGCCCAGAGTTGAGGTCAGAAGTTGTCTCTTTTTAACTTTATTTATTTATTTATTTATAGAGATGGAATCTTGCTCTGTCATCCAGGCTGGAGTGCAGTGGCGTGATCTTGGCTCACTGCCAACCTGGGTTCAAGCAGTTCTCTTGCCTCAGCCTCCTGAGTACCTGGGACTACAGGCACGTGCCACCATGTCTGGCTAATTTTTTTGTATTTTTGGTAGAGACGGGGTTTTGCCATGTTAGCCAGTCTGTGTTCTCTGTCTCCTCACCTCACTCAGGTGATCTGCCTGCCTCAGCCTCCCAAAGTGCTGGGATTACAGGCTCGAGCCACCGTGCCTGGCCTCTTTTTAACTTAAAAAAAAAAAAAAATATTGCTTTAGAGACAGCATCTTGCTATGTTGCCCAGGTTGGTCTCAAACTCCTGGCTCAAGTGATTCTTCTGCCTCAGCCTCCCCAAAATGCTAGGATTACAAATGTGAGCCATCACGCCCAGCCCGAAAATTGTCTCTTACTAAGGAGCTAGCACATATTTAAAAGCACTACATGTTTTGGCTTATGGATTAGGGATTTTATTTTTTATTAATGGACTTACTTTTGTTCAGGCTTTGGAGATCATTGTGGCATATTTAAGTCAAAGGACTCACCATGTTGTTTGTTTTTTTTTAATGGCAAGCATTTTGTTTTTTCCTTTTCTTTTTTTTTTTTTTTTTTTTTGAGGCGGAGTCTTTGCTCTTGTTGCCCAGGCTGCAGTGCAATGGCGCGATCTTGGCTCACTGCAACCTCTGCCTCCTGGGTTCAAGTGATTCTCCTGCTTTAGCCTCCCGAATAGCTGGGATTACAGGCACACACCACTATGCCCAGCTAATTTTTGTCTTTTTAGTAGAGACGGGGTTTCACCATGTTGGCCAGGCTGGTCTCGAACTCCTAGTCTCAGGTGATCTGCCCGCCTCAGCCTCCTAAAGTGCTGGGATTACAGGTGTGAGCCACCATGCCTGGCCTGCAGGAAGTTTAACAGCCCAAACTCAAACCAAGAGTGTTAGTGTTTTAGTATTTCTGCTGCTTGTCTGTTAATTCTTACCTCCTGCATCTCAGAATACTTCTAAGGTTTCTAAGATTGACAGTTTTTGTGAGAGATTTGGTACTCCTGAAAACTTTTGACTTAGAATACTCAGTTTCAAAAATTGTTTTCATAAGCTCATCAGATGGCTTTAAACTTGGTGTAGTGGTAGTGGGATGAAAGTGCCATAAACAGACTTTACTTGTTGGAAAACTTTCCTTTCTTCTAATTATTTTATTACTTTAAGCTTTCTAGATTGTGTTACCTAGAAATTTCTTTTCATACCAAAATAGTTATATAAAATAAAATTTGGAAAATTTATAGTTTAACAAATGCTCTTAATTAATCATGATAAAAGTGGATCAGTTAAAGTTTACAAATTACTTTTAGGATGCACTTTGCTAAGTGGTGGTGTTATGGGTATGAATTTCTTAGCTTTTCAGGATGTCATCCTTTTAGCCCTGTAGCTAAATATCAAGAGGCTACATGTTCAACCATAAAACATTAGCCTCTGCCAACATTACATCAGCTCCACAAAACCTCACTGGCTAATTATCCCTTGGGACTAGGAAATGGATTTGGCAGCTTGTGAAAGCTGCTTTTTCCAATTTCTCCCTTACTGGCTGTGACATATCCCAAAGGAATGAAGTTGAGAAATAATCATCTTTCGAAAGCTCTCAACCTCTCATTCCCACAGTGGTTCTCATGGTTAGGGATAGAAGATCCTTTCTTCCACTTGAGGAATCCCTTTAGCTTATGATGTATTCTTTCAGTGGTAACCAAGGTACCCTGAGTGGAAGGGTGATGGCAAGGATCCTCATTAGGTATGTTTCCAGGTAATTGTCTATAAGGAATTTAGTGCTTTTGTTAGGATTGAAGAAGCTGTAAGACCAGCATCAGAATCCATGTGTGGTTATCATCTGTGTCCATTGACATTTGCTGTAAGAATTAGTGTTGCTCATTTAGCATCTCCTTTTGATGAGCACCTGTAAAACAACTTTTTTGAGGACACTCTTGGATAGCAAAAAGAACTGTATGATCTTAATCTCTTTTAGCCTCAGTTTATTTATCCTAAAATAAAGATATGGTACTTGCCCTGTTTTCCTAACAAGGGATTGTAAGGATGGAAGGAGATGACACATATGAACTAATTTCACAGTGACCTACTAGTCACCCTATATAGTGGGCCCATTCTAGGCCTCATCTTACCTGTTCTATGTTCACTCCTCATTCTGTGCTACTCAGGGTTCTTTGCATAATCTTGGTTAACCTAAGCATAAAATTATTGGAAAAGTATTGGATAGTGCACAGCCTTAAAAGGAAGGCTGAATAACACAGTTCAGAAAATGAGCAGAAACTGAGTGAGGCAAGACACAGTGAAGACCATGTAGTGGGACCAGTCGGCTGAGGACTCTATCTCTAGCACTGCTCACTGGACCTTCTCTGCCACTGTTGCTGGCCTGGTCTCCCATGAACATCTGTTACTGTTGGCACTGCCACCAGTAGGCACTTGCCACAGTGCCATGAATAATTTCTGATTATATTTTCCACCTTTGTGTTATTCTTTCAATATTCAAAGATCTACATAGGAGGATCTGATCGGCTTGGGTTATATACTTGTGAACTAGATGCCAAGGAACAGAGAGGGAATTTCTGTTACTCTCAGTTCCTGTAATGGGAAAAGGTGACTACCTTCCCCCATCTTAGAATTTCCTCCAAATAAGAAAGGTATTCAAATGTGATGTGTGTATCTGTATCTATATCCCTGACCTGTTTCCTGAGTTCTTGATTCAGTTAATCCACTAATTCTTCCCACCTGGATATCTAGATGACTAGCATGCGTTTAAAACTGATATTGCCATTCCTGGTGACTACCCCCTAACCTGCATTTCCTCATTTATAGTGCCAGATGCCCTAGCCAGAAAATTAGGAGTCGGTCTCAATTCCTCCTTTCTTGTTATACTCGTTGTATCTATTTGGCTTGTGAGTTCTCTAGCTTTTACCCCTACCTTGAATCTCTTATATTTTGTCTCTCCGCCCTATATCATATTGTCAGCATTTTTATCTGTGGTTTCAGTGATCTTGTTATTGGGCTCCCTGGCTATAGTTCAACTCTCCTCTATTCAGCTGCCAAGATACGTTTGGTAACTACCAATTCTAATAATTTTCTTTCTCCTGCTCAGAATTCTTCCATTTCTTGTGGGGCAAAACTTAAACTATTTTATTTGGTCTCTGACTATGTGGTTATGTCACTTCCAAACTCACAGTCCCCAGCAGTACTGACCAGCTTTTGGTTCCTAGAACACTTTGTGCTTTTTTAAAAAAAGCACATATATTCCTTTGCATGTAATCTTTCCTCTGCCTTTGCATTTAATCGTTCCTCTTTCTGCTTGCCAGCCTTCTGGCCTCACTTCAAGGGCTATCTCTTCTGAGACGTGTGCTGTCTTTGATTCCCCCAGAAACTTCGGTGCCCCTTCTGCTGTGCTCTCCTTATGTTTACTGCATGCCGCCAAAGAGCGATTGTTTGCTGCATTTTCATTCCTAGCAGGTCTCATCATTGGAAGTATGGCCCCTTTAAAGCAGGGGTGGTATTTAATTTCTGTATTCCCAGTTCCTAACATATAGCAGGTACATAATGATTTTTATTTAATGATTCAGTGAAAGCACTTTGAGAAGTAAAGCACTGTACACATGATATTTTCATCACTGGCATTTTCTTGTAAGCATTTAGGACCTTTTTAACTCTAAAATTCTGTTATTTATTAATCTGTTTCTGGGGGAACATTTTGGGTTTTATTTCAATCAATTATTTACCTTCAGGTGGCCAGAGGTCCAAGAACCCTACCAGCCCCTCACGTGAGCTTGCCTTCTTTGTGATCAGCCTTATGTATTCCTTCACCAATAAGTTGATTAAATGTACTTTCCTTTAGTTTTCCCAACCTCTCACCTAATGTACATTTTAATCCTGAATCATGATTTGCTTCATGTGTGACACCATTCCTTACCCCCAGCCACTAATTCAATCACTTTAGTTGTCCTACTTATCGTAAATTATACAGTGGCTGGGACCTTACACTGTATTGGTACTCTAGAGATTATCTAGAGAATCTAGAGACATATCTGTCAATTTGACTGGATTGCTGGTTCTGCTGTCCTTTTTCTCTCATCCCACAGCTCTCATATGGGTTCTGTACTCCCACTGGGGGCCTTGGCAGAGCAAACAGTATTAACCTCACTTTTTTTTTTTTTTTTAAAGTACTTGGCTGCTGTTTCTTGATTTACTGCACTGGGAAGAATACGTTTTGATTTTTTTTTTTTTTTTTCTTGTTCCTCCCTCTGAGGGAGCCTGCGTCATTGAGAAATGTTTAACCTCATGGCCTTGCACTGGGGCTGGAAATTTGCCTAAGGGAACTTGAAGTTGGCAGTATTTTTACTCAAATTCCTCCTTATGAGGAGGGGGATTTCAGCATGACCTGCCCAAACAGGAAGATGTTGGGAAATTTTTAGTAGCAAAGCTGTTGCCATTAGATTACTGAAAGTATTTGAAGAGGTTTCTGGACATAAGCTTAGGTATTTTGAATTTCTACTAGGAGAAAGCAGTAGCTTCTATCAGGTATAAACAAAAATTCAGGCCGAGAAGCTTAGCTTTTCGGTTGTGTGGTATATTGTTATAAGAAAACTTTGACCAGCTGGATAAGAAAGAGAAGCTTACCAGAAAGTTTAGAAAGTCTCGCTTAGGGAAAATAGACTCAGGCTGAGGCAAATCTCTTTCCGCTATGGGGAGAATTTGGCTTTTTATCAATCCTGGATTATCCAAAGAGTAGGTCATAACAGGGATATTTTTGGCAAATCTTTCTTTCAAATACTTAATGATATTGGTATTATATTCTATTTACAAAAGTACTTAGTTGACACAAACAAGATATTTGCCCAGTAAGAGTTAGAATGGATGATCTTTTGTGCCCAGTGATTTCCCTAATACAAGAAGGTGTGAAGGAGGAAATGTTTAGAATGTGACTACCTCTCCCTATTTTAATCTTTGTATCACAAATGAGGAAAAGTTGTATAGTTGTTTGCCAGTATGAAATGATAAGCTGAGCGGGCGCTGGGCGCTGGCAAGGGAAGAATTGTACAGTTAAACAATTTGTGGTGGCTTTATGACTTCCTAGAAAATTGGAAATAATTACTCAGTACTAAATACAAATACAAATAATCTTGCCCACTCTGAAAGATATTGTCTACCTTCTTTTCTTTCTGTGCAATGTATTTTCTGCTATTAGCATGGACATTTGAGGGTTGAGCTGTTGATACCAGCACCTTGTTAAAAGCTACTGTGAACACAAGGAGAAGCATATGATAATCTTAGAAACCAAGTTCTTTTTTTTTTTTGGGTAGAGACAGAGTCTCGCCATGTTGCCCAGGCTGGTCTCGAACTCCTGAGCTCAAGTGATCCTCCTGTTTTGGCCTTCAAAAGTGTTGGGATTACAGGCATGAGCCTCCATGCCCAGCCAGAAGCCAGACTCTTACTTTGCAAAAAAGTGCCCTCAAACCACAGCTACTATGGAAAGAACATATTACTAACGTTCTTCCACCTTGAAGAAACTTCTAAATGGGAGACAGCCTGAATTGTGAGGCCAGAGATTTTAGTATGAACGGAATACATTGTATCTATAGAAAGTGGTAATGAGTGTAAATAAATTCTTTTTTTTTTTTGAGATGGCGTCTGTCTCTGTTGCCCAAGCTTGAGTGCATTGGCATGATCTCAGCTCACTGCAAGCTCTGCTTCCTGAGTTCAAACAATTCTCCTGCCTCAGCCTCCTGAGTAGCTGAAATTATAGGCGTTCACCACTACGCCCAACTACTTTTTTTGTACTTTTAGTAGAGATGGGGTTTCACCATGTTGGTCAGGCTGGTCTTGAACTCCTGACCTCAAATGATCTGCCCACCTCAGCCTCCCGAAGTGCTGGGATTACAGGCGTGAACCACTGTGCCCAGCATGTAAATAAATCTTATTGGGAATAGACAAACCCATTTTTTTTTTTTTTTTACATTCTATCAGAATCTGTGATTTATTTGAATTTTTGTTATTAATCAAATTGGGGACGAATCTAATTGTCTTCAGTTGCTGCTAGGAGAAACTTATTTTTCCCTAGAAGTCACTATGCTAATCTTAGTAACAGCACCTGTGCCCAGGTACTGTTCTATGTGCTTTATATATAAATCAACTTTTTTTTTTTTTTTGAGATGGAGTCTTCTCTCTCTTGCTCTATTGCCCAGGCTGGAGTGCAGTGGCTCAATCTCAGCTCACTGCAACCTCTGCCTCCCGGGTTCAAGTGATTCTCATTCCTCAGCCTCCTGGGTAGCTGGGACTACAGGTGTGTGTCACCGTGCTTGTCTAATTTTTGTAATTTTGGTAGAAATGGGGTTTTGCCATGTTGGCCAGGCTGGTCTCGAACTCCTGACCTCGTGATTCACCCACCTTGGCCTCCCAAGTGTTAGGATTACAGGCGTGAGCCACTGCACCTGGCCTAAATCAACTCCTTCAATCCTTGAAATAACCCAGTGGTTCTTAATCTAGGACAATTTTTTTTTTTCTTTCAGAGAGGGCCTTGCTCTGTCACACAGGTGGGAGTGCAATGGCACCGTCATAGCTCACTGCAGCCTTGACAGGCTCAAGTGATCCTCCCACCTCAGCCTCCCTAGTAGCTAGGACTGCATGTACCCTTCTTATTTTTTGTATTTTGTTTGCCATGTTGCCCAGGCTGGTCTCAAACTCCTGGGCTCAAGTGAGCCATGGTGCCCAGCTGGGAAGTTTTTTTTTTTTTTCTTTTTTGAGATAGGGTCTCACTGTGTCACCCAGGCTGGAGTGCAGTGGTTCAATCACTGCTCACTGCAGCCTCGAACTCTCGGGCTCAAGTAATTGTCCTACCTCAGCCTCTGAAGTAGCTGGGACTACAGATGCATGCCGCCACGCCTGCCTAATTTTTTTGTATTTTTTGTAGAGATGGGGTTTTGCCTTATTGCCAGGTTGGTCTCGAATTCTTGCACTGAAGTGATCCACTTGCATGGTCTCCCAAAGTGCTAGTTTTACAGGTTTGAACCACCATGCCTGGCTGAAGGAGAAGTTTCTAAGATGGTAGTATGCTTCTCTTGGAGCACGGTAGCTTTTAACAAGGCGCCAATAGAGACTGTAATGTATCCTACTCAGAACTCACCAACCATAATAAGCAGAATCAGCATTTATTATATGTGGTCATTGAAGAATTAAAATAATGGTGTATTCAGCAATATTTCATTGTATATTTTATAGAGTACTTTTTGTGTGGCATATATGCTTGCTGGTAGCTAGTACATTTGGTTACCTGTTTGCTAATAGTGTTCATGCTATTGTATTGTTAAACTCTCCTTAAACAGTGAAAATGGTGATAAATGGAGGGTCATTAGTTTTAGAGACATGGTATATAGAAAAACAGTAGTTGACAAATGCAGCAGTCAGAATGAGCTAGTTGAATAAAGTCATGACTCATCATCCCCCGTTTAGAGAATTGTTATTTTTTTTATATTTGCTTAAGATTCTTAACAAGTAGGTGGGAATAAGTCCCTGAACATCCAGCCTTGTTCGGTGCTGAAGAAGCCACATCTCCTTCAAATGCCAGTGAGACGTAAATTTTAAGATATTGGGGATAAATACCGCAGTTTCTTAATAGTAAAGAGCTTGGTGTTCAGTTCCCATTAATGTTTAAATACTGCATAAAACTGAGTTATATTGGGAAGTATAAGTGTGCATCTGTGCACAATCTTATTTTCTAGACTCCTTGGCAAATTACTGCAGAGATCATTTTTGTGGGGAAGTTTACTACAGTGGGAAGTACATCACATTCAAGAATGGATTATATTTAATATACTATATTTTATCAAGGAATTGGTCATAATGCACTGTATTTTTAAAATATTTATTTATTTATTATTATTTTTTGAGATGGAGTCTCGCTCTGTCACCCAGGCTGGAGTGCAGTGGCGCGATCTCGGCTCATTGCAAGCTCCGCCTCCCTGGTTCATGCCATTCTCCTGCCTCAGCCTTTCGAGTAGCTGGGACTACAGGCACCTGCTACCACGCCTGGCTAATTTTTTTTTTTTTTTTTTAATACAGTCGGTGTTTCACCATGTTAGCCAGGATGGTCTCGATCTCCTGACCTGATGATCTGCCTGCCTCAGCCTTCCAAGGTGCTGGGATTACAGGCGTGAGCCACTGCGCCCCGCCAGTGCTCTTTAATAATAGAATCTATGTTATATCTACTTTTTCTTTATAATTGTCTTAGTTCATTTTGTGCTGCTGCAACAGAAACCTGAGACTGGGTAATTTGTTAAGAACAGAAATTTATTTCTCATAGTTCTGGAGGCTGAGAAGTCTTAAGATCAAGGAATCAGCAGGTTTGGTTGTCTTGTGACAGCTGCATCCTCTGCAGGGGAAGAAGAACGCTGTGTCCTCATACGGCATAAGGCAGAGAAGGGCAAGCCACCTGAAAGCTGTGTGAAGCCTCTTTAATAAGGGCTTTAATCCCATTCCTGAGGGAGGTTCCCTCATGGCCTAATCATCTTTTAAAGACCTCACTTCCTAATACTATCACATTGACAACACCCGCACAACACCTGAATTTTGGAGGGGACACATTCAAACAAACCATGTCATTACTTGTTGAACAGTAAGATTAGCTACCATGTTTTGACTACTTCTCTTGTATTGGGCACTTTAAGTAGTTACCTCATTTCACTCCAATAGTAATTCTTTAAGATAAGTCAAATTTTACTTTGCGAGAAACTGGAACCTAGCTGATACATGCCGAAGTTAGAGTTTAAACCGTTGACCTCAAAACACCTGCCTACTAAACTCATGTAGTCTCTTGATTAGATATAGTATGAGAGAGGATGGATAAGACTCATAGATAATTTTTTTAACTGCATTTTGACATAAATGTTGATCCCTACAGTCTAGAAGTTGTATTACCAGGGGCTAATTTTGAGTTTGAGGTCTTTCCATTTCTCTTTGCCTGAAAGTTGGCAATGATGATAAATTTCTAAGAATTCAGTAATTTGTGAGCATCTGTTGAAAGACAGTGGACTAGATGCTGTGGATATCTGATAATGTGTATTGAGTATCCATTGGATAGAGCTCTGTTTTGTGACCAAAAAAAAAAAAAAAAAAAAAAAGAAACAACATGGCTAATCCTTTTCCTCAAAGAGCTTAGCATTCAGTTGGGGATAGATATAGTCATTATGCTACAAAATAAGAGGAAACTTTATGCTGAAGGTATAGTAGGTATGAGGGATCAGCTTTTTGAAGTTAATCGGAAAAGGTTTCTAAGTTTTAAGCCATGTTTGTAAGATGATGGATGTGAAGAGGTGGCAGAACTGAGTTTCCTCAAAGATACTGTATCCAGAGAGTTCATTCCAATTTGGAATGTTTCATAATTTAAAAAGAGTGGCCTTTGTCATACATCTTGAGGTTCATTCTAAGTTGAGGATTCTGTTTGATCAAACCCTTTTCAAGGCTCTCATTTACATAAGTAACTGAAACTTCTTTCTTTGTCATTTAGACTGCTTACATTTGTGTGTGTGAAGTTTAAGATCTGATTTCAGAAAATAATTTTCAGTTCCTTGTTTTCATAAAGATATTAGAATTAGAAGTAATGTTAAATTGTTTCTCACCACTCACCTGGTTTTATTAATGAAAAACAGTACTAACAGAAAGGCTGATGTGATGTACTGACATGTTTGAAACCAGCCATGGCCTAATTTCTGATTAGATATAGCATTTATCTTGAGATTATCTGAGAATTTAAGTCTTTTTATTTTTTTAGAGATCGGGTCTTCCTCAGGCTGGATTACAGTGATGTGATTATAGCTTAGTACAGCCTTGAACTGCTGGGTTCCAGTGATCTTTCTGCCTTAAATTTCTGAGTACCTGGGATTACAGGTGTGAGCTACTATGCCCAGCTACAAGAACTTGAGTCTTAAGAAATTTGAGAAGTCTAGGTTAATTTTTTTTCAGCCACAAGACAATTAGGTCGTCAGTTTTGAATTTTTATATCTAATTTTCAGTTATAAAATATTTTTTTTCTTAAAATAAACTTATGCAGAGAAGGCTCATCATCCTCAGTTCAGTTTTGAACTTTCTTAACTTTAACGTTTACATTTAAAACTGTGAAATTAATAATTTTTATATAAATTTAACTGAATCTTTTGAATTAGTCTATGAAGTTTCAGGCAGTTTATTAGTTTTTAAGTATCCTGGGAATTTTTTTTTTTTTTTAATCTTGAGACAGTCTTGCTATATTGCCCAGGCTGAAGTGCAGTGACACGATCTCAGCTCACTGCAACCTCCGCCTCCTGGGTTCAAGGGATTCTCCTGCCTCAACCTGCCTAGTAGCTGGGATTACAGGTGTGCGCCACCATACCTAGCTGATTTTTGTATTTTTAGTAGAGATAGGGTTTTGCCTTGTTGGCCAGACTGGTTTCCAACTCCTGACCTCAAGTGATCCGCCTGCTTCGGCCTCCCAGACTGTTGGGATTACAGCCAGTATCCTGGGAAATACTGATCCCTTCTTTGCAGTACAGCCTTGATAAAGACTATTTGTTGTTGGTCAGTAATATCAGAATCTGAAGCTAAGTATTTGTGATAAAGGACACTCCACTCTTAAAAAAAAAAAAAGTTACGGGCTGGGCGCAGTGGCTCACACTTGTAATCCCACTACTTTGAGAAGCCGAGGCTGGCAGATCACTTGAGGCCAGGAGTTCGAGACCATCCCAGCCAACTTAACAAAACATTCGTCTCTACTAAAAATACAAAAATTAGCTGTGCACGGCAGCACATGTCTGTAATCGTGCCTGGCCCCCAGACTGCGTTTCTGATATTGTTGACAGTTCATAATGTGGAGAAATTAATTGTCTGGTGACATCCAAACCACTAAAAAAGAGTAAATGGTGATACATTATGGGGTGATCACACAGTTGTGGTGAAGCACAAATGAACAGATTTCTAGCCTTGTTAGCTCAGTTCTCCTGCACCTAAAGTGAAGAATGTGCCTTTATGGTTTCTTTAGACTCTTCTTGATGATACCCGGTATAGCCTGGAGGCCTTTAAGCAGAATAGAGCAGTGCAGGGAGGCACAGGTTGTTCAAAAGCTTCACTAGCTGCTGGTTTCCCTGTGCATAGATGAGGGGGTGTGGGTGTGTTAGGGAAGGGGAATGGGAAAAGTGGAGAAAGGGTAGCAAGTAGGTGTCCTCTGTGACACTAGGAAGCAAAAAAGATCCTAGTGTTTCCCGGAAGCGTGACAGTTAATCTACAGAGGACTATTTTCATAAAGGAGATTGTAAACCACCAGTAAAAGAAAGCAATGTGAAAGTACATTATTCTTTCTCTTTGTAGGCATAGACTTTTACTTTAATGAAGCATAAAAAAATCATAGACTGGGCTGGGCGCGGTGGCTCACACCTGTAATCCCAGCACTTTGGGAGGCCAAGGTGGGCAGATCACAAGGTCAGGAGTTTGAGAGCAGCCTGGCCAACATGGTGAAACCCCGTCTCTACTGAAAATACAAAAAATTAGCTGGGTGCACCTGTAATCCCAGCTACTAGGGAGGCTGAGGCAGGAGAATTGCTTGAACACTGGAGGTGGAGGTTGCAGTGAACCGAGATTGCACCATTTCACTTCAGCCTGGGCAACACAGTGAGACTCGGTCTCAAAAAAAACAAAAACAAAAACATGGACTACTTGAAAATTGTGTCCAGGTTTTCTCTGCTTCTTAAATTCTTGTGTTTGGCCTGAAGTGTCACACCTGGTTTTAATACAAAGGGAAATTTATGGGGAAAGTTTAAGTAAAAGCAGTTTGACCCTTAAGGTATCCGGTCACAGAAAAGACATTTTCTTTTTGTGTTTCATGTATGCCTTCAAAATCTTTAAATGACCAGTGTTGCTTTCAGAGTCATTTCTAACAAACATTTTAAGAGATAGTTAAAACATTTTTGAGGATGTAATTATAGGGAGGAAGCAGTTTTAAAATTTGGTTAAAAAAATTTTTTTTCCACAGATAAAACAAGGAGGTATTAAAATTTTAAGAAAGATTTCTTTTGGCTTGAGAAATATGTTAATTTCTGTGCTGCTTTTCTCTTAGAAGGCATAATTACTCAAAGGTACAGCCAGTTAGGAAACTCTCCTTTTATCTTGGTTTTTCTGTTTCAGAAAGTTCTGCTTGTAGTCTGTGGTCAGTCCATAGTGTGCTCTGGCACCTCTGCTCTTCAGTTTTGTGTTCAGACTGCTTATCAGTGCTCTGTGTTGTCTGTGTTCTTTAAATGACTCAGTATTAGTCAGAGAATCAGAACAAGGAATCCTGGGAGAGATTGTGACTGGTTCCCTATTTTGGGTGATAGATTTTATTTAATTTACTAGGTCATGTAATGTAGGCAAGATGTTAACAGTTTGAGAAATCCTAAAGGAATGTAAGTTCCAAGCATGATATCTTTATGAGAAAAACGGTTGTGAATTCACTAAGATGTGAATTTAGAAATGTTAAACAGATCATTTTTATACCTTTCTTTCCCTTTTTTTCTACCCTGTGAATATCTTTGTCTATGTTGTGGGACATCATGGTCTGTTCTAAAAGTGGAAAATTAAAACTTAAAAGAGACGATTGGCTGAACATACTGTATACCCAACACACTGATTATTGATTGATAGATTAAATTCACCCTAAAACCATATGAATTTGGTGATATTATCTTTATTTTCAGGTAAGGAAATGAAAGCTCAGAGAGGGTTAAGTAACTTACTCAAAATCAGAGTTGGCAACAGGTGGTAAGAGCCAAAATTTGAACAAAGGTCTCTCTGATTTCAAGTGCAAATTCCCAGCCACTATATCATCCTGCCTGTGGCCTGCTCCTGAGAGGTAGAGACTTTCACAGGTCTTGGCCAGACAAAAAGACATCTGGTTGGTTGTCTTGGGTGCTTTGATGGTTCATTTGTTTACTGTCTGTGTCTCTCTTCTCCCTCAGCACCTACCATATGCATGACACATACTCAATAAATATTTATTGAATGAGGCTAGGGACAGTGGCTCCTGCTTGTAATCCTACCACTTTGGGAGGCTGAGGTGGGTGGATCTCTTGAGCCCAGGAGTTCAAGACCAACCTGCGCAACATGGTGAAACCTCATCTCTACAAAAAATGCAAAAATCAGCTGGGCATGGTAGATTGTACCTTAGTCCCAGCTACTTGGGAGGCTGAGGTGAGAGGATCGTCCGAGCCCAGGAGATCAGGGCTGCAGTGAGCCATGATCATGCCACTGCACTCCATCCTGAGCTACAGAGCGAGACCCTGCCTCAGAAAATATATATATTTATATATTTTAATATCTATAAATATATAATGTATTTTAACATATAAATATAATATGCATTTCAATATATAAATATATATAAATATATATTTTAATATATATCATATATTTTAATATATAAATACATATAATATTTTTATATATAAGTGTATATGTTAATTGTACACCCCTCATATATACATATGAGGAAAATGGAAGTGTGCTGACATTTTGTTTGCTAAATTTTTGTAAGTATATGCTATATTTGTAAATATAGTAAAGTGCATTCTGTTTTTTGAGACAGGGTCTTACTCTGTCACCCAAGTGCCGGAGTGCAGTGCTGCGATCTTGGCTTACTGCACCCTCCACCTCTCAGGCTCAAGCAGTCCTCCCACCTCAGCCTACCGAGTAGCTGGGACTACAGGCATGCGCCACTACACCCATCTAATGTTTTTAAAATATTATTTGTAGAGGCTGAGTTTTGCCATGTTGCCCAGGCTGGTCTCCCAACTCCTGAGCTCAACCAGTCCACCAGCCTTGGCCTCCCAAAGTGCTGGGATTACAGGTGTGAACTACTGTGCCCGGCAAAAGTGCATCTTAAACTAATATGTGTCAGGTTTGTTTATGGCATATGTAGCCTTTTAGATAAGAAGAAAAGATTTACTACCCCATGTGATTTCTCTTTTTTTTTTTTCTTTGAGGCGGTGTCTCTCTTTGTCGCCCAGGCTGGAGTGCAGTGATGCGATCTCAGCTCACTGCAACCTCTGCCTCCCGGGTTCAAGTGATTCTCCTGCCTCAGCCTCCTGAGTAGCTGGGATTACAGGTGTGCACTACCACGTCTGGCTAATTTTTGTATTTTTAATAGAGATAGGGTTTTACCATGTTGGTCAGACTGGTCTCGAACTCCTGACCTCGTGATCTGCCTGTTTCGGCCTCCTAAAGTGCTGGGATTACAGGCGTGAGCCAGCCTGACCTATGTGATTTCTGAAGATTACTTTCCTCTTCCCCTCCAGCCTCTCTGCTGCTGCCTTTGTCCCTCCTTGTTTCCACACTGCTGTCAAAATGACCTTTCTCTGTTTCTCTTTCTCTCTATTCTCCATCTCTCAAGTAATTGTTATTTTCATAACTTTTGCCTTTGTGCATTCCTCTGCCTTTGATTGGAATGCCCTTCCCATCTTTTTGGTTTGACTTAAACAAAAATGATTTTAGATTTCAGTGCAGGTGCCGTTTCTCCTCCTGGAAGCCTTCTCTAACTCTCCAGCCCCAGCAAGGTCCCCTGTTCTGCGTCCTCATCAGAGCACTTATCATGCCGAGGGATTGTATAAATAGGTACAAGCCTGTCTCAGTTTCTTGAACAGCCTGTATTGTCAACTGAATTTGGGCAGGTGTTTCATCTTTTTGTGTCCACAATGCCTGGTACTTGATAGGCAGGCAGTAAGTATTGACAGAAAAATGAAACAAAACAAAGGATGTAGCTTTGCCAAATCCCACCGTAAATCTTAGAGAACCATTCCATTTTAGAGATAGAGGACACCTTATCTACTGCAGCCACTCCTTTATAGAGATTAGCAATATTGCTGGAAACCAGGACTTGTGACTCAGCCTAGTGCCCTTTTTTGAGAAAAAGGTTTTTGGCTTATTATAAAGACAGTAGTTATTTAATGTAGAAAATGTAGAAGTTACAGATAAACAAAAGGGAGAAAGAGAAAATAGATCGTTCTGTTCCAACCACCCAGATGGTGACTGTGCTTCCACTGTCTCCTGTGCGTATATAGAAACATGTATATGTATGTGTTACATAATTGTGTGATGATAACAGCTCAGATTTACTGAGTGCTTGTAGAATGGGCACTGTTTTAAGTCCTTTACTTAAAATTTATGTATTACGGATCAGAGGTGAAACTGTTACTTTTATTTGACAGATGAGGAAATGGAGGCATAGAGATGTTAAGTATCTCAAGGTCACAACAGCTGGTAAGTGGTAGAGCCAAAATTTGAACCCAGGCAATCTAGCTCTAGAGCCTTATTATTATTATTATTATTTTTTTTTTTTCTGAGACAGAGTCTCACTCACTCTGTGGCCCAGGCTGGAGTACAGTGGTGCAATCTTGGCTCACTGCAACTTCCACCTCCCAGGTTCAAGCAATTCTCCAGCCTCAACCTCCCGAGTAGCTGAGATTACAGGCATGTGTCACCACACCTGGCTAATTTTTGTATTTTTAATGGAGGCGGGGTTTCACCATGTTAGCCAGGCTGGTCTTGAACTCTTGGCTTCACGTGATCCACCCACCTCGGCCTCCCAAAGTGCTGGGATTACAGGCATGAGCCACCGTGCCTGGCCTAGAGCCTGTACTTTTTTTTTTTTTTTTTTTTTTTTTTTGGAGACACGGTCTCACTCAGGCTGGAGTGCAGTGGTATGATCTCAGTTCACTGCAACCTCCACCTCCCAGGTTCAAGTGATTCTCCTGCCTCAGCCTCTGAGTAACTGGGAGTCCAAGCGAACAGCACCACACCTGGCTAATTTTTTTTTTTTTTTTTTTTTTTAATTTTTAGTAGGGATGGTGTACTTTTTTTTTTTTTTTTTTTTTTTTTTTTGAGACAGAGTTTTGCTCTGTCGTCCAGTCTGGAGTGCAGTGGCACGATCTCAGCTCAGCGTAACCTCTGCTTCCTGGGTTCAAGCGATTCTCCTGCTTCAGCCTCCTGAGTAGCTGGGATTACAGGCGGGTGCCACCATGCCCGGCTAACTTTTATATTTTTAGTAGAGACTGGGTGTCACCATGTTGGTCAGGCTGGTCTCGAACTCCCAACCTTAGGTGATCTGCCTACCTCAGCCTCTGAAAGTGCTGGATTACAGGCATGAGCCACCACACCTGGCAAGATGGTGTATTTCTCTAAAGCATTTGTTTAATTTTTATTTTTAGTAGAGACGGTGTCTCACTGTGTTGCTCAGGCTGGTCTTGAACTCCTGGGCTCAAGCAATCCTCTCACCTCAGCCTCCCAAAGTGCTGGGATTACAGGCATGAGCTACTGTGCTTTGCCAAGCCTGTACTCTTAACTATGCATAGTGTCTTGTAATCTGCTTTAAAAAAAAAAAAAATTGAGATCAGTTTATATGCAGTAATAGTCACTCTTTTTTAGGGGTACAGTTCAGTGAGTTTTGCTAAAAGGTAAACCACCACCTTTTATCAAGATATATAGAATATTTCCATCACCCCCCCAAAATTCCATCATGCCTTTTTGTAGAGTCTCTCCTTCCCTGTTTCCTAGCCCTTGGCAATCACTGATCTGATTTCTGGCCCTTGTTTTGCCTTGAAGCCTTGTGGCTTCTTTTAGCATAATAATGCTTTTGAGGTTCATCACTGTTGTTTCCTGTAACAATAGTTTATTGAGTTTTTTAAACATTGCTGAAGTAGTATTCTGTTATATGGGTATATCATAATTTTTTTTTTCTTTTTTGAGACAGAGTCTGGCTCTGTTACCCAGGCTGGAGTGCAGTGGCATGATCTCAGCTCACTGCAACCTTCGCCCCCTACCTCAGCCTCCTGAGTAGCTGGGATTACAGGTGCACACCACTATGCCTGGCTAATTTTTTAAGGATTTTGTAGAGAAGAGGTCTCACTATATTGCCCTGGTTGGTCTCAAACTCCTGGGCTCAAGTGATCCTCCTGCCTTGGCCTCCCAAGCTTTTTTAAGACTCATTACAGGCATGAGCCACCGCATCTGGCCTGTACATAATTTTTTATTCCATTCACAAGTTGAAGAACATTTTGGCAATTACAAATAAAGCTGCTATGAATATTCACATAGAGTTCTTTTTTTTAACCTAGTAGTTTTAATGACGTTAATTACAATTAATATAGAATGATAACTCCTTTTATTACTAAAGTCACATGAACTAAAAGGCATTTGAGTTTATTTTTATTTTAGAGAGAATAGAAAAGCGCTTACTTTCTCTAAGCCAATAGATAAGAGCTCTTTAATATATTTTGGTAGTGAAATATCACTTATAAACCATATAGGCATAGAGACAGACAGAAATCTAAGATCTTTCATTTGCCAGCTTTCAAATAGTTTCTCTCTCCCACTTTAGACTATTACCTGCTTCATTCCCCTGAAAAGTTGCTAGCTAGACAACTCTAAATTCACATTTCCAAAGACACTCTTCTTAGGTGAAACAAGGTAGACAATTTATATCAGGCACAGAACTGAGACCTAAACACTGTTAACCGAAGACAGTGTACAGCTCTTTATGGGGATGTATGTTTTCACTTCTCTTAGGTAAATACTCAGGAATAGGATTACTGGGTTTTATGGTAAGTGTAAATTTAACCTTACAAGAAACTCCCAGATTGTTTTTCTGCATAGCGTTATCGTTTTCCATCCTCCTTAGTAATGTCTGGGAGTCCCAATTGTTCCTCATCGTTGATGACAAATCATTTATTGCTGGTATTTATATTCTGACAGTAGCCAAATAATAATTTCCACATGCTCTTGCTGGAAAAGGTGTTGCTTAAATTAAGGGTTTCTCATGTAAATTTTTTCTCTTTCATTTTCCTTTTTCTTTTCTTTCCACTTTATAAATATTTATTGAACAGTTTACAGTGCATGGGATGGACGAGCATCAGTGATTTTACTCTCAAAGCGCCCCCAGTTGGCCCTGTGAGTAGAGGTCATGGCAGATGATTATGACACTTTTGATTCTTATACTTTACCTAGTTTCCTAGTGGAGCAAATTGATCTGCATAGAGGTTTTCATTTTTGTGCCTCTACGCTGCATGCCTCGCTTAGCTTTCAAGTGTGAGGAACCTTGTAGGGAGAAGACTATGGTGGCACATCTGGTTCCAGCTGTGCTGTAAGCCATAACATTTTCCCCCTTCTGTTTAGGTGGAAATGCCGGTGAGTGTCATGGTGGACTTTGTTTTCATAATCGGCTGGGTAGATTTTTCAGTTGTCTGTTAGTGTAGCTGTCCTGATTTCCTTCCTAATGATTTGAATGATGGGACTGTGACATACAAGAAGTAAAATCAAATTGTGAGGTAAGCTGAGGTCAACAAGAAAAGGGTTTGAATCCCAAATTTTGGTGGGTTGCCACTATTGTGCCAACGTATTATCTCTGACCCTAGCCAGCATCTTAAGAGCTTATATTGTCTTTCTAAAGGAAGAGTCAAATAGGTATTGAACTGTATCTTCTTTTAAATATTTTGTCAGCAAAGTGTTTACAAATTGGTGAGAAGTGTCTATCCATTTAGTTTTTCATTCATTGAGTACACTTGCCAGTTAACCATTACGTTTATGGTTCCCACATCAGTGCTGTGATAGGACTTTTTTCAAAGTAAATTCTTCCTGAGTTTTTCCTTTGGTACCTCCCTGCTCTGCTTTTTGGTTATCTCTTAACTTTAAACATTTTAAAAATGAATGTGTCAAGTAAAATAGTGTTGTGTTATAGCTTCTTGCTCCACTTTGGGTGCAGACTTTGCACAAGAAGGGAGGGAGGGCAAGAGAGAAAAGAGGGAACCTAGTCATGTGATACTGCTTGTCTGGCAGAAGCCTTTTGGTTCTGAGCAGAGAAACCAACTGTTTACTATTTTGGGTGAATGAGGTTGGTTGGTTGCTATGAGCATTTTCTCTAAGGGAACCCTCTCCTTTTCCAGCTCTACACATTGAAATCATCTCAGTCCTGCTTTTTGGCATTTGGGTAGAAGAGGGAGGTGTCTGTGTCTAGGCCCAGTGCTGACAGGAAGAAATGTTTTGCCAGTAGAGTTACTGATTCTGACCTTCTGCTGTCACTGCTTCTAATGCCCCGCTCCCTAAGTAAACTTGGGATGTAACTGTTCTTGCAACCCTTTGCACTACAGAATGAAGTGCCCACTTTAAGTTAAAGAGCAAGGCTAATCAGATCTTCGGCAAATAATAAATGGCCTCTTTAAGGAGGGAGGGAAGGAAGACTGGTTTACTGCAGCATTGGCCTTTGGAGACTCGCATCTCCTCCAGCATGCTGGAGGAGAAGATCAAGATTCATCAGCCCACCTGCAGGATTCTGCCACTCTCGTGGATTGTCTTGAAGCCAAGAAAGGACAGCTATTACTCAGCAGTGTGCCTGACCCATTATCACAGTTTGCGGGAAGGTTCGAATATTTATCTGTTTGGGATTTGCATGCTTTTATTTCCTCTCAAACTTAACTGCTGTCTTTTATCCCAGTCCTATTTCTCTGTAGCCATCCAAGCTTTGACTTTGAGTGGTTTATTCTCCTAGGATTTATATCAAAGTTTGTTGAGCACCCAACAAATAGGTAACTGAACATAGTACTGTAGGGTGCATTTCATGACCTGATGGAACAGTGGTTAGGATGTTCCACTTTCTTATTCCTTTTTTCCCCACCATGCAGAGCTCATATAGCCACGCCTAGATTGTGGAGTAAGGGAAGAAAAAACTTTAATAAGGTGGAATTATTTTTTATGTGGGTCAGATTCAATGTTTTATCCATAAAATGTACTCTGGCCTAAGGTACTACACAAATGGGAGCTATTGATGATCATCTCAGTTTCTTCTGTCTGTTGAATACTTGAAAGTAGATAGATAACCCTTTAAGGTTTATAACACTGATACATCATTTAAAATAAAATAACACTTGAAAGGCTTTTTACTTGTATTGCATCTTAGTTTTGCTTAGGGCGAACAATTTGGACTGGTCTTATCAATATTAAAAGAGTTTGCCTTTGAACAGCCTTCTTTCATAGTCTTTTTTTTTTCCTTTTTTTTTTTTAAAGACAGGGTGTCATTCCTGTTGCCCATGCTGGAGTGCAGTGGCTCAATCTTGGCTCACTGCAACCTCCACCTCCTGGGCTCAAGTGATTCTCCAGCCTCAGCCTCCTGAGTAGCTGGGACTGCAGGCATGCACCACTGCACCCGGCTAATTTTTATGTTTTTTGTAGAGATGGGGATTCGCCATGTTGGCCATGCTGGTCTTGAACTCCTGGCCTTAAGCGCTCCTCCTGCCTCGTCCTCCCAAAATGCTGGGATTACAGGCGTGAGCCACCATGCCTGGCCTCTTTCATAGTCTTATACTGCTGGAAAAAAATATCCTTTGGGAGTAGAATGGACACATTTGAGTTCTTCAGGAAAGTTCACTTTTAAATTTGAGGAAAATTCTTTCAGGAGAGTTCTAGGTTATGAAAAAAACGACAATAGGAGCTTTATCCAAATCTTGTTAAATATGAATAAAAGAGAATTGTCAATATTTTCTTCTCCTATCTTGGAAATCCTAATTATCTAGTATCAGAATTTGTATACAATGTATAATAATTATGTAAATACTACTTTTCTGAAAACTTAGACGTTTCTTTTGAGTTTTCCAGATTTCTTTGGGATTTTAATAATTTTAACATGATGATTTGAGCCTGTGGAGTCAGCAATGAATGGGCACATCAAAGATGAGATGAAATGATTATCAGTGCCCAGTTTGCAGAGAGAATAGTTTTTTTTTTTTGTTTTTTTTTGAGATGGAGTCTCTCTCTGTCGCCCAGGCTGGAGTGCAGTGGTGCGATCTCGGCTCACTGCAAACTCCGCCTCCTGGGTTAACACCATTCTCCCTCAGCCTCCCGAGTATCTGGGACTACAGGCACCTGCCACCACGCCCAGCTAGTTTTTTGCATTTTTAGCAGAGATGGGGTTTCACCATGTTAGCCAGGATGGTCTTGATCTCCTGACCTCATGATCCACTCACCTCGGCCTCCCAAAGTGCTGGGATTATAGGCGTGAGCCACTGCGCCCGGCTGAGAATAGTTTTAAGAATTGGTTGAGAGGCAGTTGGTTTTTCTTTGATTATCTAGAAGTGTTCTGGACTAATGTCAAAGAAACACCATGGCAACATTAAAGGGAAGATTATTTGAGAGGCAGAGGAATAGTATGGCTTAGGACTTAGGCTGCTACCTTTGACTTTGTAATCCAGAAGATTGTAATGTTCCAGATTTTCAGTCTGATCATTAAAAATATCTGTGTCACATGCAAAAAACCCTATAGGCAATAGAGATTCAGACTTGTGATAAGTAGGATCAGGATGGTAATTGTAGATAACTACCCTAATCAATTAACTGTATGCTTTTCTGATTTTTTTTTTTTTTTTTTTTTTTTTTTGAGACAGAGTCTTGCTTTGTCGCCCAGACTGGAGTGCAGTGGCGTGATCTCTGCCCACTGCAACCTCTGCTTTCAAGCGATTCTCTTGCCTCAGCCTCCCAAGTAGCAGGGATTACAGGTGCCCGCCACCACATCTGGCTAATTTTTGTATTTTTAATAGAGATGGGGTTTCACCATGTTGGCCAGGCTGGTCTCAAACTCCTGACCTCAAGTGATCCACCTGCCTTGGCTTCCCAGTGTGCTGGGATTACAGGAGTGAGCCACCATGCTCGGCCGCTTTGCTGATTTTATAGTGTGCTTAGAACCTTACATTTAGAATTCTGTATATTGACTGAATCTTGAAAGGACTCAAATTATAGGCTGGGTGCAGTGGCTCTTGCCTGTAATCCCAACACTTCGGGAGGCTGAGTCTGGGAGGGTCACTTTAGTCCAGGATTTCGAGACCAGTCTGGGCTTCAAAGTGAGACCTTGTCTCTACAAAAAAAAAAAAAAAAAAAGAAAGAAAAATCAAAAAATTAGCTGGGCATGGTGGTACACACCTGTGGTCCCAGCTACACAGGAGGCTGAGGCTGGAGGATTTCTTGAACCCAGGAGGTAGAAGCTGCAGTGAACCATGTTCATGCCACTGCACTCCAGCCTGGGCAACAGAATGAGACTCCGTCTCCATCCAAAAAAAAAAAAAAAAAAAAAAAAAGATTTCAAATTGTTTTTTCTACAGATAAATAAATATACATTATTTTAAAAAATGCTGTCGTTTTGTAAACTGTACAAGAGAAACATTTTGCCTCAAATGATAAAAGTATTAAGGATATCTGATGTTCCTGCTCTTGGGCTGAAGCAGGTGTTCCAGGGAAAAAGATCATTCTTCCTGAAATACTGAACAATACCCAGTGAAAATGATTGTGTGTTGTGTTTTATTATTATAAATTCTTAGTAATATTTTCTGTTTTATAGCTTTATTTTTCTTATTAATAGACTTTGGCATCGATCACATCTGCATCAGTCTTTTTTGAGGACTGAGCCATAATGAAACATTGGTGTTTTGCGGTTTTATACAACCTCTGTTACAATATGAATGATGCTATAAAAGATCTAACACCATTCAGTATTGATATGGATATAACCCAATATGTTAGCCACAAGCCAGATGTACCCATTGAGATTTGAAATGTGGCTAAAGCAGTGAGGAGCTGAATTATTATTAGTTTTTTTGAGACAGAGTTTTGCTCTTGTTGCCCAGGCTGGAGTGCAGTGGTGCCTTCTCGGCTCACTGCAACCTCTGTCTCCAGGGTTGAAGTGATTCTCCTGCCTCAGCTTCCTGAGTAGCTGGGATTACAGGCGCCCGCCACCATGCCTGGCTAATTTTTTGTATTTTTAGTACTGGGTTTCACCACATTAGCCAGGCTGGACTCGAACTCCTGACCTCAGGTGATCCGCCCGCCTTGGCCTCCCAAAATGCTGGGAGGATTACAGGCATGAGCCACTGCACCTGGCTGAATTTTTAATTTATTAAAAAAAAAAGAAAAAAGAGATGGCGTCTCACCGTGTTGCCCAGGCTGGACTCAAACTCTGGGCTCAATGATGTCTCAGCCTCCCAAGTAGCTGGTACATGTGCTGCTAATTTATTTGATTTCAATTAAGTTTAAATAGCATGTGTGGCTAGTGGCTGCCATATCTGATAGCACAGTTCTAGACCCTTCAGAGTCTGACCCTAGTCAGTCTTCCTTCTATTATTCTCTTTCACAAACTTAATGCTCCAGCTAAACTGGAGAGTGTTGGCTGTGTCCTTAACCTTGTAAATTTCCCACCTCCTAGTCTTAGCTCATGTTGTTCATCTCTAGTTTATGAAGGCCTTCAGATTGCTTGTGTGCTGTTGCCCTGTGACACTTACCTAATCCCTTTTGTACTCTAGTAATATATTATCTGCAGACTCTTAAAGCGCTTAATAACACTATCTCTGATTGTAGTGATTTGTTTTTCATTTCTCATAGTCTCTATTACATTTATAGATTCCTCGAGGGGCTTATGTGGTTTTGATGGTTGTATGTGTGTGATAGTTGAAGTTTTTCTCTCTTCTTTTTTTCTCCACAGTGCCTAGCAAAGCATACATGGTAGGTGGTTCATATGCATTAGGTGAGTTAATCTACTGAGATTGCTGATTGTTACTGTGCTTCCTGGCACTAGAGGGCAGTGTCATATCTATAAGCAAAATGAGGTATTTATCTCAAAGTGACAGATACATTTTGAGCACTCTGTCCTAATTCAGTTTTATTCAGTCTTATTAATGATTCTGGCCTTCAGAAGGAACTCACATCTGTTCATTGTCAGTGATATTAATAAATAACCTTTTTCTATAAATATCTTGATTAGATTCAGTGTCTGTTGGATCAGGAGATGGTGAGATTCTTTCTGAGAAGAAACTTGGTACATCTGAGAAACACCAGTCAAGGCATTAGGTGTCAGAGATTAATTCCTTGAGGGCAGAAGCCTTTTTGTGGTAGGCAGCTAATATCCCAGTAGTGGTCTGGTAGTCAAGAACCCAAGGTTCTTGGTTTGATCTTGCCAATGGTGAACTCGGCTAAGTTGCTCTAAGCTTGGCAAACTAATTCCTCTTATTGTGTAGTAGTGGGTATAATGACCAGTTCTGGCTCATAGGGTCAAATGAGATATGTATGAAAGTAGCTTTGTAAAGTATTATATAAATGTATAGTGGTGTTTTCCTTCTCAGTACCTATGTCGTACTTAGTACCAATGCATGTACAAAATAAGTGATTCCTTATAAATATGACATTAATTTGTAAATTTTAGGTAAGGGATGTACTGTGGTAAAGGCTGTACTCACCAAGGCTGCATACATTGAGAGGTGATTATAGTCACAATAGTGGTTAACATATATCCTGTCCTTAGATGTTATTTAGCCTGAAAGTGAACTGTGTGATACACACACACACACACACACACACACACACACACACACACGAAGTTTACACTCTTGTTAGTCTCTTGTCTAGTGAATTTATTTTTGTACACCCGCTACCCTTCTTTTTTGTTTGTTTTTGTTTTTTGAGACAGGGTCTCACTTTGTCACCCAGGTTGGACTGCAGTGATGCAACCTCGGCTCACTGCCGCCTTGACCCCCGGGCTCAAGTGATCCTCCCGCCTCAGTCCCCCAAGTAGCTGGGACCACAGGCACGTGCCACCATGCCCAGCTGATTTTTTTTGTAGAGATGAAGTTTCGCCGTGTTGCCCAGGCCGCTCTTGAACTCCTGAGATAAGTGATCCACCAGCCTCAGCCTCCCAAAGAGCTAAACTTGTTGGAATGGGTTAAGATTCTCAAGATCAAACGCATAAAGGAGAAGCCAGATCATTATAACACAGGAGCCCATTTAACTAGTGTAGAATTTTCCCACTCCACATCCCCCAGGTTTAGCAAAGACTTTTTCAAAAGCAAAGGTATGTGTAACTGTAGGAGAGTTCATGTTATAAGTACTGCAACTTCGTATTTCCTGAAGTCTGTGTGGTTGAATTTGCAAGTGGAACATTTCATTACTGCAGGTTTTGCACAAAATTTTACGAAACAAACCTGCATTAAGTTAAAGCAGAACTAAAATAAATGCCTTTTCTGGATACTTCAGAAATAATTTCCATATATTTCCTATCACAGACTCCTTTTAATTTAGATACTCCTTCAATACACATGAGTAGAAGGGAAATTCCAGCTCAAAATCTAAAAGTAGAGGTGGGCATGGTGGCTCACGCCTGTAATCCCAGCACTTTAGGAGGCCGAAGCAGGCAGATCACAAGATCAGGAGATTGAGACCATCCTGGCCTACATGGTGAAACCCCATCTCTACTAAAAATACAAAAATTAGCTGGGCATGGTGGCACGTGCCTGTAAATCCCAGCTACTTGGGAGGCTGAGGCAGGAGGATCGCTTGAACCTGGGAGCAGGAGGTTGCAGTGAGCTGAGATTGTGCCACTGCACTCCAACCTGGTGACAGAGTGAGACTCCGTCTCAAAAAAAAAAAAAAAAAAAAAAAAAATCTAAAAGTAGAATGCAAAGTGATCAAATAATTCCTCCATATCACATACTTCAATTTTCTAGCATAATTCTGAGTGATGCAGAGTACCAAACCTATCAACAAAATGCCTATTTAAAAAATGTCCCTGATACTACCATGTACTTTTCCTCCTCCTGATTTTCGAATCATCCCAGTATTAACATCCATCCCTAAGGAATCTCAGTAGTGGTTTCAGAAAAATGATTTTGATTTGTTTGACACACTGTGGGAGAGACAACAAATAAGACCCCCTTTCCTCTGGCTCTTCTATGCTTCTCCTGGGCATGAAAACAGCCCGAACTGCGGCAACAGCTGGGGATCATTAAACTGACAGAAATAGCTTAGGAGACTCCAATGGTGTGTGAAGGGGGGAGGAGAGCCTGAGTATCAGATTAAAAAAAAATCAAAAGGGCAAAAGGAAAGGGGGGCAGGGCAGTGAAGTCTAAGGAGTGTATCAGCCTAAATTTCCTTTACCACAGCCAAGGAGATGCAGTGAAGCAAATGACAGGATACATAAATGCAGCCTAAATTGCTTCGCCTCCTACCTATTCCTAGATGGAAGGTTTAGTCAAACCTAAACATGTGGGTCTGAATGAAGACAAGCTGGGGAAGAGTAGGGAGGAGAATTGTGGCATCTCAAAGGCTAACTATGGGTCTGGAAGAATCACTTAGAGGAGGTGGCAATGATGATAAAAATCAACTCCAAGATGGAGCAGGAGCAAGGGCTGTGAGAATACATCCCAAGCCCTAAGTGGACTCAGAGATTAACCTGGTCACAAGGCATCCCCCTCAACTGGGAAGGACCAAATGCTACATGAAATGCTGGTTCTTGTTCTTGCCAGAGCACAGCCATGCCTCCCCAGTGGTAGCTTTTCAACCTGGCAGGCCTTCGAAGGTCGGTGCAGGAATGAGCCATCTGCCTGGCCCACTGCCCGAGTGTATTCAGCACATACCTGAATGCCCTAGAGTAGCTTTATTCAGATCACCCCAAGGGAGTGGGCTTGCAGATCCTGACTTATGCCTTTAAGTCTGGTTAGTCCCAGGGTCCTGGGGTACCTTCTTCATCCCCACACTTGTTAGGCTGTCTATTCAATATTATCATCAAGGCTTCTCCCACCAAGGCGTTTTCTTTGTAACTAATCTTACAGGACTGCAGTTTCAGATGGTTCCCTCACCTGCAAGCCTAAACAGGAAATGATTCGATTACAGATATTAAGACTGCAACTTTCTTTGGCAAGAGTGTTTTGTAACTATGAGATTGCATCAAGCTCGGTTGAACATTTTATTCGATGAATCTAATTATTTACTAAATAAAGTTCCAGGCTGGTGACTGGTCTCAACAAAAAGCTACCACTATATTACCTTCTTCTTGAATAGCTTGCTTCTTTTCTTTATTTTCTTCCTTCCACTCTAGGAGGAAAACTTGCTTCTTTTCTAACCACAAATCTGGCAGGAAAATATGCTCATGCGTATTTCCATACTAAGCCATCTTTGTCTAAATAACTGTATTTAAATCTGACTTTCTATAAGAAGTTCAAAAACCTTACAACGGTTGGCTCATTACAAACACTTTAAGTTCACATTAAGAAAAGGGTACAGGTGCAGTGTGGCTCGCGCCTAAAATCCTGGCATTTTGGGAGGCTGAGGCTGGTGGATCACTTATCTCAGGAGTTCAAGAGCGGCCTGGGCAACACGGCGAAACTTCATCTCTACAAAAAAATCAGCTGGGCATGGTGGCACGTGCCTGTGGTCCCAGCTACTTGGGGGACTGAGGCGGGAGGATCACTTGAGCCCAGGGGTCAAGGCGGCAGTGAGCCGAGGTTGCATCACTGCAGTCCAACCTGGGTGACAAAGTGAGACCCTGTCTCAAAAAACAAAAACAAACAAAAAAGAAGGGTAGCGGGTGTACAAAAATAAATTCACTAGACAAGAGACTAACAAGAGTGTAAACTTCGTGTGTGTGTGTGTGTGTGTATCACACAGTTCACTTTCAGGCTAAATAACATCTAAGGACAGGATTTGTAGCTTTTACGCTCAGGCACTACATGAAGTTTAATTTTATGGATTTCATTCTTCCACGGAGAAGACAAATTTTGCTGTAGCCTTTATTAAATTTTATTTTTAAATCTTAATCTTTTTGAGTCAAATGGCTAAAATTTTATATCATTTAGGACTTAAGGGTGAGAAGTTTACTGTTTTTTTTTTGTTTACCCATAGAAAACTGTATACATAAACATTTGAATAAGCTTCAGATTATTTGTCTATCTAATTATCTATCTATCTATAACCCAACCTGTATGGTCTAATTTCTAATCACCTTTCTATTCCCTAATCCTTCCCATAGAAAAGGGCCACGTGCAGTGGCTCATGCTCAATCCCAGCAAAGCCTGTAATCCCAACAGTTTGGGAGGTTGAGGCGAGTGGATCACTTGAGTCCAGGAGTTTGAGACCAGCCTGGGCAACATGCTGAAATGTCATCTGTACAAAAACAAACCCCCCAAAAGCAAAATTGGCCAAGCATGCTAGTGTGCGCCTGTTGTCCCAATTACTCAGAAGGCTGAGGTGGGAGGACCGATTAAGGCTGGGAGGTCAAGGCTGCAGTGAGCCGTGATTGCACCACTGTGCTCCATCCTGGTGACAGAATGAGACCCTATCTTTTTTTTTTTTTTTTGGGACAGAGTCTTACTCTGTCCCCCAGGCTGGAGTGCAGTGGCTTGATCTCAGCTCACCGCAAGCTCTGCCTTCCGGGTTCACGCCATTCTCCTGCCTCAGCCTCGCAAGTAGCTGGAACTACAGGCGCCCACCACCACGCCCGGCTAATATTTTGTATTTTTAGTAGAGACGGGGTTTCACCATGTTAGCCAGGATGGTCTTGATCTCCTGACCTCGTGATCTGCCCACCTCGGCCTCCCAAAGTGCTAGGATTACAGACGTGAGCCACCGCGCCCGGCCGAGACCCTATCTTTAAAAAAAAAAAAAACCACTTTAGGCCTGTCATAGTAGCTCATTCACACCTGTAATTCTGGTGATCCTGTGCCACTGCATTCCAGCCTGGGCAAGAGAGTGAGATCCTGTCTCTGTGTTTTGTTTTGTTTTTTTTTTTTTGAGACGGGCTCACTCTTGTTCAGGCTGGAGTGCAGTGGCACAGTGGTGGCTCACTGCAGTCTGGGTCAACAAGCACACACTACAGGCACACACAACCAGATGTTGTCTCCCTGTGTTGCCCAGGGTAGTCTGTGACTCCAACTCTCAAATGATTCTCCCACCTTGACCCCCCACAGTGCTGGGATTATAGACACAAGCCTCTGTCCCTGGCCTAATTTAATTTTAAGGAAAACCATTTTTTGTCTCTTTGGTTTGCCCTAGAATGACTACCCTATTCTAAGTTTTGAATCTGTACAACAAAGTTGGGTGCAGAATGTCAGCGTCAGTGATACCAGCAGGGATTAGCAAATGAGATTCAAGGCTGCCCATATTTTCTCGGTGAATGGGCAGAACTAATACAATAAGGAAAATGCTGTTCTTGGTGCCTTTAACTTTGGAAGGGAGTCTTCAGATGGCCCTACCTAAAAGTGCTAAAGGAAGCACATTCCCAGTTTGTCTCCACCCTGTTCAGGCATCTGGTGCAAGTGCATGCCGTGCCCAGATCTTACATGATGGAGTTGGTTGCACATTGCTTTATAGATCCTCAGGAAAGAGACTGATGACATTGAAGTAACTGGCACTTTGAGATCTATTTGCCGCGATTAGAGAAGGAGGTCACATCAAGGGGTGGGGGAGAGGAGTAACTACCCAAAATGAGTGGTAAGCCTCAGATTTTTGAGGATGTGGGGAATAATTTTTATTTATTTATAGTTATTAATATTTTTACTATGACTGTGGCATAAATGTAATATAGTAGGAAAAAAACACAAACTTTGATATCAGGGCAACCTGTATTTGAGCTCTGGCTCTACCTCTTACTACCCATGCAGCTTCTTCATCTATGAGATAGTACGTATCTCAAATGACCATTGAGATGAAATGAGTCACTGTAGTAGTACATCTACCCAGTGACCACACAATGTAAGAGCTAAAGACATTAGATTCCTTGTTTCTTACATATTAGTTTTCTTCTCAAGGCAAGCCTTTTCTCAGTGCCTTTGCACTTGCAATTTCTTATGTCTGGAACACTCTCCAGATCATTTTTATGGTTTGTCATAGTATTTAGGTTTCTGTCCAAGAGTCATCTGTCTCTTCAAAAGGGCCTTCTCTGTGCACCCTATCTAAAATTACCACCACCCCGTCACTCTCTGTTCTCTTGTTCCACTGTATTTTTCTTCACATAGTGTATTCCCTGAAATTATTATATGTACAACTTATTTATTATGTTTTCCCTACTAGAGCATATGTTCTGTGAGGACAGGGACCTCATCTGTCCATGTTATTGTTTTATCACCTATAAATATTGACCTTATCTGTCCATGTTGTTTTATCACCTATAAGCATCACCTATACATATTAGTTCAATAAATGAATGAACAAACCAACTGACAATCTTCCTGGTGCCAGAAAAGAACCTGTGGCTGAATGCAGGAAGGGAGTTGTGCCAGGAAGCAAATGCTTTCTGCTTTTGTGGAGTGGATGTTCCCACACTGAGAGCCAGATAGGAAGTAGTCATGTGACGTCCTCTTACGTCCTTTTATACTTCTTCCTGTCTCTCTCTGGGAAGAGCCCCTTTGAATGACCTTTATTTAGTAGTTGTTATTTTTTGCCCTCTTGCCCAGGCTAGACTGCAGTGGCATAATCATGGCTCACTGCAGCCTCGACCCCTCAGCTTCCTGAGCAGCCAGGACTACAGGCAAAGGCTACCATGCCTGGCTAATTTTTTTTTTTAATTATTTTTTGTAGAAACAGGGGTCTCTCTACATTGCTCAGAAAAGTCTTGAACTCTGGCTGGGCATGGTGGCTCATGCCTGTAATCCCAGCACTTTGGGAGGCTGAGGCAGGCGGATCACGAGGTCAAGAGCTCGAGACCATCCTGGCCAACATGGTGAAACCCCACCTGTACTAAAAATACAAAAATTAGCTGGGCGTGATGGCGCACGCCTGTAGTCCCAGATATTTGGGAGGCTGAGGAAGGAGAATCACTTGAACTGGGAGGCAGAGGTTGTAGTGAGCCGAGATCGTGCCCCTGCACTCCAGCCCGGTGACAGAGCGAGACTGTCTAAAATAAAAAAAGAAAAGAGAAGAAAAAGTC
Organism: Macaca nemestrina; assembly: GCF_043159975.1. Taxonomy (NCBI): domain Eukaryota; kingdom Metazoa; phylum Chordata; class Mammalia; order Primates; family Cercopithecidae; genus Macaca; species Macaca nemestrina. The sequence continues at coordinate 108,153,367 of NC_092139.1, read as the reverse complement.
TTGAACTCCTGGGCATGATCCTCCCACCTTGGCCTCCCAAAGTGCAGGGATTACAGGTGTGAGCCATCATGCCCAGCCTGAATAACCTTTAAATGTGACCACTGTTATCCTGTTAAAATCTCAATTCCTTTTGGAATTAGAACATAAGCAGTGTTTTCAGTCTCCAGAGTTCTATGTCATATACTCTACATGTTCCATACTATTCACTGAAATCACCTGAATTTTCCCCTAGTTAGTATGTAGGTCACTTTTTTCCCATCCATATCATGCTGATAACACTGTCAATATAGTGTCATTTTAAAACATAGAGGAGTGGGGTGCAGTGTTTCATCATGACTGTAATGACTGAGGCCAAGGCAGGAGGATAACTGGTAGGCCAGGAATTCAAGGCCAGCCTGGGCAACAATGTAGGATCCCATCTTGACAACAATGTAGGATCCCATCTTGACAAAACATAAACAGACAAACATACAGAGAACTGGTGTGTTTTATGAGAAAAGAGAGGTGGTTGAAGATTCAGACTGTACATTCAGACAGAGCTGGGTTCCAATTTCTGCTCTTTTACTTTATGACCTTGAGCAAGTTGCTTAATCGGTCTAAACCTCAATTTCCTCATCTACAAAATGGTATAAGAGTTCTATCGTCTGCATAGCTTTGTTGTGAGAATTAAGTAAGATGATGCGTGTTTTCACCGTTTTGTAAGTGTTACTACACAATATAGACAACTTTCATTTGCATATTTTAGTACCGTAAGTTAGATTTTTCATAAGCTGATTCTTGGAAAGTTACCTGGTTAGATGTATAAGTTGCCCAGGTTTACCAGCCCAGGAACGTACTTCATTAATCTAGAGCCTTCATTCCCGACAGTATTCAGATTAAATAGAAGATATCTATTGTATTTTGGTATTATAGGTTAAGAGTATTCCTTATCAGAAATGTTTGGGACTACAAGTGTTTTGCATTTTGGATTTCGTTCAGATTTTGAAATATTTGCATTATGTATTTGCAGGTTGAACGTCCAAATCTGAAATCTGACATGCACCATTGAGCATTTCCTGTGAGCATCATGTTGATTTACAGGAATCATTATAGGAATTGATAATTTCTTTCTCTCCAAGAGATGGCAGCATTTCAATTTGAAAAACCTGACGTTTGTTATGTTTCATAATTGATTCATCAATTTTTTCTAAAGGTAGAGGCAAATTCATGTTTTTTAAAAATTTATTTTATTTTTTAGGAGCAGAGGTTTAATAGGCAGAAGAAGGGGATCTGTCTCTCTCTGTCTCTGTCTCTGTCTCTCTCTCGAGAAAGAGGGGACTTTCGACAGGAAAGGCCGGCCAGCAGCAGAGGATGCCCCAGATTTTATAGTCAGGCATGAGGAGGCGGTGTCTGATTTACACAGGGCTCACAGATTGGTTTGATCAGGTGTGATGTTTACATACTGAGCAGGCAAGGCTGGTTGCCCCACCCTAATCTTGTTATACAAATGAATTATCCCCTTAGCTGGCACCATCTTGTCTGCTTCTTACTGTACATGTGGCTGGCAGAGAAGGGAAGGTGGAGCCAGCATTTTGAACGTGACTAGGCCCAGGTCGTTCTTTCCTGCCGGCATTCACCTGTGCAAGCTCCCAGCTTGCTTATCTATTTCAGCAGCTCAACTTTACAGGCTGCTCTTTGTTAGAAAATGATTTGGGGCTGCTTTTCATTAAAAAGGAAAATCTTACTGAGGACTTCCATACCGTCACTATCTGCCTAAGTAATTTCTTCTTAACTCCTGTATTATTCACCCCTCTGGAATGGTAACCCTAACTGCTTTTAGAGGGTGTTGGACGACAACTCTTTCTGGCTCCTTCCTGCTGAAAAGGGGCATTGTGTGTGGAACAGCAGCTAGGGCTCCTCCTGGGGTCAACCTAAGGGTCCTCAGATGAAAGGTGTGTCCATGCGTGGTTCGGTGTGCAGCACCATTTGGAGTTTGCTGTCAGAACCATTCCGATGGGTTGTAACACTGGTTTGCTTCTACCAGATGTTGCATTTCAATGAATATTGTACCTTGGTATCCCAGACGAGGTCCCTAATATGAAGTGGCTATGTTGTCTGGGGTAAATACTTGGGATTTGTCCTTTCACACCTAGAAAATTTAGGACATGGACACATACAAGGAGTTTAGGAGTGGAGGTTTCATAGGCAAAAGAAAGAGAAGGAAAGAGAAAGGAAAACAGCTTGCTCTCTAGTGAGAGAGAGGGGACTTCCAAGAGGAAAAGGCCCTCCATGGGTTTTTTAACTAAACTTTATTTGGAATGATTTTACACTTACAAGAAAGTTACACAGATAGTACGGAGAGTTCCTGCGTATCCTTGATCCAGTTGCCCCTAGTGTTAGCATCTTACGTAACTATGGTACATTTGTCAAAACTGAGAGATGAACGTTAGTACATTACTATTAAGTAAACTCCAAACTTCTTTTGGATTTCATTTGTTTTCTCACTAACGTCGTTTTTCAGTTCCCAGATCCAATCTAGGATACAACATTGCATTTAATCATAAGGTTTGTGGATGGTTGGTCAATAGAATCTCAAGGAGAATTTACTTTCCTTTCTTCACCTCCACTTCCTCCTTCTTGTCTTAACTTTGGATCTCAATCTCAAGAATTTCAGCAGCTCCTTTCTCTGGCAAAAGATAAATGGACCTTTCTGGATCCTTTAACAACTACTTTGGTATTGATAGCTTAGAATTTCAGGAGCATGCTTTTTGAATACTCAACTGTATATTTGATTTTAATAATGAATGAGTACTGATTCTTCTGCCTCTCTCTCAAGCTTGCTCTTTATAATTACCAGAGACTGCTTCACTGGCTACATGTTCCTAATCTGCCTTCCAAAGAAAAATAGTTCCCTTTCCTTTTTTTTCCCCTTTCCTTTTTTCCCCCTTTCCTTTTTCTTTCCTTTCCTTCCTCTCCTTCCCCTTTCCTTTACCCTTCCTTTGATCTCTCTGCATCGCTCACCCCCAACCCCCACCAAGAACAACTTGGGATGTGATTTAAATAAGGGTGGTTTGATATAAAATCATGTTACCTTGCAGAATAAATTACCTCGTTGGAGGTGTGGTACCAGATTACTTGCAGTTCTTACTTTGTCCTAGAGAAAATCTGATGTAAAAGCCTCTAATGAAACATTTGTAATCTGTATTATAATTTTACAACTCACTTTTCATGTACATTGTGGTCTTTTGAGTTTCAAAGGGTATATGGATTAGTTTTCAAAATTGTATTACAGTGATAAAATTGAGGAAAAAAGAGATAGTTACTTGATTAGGTAGCAACAGAGATAGGATTGGGACCTCTGTGTTCTGATTCTTTCTCTGGTGTCCTTTGGTCTCCCCTTAGAGGTCATCTCTGTTTTTTTTTTTTTCAAGACTGAGTCTCACTCTGTCGCCCAGGTTGGAGAACAGTGGCGTGATCTCGGCTCACTGCAACCTCTGCCTCCTGAGTTCAAGCTGTTCTCCTGCCTCAACCTCCTAAGTAGCTGGGATTACAAGTGCCCGCCACCATGCCCAGCTATTTTTTTTTGTATTTTTAGTAGAGGCAGGGTTTCACCATGTTGGCCAGGCTGACCTCGACCTCCTGACCTCAAATGATCCACCTGCCTTGGCCTCTGAAAGTGCTGAGATTACAGGCATGAGCCACTGCGCCTGGCCAGAGGTCATTTCTGGAGGTGTGTTGCATTTATTTGGAACTTATAAAATATTTATAAAACCAACCCCACATTCAGTGCTGTGTAACCCTTTACCCAGAAGTCAGTTGAGTTGACAGTAAACCCTTTCTGGTTAAGGATAGGGCTAATTAAAAAATACACTGGGCCTTTGCAATGCTTTTGTTTATATTAAAAACAAGCCGGCAGGCGTGGAGGCTCACGCCTGTAATCCCAGCACTTTGGGAGGCCAAGGCGGGCAGATCACAAGGTCAGGAGATCGAGACCATCCTGGCTAACACAGCGAAACCCCATCTCTACTAAAAATACAAAAAATTAGCCGGGCGTAGTGGCAGGCGCCTGTAGTCCCAGCTACCCGGGAGGCTGAGGCAGGAGAATGGTGTGAACCCGGGATGCGGAGCTTGCAGTCAGCGGAGATCTCGCCACCGCACTCCAGCCTGGGTGACAGAGCAGGACTCCGTCTCAAACAAACAAACAAAAAACAAAAAACAGAAAAACAAGCCACAGCTATGTTTTTGGTGCAGTGTACACTGTGCTTACCCATTCAGGCTGGTTTCACAAGTTGAAGGAAGAAAATTATCACGAAAAGGACAAGAGAAGCTTAGTGTTTAGGCTGGACGCAGTGGCTCACATTTGTACTCCCAGCACTTTGGGAGGCTAGGGTGGGTGGATCATTTGAGCCCAGGAGTTCAAGACTAGCCTGGGCAACAGGTGAAACCCTGTCTGTACAAAAAATTAGCCAGGTGTGGTGGTGCATGCTTGTGGTCCCAGCTACTCGAGAAGCTGAGGCATGAAGATCAATCACTTGAGCCCGGGAAGTCGAGGCTGTAGTGAGCCAAGATTGCACCACTGCTCTCCAGCCTGGGTGACAGAGCAAGATCCTATTTCAAAAACCAAAAAAGAAAAGAAACTTAATGTTTAGAAAGCTTAAGAACATTATATGTTAAGAAGCAGAAGAGGAAACAATTCCATTGGATGCTGTAGGACAGGGTAGGGCTCAAGAACCAGAAAGCAAGAGAGGTAATGAAACCAAGTTAGGGAACACAGAGACATTTCTCTTTCATATCTTTTAGGCTATATCAGGACAGACTTATGGGCACATTCAATAAGTAGGGGCCCAGAGGAGTATTACTTTTGGGGAATGTTATCAGGATATAGCTTGAAACTTTAATACCAACTGATCATGAACATAAAATACTTTCAAGACCCCCCCCGTTGTTTTTTTTTTCCTGAGATGGAGTCTCGCTCTGCCCAGGCTGGAGTGCAGTGGTGCGATCTCAGCTCACTGCAAGCTCCGCCTCCCTGGTTCACACTATTGTCCTGCCTCAGCCTCCCAAGTAGCTGGGACTAAAGGCACCCGCCACCATGCCCGGCTGATTTTTTTGTATCTAGTACCTAGCACAGGACCTAACAAACTAGTATTATGTTGGTGCAAAAGTAATTGCAGCTTTTGCCATTAAAAGCAATGACAAAAACATCAATTACTTTTGCGCCAACCTATAGTTGTTTAGTAAATATTTGTTAGGTGAGTGAATTGAGAAGATCTCTCTCCACACCCTGATTCCCAATCCTTATATTGGTGGTGATGCTGGAAAGTAACCCAGGTAGCAGAACTTGAGTAGCACCTGCTTCTGGAGACACCCTTCACCTGCTTTTAATCATGCATTCTAGCAACGAAGCTGGTGAGTGTTCAGAACAGCCTTTGGTTCTAATTGATAGGCCATGTGGTTTTACAGTTTGGATGTCACTAAATGATTTTTGAGGCATATAGGATAAATAGAATGTAAAATACACCAATAAAATAGGTATAATTCACTGTTGCAAAGTTGAGTATTCTAATTATCTGCATGCTGAGCTTCACCTAAGGCTAGCACCCAACCTGTTCCTTCTCTGACCTTCCTGGTAAAACACATTCCCCAGTTTGAAGCTAGAAGTATTGGTGTCTGATGCTGAATTAAGTTGCATTTGCTTATTTTTTCTGGAACCTGGTGCCTGAAAATTAGAGAAAAAATATACCAATTATTAGCAGGTCAAGCTTTAGGAATTTATAGGAGGCTATGAACTTAGAGTAAGGAAATACTATCCGAAACTACTTTTCACAGTTAATATTGGCTGGGTACAGTGGCTCACACCTGTAATCCCAGCACTTTGGGAGGCTGAGGTGGGAGGATTGCTTGAGCCCAGGAATTCGAGACCAGTCTGGGCAACAGTGAGACCTTGTCTCTACAAATAAAAAATTTAAAAATTAGCTGGGCGTGGTAGTACAAGTCTATAATCCCAGCTATTCAGGCGGCTGAGGTGGGAGGATTGTTTGAGCCTGGTGGGTCAAGGCTGTGGTGAGCCATGATCATACCACTGCACTTCAGCCTGGACAACAGAGTGAGAACCTGTCTCAAAAAAAACCAAAAAAAAAACCAGTTAATATTTATTAGTAAATGTACTACACTGTATATAAACAAGAACTTGGAAGATATACAGCATCATATCACATGCATTAAATTTAGATAGAAAACTCACAGAAGTACATCTAGAGATACCAGATTTTATCTCTTTATTGGGTTGTTCTTTAGCCATTCTCTTCCCGTTGACAAACCTTTAGTGGTAGTCTACAAATATATTTTATGGAAGAAGTGTGTTGGAAAATAAAATTTCTCTCCTGTTGTAAACTTTTGAACAAATAATAATTTTTAACTAGCCAGAGCTTGGGGGTCCATTTTCACTGCTCTTTGTCCTCTGCTCCAGGAAGCTACGTGTGAATTTGTTGTGGTCTCTGTTGCCCTTGTCCTGCAGGTCCTAGGACGTCCATAGCTAAGATGCCAGGACACCATGGAAGCTGGGAAATGTGTTGATAATTTGTGACAGTGGATATCCCTGGTCTGTATCCTGTTCTCTAGATGTCTGAGTTTAATGCTAAACTTCATGAGATGGGACTTGACACCTCCTAGAAGTGTTCACATATGATTGTTTATTAAATTATTCGTTTGGTGAAAAGGAATTTGAGAAAAAAAAGAAAAATTATTTGTTATTCTTAAGTGTTTCAATGTGAAAAATATTAAAAATGATCGTGGAAATAACATGTTTATTGTCAAAAAATTTTAACTTAAAAACTGAATCGTCGTTCAAAACACAGCAAAAGATGATGTGCCTTAAAACAGTATCAGAGGAAAGGCTACTTACTGGTTATTAGTTGGAATAAACCTGCTTTGCACTATTTACTTGCCATGATCTATCATTGGCATCACAAACATGGGTGGAGCATATTTAATTTCTCCATATGAAGTAAGCTTAAATTAGGCCAAAGTAGCATTACATAGGGTAGCTCTTGACATGGCATTGCATTAGAATTATCTGCTAAGCTTCTTAAAGAGATGAGGTCTAGGCCCCATTCCAGACCAATTAAAAACCTTCCCAGATGATTTCATTGTGAAGGGTAAGGGTTGAGAATCACTGGAATGAGAAAAGGATTACAAGGATAAGGATACAGAATATTTGGTTCCAGTCCTGGCTTCATTTCCTAGTATTTTGTTGAGGAATTTTGTGTCTATATTAATAAGGCATATTCATCTGTAGTTTTGTTTTGATGTTTTTCTCTGGCTTTGGAATCAGAGAATAATACTAGCTTCATAAAATGAGCTGGGGAAGTGTTTTCTCCTCTGTTTCCTGGAAGAGTTTGTGAATGATTGGTATTATTTTTATTTTTTAATTTATTTTTTTGAGACAGGGTTTTGCTCTGGCACCCAGGCTGGAGTGCAGTGATGTGGTCTCAGCTCACCACAGCCTCGACCTCCCAGGTCCAGGCGATCTTCCTGTCTCAGCCTCCTGAGTAGTTTGGACAACAGGCACTTGCCACCATGCCTGGCTCATTTTTGTAGAGACAGTTTCGCCATGTTGCCCAGGCTGGTCTCAAACTCCTGAGCTCAAGCAGGCCCACCTACCTGGGCCTCCCAAAGTGCTGCGATTACAAGCATGAGCCACCATGCCCAGCTAAGTATTTGGAGAAATATATCAGCGAAGCCTTCTGGACCTGGGCTTTTCTTTGTGGGAAGATTACTATTTCAATCTCTTTACTTGTTACACATCTATTCGGATGTTCTATTTCTTTCTTGAGTCAGTTTCAGTAATTTATGCCTTCCTAGGAATTTGACCATTGCATTTCTTTTTCTTTTTCTTTTTTTGAGATGGAGTCTTGCTCTGTCACTCATGCTGGAGTGCAGTGGCATGATCTCAGCTCACTGCAACCTCCACCTCCCAGGTTCAAGTGATTCTTCTGCCTCAGCCTCCCAAGTAGCTGGGATTACAGGCTCGTGCCACCACATCTAGCTAATTCTTGTTTTGTTTTGTTTTGTTTTTAAATAGAAATGGGGCTTTGTCATGTTGGCCAGGCTGGTCTTGAACTCCTGACCTCAGGTGATCCACCTGCCTTTGCTTCCCAAAGTGCTGGGATCACAGGCATGAGCTACCACACCTGGCCTCCTTTTGCGTTTCTGATTTTTGTATATATTTTCTGTTTTTTTTCTTGGTAGTTAGGTAAAGATTTATCAATTTTGTTGTTGTTTTCAAACAACAGACTTTTATGCCTATTGATTTTCTCTGTTGTTTTTCTGTTTTTTGTTGTTTGTTTGTTGTTTTTTGTTTTTGAGACGGAGTCTCGCTCTTTCGCCCAGGCTGGAGTGCAGTGGCGCGATCTCAGCTCACTGCAACCTCCGCCTCCTGGGTTCAAGTGATTCTCCTGCCTTAGCCTTCCGAGTAGCTAGGACTACAGGTGCCTGCTGCCACACCCATCTAATTTTTGTATTTTTAGTAGAGACGGGGTTTCACCATATTGGCCAGGCTGGTCTCAAACTCCTGACCTCAGGTGAACAGCCCGCCTTGGCGTCCCAAAGTGCTGGGATTACAGGTGTGAGCTACCGCACCTGGCCTATTTTTCTGTTTTGTATATCATTGCTTACCACTTTAATTTCCTTTCTTCTACTTACCATGGTTTAGTTTGCGCTTTTTCTAGTTTCCTTTTTTAAAATTAACTGAATTTTATATTCATCTAGTTTCTTAAGGTAAAGGCTTACAGCATGTATTCCAGATCTTTCTTCTTTTCCAGTGTAGGCTGTGAATTTTCTAATATAAACCTATGAATTTCCCTCTAAGCACTGTTTGGCTATATTCCAGAAATTTTGATAAATTGTTTAGTTCAAAGTACTTTGTAATTTCTCTCATTCTCTTTTGACCCATTGGTTATGAATTTCCCAAATTTTTTTCTGTTTTTTGTTATTTCTCTCTCTCTATATATATATACACACACATATATATGTGTTGTGTGTGTGTATATATATGTGTGTGTGTGTATATAGATATATATATATTTTTGAGATGGAGTCTTGCTGTGTCACCCAGGCTGGAATGCAGTAGCACAATCTCGGCTCACTGCAACCTCTACCTCCTGGGTTCAAGCGATTCTCCTTCCTCAGCCTCCTGAGTAGCTGGGATTATAGGCACCCACTACCATGGTCTGCTAATTTGTGTATTTTTAGTGGAGATGGGGTTTTACCATGTTGGCCAGGCTGGTCTTGAACTCCTGACCTCAGGTGATCCACCTGTCTTGGTCTCCCAAAGTGCTGGGATTACAGGCGTGAGCCACCATGCCCAGCCATATATTCTTTATATACATAATATTTATAGAGATGGGGGTCTTGCTATTTTTGCTACCAGGTTGGTCTCTGACTCCTGACCTCAAGTGATTTTCCTGTTTTAGCCTCCCAAAGTCCTGGGGTTATAGGTGTGAGCCACCATACCTGGCCTGTTTTTGATTTCTAATTTAATTCCATTGTGGTCAAAGAATGATTTTAATCCTTTAAAATGGACTGAAACTTGTTTTATTGCTTGGTATATGTTCCAACCTGGGGAGTGTTCCATGTGTGCTTGAAAAAAGTGTATATTCTGCCATTGTTAGATGGAGTGTTCTATATGTTTGTTAATTCTATTTGGTTGATGGTGTAGTTCAAGTCCTGTGTATCTGTATTAGTCTGTTTTGGGTTGCTACAAAGGGGTACTTGAGGCTGGTTAATTTATAAAGAAAAGAGGTTTATTTGGCTCGTGGTTTTGCAGGCTGTACAAGCATGGCACCAGCAGCTCCTCAGCTTCTAGAGAGGCCTCAGGAAGCTTTTACTCATGAAGGAAGGCAGAGGGGGAGCAGGAGTGTCACATGGCGAGAGACGGAGCTGGAGAGATCCCATGCTCTTTTAAACAAGTTTCATGCATGCGCATGAACTAAAAGAGTGAGAACTCATTACTTGCAGGTAGGGCACCAGGCCACTCCCAGCGGATCTGCTGCCGTGACCCAGACTCCTCCTGCTAGGCCCTGCATCCAACACTGGGGATCATATCTCAGCATGAGGTTTGAAGGGGGCATACATTTGAACTGTTTCAATATCCTTACTAATTTCTACTTAGTTGTTCTATTGTTGAGAGTGAGGTAGATTGTGATTTTTACAGGAGATAAACTCAAATACTCCTTATTTAAAATTAGTTAAATAAGCACCATGCAATTTATTAAAATGTAGAAATGCTCTAGTATTAGTTGTACCTTACAAATGCCAGAAGTGACATCTATTAATTTAGTTTCTAATATGTTGGGGCTATTTTAATATTTTTAGTGTGAAGGTCATTGTTAATTCTCATGAAAACTGATGCTTTCAAACTTGGCTCCAACCAGAGCAGTCTTTCAGTCGATTGTTTCTGGGTAGCAATTTCCCCCTGAAGTATGACAGCCTCCAGAGTTGGAAGCCAAATATCTGAGTGGGGTAAGAGAAAAGATTTTTGAGAAGTCTTGTCTGCTTTTTGCTCTCCTCAAGCATATAAATCTCATTAATTTTCAAATGCAGCACTGTTTTGGCTGGCTTATAATTTCTAGTCCAGGAACATTTCCCTTACTCATCAACAAGTTTGTTTTGGAGCCTTTTCTAACATAAACATTCTGAAAAGCAGTGGCCAAGTTTATTGCCATTTGATTAGAAGTTTCATGAGAAAAAGACTTGTCAGTATTCCTGAGTTACGGCCCGGTTAATGAAATGTCCCTACAGTATGAGAATCTTCCTTGAGAAGACTTAACTGAGCAAAGGATGCTGTGGAGGGAGGGGTCTTGTTTTTTTGCTGTCCTGTCCTTCTCATACTAACCCCACCTTCCTATTCTTTTCTACTTCCTCATAATTTATATGTTATCTTCTGATTGTAGAAGCCTTGGTGGAATCAATACATGTATAAGGTAGGAATGGCTACCAACTGCATGTTTCCTTTCCAGTGAAATCCGGGACAAATGACCAGTGGAAGAGCTGGGCATGAGAACCCCACTTCTTATTCCTTTCTTGTTCCAGTCCTGATTGACCCAACTGTTTGATGTGTTCATTTCTTGGGTATTACCCCTTGAATCCTATCAACATGCTTCCGTGGTCTTACACGACAGAGATATATTAAGGTCACTCCTTGGCTTTTCCTTCACCCCTAAAGTAGCTATTCAAATAGCAATTGATGCCTTTGTTTGAGGCAGGTAAAAAACTTGATTATTTCCATGGAGAGTGGAGAACCTAGGGTTTTTCATTTTATGGTTGTGTTTCTTTTCTTTTTATTCCATTCTTTTTAGCAGGCAACTCAGTTGATTCACCACCCATCAGCTCTAAAGACATCCGTTCATCTATATATAGGTTGTTTACACAGACCCATTTAGAAACATGATATATTAGATTTGTGGAAATCAGTTAACAGTAAAGTATTAAAGGCTTATGCTTGTATACAAATAAATATTTTTGTTTAGTCTTTACTGGCTTGGGGAATGATGAGCAGATCTAAGTAGTGATATACAATGACATAGAGAGATGTCAAAATTCCTACTCTCCTAAATCTCCATAGGCTTGTACGGTCTGTGAAAATCATCATTTGTTTCAGATATTTCTTGTTGAGGGTGGATGTGCATTAAATTTATGGCCTCTGAAATTTATTCCTGATTTTGGTAACTTTGGCAGTGAACACAGAATGTATGGCTCTGTGGTATTTACTGAAAGGGGGTTATTAAATAATTGCTTCTAAAATGAATAATCCTAAGGTCTGGAAATGTAAAGTCATTTTATTTATAATGCTTAGAATTAAGAGGAATTAATAGACCAAGGAAACAGAAACTTCATATAAACAGCTGTTTCTTTGTAGTTGAAAGTCTCCAACGATGGATCATTTTAAGTCTACACAGATAAACATAAAGCAGATAAATTATAAAACAAAATGAATTATAGGTTGACTGCCATAATTCTGAGTTTACTGCTTCAGTCTTTTTTCCCCTTCTTTGTAACCATTGAAGGTTATGCAGTGCATAAAACAACACATATCTAAATCAGGTTATTGCAGTACCCAAGATAATTCTGTTATTTGAGTGGGGAACTTTTGTCAGATGTCAGATAAACACAAAGTTCAAAGTTAACTCCTAGGAGGGACAAGATGGAATTTTCAGATAACTGAACTTTAATTTCATTTAGTTTTAGAGGTGGAAAAGGTTTATTATATAAACTTTCCTCTTTGTACTAGAGCTGTATATGTGTGTGTATATATATATATACATGCATAATATATACACGTGTGTATATATGCGTATGTATATTTAAGTTGAATATGCCTTTACTGTAGTCTCCACAGAAAACTTGAATCATAAATTTATTAAATGTGTTAGCTTTCATAAATTTAAATTTTTGCATTCATGAAGCAAGAAGTTTTTCAATCAAGAAGTTTATATAATATCCCTATGGCCCTATTTATATATGGTTTACTTAAGAAGGCTAGTGGTTAATATTTCAAAATTGTTCTTGGATAATAGCCATAGCTTATGTTAGTTATTGTTTCTTTGAAGTATTCAGACTTACTAAATTGCATTGTTCCCTTATTCTCTGAAATAAAATTAATTTGTTACATTTAATCATTTTCTAATAGCTCATTTTACACTGGGCTTTAGAAACACTCTAAAAGATGACAATTATTTGCCCTTTTATGCCTCTTACATTTTATCCTGCTTGGCTGTCTTTTCTTTCTGATAGAGAGGCACATTGCCTATGATCAGGTGCCTCCACTCTAGAGTCACGGAAATGTGGTTATGAATCCCAATTCCAGCACCTTTGAGCTGTGTGACAAAAGGCAAACTTTTAAATATCTGATTCTTAGTTTCCTCATCTGTAAAATTGAGATAATAACTGTAGTATCCTCACAGGGCTTTTTAAAAGGATTAAAAAAGTTAAAAGCATGACAGTCACTTAACACAGGGCCTGACACATAGTAGCACACTCAATTATTATTTGTGTTTTATTAATGCAATTATTGTTGCTGATCTATGGTTATAATTTTTTTTCTGAAATCAACTTCCTAGAGTAAATTTGTTTTACTGAAGTTGATCACCTGAATTCCTTTGACCCTGTTGAACCATCCATTTTACTTAGCCCCTTTGTCTGTCTCACCAGAGAATAAACCCAGGTGATCACACTCCGCTCCTATTATCACAGTAGAGCAGGCTTTCAGAAGATCCTAGAGAGGCAAAGTAAGGCCCAGGTTTTGGAATCAGAATCCCTGTCTCCAAATCCTGTTCTACCTCTTATTAGTGGGATAACCTTAGGTGTATTACTTAAACCTGCTGGGCCTCACTTTGCTTCTCTGTAAAATAGGATTAGTAATACCTATCTTGGCCTGGGACAGTGGCTTGCACCTATAATCTCAGCACTTTGGGAGGCTGAGATGGACAGATCACTTGAGCCCAGGAGTTCAAGACCAGCCTGGGCAACATGGTGAAACCCCGTATCTACAAAAAAAATTAAAAAATTAGCCGGGCGTGGTGACACGCACCTATAGTTCCAGCTGCTCCAGAGGCTGAGGTGGGAGGATCCCTTGAACCAGGGATATCAAGGCCTTGGTGAGCTGAGATTGCGCCACTGCACTCCAGCCTGAGTGACAGAGTGAGACCTTGTCTCAAAAAAACAAAACACCAAAATGTATCTTCATATGGTTGTTATGAAGATTAAATAAGTTAAAATGTAAAAGAATGTAAAACAGTGTCTGGCAGAGAATACTTGCATCATAAATGTCAGCTATTATTGTAACTCCTGCTGTTTTTATCTAGTTAGTTCTCCAAGGCTTTGTTCTTAACAGTGTTAATCTGTAAAATAATAATAGCCTCTTGGTTCAGTTTCTCAGACTGTTTGTAACATCCTTTTGAGATCCAGTTCAGTACAAGAAACAATTATTGAATGCCTACTATGTATTAAGTGCTATGAGGGACATATATCAGTAAGGCATATTCTCTTCTCTCCAGGAACTTATAAACTGGTAGGAGAGGTAAGATATTGAAGGGCTACTATTACACGAGGCAAAATATTATACTTTTTCCTAACACATAAAAGGTAGCTCACAGGAGGCCTATAGTAACTCTGAATGCTGTGGAGTGAGTCAGGAAGTTCAGATGAACAGGGTAGGGATTTCCAGGTGAAGTGAATAAAAGAGGTAGGAAAAAACTCATGGTACTTGAGGAAGAGTAACTGGCCAGCCTTGATTAAGATGACTTAAAATGGGAGAGAGACAATACAGGCAAGGACACAGCCAGGGAGCTACGACTGCAGCATGGGAAAACATGGCAGGGTAAAATTGATAAGAGAGGAGTGTGAGTGTGAGGAGGCAGAGTTGAAGTTGGCCTAGACATTTAAAAAAATACTGGGAAAAATAGTGATATCATTAAAGAAGTAAGGATGGGAAGTGGATTGGGTTTTTGGGAGGAAAACAAGTTTGGGTTTGGATCTACTGAATTTGAGATGTAGGCAGGAGCATGGTTATGGTTCTGCCATTCTTGGATGCCTCCCTAAAAACTGCTCTGGGGATAGAAAAGGCAGATATTAAGATGATTCCCAGTAGATTCTGGTTCCTCTCAGATGTGACTTGGAAGGCCCATACACTTGAAGACAATTATGTAAGGAGACTTTCCTTGGCCCGTGGGATCCTCCTAACCCTCCTTCTCTGAACATTTTCTTTTTTTTGTTTTATTTTTTGACATGGAGTCTTGCTCTGTCACCCAGGCTGGAGTGAAGTGGTGTGATCTCAGCTCACTGCAACCACTGCAGTTTCTCATTTAGTCTCTGAATGACAGCTGTGCCGTCGTCATTCTGCCTAGTTTGTAGTTGTAACACCCTTTTGGTTTAACTGGCTTTTGAAAGAAAGATAGTTGATTTTTTTTTTTTCCTGAGACAGCATCTCACTCTTGCCCAGGCTGGAGTGAGAGAGAATAGCGTGATCTCGGCTCACTGCAACCTCCGCCTCCCAGGTTCAAGCAGTTCTCCTGCCTCAGCCTCCTGAGTAGCTGGGATTACAGGCGCCCACCACACCTGGCTAATTTTTGTATTTTTAGTATAGATGGGGTTTCACCGTCTTGGCCAGTTTGGTCTCGAACTCCTGACCTTGTGATCTGCCCGCCTTGGCCTTCCAAAGTGCTGGGATTATAGGCGTGAGCCATCGCGCCTGGCCGATAGTTGATTTTTAACTTTAAAAATCTCTCTATTGTTTCATTAAGCAGTATTGCCAGAGTGAAAATAAGAGAAACACCCATCAGTCTACCCTAGCCCGGATGTGCTTTGAGTCATCTAGCTTGATTGTTTCACCTCAACAGAAAAGGCTGTAAGTGAAGAGAAAGAAGAAAAACAGAGGCATATTAATGGTAAAATATTTTGTAGGCTAGAAAAAGGCATTGCTTGGTGAAATGGCTATAATTTTTAGATGCAAAAGAAAAAGTTTACGAATAGTACTTCCTGATCTATGTGAGTAGTACTTTCATTCACTATACTTATGGCGGTAAACATTTGTTAAGCGTAGAACCTCTGGAGAGCTTTTTCTGCTGGATGATGGTCCTCGTTATGATATTTTGAGTTTGGAATAGGTGTTTTTTAGTTTTAGGAGGAGGAGTCAGTGTTGTGGAGGTTTTGAGTAAAAGGCAAGACTCTGGTGCTTTGTGGATTGTTATCGCCCTGCAAGACCCTTCGCAACTTCCTCTCACCGCCCACAGCAGAATACGGAAACTCTGCTGTATCAGGCCACTTCTGCAATTACAGACAGTTGCACTTCAAGGGGACCCTTCTTTCACACTACATCCTTCTGTTTTTAGACTTTTTTTGCATTTGAAAATGTGTTTTTTGAGGTGGAATACCCAACTGACCTCTCATCTCTCCTCTCTTTCTGCTGCCCTGCAGTGCTACAGTTGAAACTCCAGCAGCGCCGGACCCGGGAAGAACTGGTGAGCCAAGGGATCATGCCGCGTAAGTGCCTCTCTCTCAGCATTTGGTAGATTGCTTTTAGGACATGGCTGTGTTTACTGAGTATGCCGTGGGAAGCATAAAACAAGGATGATGGGTTTTATTTTCCACTCTTTTCTTTCTCATGACTTTCCAAGTTTAGAGCTCAATCACTAAATAGTTA
Organism: Macaca nemestrina; assembly: GCF_043159975.1. Classification (NCBI taxonomy): domain Eukaryota; kingdom Metazoa; phylum Chordata; class Mammalia; order Primates; family Cercopithecidae; genus Macaca; species Macaca nemestrina. Next base: position 108,137,190 of record NC_092139.1, on the reverse strand, counting down.
ACTAATTGATCAAATTCAGGGAAACAAACTGGGTTTAAAGGGTCAAACCTGGTTTAAATTAGGTGTAAAAGGTGCCATTGAATTTTCCTTTACTTTGGAATTGCACCTCTAAAAGAATTTTCACTCTGTTATACTTCCTTTTATAGGAGAGGGGCAGATCTTGAGCTGGGGTATTGTGAGGAAGAACCACTTCTTGCATATGCTTTGCCTTCATGTTCTGGTTCTTAGGAAGAGAAACCTCTTTTCTGGTATTTTGAATCAACCACAGTTTTATGCAGAGTGAGATCCTGAGATACTCTAAGGCTGGCCTGGGTGTGAGCATGGCTGAGTAGAGTCGTTGATGGCGCTATCACAGCACTGGGCTCAGTGGGTGCAGAAGTCCGTCCCTTAGGGGAAAAAAGAAACCAAACCTTGCAATCTGTTAGAAGTAAGGAAATTTGCCTTTAATACCAACAACATTATAAACAGAGTTGAAACTGGAGCTGGTGAGGTTTAGATCTTTCTGACATTTCTTTTTTAAATCATCAGCAGAGAACATAGGCTCTCCCTCTTTTCTGTTTGTGTGTTATCACTACTTGGATACACCGTAAGTCAAAAAACAGTCATACAACTTCTGGCTTCATGGTGGGAGAACTGATGTTTTTCACTTTAACTCGTTATCTGCTGGCTGACTGCTACCATATTTTCCTAGCTGTCATTCATTCATTCATTCATTCATTCATTCATTCAAAATCTTTGAGTACCTAATATATGCTAGTTGATACAGCAAGATAAATCCGGCTCTTGCTCGCAAGTGATTTATATTTAGAAGGGCAAGACTAGTAAGACAAGAAATTTCAGAGCAGGGATCACCTTGAAGTGCAGCTGGTAAGTTCAGAGCATGGTAAGTACTATCAAGTCAATTAACTGATTGGTGCATTAATAAGTAATAGGAATAAGATGGGGTCACTTTGAATAAGATGTTCAAGAAAGGCCTCACTGAAGAGGAAAGATGAGCTGAGATCTAAAGGATCAGGTGAAACTGGCCATTCAGAAAGCAGGAAGAGGGCTCAGAAGAAAAAGCAAGTGTTTGGGCCTGGTGCAGGCAAGAAGTTGGTGTGTTTGGAGATCATCAAGTAAGCCAGTGGGGCTGGGGCGTGGTGGAGAGAGAGAAGTGGCAAGTGAAGACGGGTAAGGTGGGCAGGGCCAGAACCAGGGCATTATCACCCACATAGAGGAATTGGATTTGACTTTTCATTTTAATTTTTTTTTTTTTGAGACGGAGTCTTGCTCTGTTGCCCGGGCTGGAGTGCAGTGGTGCTATCTTGGCTTACTGCAAGCTCTGTCTCCCGGGTTCATGCCGTTCTCCTGCCTCAGCCTCCCGAGTACCTGGGACTACAGGCGCCTACCACAAGGCTCAGCTAATTTTTTTTTTTTTTTTTAAAGTAGAGACGGGGTTTCACCGTGTTAGCCAGGATGGTCTCAATCTCCTGGCCTTGTGATCTGCCTGCCTCGGCCTCCCAAAGTGCTGGGATCACAGGCGTGAGCCGCCACGCCTGGCCTTCATTTTAATTTTTGAGAGATGGGGTCTTGCTAGGTTGCCCAGGCTGGACTTAACCTCCTGGGCTCAAGCAGTCCTTCTGCCTCAGGCTCCTTAGTGGCAGGGACTACTGGTGTGCCTCACCATGCCCAGCTGGATTTGGTTTTAAGTGCAATGGGAAGCCATCGAAGACTTTTAAGCAAGTCAGGACCGACTTACCACAATAGTGATAGGGTCCATTTCTAAGAGAACCTTGTAACAAGTATAAGGAGCGTGGGGTCTGTTTCTTTCTTTTAACAATTTTTTTTTTTTTGGTGGGGGGGTGGGTACAAGGTCTTGCTCTGTCATCCAGGCTGAAGTACAATGGCATGCTCATGGCGCACTGCAGCCTCCACCTCTCTGGCTTTCGAGCAGATCTTCCCACCTCAGCTTCCTGAATAGCCCTGGGACTATAGGTGCAATCCATCATGCCTGCCTAATTATTTTTACTTTTTGTAGAGATGGAGTGTGCCTCTGTTGCTCAGACTGGTCTTGAACTCCTGGGCTCAAGTGGTCCTCCTGCCTAACCCTCCCAAAATGCTGGGGTTACAGGTATGAGCTACCTTGCCTGGCTTGGGGTCTGTTTCTATCCTAAACATCAGCCCAGAGAGCTTAGGTCCCAAATTAATCTTTTTGTTTACTGCAGTTCACTGCCAGACTATTTACCTACATTATGCTATCTTCTATGGCCTCCAGTGAAGGACTCTCTACCCCCAGTTCTTAAAGCAGTAGGTGGCTTGTGCTGTGCATCAGCAATGTGATCAGGTCAGGCAATGCTGTACTTTACAAAACTCGCCTAATCTCCCAGTCCATACTGTGGAGAAACAAGATACCTACCCAGTGTCTCATCTACTTGTCCTTTTCACCAAGGACATCATATATTTAGTGTCTACTTTGTACCTAGAGTAGTCCTAGATGCTACCAAGATTAAAGAAGAGGCATGGTACCTGTCCTCAAGACATTGAACAGCCAAAATTTGGGCTGCCAAAACATACCCATACACAAAATAAAGAGCAATTCAGTGCTGACACATGGGATACTATCCGTAATTACAGCACTAATTCTGAGAGCATAATGCTACTTCTCAGGACTTGTAGTATGTTCAGGATCTAAAAGCACTGCACAGAATGAGTGCCCTGCGTTCTTTTTCCTGTCTTTCCTGTAATAACAGGGGCTACTGGAGATCACTGTTTAATAGGATTTATCTGTTAGTCTCCTTACTTAGCATTTCTTGTAATACTCTATGTTGGTAAGACAAATGAGCCAGGTGCAGTGGCTCACACCTATAATCCCAGCACTTTGGGAGGCCGAGGACGGTGGATTACCTGAGGTCAGGAATTCCAGACCAGCCTGGCTAACATGCTGAAACCCCATCTCTACTAAAAATATAAAAATTAGCCGGGCATGGTGGCATGCCTATAATCCCAGCTACTCGAGAGGCTGAGGCAAGAGGATCGCTTGAACCTGGGAGGTGGAGGCTGCAGTGAGCTGAAATTGCACCACTGCACTCCAGCCTAAGCAACAGCGAGACCCTGTCTCAAAAAAAAAAAAAAAAAAAAAGACAAATGATGCTTTGGTTATTGCAGTTATCTGCGTATATGCTTGTATCTCCTACTAGACTATGATCTCCTTGAGAAAGTATCATTCATTTATATATATATATATAAGCGGTCCCCAGTGCCTGGCACTGAATGAAGGAATGAATGAAGACAGCCAGTTGTAAAGTGCGGTGTGTGCATGTGTGTATGAGAAAGCCCGACAAACTGAAACAGATACCAGTCTATTGAAAACCTGTTGGAATTCTGGGCATGGAGTTTGAAAGAACACTCCCATTCTGTCAGAAGCCCAAATTCTAAAATTGTCCTGAATATTTAATCATATACTTTGGGTTGTTCTCTGTGTCTGTGAAGTGAGAATAATTGCCTTTCCTGTGGGAATGGAAATGACCTGCTTCTATGAGAATATTGCATTTTCCCATATACCAAGATCCACCTTCAGCTGTGGACATAGTCTTGTTATCAGTTTTTCTAGAGAAGGAAGTAGGTAACAAATTCTTAGATTATGAGAAAGAATGTTGAGGACTGGGAGTAGTTTCAGGTGTGAATTTTCTTCTCATTTACGTACCTGTTGGTACATGGATAGGGTCTCTTGTTCCCAGAAATGAGGCTTTTATTTTTTATTTTTTTGCCAGACCCCTACCTAGTGAGTAACCCTCCTTCACCCCTACCCTGTGTCCCCCAGCTCCTGTTGTAATCTCCAACATCCTCTACTACCCCAACACCCGGTCATCCTGCTGACTTCCACTAACCGCACTCCTCACCCTCCACTCCATATCTTTTTTTTTTTTTTTTTTGAGACAGAGTCTCGCTCATTCGCCCAGGCTGGAGTGCAGTGGCGCGATCTCGGCTCACTGCAAGCTCCGCCTCCCGGGTTCACGCCATTCTCCTGCCTCAGCCTCCCAAGTAGCTGGGACTACAGGCGCCCACTGCCACGCCAGGCTAATTTTTTGCATTTTTAGTGGACACGGGGTTTCACTGTGTTAGGTAGGATGGTCTCGATCTCCTGACTTCGTGATCCACCTGCCTCGGCCTCCCAAAGTGCTGGGATTACAGGTGTGAGCCACCGCGCCTGGCCTTTTTTTTTTTTTTTGAGACAGAGTCTTGCTCTGTTGCCCAGGCTGGAGTCAGTAGCGCCATCTCAGCTCACTGCAACCTCTGCCTCTCGGATTCAAGTGATCCACCTGCCTTAGCCTCCCAAGTAGCTGCGACTACAGGCACATGCCACCATGCCTGGGTAATTTTTGTATTTTTAGTACAGACAGAGTTTCACCATACTGGCCAGGCTGATCTTGAACTCCTGACCTTGTGATCTGCCTGCCTTGGCCTCCCAGAGTACTGGGATTACAGCTGTGAGCCACCATGCCCAGCCTTCCATTCCCATTTTCTTGACCTGAGGTGTTTGTTTGTTTTGTTTTGTTGAATGGATTCTTGTTCTGTCGCCCAGGCTGGAGTGCAGTGGCGGGATCTTGGCTCACTGCAACCTCCACCTCCAGGGTTCAAGCAGTTGTCTCGCCTCAGTCTCTCAAATAGCCGGGACTATAGGTGTGCACCACCATACCCAGCTAATTTTGTGTGTGTCTGTGTGTGTGTTTTAGAGATGGAGTTTCACCATGTTGGCCAGGCTGGTCTTGAATTCCTGACCTCAAGTGATCTGCACACCTCAGCCTCCCAAAGTGCTGGGATTACAGGTGCGAGCCACCACGCCTGGCCAGCCTGAGGGGTTTCTGAAAAGAGCTCTCAGATTTAAATTTTGTTGTACAACTTAGGAGGTAGGCAGGGCCCTCAAGCCGAGGGAATGGGCAAGTTAGTTATGGCTGTATTTTGTCTCATCATTTCTGGTTGATATCTTTTATCAAATTCTTCTCCGTTGAATTTTTTTGCCTCCGGGAAGGAAAGAAACCCATCTACCTCATCTTCCAGAACACTTGCATGTAGTTATCCTATAGGACTGGCTGTCCTGACATCGTCATATCTGTAGGACACAGTGTGCTTCAGTGGCTCCCTTCCCTTCAGGGTTGTTCTGTTTCTACATGTCATTCAGTGTTGGGGTATGACCTTTCCATAAAATTTAAGGGATTAAAGAATCCCCTGATTCCTACATACCTCTCTGTACTGCTTGATATGCTCTGTTCATGGCGTCTCAACTGAGATACAGAAGTTGTTTTTTGATGTGCTGTTAAACAGAATCATTTCGCAGTATTTATTCTCGTGTAAACATAAGTTTCAAATTTAACATCACTTAACTCTACCAAATACAGAGTGCCAGATAGCAGAGGCTTATATAGTCTAGGCCCTAAATTTTCACTAATGATGTCTTGCACATATCTTGAGGGCGAGGACAGATGGCAGAGATAGGGAGCTGGTCTTGAAATCCAAAGATGAAGACCAGGAATGCCACTGTATCCAGGATGAAGACTCCCAGAAGAAATTGGTCATGTTTGGTACACTTTCTTCTCAAAGCTTTCACTGCAGCCTTTCTCTATGATGTTTAAAGGTGTACAGGGTCATAAGGTTAAGGTGAAAATTAAGAAAAACGTTCTGGCGTGAGAGCTGTTGCAGAGGATAACCTTTCAAAGGAAAACATGGAAGGTTTTCTGACCTAGACAAATCAGAAAAAAGTCTCCTGTATTCTTTCTGGATGTGAGAGAAGCTTGTTTGTCTCTTGTCAGTCCTTTATAATTGAGAATCCTTGGAAAAAAAAGCAGAGTACCATGTTTCTAATGCTACAGTTAACCCTCAATTTATTATTTTCCCATATGCAAGTAGTAGAAAAACCTTGACTAACACATGAGGAAATAATTATTTTTGTCCTATAGATCTTTGAAGACCTTGCTCTGTCTTCTTGACCGAGCTTGTTTTTTTCATTTTTAATGATGTTCCTGTGCACCCACAGCAGAGTTAAAATTTCTTCTTAAAAGTGCCAGGATTGATGACTATGGTCTCTCTCTATCTGAAGCTGCAATTCTTCTTTCTTTCTTTTTTTTTTTTTTGGAGACAAAGTCTCGCTCTCCCAGGCTGGAGTGCAGTGGCGTGATCGCGCCTCATTGCAACCTCCGCCTCCTAGTTTTTGTATTAGTAGTAGAAATGGGGTTTTGCCATGTTGCCCAGGTTGGTCTCAAACTCTGGGCTCATTGCAAGTGACTTTCCTGCTTCAGCCTCTCAAGTAGCTCAGATTACAGGGACCGACTACCACGCCCAGCTAATTTTTGTATTTTTAGTAGAGACATGGTTTCGCCATATTGGCCAGGCTGGTCTTGAACTCTTGACCTCAGGTGATCCACCCACTTTAGCCTCTCAAAGTGCTGGTATTACAGGCGTGTGCCACTATGCCTGGTCCTGCGATTCTTAATAATGTTTTTGTTATTTGTAATTTGGGAATCATGACTTACATTATTCTTCACCAAATATGCAACCTAAGTTTCAACGTTCTTTTTCCTAAGTACATGTGAATCAAATCCATTTTGGTAATCTTTTTTAAAACGAAATTTTTAAAAAAATGGATTAGGTTGTGACTCACTAATGAGATGTTCAGGATTTGGTAACCAGTAGACAGAATCTAGGACCTTAGGCTAGCCCAGTTTGCAGAGATGATAAAAGAAATCAAAGGATACAGAGACTACAACTTATTTTATGATAGGCTGAGCCAATATAAGGTAATAGTAATGGTGATAATAAAGATATAAAATGAGCCAAAAGGAAACTTTTTATTTTTAAAATTTGTTTATATATATTTTTGAAACAGGGTCTGGTTCTGTTATCCAGGCTGGAGTGCAGTGGTGCAATCTCAGCTCACTGCAACCTCTGCCTCCTGGCTCAAACCATCCTCCCACCTCAGCCTTCTGAGTAGCTGAGACTACAGGTGTGGACCAGCGCATCCAGCTAGTTTTTGTGTTAGTAGTAGAAATGGTGTTTTGCCATGTTGCCCAGGTTGGTCTCAAACTCTGGGCTCAAAGTGATCTGCCTGCTTCGGCCTCCCTTAGTGCTGAGATTACAGGCATGAGTCACTGCACCTGGCCTAAATTTAATTTTATTTATTGAACAACCCCCGAACCAGAATAGGTGCAGAGAGGCTTCCCTGAATCTTTTAAAATAGATTTGATTTTATTTATTTATTTTTTTTGAGATGGAGTCTAGCTCTGTTGCCCAGGCTGGAGTGCAGTGGCCGGATCTCAGCTCACTGCAAGCCCCGCCTCCCGGGTTCACACCATTCTCCTGCCTCAGCCTCCCGAGTAGCTGGGAGTACAGGTGCCCGCCACCTCGCCCGGCTAATTTTTTTTGTATTTTAGTAGAGACGGGGTTTCACCGTGTTAGCCAGGATGGTCTCGATCTCCTGAACTCGTGATCCGCCCCGTCTCGGCCTCCCAAAGTGCTGGGATGACAGGCCTGAGCCACTGCGCCCGGCCGCCATGGGATCTTTTCTCCAAGTTATGAATTCAAAAGAACTAGCTTCTAGACCAGCCCCGTCCAATAGTACGTTAAGTGAAGACAGAACTATTTCTATAACACTAATCACTAGCCACATGTGCTGTTGAACACATTTTGAGTTGAAAAACTGAATTTTAATTTTTATTTAATTTTAATTAATTTAGATTTAAATAGGTGCACGTGGCTATTCTAATTAAATGGTCACATTTGGCTAGTTGCTATTGTATTAGAAAGTGGAGTTTTAAGCCAGGCACAGTGGGTCACGTTTGCAGTCCCAGCACTTGGGGAGGCCAAGGCAGGAAGGTCTATTGAGCCCAGGACTTTGAGACCAATTGGGCAAGATAGATCCCCATCTCTACAAAAAAATTTTTAAAAATTAGCCAGGCCTGATATCACATGCTTGTGGCCCCAGCAGCTTAGTAGGCTGAGACAGGAGGATGGCTTGAGCCTTGAACCCACAAGGTCGAGGTTGCAGTGAGCTGTGTTCATGCCACTGCACTTCAGCCTGGATGACAGAGCAAGACCCTGTCTCAAAATAAATACACATGCCGGGCGCGGTGGCTCAAGCCTGTAATCCCAGCACTTTGGGAGGCCGAGGCGGGCGGATCACAAGGTCAGGAGATCGAGACCACAGTGAAACCCCGTCTCTACTAAAAATACAAAAAATTAGCCGGGCGCGGTGGCGGGCGCCTGTAGTCCTAGCTACTCAGGAGGCTGAGGCAGGAGAATGGCGTGAACCCAGGAGGCGGAGCTTGCAGTGAGCCGAGATCGCGCCACTGCACTCCAGCCTGGGCAACAGCGTGAGACTCCGTCTCAAAAAAAAAAAAAAAAAAAAAAAAAAACAAAAAAACAAAATAAATACACATATACATACATTCATTCATATATACATACACACATACAAACAAAAGAAAGAAAGTATAGTCTTAGACCTTACTTTGTTTCTTAGGAGTTAGAAGACTTTGGGCAACTCAGTAACTTTTCTGAACTCCCACTTTCATATAATTGGGATAATAACCCATCTTAAAGGTTACCCACAGAATTAGTTACCCATGGAGTGATAACTTACCCACAGAGTTAGTTTGGAGATCAAATGAGGTGATGTATTTTTCATGCTTTTGAAATGTAGGAAGTAATATTCTCATTTAAGAATGGAGGAGCTTGGGCCGGGCGCAGTGGCTCACACCTGTAGTCCTAGCACTTTGGGAGACCGAGGCGGGTGATGGATCACAAGGTCAGGAGATCGAGACCATCCTGGCTAACATGGTGAAACCCCATCTCTACTAAAAAAAAAATACAAAAATTAGCCGGGCGTGGTGGTGGTCGCCTGTAGTCCCAGCTACTCGGGAGGCTGAGGCAGGAGAATGGCGTGAACTCGGGAGGCAGAGCTTGCATTGAGCTGAGGTCGTGCCACTGCACTCCAGCCTGGGCGACAGAGCGAGACTCAGTCTCAAAAAAAAAAAAAAAAAAAAAAAAAAAAATGGAGGCACTTGGATCCACCATGTTGATGTTGTGACTATGAAAGCAGCTTTAATACATACATACACACACCTACCTCTTAAGTTATGTCAAAACTAGTATTTAGGAATAGGAATTGGGCTAGGTATAGTGGCTCATGCTTGTAATTTTAGCACTTTGGGAGGCCAACGTGGGTGGATTGTTTGAGCTCAGGAGTTCGAGACCAGCCTGGACAACATGGCGAAATCTCATCTCTACAAAAAATACAAAAATTACCTGGATGTGGTAGCAAGTGCCCATAGTCACAGCTTGGGAGGCTGAGGCAGGAGGATCGCTTAACCTGAGAGCCGAGATTGTGCCACTGCACTCCAGCCTGGGCAACAGAGTGAGACCCTGCCTCCCCCACACCCCCACCCAAAAGGAATAGGAACTATTTTCCAATAAATACAGTTCTTAATTTTACTTTCTGTCCTACCAGTGGATTAAAAGACAATTGCTATAAATTGTTAGTGATCAAAGAACTTCTAGTCAGCATGGTACTACTCTGTTAAGATCATTCTCCTTTTGGTCATATATTAGCAGGACTATCATTTTATTAGCTTGCCCTCTGCCTGGGAGTAGATGTTTCTTTTTAACCTCTTTCTCTTGAAACCAAACAAGTGGCTGTGTTAGAAATGTTTTTAAATTTCTGGGCAACTTGCCAAGAGACAGAAATGTTTAGCAGTGGGGACACAGTAGGGATTCCAGGGCAGATGAGGGTCTGGTTTGAGAGTGATCTGTCCCCCACCCCCACCCCTATTTTTTTTTTAACAATGTTTTTTAACCAAAATTGTAAGTTTCAAGAAAATATCACTTGTTTGCTTTTAAGTGGAGTGTTACACTATCAGGGACATTAGGTCTCAGTGGATACTTCATAAGTGAGTGAGTTTGGGTGGGGACTAGGGCGAGGGCAAATCCTTTCTCTCTGGGCCTTTATCATCTCTCATATGCTCCAGTCCATTTGGGAGTTACTGAAAGCTCTGTGTGATCATCTCTCAACTGCTGCCCCTGTGTGTCAAAGAAGTTTGGCTGTGATCCACCCAGTGCCCCTTTCCAGTAGGAGCCCAGAAAAGGCTTTCCCCAAACCCTGCAATTGGCCCTCTGCCCCAGTCTGGTCAGTGCCCTCAGACTCCTGCTTCCATCAGAGCTCAGTTGCAGGATATGGTGGTATAACCCATTTGGTGATCATTTCCTTATCTTTTCTTTCTTTAAGAAGCAGAGAACCCCACCTAGTGAGATGATGTGTCTTCACTACAGGGATGTGACTGTATAATTGTAGTTGAATCCCTACTTTAAGTTGCATTTGATAAACACCATAGTGAAACATGTTTTCCAGGAGTGAGGCTGACCTGATTCCTAGAGTTGAAGCTGAGAGAAAATTGTGTTAGGTATGTGGCTTCAGGAATCTTCTCTTTTATCTCTGGAGAAGGCACATCACTCCCAGGCATTTTATGCTGCATTTGTGTCAGCGTCCTCATCTCTCTTCTGCTGTTGTAGTGTGTTTGTACCTCAGTGATCAGTGACTAGCATAGAACCTCCTCCTTGGCCAGTTGCCAGCAAATCCTAAAATAATACTCTGCAGTGAGTGGTGTGTCCGTGTTCTGAATGTGTTCCTTGTTCAGTTGGAGGCAGAATCCAGCCGTGAGCTGTGCTGAACAGGCCGTAGAAAGCATTCGTCATCGTCGTCTTTTTTTTTTTTTTTTTGAGACAGAGTGTTGCTTTGTTGCCCAGGCAGGAGTGCAGTGGGGCAATCTTGGCTCACTGTGCCTTCTGCCTCCTGGGTTCAGGCAATTGCCTCGGCCTCCCAAGTAGCTGGGATTACAGGCGCCTGCCACCCACACCTGGCTAATTTTTGTATTTTTAGTAGAGACAGAGTTTCACCATGCTCGAACTCCTGACCTCAGGTGATGTGTCCACGTCGGCCTCCCAAAGTGCTGGGATTACAGTCATGAGCCACTGTGCCTGGCCGAAAGTAGTCTTCTTGATATGAGTTCTTCTTATAGTTTGATATCTAAAAAGTACAGCAGGTGTTAAGCTTCATTAATAATTGGTTATTGAAGAATCTGAGATATCCAAGGCTAACTTCTTATCAAGAATAAAAGAAGGTTATAAGATCGCTTGTAGGTACTACTCACTATTTTACCTGAACAATACACATCTTAATCACATACCCAAGGAGAGTCCTGATAGATAACTGATGATGGTGGTGATTTAAAAGTCTTCAGGCTGGGTGCGGTAGCTCACGCCTGTAATCCCAGCATTTTGGGAAACTGAGGCAGGTGGATCACGAAGTCAAGAGATCAAGACCATCCTGGCCAACATGGTGAAACCTGTCTCTACTAAAAATACAAAAAATTAGCTGGGCGTGGTGGCGCGTGCCTGTTGTCCCAGCTACTTGGGAGGCTGGGGCAGGAGAATCTCTTGAACCTGGGAGGCAGAGGAGGCAGTGAGCCGGGTTCGCACCACTGCACTCCATCCTGGGCTACAGGGCAAGACTGTGTCTCAGAAACAAAAAAAACAAAAAGAAGCGTCTTCAGCCAGGTGGGATGTTACTTGCAGGAGGGCACAGGTGATCTGGAGCTTGTATTCTAAACAGATCACTTAGTCATATTGATTATGGGGACTTCTGAAAGAGGCAATAGAAAAAATTGGTTTGCACTTTGCCAAAAAGTATACTGGAGTGAAAATAGACTGATCCAGGGTCTTAGACTGGGCTGTGGTATGAAAGCCAGATATAAACATGGCTGGCCTATGTCAAAGAGGAGCCTAGAAGGTCAGATTCAAGATATTTGATCACTAGTACATTAACCTTTTGGAATTCCCTGTGTCAATACTCGTGCTAAATGAGATGTGTGCTTATCTCTCTCAGTCTTGAGCCCCTTTAACCATCATTGGGGTCAAGAGCAGGAGACGCTGGAACAGTTTGCACTCTTGGGAAGGAAAAGATTTAGCATCCTACGTCTCCACTTCTTACATTCATTCTTGGGAGTTGGTCTTCCTGCTGGTTTGGGTAGGGGTGATAGCTGGTGCCAAAACAGGGGTGGTGGCAAGCATGCATACCAAAACAGGATGTGTATGAAGAACCCTTTATGACTGCTAGTTTGGATCCTTGCTTGCCCCAGAATATGCGGTCCATTCTGCACACCTCACCACACAAATTCTTTCTTTGATTCACATGAACTTAGTTTTGGTGCTCATTTGTCATGGTCAGTCTCTCGAACTGTTGACAGACCTCTTTGGTTGATGGTCTTTATTAAAGGATTTTTGTAGGCATTTTAGTTTGTCAGCTAAAAACAGAAAGACAGAAAATGGAAGTCAAGCCCAGTCCAGTTAGCTCTCAGCATTTGACTCTATACACCTGCTCTTTCTTTCGGAATGGTGATAAAGAAAAAAAGCTACATCAGTAACAGCCCTTAAGCTTAACATAACTTCTAGCAGATGGCAAAGCACTTTCATTTTAATGCTAATAATTACGCAATACAGCAGTTAGTTTAATTGCTATTTTGCAGATGAGGCTACTGAGCCTCAGAGGGGTCTTGGGACTTGTTGTAGGTTACACGGGCACTGAAAGATAGGCAGACCCAATCCAGGTTTTCTGGCTACAAACCCTGTGCTAATTCCTGAAAGTCACAGTTTGTGGTGGTTCTTGTCCACATGGGCATTTTTGTGATGATAGCCTGCTATGCTTTTGCCAAAATTTCAACTTTAAAAAATCTTTGAAAGATGAAGAGGCTGGGTGAGGTGGCTCATGCCTGTAATCCGAACACTTTGGGAAGTTGAGGTGGGTGGATCACTTGAGGTCAGGTGGTTGAGACCAGCCTGGCCAATATGATGAAACCCTGTTTCTACTTAAAAAAGAAACAAAATACAGAAATTGCCAACTGTGGTGGCAGGCGCCTGTAGTCCCAGCTACTCGGGAGGCTGAGGCAGGAGAATCGCTTGAACCCGGGAGACGGAGGCTGCAGTGAGCCCAGATTGCACAACTGCACTCCAGCCTGGACGACAGAGCAAGACTCCATCTCAAAAATAAATAAATAAATACACTATTAAAAAAAAAAAATTGAAAGCAGCATCAAAGCAGGACCTATAGTTGGTGAGATCGGGTGGTGGAATTGAGAGGAACCCTATCATTTGTAAGCACTTCAGTACAAGTGCTTTCAGGTTGCTGTTCATTTGAAGGCCGTGGGCATCTTTCTTCTTTTGTCATAATAACCCTTCAGTACATCAGAGGTTCTTGATTTATTTTGTGTCATGTATTCTTCATAGAGAATCTTCCACATCCTCTCACAGTTGTCTAAGCAAGCACCTAACATTCACATAGTTCCAGGGATCTATAGCTGCTCTAAAGTGGGTGGTACAGTGTGCTCCAGGTTAAGAGATTCTCATCTACCTGGATATGGAATCCTAAGAAAAATCCTATCTAATGCTAGTGTCAACCCTTACACACCAGTGACATAGCCAACCTCTTCTCTTCTGTCACTCAGTGTGTGAGGGATCCTCTCCATTCCCTGCACTACCAGTGAACCTCTGTGCTCCTCACCTTTTGGGTGGTAAGACCAAGAACTACATTTCTGTAGCTGTAGCTGCCTTCCCTTGGGTGACTAGCATGCCTCTGATAAAACCATCAGGGTGTGTGGAATCCATCCCATCTGAATTAGGCCCTAGCCAGGGTGTGAGGAAGATCGCAAAAAGCCCAGATTCTCTGACTCCTAGAAAAATATGCATTGCAGTGATCCTGAAAGGAGTCCAGGAAATTAGAACTCTTTACCTACACAGCCAACAGAATTGACATTTTGAATCAAGCTATTGAGAAAATTCCGTAAGTCCTTCTTTACTAAATGTACTTTTAATCAGCACCTGGTATTAGTGAATAAGCAAATAAAATCCTTACTTTCTCGTCTCTTTGCCTTTGTTAGATTAGGGAAGCAATGTGTTTCAAGTTTAGTGGCTCTAGCATTACCCAAATTGCTTACTAAAGATTGTAATTCTATTTTTTTTTTTTTTTTTTTTTGAGACGGAGTCTCGCTCTGTCGCCCAGGCTGGAGTGCAGTGGCCGGATCTCAGCTCACTGCAAGCTCCGCCTCCCGGGTTCACGCCATTCTCCTGCCTCAGCCTCCTGAGTAGCAGGGACTACAGGCGCCCACCACCTCGCCCGGCTAGTTTTTTGTATTTTTTTAGTAGAGACGGGGTTTCACCGTGTTAGTCAGGATGGTCTCGATCTCCCGACCTCGTGATCCGCCCGTCTCGGCCTCCCAAAGTGCTGGGATTACAGGCTTGAGCCACCGTGCCCGGCGATTATAATTCTTAAGGCCTAGGAATCTGCATTCCAAGAGATTCTTGCACACCGTAGACATTTTCATGCAAATGGTTCTTGGTCTACACTTGGAGAAACATTGGGCCATGGACTGCTGGCCTCCTCCCCCTTTTCGTTTTTTTTTTTTTTTTTTTTTTGAGATGGAGTCTTGCTCTGTCGCCCAGGCTGGAGTGCAGTGGCCGGATCTCAGCTCACTGCAAGCTCCGCCTCCTGGGTTTATGCCATTCTCCTGCCTCAGCCTCCCGAGTAGCTGGGACTACAGGCGCCCACCACCTCGCCTGGCTAGTTTTTTGTGGCTAGTTTTTTGTATTTTTTAGTGGAGACGGGGTTTCACCATGTTAGCCCATGTTAGGATGGTCTCAATCTCCTGACCTCGTGATCTGCCCGTCTCGGCCTCCCAAAGTGCTGGGCTTACAGGCTTGAGCCACCGCGCCCGGGCCCCTTTTCATTTTTAGTATGGTGTAGAATATTTTTATTCTCTTCTTCCCAGGAGTTCTGAAGTAGAAGATTGCCCTGTCCCCATGATTCAAGAGTTAATGGCAAATTTCTGTTCTTTTTTTTTTTTTTTTGGAGACCAAGTCTCGCTCTGTTGCCCAGGCTGGAGTGCAGTGGCGCAATCTCGGCTCACTGCAAGCTCCGCCTCCCGGGTTCACACCATTCTCCTGCCTCAGCCTCTCGAGTAGCTGGAACTACAGACACCTGCCACCACGGCCGACTAATTTTTTTGTATTTTTAGTAGAGACAAGATTTCACCATTTTAGCCAGGATGGTCTTAATTTCCTGACCTCGTGATCCACCCGCCTTGGCCTCCCAAAGTGCTGGGATTACAGGCGTGAGCCACTGCGCTCGGCCGAGTTAATGGCAGATTTCTGAGACAGGTGAGGCTATTGCATGTAAGATGACTGGGTACAGAAAAATTCTGAGCTTTCATCTCCAATGCTGGGAAAAGCCTGGCTCGCCTGCCTGTCTTACAGCTTTGTACCATATTGCTGGTCAGTTTTGGCAAGTGAGTTAACTGCCTAAAGCTGTATGATAGACTCTAATGCTAGGGCCAAAGGATGTGGCAAAAGACTCAGTTAACTTTGGATAGAGTATGATTATACAGTGACTCCTTTTCTGCTGTGCTGAAGGGAAAAGGAATAGCAGAATTTGTGCCCCTGCGACATTTTCTGAGGTTAGATCTGAAGGCTTCCCTGCTGTCCCATTGCCAATATTAGAGAAAATGACAAGGCAGCATTTATTTCCAAAGGAATAGCTAGGAAAAGATGACCAAATGCGAAAGACTAGATTTTTTTTTTTTTTTTTTGAGACGGAGTCTCGCTCTGTCCCCCTGGCTGGAGTGCAGTGGCGCGATCTCGGCTCACTGCAAGCTCCGCCTCCCGGGTTCCTGCCATTCTCCTGCCTCAGCCTCCCAAGTAGCTGGGACTACAGGCACCTGCCACCGCGCCCGGCTAATTTTTTGTATTTTTTTTAGTAGAGACGGGGTTTCACCGTGGTCTCGATCTCCTGACCTTGTGATCCTCCCGCCTCGGCCTCCCAAAGTGCTGGGATTACAGGCGTGAGCCACCGTGCCCGGCCGAAAGACTAGATTAAAATCACTGTTGTCTGTTATTTATTTGGTAACCCATCATGCATTTTGTTTCATCTTGGGATTTTTTATTTAGAGACAGGTCTAGTTCTGTTGCCCAGGCTGGAGTGTGGTGGTATGATCTTGGCTCACAGCAACCTTTGCCTCCTGGGCTCAAGTGATCCTCCCACCTCAGCCTCCCAAGTAGCTGGAATCACAAGGGTGTGCCACGACAGCCAGCTAATTTATTTATTTTTTTGAGACAGCGTCTCACTCTGTTGTCCAGGCTGGAGTGCAGTGGCGTGATCTTGGCTCGCTGCAACCTCCGCCACCCGGGTTCAAGCGCTTCTCCTGCCTCAGCCTCCTGAGCAGCTGGGATTAGAGGCGTGCACCATCACACCCAGCTGATTTTTGTATTTTTAGTAGAGATGGAGTTTCACCATGTTGGCCAGGATGGTCTTGATCTCTTGACCTCGTGATCCACCCGCCTCGTACTCCCAAAGTGCTGGGATTACAGGCGTGAGCCACCGTGTCTGGCCCCACCTAATTTTTTCGTAGAGATGGAGTCTCGCTAGCTTGAACTCCTGGGCTCAAGCAATATGCCCTCTTCGGCCTCCCAAAGTGTTGGGATTACAACCACACCTGGCATATCACACACTTGGTTTTCTATACTCCTTTATCCTCTGCCACCTCTTGATGGAATATATGTAAATAAAAAGATTTGGAATCAAAAGAACAAGAGTCTAGTCTTCATTCTGAAGTTGATTAGGATGTGATCTCAGGCAAGTCATTTCCCAACTGTAAAGTGTGGAAAATAGTACTGAGAAGCTCAAGTGAGGTAATTTCTAACACATTGTGGAGGTTGTCAGGGAAAGCAAGGAGACCATTTTCAGCAAATCTGTTTATTTATATTACCTTCAGAAGCCTTTTTCTCAGCATCAAGGTTCGCAGGCACCATTCCACTTTATTTCTTTTCATTATAATTCACAGTTTTACAGGGTCCTGTGTGGCTTTGTCTCACTGTGTTTCCACCCACTCTTCTCCTTGTTCCTGCCACCCTGGCCTCCTTGATGCCATGCAGGCAGGATCCCACTGAGAGCCTTTGCACATGCTGTTCTCTGTTTGGAGGGCTCTCTCCCAGAGGACCGCAGGGCTCACTCTCTTCTTTTACATCTCTGCTCCAATGTCACCTGAATTTTTTTTTTTTTTTTTTAAACAAAGTCTCACGTTGTTACTTAGGCTGGAGAGCAGTGGCTCAATCTTAGCTCATCACAGCCTCAACCTCCTGGCCTCAAACAAACCTCCCGCCTCAGTCCCCCCAAATAGCTCGGACTACAGGTGCACGCCACCATGCCTAGTTTTTGTATTTTTCATAGAGACAGGGTTTCACTTTATTGCCCAGGCTGGTCTGGAACTTCTGAGCTCAAGCGATCCGCTTGCCTTGGCCTCCCAAAGTGCTAGGATTACAAGCATGAGCTGCCACCTGCAGCCAAATGTCACCTTATCAGAAAGTCTTTCCCTGACCATTCCATATAAAATGACCTCACCCTGTTACTCTGTCACTTATACCTTGCTTAATAGTTCTTCATAGCATATACTGCCTCCTACTGTGTTACATGTTTACTTGTTTTATGTATATCTTTCTTCAGTTGAATGTAAGCTCCACGAAAACATGAATAACCCAACACTCAAATGGGGTCTGACACATGTGGGTTCACAGATATTTATTGGAAGAATGAATGAGTAATGAACTGTTAGCACATCTGTAATTAACCTCTTAGGGGACACATACCTCTGACTCCACTTTCTCACTTCTTATTCACTCTTTAATCTGTTGCAATAAATTTCTGCTTCCACCAACCCACTGGCATAGCTCTGAGACTACTGACTATGTCCTAAGCATAAGTGATTCTCTGGAAACTTCATAACCCTTATTTTGCCTGACTTCCCCACTGTTAGCATCTCTCTCTCTTTCCTTTTACAGGCTTTTTCTTGAAGCTTACTTGGGGTAATAGCTTTGCCTCATCGCCTCCTGCCTCTGTGGCCCTCCTCAGATTCCTGTGCTGGGTGGGCTCTCTTCCATGCCTGGTGACCCTCCTCAGATTCCTGTGCTGGGTGGGCTCTCTTCCATGCCTGTTCTTGAGTTCTGTGGTTTCTCCAAGACTGAGCACAGTCTCTCCCCGACTTCCCTAAGCTCACTCGCCCTGGATCACCTGTCTGGGAGTGTTAATAGCACAGCCATTCATCCAGTCACTCCAATATGTTCTGATCCGCCTGCCTTGGCCTCCCAAAGTGATGGAATTACAGGCGTGAGCCATCACACCTGGTCCCAATATTTAATCAAGAATCATGCACTGCATTTGGTTGTTGTCAGTTTGGTCACCATCTAGAACAGTACCCCTACCTTTTTCATTTTCATGACACTGACTTGTTTTAAGTATCTAAGCTGCTTGTCTTGCACAATGTTCTGTATTCTAAATTTGCTTCCTCATGATTAGATTTAGGTTAAACATTTTTGGCAATAAGAAAACATAGGTATATGTACTTCTTAACATCAAGGGGCACATGTTATCAGGCTGTATAACCAGTGATGGTGCTAAAAGTTTGAAAGGTGACACCAGATCTGTCTTTGTAATTAACACATAATCTATGGGGTATCATTTTGAAGCCATGTGAAAATCCTGTTTCCCCACAACTACCTGCCTAATAACGGTTTTAGCATCTATTGATGATCCTTGTCTGAACTGATTTTTACAAAATTGATTTTTTCAATAAAATTACAAAATAGTAAGGACTGCATTTTTATGATCACTCTAGTAATGATCAAGAGGCCACATAAAAGAACAGAGGGATGGATGGATGGATATATTTCTAGTTTCTACCTGGTTTGTTAAATGGGTTTATTCTCATACACACATGTAACCCCTGTTGATGTTCTGTGTATATGCTCCCTGCTTCCACACTGGAAAAAGAAATGCAGCAGGCTTGCCTGAAAGAAGAGCTACTTGGACTGTGGCACTCCAGTGACCTCTGTTAAGTGTACTATGTTCATAGCCTTTGAGTTCCTCTGGATCCATAATTGTTGGTGAGCGTCTGGCGTATTATCAGAGATAGGAACCATCGTTTTTATTACAATAACACCTAATAAAGCAGGATTCAGACCTAGACACACTTAATATATATTCCTTCGTGATAGTGATGAGGAAATGAGGTTTGATAATGAATTGGTGTCATTCCTTGCTCAGAGGCATTTCTAGAACTGCTTGTGAATCCTAGAAAACTCATTTACCTACTTGTTTAAGTAAATCTGGAGCTGGTGAGGGAAAAGTGTTGGCTTGATGTCCTAAATTACCAAGGTAGGTTAGTTTTTAACAGTCTTTGTACTTACTCTTTAGTGCCAGCTTAAATCAAGACCAGTCTGGCCCTGGGGCCCCTGTGCTGTCATCACACATCTGTGTCTATACACACTGAGCACAGCACTGAGCTCCCCCTTTGCTATATATTGGTTGCCTGTGTGTGTGTGTATGTATGTATGTATATGTGTGTGTGTGTGTGTGTGTGTGTGTATGTATATATATATATTTTTTGTTTGTTTGTTTGTTTGTTTTCCCCTGAGACTGAGTCTTGCTGTGTCACCCAGGCTGGAGTGCAGTGTCATGATCTCGGCTCACCGCAACGTCTGCCTTCCAGGTTTAAGCAATTCTCCTGCCTCAGCCTCCAGAGTAGCTGGGATTACAGGCGTGCCCCACCACACCCAGCTAATTTTTGTATTTTTAGTAGGGGGGGGTTTCACCATGTTGGCCAGGCTGGTCTCGAACTCCTGACCTCAGGTGATCCTCCCGCCTCGGCCTCCCAAAGTGCTGGGATTACAGGTGTGAGCCACTGCACCTGGCCTAGATGCCAGTATGTATTTTAAAATAAAATGGAAAGTTTTTCACTTTTTATTTCTTTAATTCACAAATGACCTCATTTAATTTAGGCAACAGTTGTGCTAGGGGAGAAAGAAAATGGGTGCTGGAAAGAGGGAACAGAATATTAATTGGTAGTTGTAGCCAGCCAGGGGCGGGGCCCACATCTAGAACTGAAACTGTGATTAAGAATGGCACACCTCTTGGCCACTTCTGTTCAATTGTTTTCTCTGGGGAGCTTGGTTATTTTTCTTTTCAGGATGTGCTGCACACTTCCCTTTGTTCACACAAAGCCACACAAGAGCTCCATTGGAACCAGCTCCCAGGGCAGCAGGAAAGGATCAAGAACTGCCGTCTGATATTGAATATGTATATTCTTATAAACACACAAGGCTCTTGTCCTTGCATTGGTCTTTGGGGGCTTCTCTTTCCAGAGACTGCTTTCTAGGAGTGTCTGGGAAAATGCAGTTTTGAGTAATACTCTGGCTCCTCCTGCAAAGCTATTAAGGCATCAGGAAGAGGGGAGATGGACTCCTAGATGAATGCAGCCCTTGTAATTGGACGCACATTTATGGGGTAACTTTAAGTCCTTTTTTTCTTCAATTGGCAGAGGCCTAAACTTAGAAACCTGTTTTCTGCTTCCTTGTGTCTTACCTCCTTGGCGTGGAACTTGAGGTGATTCTGGCTCCCCATTGTCATTTGTTCCTACAATCAAGAAAGCTCAGGGCTTACCCGTATCACTCTTACATCCCCTTCACCAGGCTACCCTCCACGTGGTGGCTTTTAACAAAGCTGGCTGGACACACACAGGAGTTGCCCTGTCCACCTCAAACCCCAGCGCACCACGAGCACTTGTTGTGGCTACTCCAGTCTCTTCCCAGATGAACTGAGAAACACCCAACAGGAAGTCCTGATACAAACCTGAAGAAAGAGGGGCCAGTGCTCACTCCTTTCACCTGGCAGAAGTGACTATTGAAATTGCTGAATCTGCTATCAGAGAAAAGAATTAAAAATGAGGAAAGAGGAGCACAGACTAAGCTGGCCTACTCAGGGACTGAGAGAAACTGACACACTTGTCAGAAGGTTTAGACAAGGGAAGAAAGGGAAGGCAGAACTAGACCTGGGTTGGGGTCCACCACTCGATGAATGGATGATCTGGCAGGTTACTGCATCTCAGCCAGTGTCAGTTTCATCACACATGGAATAACGGTCCCTGCCTTATGGGTTATGAAAAGGATCCAGTGAGTTTTTTTTTGAGACAGAGTCTTACACTGTCACCCAGGCTGGAGTGCAGTGGCGCAATCTTGGTTCACTGCAACCTCTACCTGCCAGTTTCAGGCGATTGTCGTACCTCAGCCTTGCGAGTAGCTGGTATTACAGGTACCTGCCATCACACCCAGCTAATTTCTGTATTTTTAGTAGAGATGGGGTTTCGTCATGTTGGCCAGGTTGGTTCTGAACTCCTGACCTCAGGTGATCCGCCCGCCTCGGCCTCCCGAAGTGCTGGGATTACAGGCGTGATCCACTGTGTCCGGCCCTATCTTGAATTCTTTTCTTGGTCTTCATTTCTGGTTCTTCTGACCAGCTATCCTGTCTCAGCTTCTCCAACTTGTTTTCTAGTATCAGTGCCAAAGGCTGTTACATGGTGAGCTCCAGGTTTTGAACTGATTCTCAATGCTTGAGAGCCCTGGGGCCCCTCAGACAGGTCCCTGAACCCCTCTTCTAAGCCTTCTTTGCCCTAGTCTTTACCCAGTGCTGTGGCCAACCTGACTCTTGTATGTTGCCTGGACTCAGATACGCATCTAAACTGTGTGTGTCAAAGAACATTGAAGCTACCTTGTCCCCCTACCCAACAGTTTCTTTTCTTCTCTCTCTTTTTTTTTTTTGGTGACAGAGTCTTGCTCTGTCACCCAGGTTGGAGTGCCACTGAACAATCTTGGCTCACTGCAACTTCTGCCTCTTGGATTCAAGTAATTCTCCTGCCTCAGTGTCCCAAGTAGCTGGGATTACAGGTGCCTGCCACCATGGCTGGCTAATTTTTGTACAGATGAGGTTTTCACCATGTTGCCCAGGCTGGTCTTGAACTTCTGACCTCAAGGAATCTGATCTCCTCGGCCTCCCAAAGTGCTGAGATTGTAGGCATGAGCCAACATGCCTGGCCTTTTTTCTCTAATTTTTTTTTTTTTTTTGAGATGAAGTTTTGCTCTTGTTGTGCAGACTGGAGTACAGTGACATGATCTCAGCTCATTGCAGTCTCCACCTCCTGGGTTCAAGGGATTCTCCTGCGTCAGCCCCCGAAGTAGCTGGGGTTACAGGTGCCTGACACCATGGCTGGCTACTTTTTCTGTGTGTTTAGTAGAGACGTGGTTTCGCCATATTGGCCAGGCTGGTCTTGAACTCTTGACCTCAGGTGATACACCTGCCTCAGTCTCCCAAAGTGCAGGGATTACAGGCTTGAGCCACCATGCCCGGCCTCTCTTCTCTAACTTTTGAAGAAGTTAAGAAATCAACACAGAGGAGTGGAAAGAACTCTAGGCTAAGGATGATACAGAATTAGGTTATATCTTCCAATTCAGGGCCCTTAAACAAATTAGGTTATAGTCCTTATCCCTGCTATTTGCTTGCCTTTACTTTTTGGCCCTGTCCTTATCTATAAAATGGGATATTACCTACCATGTAGAATGATTAGGAATATTAAATTAGCTAACAGGTTTAAAATATCTAGAACAGTGCTTTCCATATAAGCACCCAATAGATATTAATCCCTTTCTTGCCATTACATGAAAATGTCCTTAATAGGACCAAATAGGAATTCATATAGAGTAGTCTGCCCTTACTCCTGAGGAACACGTGCCAAGACCCCGCAGTGGATGCCTGAAACTGCAAGTGGTACCAAATCCTGTATGTACTGTTTTTTTTTTTTTTCCTATACATGTGACCTATGACAAAATTCAATTTGTAAATCAGACATAGTAAGAACTTAGAGCAATTTTAACAATACGCTGTAATAAAGGTTATGTGAATATGGGCCCACTCAAAATACTGTAACATTTTTGGACCTTGGTTGGCCTAGAATAACTGAAACCATGGAAAGCGAAACTGCAGATGAGGGAGACTCTGTGTACTGTAGCTATTTCACCCACCACCTGTCCTCCACTAGTGGTGCACCACCCTTTGTACATGAAGATGATGTCCTCAAGATGTTCTGGCGAATTGTTTTCCTAGAAGTTGGGTTTGTACCGTACCCTTTGGGGATAGCCAGTGTGGGTTGTTGAGGCAGCAAGTGAGCCAAGGTTTTAGAGAATCTGTGGCTGCGGTACAGAAACTAGCTGGCCTGTGAGTGAATCAAGACAGTGATTCAACCAAATTACAGCATTTGGTGACAGCAACACCTGAATATATAGGCACATATACCATTTGGTTCAGGGCACACTCACTGGCATTTCTTCCTTACAAGGGTTCTGAGAGGTGGGCAGATTCTCACTCTGGAAGAAAGTTAGACGCAGAAAGCAGTCACAACCCCTGTCACCCAGCAGTAATTGGTAGCACTCAGTACTAGAACACAGATCCCTTGACCTATCCAGA
Organism: Macaca nemestrina; assembly: GCF_043159975.1. NCBI lineage: Eukaryota > Metazoa > Chordata > Mammalia > Primates > Cercopithecidae > Macaca > Macaca nemestrina. Next base: position 108,113,777 of record NC_092139.1, on the reverse strand, counting down.
ACTTCTGTGAGGTTTTGAACCCACTTGAGAACCAGAATTCCGGCTATTCAGATGAAAGTTTAGAGCTCTGCTGCAGAATCTTCCCGTCCTCCTGTCACTAGTCACCTTGAGTCTATTTCTTATAGAATACTAATTCACTGAGTGAATAATTATTGAGGGTATACTGTGTGCCTGGTATTCTAGGCACTAGGGAATGCTGTGAGTAACTAAAAAAATAGACAAAACCCTTGCTGTGCTCTGATGGGGGCATGTCGTAAATGTAAACATGGGAGACTGAGAGTAAACAAGAAAAATATGTAGTATTCCGCCCTTTTTTTCTCGCCCAGGCTGGAGTACAGTGGCACTATCTCGGCTCACTGTAACCTCCGCCTCCTGAGTTCAAGCGATTCTCCTGCCTCAATCTCCTGAGTAGATGGGATTACAGGTGCCCTCTACCATGCCTGTACAAAAATTTTTGTATTGGCCGGGCGCGGTGGCTCAAGCCTGTAATCCCAGCACTTTGGGAGGCCGAGACGGGCGGATCACGAGGTCAGGAGATCGAGACCATCCTGGCTAACACCGTGAAACCCCGTCTCTACTAAAAATACAAAAAACTAGCCGGGCGAGGTGGCGGGCGCCTGTAGTCCCAGCTACTCCGGAGGCTGAGGCAGGAGAATGGCGTAAACCCGGGAGGCGGAGCTTGCAGTGAGCTGAGATCTGGCCACTGCACTCCAGCCCGGGCTACAGAGCAAGACTCCGTCTCAAAAAAAAAAAAAAAAAAAATTTTTGTATTTTTAGTAGAGACAGGGTTTCACCATGTTGGCCAGGCTAGTCTTGAACTCCTGACCTCATGATCTGCCCACCGCGGCCTCCAGAAGTGCTGGGATTATTGCAGGCGTGAGCCACCACGCCCAGACAGATATGTAGTATTTGTATAAAGACTGTCAAGACAGTGATGAGTCCTGCAGAGAAAAATGAGTCAGAAAAGGAAGCTGGGGTGGGGTGGACAGTGTCCATTTTCTCTTGATTCTTTGTACTTACTGTCTCATGCATGTGCTAAGCTTTCCAAGAGGCAAGGTTATGTGTGATCCATCACACCCAGGTTCCTGCAGAGCAGGGCCTTTGGAGTTGAGCTAGCTTTACACAGTAGAAGCAGGTGCAGTGGGTGTCTGTTTACCCACTGAAATGCCCACGACCTGTCCATGTAAGAAGTAGGGAAGCATGGATAGTGCCCAGGTAGGTTGAGGAGGTAACCTGTAGTGGTTTTTCTTTGATGTTATTTGTTAAATCTAGAGCTCCCCCTTCTGTTAGAAGATGGGATCTCAGTAGTACTTTTAAGACTATAGTTTCTTTTTTATCTTAAGATTCACAAAAATTTTTTAAAATAAATACTGCTGGGACAATTGAAATTTTCTTCTGGAACTACTGTTGCTAAGGCCCAGCCCCCCACTAGGGGGGAGGAAGGAGGAAGAAGCACAAAGGCCCAGGCAGGATAGGGTCCTATCTATGCTCTCTTGCTACTTTTAGCAGCTCCTTAACCCTGCACTCCTACCGCAGCCAGCAGCCTAGCAAAAGTTATCTCTGCTCACAGTTTCACAGCTCTTTGGAAATTCTAGGGCAGCAGAAGTGAAACTGACCACAGTCTTATAAATTTCTCTCTTATTGCCTCTGTTCCCTACTTGAAGTGAGTCAGGCCTTTCCCTCTCATCCTCAGAGTGTCTTAAAATTTATTTGTCCTTACAGTCAAGTTTTTGACAAAAGGAGTCAGACCCTTCATTCATGGTGCAGCCTTTCTGGAGGCTCTTGGTTTGGTCTTGCCACCTGAGTGTTGTTTGCAGAAGTTGAGACTTGTGGTCTTTATGTGGTATCCCCAGAATAGAGCTGAGCCCTTCGTGTCAGCTGTTGGTTGTATGTGTTCCTTCACATATAATTGCCGTGGGGTTCTTTTAGTCCTTAGAGATGAAATTCAAGTTAATTTTAGCAGCAGTATAAATATCAGGTGCAGTGAAGAAGGAAATAGCACCGAGTGGACATACATCTTTTTGGGTTTAACTGTCCCATTGGAACGGTTTGGCCACTTTATGATTCCTCGTGAGGCTGAGGAAGTAAGGTTGACCTGGCATGCATCTATGCCCCTTCCTGTGTGCAGGTGTCCTGAGAATAATGTGAGGCCTAGCAGGCGTTCTTGGAGCCCTGGCTGATGGGGGATTTGCGGCTGACAGTCCAGTCATGGGCCAGGGTGTTTGTTAAAGTTACATTCCATGGGTGCACTTTAGACAGCCCAAGCTTAGGCAGTGACAGTTCCCATTAGGAATCATATTTTGGTTTCTACCAAAACTGTTTGAATGGGGTAGCTAAACCATAAAAATACATGCTTACTCAGGTGTCATTGCCTTCACTTCAGCTGATATTTATGGTACTAGTAACGGTAACGTGAATTTTTTTTTGAGACGGAGTCTTGCTCTGTCGCCCAGGCTAGAGGGCAGTGGCGCGATCGCTGCTTACCGCAAGCTCCACCTTCTGGGTTCACGCCATTCTCCTGCCTCAGCCTCCCAAGTAGCTGGGACTACAGGTGTCTGCCACCACGCCCGGCTAATTTTTTGTGTTTTTAGTAGAGACGGGGTTTCACTGTGTTAGCCAGGATGGTCTTGATCTCCTGACCTCATGATCCGCCCGCCTTGGCCTCCCAAAGTGCTGGGATTACAGGCATGAGTCAGTGCGCCTGGCCAGTAACATGAATTTAAGGTGCCTTCTCCACTGAATATTGTAGCCCTAGACATGATGCTTCGCTTGAAGGTAATTCTTTATGGTTCTTCTCTCAACAGCTTTGAAAAGTCCAGCTGCATTTCATGAGCAGAGAAGGAGCTTGGAGCGGGCAAGGGTAAGGTACCTTTTTTTCCCTCAGAACCCCGAAAGAGCATTTTCAGAGCTCATTGTATTGCTGATTATATTTCCATTTAGAGCTTTCCATAGAACTCTGAGGCCAGAGCCTGCTAGACTCTAGGGCCAGCCCTGGCCTTGCAGTTTTAAATGGAAAACCCTTCTTCTCCTACCTCATCCCGTCTCTCATCCACCTCCCATGGTGATTATATGGAACATGATTGGAATGAGGTTTCTCTTTTAGTACATTTAAGGATATGGAACAATCACCTCATCCTCCTTCCCTGAATTTTGGAGTGCTTTGGAGACCACTGGTATTTCCCCATCTTTAATTCCACTTAACCTTTTGTAGATGTTGGGACACAAACATTAGCCAATGGAAAAGCTTCCCAAGTCCAGGGTTACACTGCCCACACCTCACAGGATGGGCATTCCAAAGGGTAGGAAACCTCCCTGGTCTCCATCTGCCCAGAGAATCCACTTGACTCTTGTGGAAAGCAGAAACTGGCCCACACTCCAAGCCCAAGTGTTCTGCTGTAGCACCTTACTTGCATCCCCATCCTAATTCTCAGTTTCAGTTCCCCAGGGGCCCCTGAGGAATATTCTGCTGCCCAGTGTGGGTAGAGATGGGGAAGTCACCAGAACTTGTTTCCCCCTCCCACTCACTTTACTTTTTCCTTTCACATAACATCGTGGGAAGACAATCCCCTACACAGATCATAGTCTGCATCTCCTTAAGACCCACAGCTATTTTATTTTACTTTATTTTTTTGAGACGGAGTCCCACTCTGTCACCCCAAGCTGGAGTGCAGTGGCATGATCTCAGCTCACCGCAGCCTCTGCCCAGCAGTTTCAAGTGATTCTCCAGCCTCAGTCTCCCAAGTAGCTGGGACTACAGGCGCCCACCACCAAACCTGGGTAATTTTTGTATTTTTAGTAGAGATGAAGTTTCACCATGTTGTCTAGGTTGGTCTCGAACTCTTGGCCTCAAGTGATCTGCCTGCCTTGCCCTCCCAAAGTGCTGGGATTACAGGCATGAGCCACCGCACCTAGCCTCACAGCTGTTTTAGAGTCTCAGAAATATTTACCTCCAATACTTTTTTTTTTTAACTTTATTTCATTTTTTCCCTCCTAGAAAATCATGATTAATTCTTAGAGTAAGTGGGAAGAATGAAATCAGGGGTCCTGGGAACCAAAGGAGTAACAAGCAGCAGTGTTTTAGTTTGCCGAGAGCACTTGAGAGTACAGTGTAGGGGGAAAGGATGGCATTGCCTGTGCCCCTATTCGGTCAGAAGACTGGGCACCATTTCCTTGACTGCTTCTCGAATAGGCAGGGACCAGTAGGGCTGATTAGAAGAGTCTGTTTTATTGAGCACCTTTATATAAGAGGTTGTATCTGTTTTTTTTTTTTATCCTCACATCAACTCTTATGAATTAGGTAGTATTATCCTCATTTTACAGATGCAGTTAAGAGAAGTTAACTCACTTGTCCAGCCAGTAAGTGGCAAAGCTGGGACTCAAACCTTTGTCTGTGGATTCTAGATTTGTTTTTTAAGCAAAATGATTTTATTTCCTAACACGTGGTAACCTAACACTCAATTTGCTTACCATGCACATCTGTTCACAGATGACTTCCACATTACAATAACTACTTCCATATTTACGCACGTACTAAAAATTATCTTAGTTGAGATATGAAAAATGAATATATTGGATTGGTTACAGCAGAATTTGCTTTACTTAATTCTAAAAGCTTAAAGCTTTGAAAAGCTGCTACTTTTGCATCTCATACTTCCAGATGAATAAGACACAGCAATATCAGCTTGTATTCAAGAGAAGTTTCATTTCTTTTTCTGGTGTTGGAACCAGCTACCCACATCTGTTGGTGCTGCATAGGCAGCTATACATGGTGGTGGGAAATCATCCACCATGGCTTCAGCTATGTCAGGATCACACTTGAGGGAGTCAGAGATGCTGATTGCTTTGCTTTGCTTTTTTGGGTAATTTTAGAGGTGGGATCTTGCTGTGTTGCCCAGTCTGAATTCCAACTCTTGGGCTTAAGCAATCCTTCTACCTTTGACCTCCTGAATTGCTGGGATGTATAGGCATCCACCACTGTACCTGGTCAAAATGATTTTTCCCCTCAGTTTTCTTTGACACAAATGTGCTTTAGTGGTCATGAATGCCTTTAAGGATATCAGTTGCAAAATCCATATCTTTAAATTTGGCCCTGAAAATTCTCTGGTTTTCCGTCAGAGACCTTGTACCCTCTAAACCAGTCCAGAGTAGCTTCTAGGTAGTCAGGTTTCAGCCATTTGACATCATTAATATGTTTACTATTTGTTATAAACGATACAACTCGGCCGGGCGCGGTGGCTCAAGCCTGTAATCCCAGCACTTTGGGAGGCCGAGATGGGCGGATCACGAGGTCAGGAGATTGAGACCATCCTGGCTAACACGGTGAAACCCCGTCTCTACTAAAAAATACAAAAAACTAGCCGGGCGCGGTGGCGGGCGTCTGTAGTCCCAGCTACTCGGGAGGCTGAGGCAGGAGAATGGCGTGAACCCGGGAGGCGGAGCTTGCAGTGAGCTGAGATCGGGCCACTGCACTCCAGCCTGCGCGGCAGAGCGAGACCCCATCTCAAAAAAAAAAAAAAAGGATACAACTCAGAAACAGCCAGGTAGAAGAGATGCATAGGTATGTGGGAAGGGACGAGGAGCTTCTGTGCCCTCTCCAGGTGGGTGTGTCACCCTCCTAGCATCTCCATGCCTTTAGCAAACCAGAAGCTCCTCCATATATTTTCTTAATCAGTACTGTATTCTACCTCAGTCATGGCCACTGGTCAGAGCTTCAGATGGCTTAGAGAATAAGCCTTCCTCTGTTGTCTGTGAAGACGTGCGGCACCTGACACCTGCTTTACCACTCTCTGCTGCAGCTGAGGCAGTACTTCTGCCCACTGCACATGGGGTGGTAGACCCAGAGCCCACAGCCACTTTAAACCATCTCCTGGATTGCTCAGCCACCGCTGGGCTAGCACAGAGCTGCCCGGCCAGAACACCAAGGCGGCAGATGGCTAGGTGAGGAGAGGCCTTTTTTTTTTTTTTTTTTTTTTTTCAGTCTTTTCCTTTACTATATATAATGTCCTCCGAGGCTTCATTTCCTAGTGTTCTCTGGCCTGTCTTATCCTTTGCTGGTCTTGATCCGCTAATGTTCTATGGTTTGAAAATGTTGGTGCAGAGGTTAAGAGCACAGACTCTGTAGAGTCAGATCTGGGGGACCGTATATATTATAATTAGCCCCATTTGGTGGGATGGCTCTGTGACTGTTGAGGGACTAGTGTAGTTTGCCCAGAGTTTCATAAATGCAGAAATTAGGACATTGGACTTTGAGGAACTAGAGCTTTGATATCATGTATCAAAATTAGTATTCCATTTGGCAGCCATTCAAAATGAATGGAAAATACTCATGAGATCATGCAGTGTTACAGTTTTTTTGTTTTTTTGAGACGGAGTTTCATTTTTGTCGCCCAGGCTGGAGTGCAATGGGGCAATCTTGGCTCACTGCAGCCTCCACCTCAAGTGTTCAAGTGATTCTCCTGCTTCAGCCTCCCAAGTAGCTGGGATTACAGTTGCCAGCTACCACATCTGGCTAATTTTTGTATTTCTAGTAGAGACAGGGTTTCACCACATTGGCCAGGCTGGTCTTGAACTCCTGACCTCAAGTGATCTGCCCACCTTGGCCTCCCAGAGTGCTGGGATTACAGGTGTGAGCCACTGTGCCCGGCCCAATGTTACATTTTTTAAAGCAGGATATAAAATAATATTCAGTATGATTACAGCTCTGCAAAGTTAAGCCTATTTTCTGCGTGGAAGAGTAACTAGAAACAGATATCCCAGAATACTAACGGTGGCTGATTAAAGTTTTTTTAATTTTATTTTTCTTTCTAGTTTTCTAAATTTTCTTTGCTGGACATATATTACTTTTATGGTAGTAGAAATAGTAGTTTTTAATAGATATATTGTCAGTCCAGCCTCAGAGAGACAAATGGTCTTGAAGGATGGCACCCTTCCTTGGCAGGCGCAGTTGGATTTTGATGTGCTCTCTCCAGGCCTCCTCTTGCCTCTGGACCCTGCCATCATCAAGTTAAGGTTGTGGGGGTGCAGAGGTGGTCAGCAGCCACCATGGCCAAGGCTGCTTTTGTGATCCTGTCCATGCCATAAGCCTGTGTACCTGGATTTGAGAGTTTCTTGGTGTGTTTTTTCTGTAGACAGAGGACTATCTCAAACGGAAGATTCGTTCCCGCCCGGAGAGATCGGAGCTGGTCAGGATGCACATTTTGGAAGGTGTGGAGATTGGAATTGCTTTTTCATCTAGACCCAGTTCTCACCGCACTACCCATTTCCTTCTTGCTTCTTTCTTCTCCCATTTCTGTTGGCAGTGGGTAAGCCAGAGCCTTAACACAGTATGACAGCTGTGCCATGGTAACCGCCGCTGGTCTGAGGGACTCTCAACAAGCACAGTCACACGCTCTTAGTTTGGCTTGGCCTGTTCTCCAGGGTCCCACCATCCCTTGGTGTGAGATTGTTTCTCTCTGCCAAAATCTGTTTTGTTTTGAGACAGAGTCTTACTCTGTCACTGTGATTATAGGTGCAAGCCATCATGCCTAATCTAAAATCTGTGTTTAAAATACACTTACTTTTTTATACTCATTAATTCATTCAGTCAGTCATTCGCTTGACTGTCTGTGATATACCATGCTCCATCTAATATTATTCTAGATGTATACCTGGCCCCAGCTGCACACGTCTTCCTTCCCACCCCCCTGCCCTTTTTTTTTTTTTTTTGAGATGGAGTCTTGCTCTGTTGCTCAGGCTGGAGTGCAGTGGTGTGATCATGGCTCACCGCAACCTCTCCCAGGTTCAAGCGATTCTCCTGCGTCAGCCTTCCGAATAGCTGGGATTACAGACGAGCTCCACCACACCCAGCTAATTTTTAATATTTTTGGTAGAGATGGGGTGTCACCATGCTGGCCAGGCTGGTCTCGAACTCCTGACCTCAAGTGATCTGCCCATCTTGGCCTCCCAAAGTGCTGGGATTACAGGCGTGAGCCACTGTGCCTGGCGGTCTTCCCACATTTTTAGTGAAGAAAAGGTTTTGGCTCCTGGAAGCAGCATAAATATATTTACTTATTGTTTGTCTAGTGTTTTTTTGTTTTGTTTTGTTTTTTAAACTTGAGATGGAGTCTTGCTGTGTCACCCAGGCTGGTGTGCAGTGGCACAATCTCAGCTCACTGCAGCCTCCACCTCCCGGGCTCAAGCAGTTCTCCTGCCTCAGCCTTCCGAGTAGCTGGGACTACAGGCACCTGCCACCATGCCTGGCTATTTTTTGTATTTTTAGTACAGACAGAGTTTCACCATACTGATCAGGCTGGTCTTGAACTCCTGACCTCAGGTGATCCACATGCCTTGACCTCCCAAAGTGCTGGGAATACAAGTGTGAGCCACCACGCCCAGCTGTTTGTCTAGTTTTGAGCTGTTTGAGGGGCTGGAAGAGAACTTTTCTATTCTGAGTCCCATATTTTGCAGACAAAGGCACTGAAACCCAGAGCAGAGATGTGAATCGCCTTAGTAACACAGCAAGTTTGAGGGAGAGTGGAGACCATTCTGTCATCTGGTGCTGCTTCCATTCTGTAGCTCCACCTCAGAAAGTCTTCTGAGCTTGCCTCTGCCTGGTTGTAATTGTGTGTGACCGTGCACTGCCAGGTCACAGTGGGAACCCGTTGTCTTGTCTTTGTGAAACTTCAAGGCAGGCCACTCTTCTCTGCTTGGGATATGCTTTCCATTCTGACAGTCTCTGCTCTTGCCCAGGAGGAAGGAGAGCTGCTCTGGAGTTCCCAGGGCAGAACCACATCCACTCATATATCTTCCTGCACCCCTTTCTCTCCCATGGGCAGAAACCTCGGCTGAGCCGTCCCTCCAGGCCAAGCAGCTGAAGCTGAAGAGAGCCAGACTAGCCGATGACCTCAATGAAAAGATTGCACAGAGGCCTGGCCCCATGGAGCTGGTGGAGAAGAACATCCTTCCTGTTGAGTCCAGCCTGAAGGAAGCCATCATTGGTGAGGAGGACCCAGCCACCCTGCATGAGAGGCAGCTGAGATGCAGGAGGGGAGATGGGGAGGGAGTGCCAGGCTGAAGCAGAATTGGGCTGAGGCTCTTGACTTCTTAACAGAGTTTGAGAGCCTCATGCACAGGTTGTGTGAACTTGGGATAGTGCCTGTTGCTTTAAGAAACAGGGACATACAACAGTAATTAAGTAAATAACAGGCCTTGCGCTGTTCACTTTCCATGTTTGTAAACTCGGATTGCTTCCTCTTTCACAGAGTAGGTAGATGTCAGGATTAGTGTGTGTGAACGTGTGGAGATGCCAGGAATTAGAAATCTGTGTAATACTCTTCATTTTTATTAGTGAAATCTCTTCTTGGAGACTGGCCCTTTCCACAGATATTTCACTCAACAAATATTGATGGACCCAAACAGTGTGCTAGGTGCTAAGACCATAGCCCCACAGGGCAGACCAAGTTCCTTTGTCCTTATGGAGCTCATGCCTCATGGAGCAGGTAATAGGCAGGTGAATAGGCAAGATAGAGAAGCTGTGCTGGATAGAGAAGCTGTGCTGGAGGGAGCACAGGGTACTCTGGAAACACAGAGGAGGGGCACCCAACCTGGTTGCATCAGGAGGGGTGCAGCTGTCAGAGGAGGTGAAAGCCAAGCCTGGGGCTGAAGGATGAGTAGGAATTCGTGAAAGCGTGTGGGAGGGGGTGGGACAAGGGAGAGGAGGACAGTGTTCCAGATGGGGAGAACAACCCTAGGACCTGATGAGAAGGCACTGGAAGGGAGAGTATCAAGATGAGAGGTGGGAGGCCAGGTCCCCAGTGATTTGGTAGTCCGAGGTGGGAGGATCACTTGAGCCCAGGAGTTTGAGACCAGCCTGGGCAACGTAGGGAGACTCACCTATACAAAAAAATAAAAAAATTAGCTGGCTGTGGTGACACACACCTGTAGTCTCAGCTGCTCAGGAGGCTGAGGTGGGAGGATCGCTTGAGTCCAAGAGTTCAAGGCTGTAGTGAACTATGATTGTGCCACTGCACTCTAGCCTGGGCGACAGAGTGAGACCCTGTCTCAAAAACAAAAACGAGGTGGGAGCGGTAAGCACAGTCCAGGATGTGCAGGGCCTCTTGGCACACTTGGGAGTTTGGACTTCATTCCTTTAGTGTAAAAGGGAAAAAGCCTCTTTTCTCTCTATTTGCGCTCAATACAGAATACTTCTGGTGTTGGTATTCTGGCATGGTGTTTCCCCACATACCAAGCAGTTCTCCAGTGGACACCAGCTGGGTGCCCTTTTCAGATGCCGTCTACCTGGAGAGAGTGTCCGATCCCACAGGTTGAGGACTCAGTCCCACAAAACTTAGCCCCACTCCCCATGCTGGTCCCACGCCCCAGGTTATTTTACATTTGCTTTTAACCAACTAGCTATCGATTGGGGTTCCTATACTCTCTCCTTGGGCTTGATAATTTGCTAGAGTGGCTCACAGAACCCGGGGAAACACTTCACTTACATTTGCTGGCTTATTATAAAGGAGGCAGAGGAACAGCCAGAGGGAGGGGCAGATGGCACAGTGTAGTGGGGTGCCAGGGGAGTGGTGGTATTGGAACTTCCCTGCCCACTCCGGGCCTTCACCCTCCCAGTAGCTAGAGAAGCACGTCAAATCCTGTTATCCAAGAGTTTTTATAGGCTTGATCTCAGAGCCCCCACTCCACATCCTACATACCCACCCCCACTTTCCTGGAGGTTGGTGGATGGGCTGGTAGTTCCAGTCCTCTAATCCTCTAATCACTTGGTCTCTGTGGTGACTGGCCCAATCCTTAGTCTCTCCCAGATCATCACATTAGCATAAGCTCAGGTGTTGTAGAAAAAGATACTGAAGATACTCCTGACCTTAAGGAAATTCCAAGGGTTTTAGCTGCTCTGTGATTTTAGCTGCTCTGTGATGAGAACTGGGGGATAAAAACCAAATATATTTATTATCCTACTCTTCGATTTTGGTGATAATTGGTACAGACCTGTCTCCTTCGCTGCAGTGGGCCCAAGACCCGATCCCTGACAAGACAGCACCTGCCTGCCCCTCCTGAGGCAGCTGTGCCTTCAGAGAAAGAGGCTCAGGTTTCCCTCTAACATAGTTTTAGTTTTGGGCAGAGGGGAAACACTGCAGCAGACCCCCAGGGCATGCTGAGTTAGGCCTTGGGCCCTGATTAGAGGCGACTGGCAGTTTCTAGGGCCTCCTCTGCACTGTAGCCACCCTACTGTAGGCTGGCCCACACTGAGCCCGGAGGAGCCCTTTCCCCATGTTGATATAGTAGCCCTTATAATTCACAGATTTTCCCTGGCGTTCGTCCTGCCTCATCTCAGTGGTTTCCTCTGTGTGTTCCTCAGCAGTCCCAAGTTATAGGCCAGTGTAGGGGCCAAGCCAGTTCTAGATGCTGCAGCCAGCCACAGTCTGATAAATGTGTGCCGAGAGTCAGCAGTGTGCCAGGCCGTGTGAAGTCCTGATGTCACAAAGATGAATAAAATATGACTTGTGCCCTCAAAGAATTCACGTGGGTCTGATGTGAGAAGACTAATGTATAAACAACTGACTTCTGAGTCTGGTTCCCAGTCAGATGCCAGTGCTGCCTAGTAGGAAGGCCATGGCCCTGCAACACTGTCTCTGAGTCACCTGCCTTGTGCGACTGCTTGCAAGATCACACATGATGATGAATATAAAGGGCCCAGCCTGGTCCTTGGTGCCTAGAGAGACTCACACAATGGTTGCTGCTGTTGTCAGCAATAACACTCATTCTAGACCAGCTGGCAGCTGCTGTAATGGACAGTGTAACAATGGATATGTGTGTGTCAGCGCTGTGAGAGCTCAGCAGAGGGACGTCTCTCAGGGATGGGGACAGATGTTGGTGGCCAGGGAAGTGCCCACACTATAGCGTGTTTTGGGGGCTGGATCAGAGTTTGCCAGGTGGAAAAGGTACAGAGGGACAAGAGGGAACAACACGGGCAGTGGCCTGGAGACCTGTGCTTGTTTGTTTGAGGAATTTGGCAATGGGGTGATTGTTGGGGACTTTAAGGAGCACAGAGCATTTGCCAGCAAAAACCAGATTGTACAGTTGAGTAGGAGGGAAGAAGGCAGTGATGGCAAATGTAGCTCATTTGCTCAATAGTTCTGTGGAGAAGGAAAACAGAGGCAGGTCCTGGCTTAGGGAGGGGTTTTCAGGCTGGGTGCAATGGAGCAGGTTTTTGGGCTGAGAGGAAAGAGTCAAGGACTTGGGAGGATGGGCACCTTCAGAGGAAGAGGAGGGAGGAGGACGAGGAAATGGAACCCCGACTGAGGTTGAGGTTTGGCTCACATAGGAGAGGCAAAGCTGGGAAGGAAGTTTGGCTCAGATGAGTGAGAAGGAAGCGGGCAGTGGGAGCAGGGGGAGCAGACCGTTCTGAGGCCTGAGAAAAGGGCTGATGGGGGTTGGGGTCTTTCCCACACACCTAACCTCCCCATCCGACCCTTCCTCCAGGCCCCTCAGTTATCTTCAAGGTTCACACTAAGTCCTCTCCTCCAGGAAGACTTCCCTGAATCTCTCCTCAGTGTGCCCTCAGCTTCTGTGTTTTCTGTCTAGCAGAGCATTCATGGGGCTCCAAGGCAACTGGACCATAAACTCCTGGAGGGCAGGGGCCCCATCTTTGTTCCCAGGATGTGACTGTGAGTGGAGAGAGAAATAGTCTGTAGTGACCCTGGCCTGTACCAGCCCTGGGCTTTCCACAGTATGGCCAGCAGCTTCCTTGGGTTGGACTAATCTGGTGGAAGCTACAGTTCCTCCACCCTCACTCACCATTGTCAGTACTGGCCGCCCTGGGGCTGCTGTACCAAAGCAGGTGCCCTTGCTGGGAGTAGGAGATAGTGGGGAAATCTAGCCTTGTGTCTGGCATGAAGTACACGTGGTCAGCAAGCCCCATTCTGTGTGTTGCATACTTGCCCCTGCTGGGACAGATGAGGGGACGGAGGAGCAAGCCACCACCACAGTCGCCAGTAAGGAAGAAGCTCAGATGCGTCCTTCCCAGGTCCTGAGGGAGGAGAGAACCTCAGGTCCTGGCTGGAGGGGAAGAGCTGCTAGGAGAGCTACTGCATGGACAAACCCAGCCTGAGCTGTTGTGCCTTGTTCCTCTTCCTTACCTGGGGTCTTCCCACACAGCACACTTCCCCAGGCTTGGGCGGCAGCTCACCCCTGCCTTCACCCCTGCCTTCACCACTGCCTCCACCACTGCCTCCACCACTGCCTCAGTTCCTTCTGCATGGATGGCAGATCAGCTGGGAACCTGCTACCCCCACCTCTTCCCACGACAGTGCTGAGCCGGTGGCTCTGACAGTGACTCTTGAAATAGCCTCCTTGCCTCTGTTCCCATCTTTCCTTCCCACTGCGACCCCATGGAACAGAAGCTTTGTGCTGCGCCCTCCTTCCCTGCCTCTGCCTCCCAGTTGGCCTCAGGAGGACACGTACTCACAGTCATCCAGAGCCTGGCAGTGGGTCAGGTCAGGGCAGTTACAGCCAGCAGGCTGTTTTCTTCTGGTGCCCCTGCTACCCAGGTGTTGGGTGTCTGCGAGCCACTGGCCTCTAGAGGAGGTCACCACACCTCCTCTATTTCACCTGTGCAGGCAAACATCCCCTTTCTGGGATACCCTCCATCTGAAGCCCAGAGCCAGGCTCCTTAGTCTGTTCCTGGCCTCTGGGGAATTCAGCTACACTCACAGGGCTGTTACCCAGGCTTTTCTGGTCCCTCGTTAGCTGGTTCAGAGCCCTCACTGCCCCGTTTGTAAGCATCATGGGGGAAGAAGAGAGTTTTGTGCAGTGTGGGATGAAGACACAGAGTACCTTTAACAATAGGGAGATGGTTGAGGTGGAAAGGTAGCCCGGGTCTCCTAGGGAGGAGCAAGGGAGGGAGGGACAACTTGACATTGAAGATTAAACACAGTATAGAGTTACAAGCAAGAGGCTAAAGGAGGCCTTTGCTCAGCCCATGAGGTCACTCTGGTGGCCTAGGAGACCTTTCTGGCCTCTCTTGAAGGGTCATGATGATGACCAGAGCTTTTTTAGACCAAGAAAGCAGATTGGCTGCTAGTCTCCTTGGTTTGCCTGCCTCACAGAGCGTGTGGGCTGTGGGCCAGGCCTGTCCCTGCTCACCTGTGCCCTGGGCTGCAGGTGGAATCTCATACCAGCTTTGGGTTTCAGTGGGCCAGGTGAACTATCCCAAAGTCGCAGACAGCTCTTCCTTCGATGAGGACAGCAGCGATGCCTTATCCCCCGAGCAGCCTGCCAGCCATGAGTCCCAGGGTTCTGTGCCGTCACCCCTGGAGGCCCGAGTCAGCGAACCACTGCCCAGTGCCACCTCTGCATCCCCCACCCAGGTGAGTGTGTGCTTCCAGATGCTTCCCCAGCTCCAAGGTGCTAGGGCTGCCCAGAGTAAGGTCTCTCTCCTGGGCCAGGGTATGCCTTCTGCTCTGGCACAGGGAAGCCAGGGGGACGCTACCCTAGTTGCTCAGGTGCTGGCTGCTTGGGCTCCCTGCTGGTGGGAGATGTGGGCAGAGGCCCCTCTCCAGCAGCCAGAGGTCAGGTGGAGGACGACGCTGGCCACGGCTGCTTTGTAGTGGGATTGCAAACCTCACTGGCCCAGTCTGTATTCATTTATTTGGAGCAGCCTGCTTTTCTTGAGTATATTCAGTTCTGTGACCTTTTCATTGCCTTCTCTCTTTCTTTCCTAGCTCCTCCTGCCACCCTGGGGGTTGCTCTTCTCCTCCCCCAGTCTCTGCCCACCATTTGCCCTCTGACAGTGGTGGCGTCTGAGGACCCTGTGTAGGGTCAGGGCAGGCTGGGCACACCCTGCCTGGAGGTGGCCATGTCCTCACTTCCCTTTTTCCCTCTCAGGTTGTGTCTCAACTTCCGATGGGCCCGGATTCCGGAGAAATGCTTTTCCTGGCAGAGCAGCCTCCTCTGCCTCCCCCACCTCTGCTGCCTCCCAGCCTCACCAATGGAACCACTGTCCCCACTGCCAAGCCCACCCCCACGCTCATTAAGGTACATTTCTGCCAGTGATTGTACCCTCCCCTTCCTGGTGCCCTTTGGAGTCCTGCTGTGACTTCATTCCAGCTGTGGGGACAGCTGCAGGGGGTGTGGTGCACGTCCTCTCCCATTGGTCTGGGAGTTTCTTCCTGTTCTCTCCGCTGTCCGACATAACACTGGCTGTTGCGATCATAGCCACCAGTTATTGGTGGCTGTGGGCTGGTCTTGGGCATTCCAGGTACTCATTCCTGCTCTCGTCCATGAAGTCATTCCCACACATTATGTCTTGTTCACTCAACAATTCCGTGAGGCAGAAATAGAGCCCTTTGCTACAAGAGAGGAGCTGAGAAGTGAAGTGACGTGGCCAGAGGCACGCAGGAGGTGTCACTGAGTGTTCTCCTCCTCCAAGGCCTGACCTGAAATGCCGGCAGGAGGCGGGGGTTACTGTCGTCGGTGTGGGGAACCCTGTGCTGGGCACTACTGGCCTCATGGACTCAGGCGTCTGCTGTTAAATTCAGCTGCACCAAGAGCTGATGCAGGGTCCCCCCTGCTCCACAGAACTGCCTGGCCACCAGGATCTCAGGGACCGCAACCCCACACCTCCACCTGGCCCACGCCTCCCTGACTTGCTTCACCTGTACCCTTTCTGCTCTGTCCTTTCTTACTCTCTAGGTTCTCGCCTCACACAGATCCTGTGCCTGGCTTGGCAACCCCTAGCCATCTGAGCCTCAGGAGAGGCCGACAGTCTGTAGCCTGGGCTGTCTGGCGCTCGTGCTCTGGCCTTAGAAGGGCCCCACTAGCTCTGGGAGCTGCCTGCCCATCTTGTGACTCTCCCTGGCTCTGTCCCGTGGTGACATCCCCAGTCCCGCCTCTGCACATGACCCTGTCATCTCTGCTGTCTCCTGCTTCCTCCATGTCAGAAAGTCACTATGG
Source organism: Macaca nemestrina (assembly GCF_043159975.1). Taxonomy (NCBI): domain Eukaryota; kingdom Metazoa; phylum Chordata; class Mammalia; order Primates; family Cercopithecidae; genus Macaca; species Macaca nemestrina. Next base: position 108,097,832 of record NC_092139.1, on the reverse strand, counting down.
CTTCCTGAATGTCACTGTCTCCTCCTTCAGGCCTGGGAGCAGTGAGTGGCCTCTCCTCCCAGCCTACGCCTGCTTTCAGTGCTGCCTGCCCAGGCGCTGCCTCCTCAGTGCCTTTCCTGCACCTGCATTCTCTTCCTCACTGTCAACAGGTGTCCCTGCTTTTTCCACAGAGTTCCTCCCTCCAGCGTGCTTCTCCTCACACTCCTGTTGCCTTCCTTTGCCTCCCACGTTTGGAAGAAGAGTCTGTGTATTTTGTCTACACATCTCTTCAGTTACCCCACCAGTGGACTGAAACATTATCTTCAGGGGCCTCAATCCAAGTCCATCCCCACCGCTGTGCTCCTGGCCCAGCTATTGGGGTTCTCTCTCTTTGGTTGTGTTTTCCCTGCCTCCCTCTTCCTCCCTTTAATTGGGGGTGCTCCCTAGGCTCTGCCCTCTGCCCCCTCTCTCCCTCTGCCCCCTCTCTCCCTCTGCCTGTACTTCTGCCTGCTCAGAGGCTCTCTGTGGCTCTGTTCCCTTCTTCTGGAACAATCCTGGCCCCACAGCCTTGGCAGCCCTGCCCTTTCTCCATCCTTCCCATGCTCCCAGCAAAACCAGAACCTCTTCTGGGGTCACTCCTCACCTGCCACATGTTCACTTTGTCTGTTCTTCCACTAGTGGGTCACCTGCCCAAACCTTCCTTTCGGTCCTCATTGCCACAAGGTCTAGATGCCACCCGTTCCTACATCCAGCCTTGTACGCTTCTATCTGCCGTTCTCTGCTCAAAACTTCTCAGCTCTCCGCGGTCTCTCTCTGGCACTCCCTTGCTAACTCACCTTGTCCAACTGTGCCCTTCCTTGCTCCAAGAACAGGCCTCCCACATATCGCCTACTGGCCCTTGGTCAGTTTGGGTCTTCTGACTCTCCTGGCCCAGCAGCTGTGCCAGCTGGAGGTCTTTGGGGGCATGAATAGGAGCTTTTGGAGTCCTGTGTTAGAACAAGAACAAGATCACCTTGTGACTTCGGGCAAGTGACTTCTTTGAGCCTGTTCACCATTTTCAAGTAGACATGACAGTTCCTACCTGGCAGGATTCCCCCCAGCCCCAAAAAGAGCAAGCAGCGTTCTTGAGAAGCTTGCGTGGCTCCGTCTTTGTAAAGTGCCTGGTCTGGTGCAGCCCAAGCTCCATCAGTCAGCTGGGTTTTACCTCCTTGTGTTCACTCTGGCTTGGGGTCATGGTGATGTCTGTGCTCGAACATTTGGTTGATTTACGTTCCAAGCTAGAAGCTCTTTTAAGCCAGGGGCCAGGCACAGCCCTCTTTGTCACTCCAGCCCCTTGCCTGGCACATTTCTGGGCATGTTTCTGCTTTCAACGGAGTGTATGGTCCCATGGGGAATTGTGGAAATGGGCAAAGTGTGGATGGAGATGTCTTCTCGGAAGCCACACAGGCGTGGGGAGAGCTGCCAGCCCCACACCGAGAAGCCTGAGGCTGCCCCTGAATGGCACCCTGTCTCCTGTGCCCTCAGCAAAGCCAACCCAAGTCTGCCAGTGAGAAGTCACAGCGCAGCAAGAAGGCCAAGGAGCTGAAGCCAAAGGTGAAGAAGCTCAAGTACCACCAGTACATCCCCCCGGACCAGAAGCAGGACAGGGGGGCACCCCCCATGGACTCATCCTACGCCAAGATCCTGCAGCAGCAGCAGCTCTTCCTCCAGCTGCAGATCCTCAACCAGCAGCAGCAGCAGCACCACAACTACCAGGCCATCCTGCCTGCCCCGCCAAAGTAGGCACCCACTCGCCACCACCTGCCCCTGCCCTTCCCGAGCCACCCTGAGCCAGGCAGGTACCAGATCTGGTGGAGCTGAACCCCACATCTTTAAGGACCCTCTGGTCTGGATGCTACAGAGTGGTCTGCAGGCAGAGCCACCCTAGCCTTTGCTAGGCCCTTGCCCCATGCCTATCTGTACCCAACCCTGCAGCCCAGGCTTGGGCTGCCACCTGCAGAGGCCACGGGTGATGCTGGATGGGTGCTCATTTCCACCTTTTCTTCTCAGGTCAGCAGGTGAGGCCCTGGGAAGCAGCGGGACCCCCCCAGTACGCAGCCTCTCCACTACCAATAGCAGCTCCAGCTCAGGTGCCCCTGGGCCCTGTGGGCTGGCACGTCAGAACAGCACCTCACTGACTGGCAAGCCGGGAGCCCTGCCAGCCAACCTGGACGACATGAAGGTACACAGCCACTGGAAAACTTGAGCCACTGCCAGCCTGGCCCTTCCCACAGGGGCTGTCTGGGTGCTAGTTTTTAGGCAGGGAAGGCATCCAGCCTAGGACCCACCATCGTGGAAGGCAGCGCAGGGCTCCAGGCTCTGGTCCCCATCAGACAGGGGCACCTTGGACACAGCTCCGAGGCTGCCTGGAGGTGGTCATGGCGAGTGACACCAGCTTCCTCGTGGTGGGTCCTGTTGTTGGCAGCACAGCCGGCATCTGTCCAGGCAGTCGTGTGTCTCTTATCTTCCTGGACTTGTATGGTACATGCAGTGTGAGAAGTGGGGATGGGTGTCCCTTTGAGGATGGTCAAGCTGAGGCACTGACAGGAGGAGAAGCTTGTCCACAGTCGCAGACCTGGTCAGTGTAGACCGGGCTGTCCAGTAGCAACCCTGCTCGCATTTTCCCCTTTGCTGGTGAATGCGGAGCTCAGGGTGCTATTCAGATGCAGTGTCTGCCTGGAAAGAGAGTGGCCTGTGATCAGGGTCACAGACTTGGCTTCCGTCCTAGGGCCTTGGAGAGGAGTGGGTCATGCCCAGTGCCTTGTGTGTTTTCTCTGCCCCATCAGAAGATTGACTGGACCAAGCTCTCCCTTGAGAACTTGTTCTCTGAACCAGGCTGGGCCCTACTTTCATGAGCTCAGTTTTCTCTTCTGCAAAATTCAGTCTGTTCCATTCAAGATTTATTGAGCCCAAGCACCATGTTGGGGGCTGGGGACAGCTGTGGGCACCATGTGCCAGCCCCCACTGCCTGCATAGGTGGGGAGCATTTTAACCAGGTCCCTGCTAGAGTGAGAACAATGAAAGGGAGGATGCTGTTGGCTCAGGTGGTGGGGGGCATTGCGCCCTCCAGGGTGCTGGAGGATTAGGGTAGTTGATGCATCTGAAGTGCCCTTCTGCCTGGACGCAGTGCCCTGTGTCCAGCTGCCCCTGGCCTCCCTGACTGTTGACTGCCTTGCAGGTGGCAGAGCTGAAGCAGGAGCTGAAGTTGCGATCACTGCCCGTCTCAGGCACCAAAACTGAGCTGATTGAGCGCCTTCGAGCCTACCAAGACCAAATCGGCCCTGTCCCAGGAGCCCCCAAGGCCCCTGCCACCACCTCTATCCTGCACAAGGCTGGCGAGGTGGTGGTAGCCTTCCCGGCGGCCCGGCTGAGCACAGGGCCAGCTCTGGTGGCAGCAGGCCTGGCCCCAACTGAGGTGGTGGTGGCCACGGTGACCAGCAATGGAGTGGTGAAATTTGGCAGCACAGGCTCCACACCGCCTGTGTCTCCTACCCCCTCAGAGCGCTCACTGCTCAGCACCGGCGATGAAAACTCCACCCCCGGGGACACCTTTGGTGAGATGGTGACGTCTCCCCTGACGCAGCTGACTCTGCAGGCCTCGCCACTGCAGATCCTCGTGAAGGAAGAGGGCCCCCGGGCCGGGTCCTGTTGCCTGAGCCCTGGGGGGCGGGCAGAGCTAGAGGGGCGCGACAAGGACCAGATGCTGCAGGAGAAGGACAAGCAGATCGAGGAGCTGACGCGCATGCTCCGGCAGAAGCAGCAGCTGGTGGAGCGGCTCAGGCTGCAGCTGGAGCAGGAGAAGCGAGCCCAGCAGCCCGCCCCGACTCCTGTCCCCACCCCTGCCCCTCTCGGCATGCCAGTGAAGCAGGAGAACAGCTTCTCCAGCTGCCAACTGAGCCGACAGCCCTTGGGCCCTGCTCACCCATTCAGCCCCAGCCTGGTGGCCCCAACCACCAACCATGTAGACCCTTGTGCTGCGGCCCCGGGGCCCCCGTCCGTGGTGGTGAAGCAGGAAGCTGTGCAGCCTGAGCCCGAGCCGGTCCCCGCCCCCCAGCTGCTTCTGGGTCCTCAGGGCCCTGGCCTCATCAAGGGGGTTGCACCTCCCACCCTCATCACTGACTCCACAGGGACCCACCTTGTCCTCACCGTGACCAATAAGAATGCAGACAGCCCTGGCCTGTCCAGTGGAAGCCCCCAGCAGGTACCTGGGTATGGGAGGAACTGGGCAGGGCCCAGAGGAGGGTGGGAAGAGCGTCTCGCTGCAGCCCTCGTGGGCCAGGGGTCCCCTCGTGCTGGGCATTTTGTGTTTGCTTCGTTTAATCTTCCTTTCGACCCTCTGAAATGAGCGGTCGTTATCCCCATCTCACCACGGGGAGCACTGAGACTTAGGAAAGTTAAGGCACCTGCCTGAGACCCCCTAGCCGTAGGGTGGAACCATTGGCGAGCTCTCCACCTCTCTGGCTGTTGAGACTAGAACATTTTTGCATCTCAGCAGAGGACTCCTGAGCAGCCCACACCAGGCTGGGCCTGCCTTAGTGCTGCTCTGTGGGGAGTGGCCAGTGAAGGTCAGAGGTAGCCTGCCCTGGGGAGAGGCTGTGGGGTCCTCTGGCCAGGATCCAGCTCAGGGTCCTCCCCTCAGAGAGGCCAGCTCTCCCCACCGAGGTGTCAGCAGCAGAAAGCTCCCCAGCAGACCTTCTCTCAGCCTAGGCCACAGGTGAGGCTGCCCTAAGGCTTTATGTAGCCTTGTGGTCCTGCAGAACTTGGGGGTGGAGGAGACAGTGACAGGAACAGGTACCTCAGGATAGGAGATGGGGGTCCCTGAGCAGACCCAAGCAGAGAAAGAAGCTGCAGAAATCTCAGGGAGTGACCAGCCCAGCCCAGAGACCTCTCCCAAACCTCAAGAGGCCAGGCACCCCCTGCAGGGTTGAGGGTCCCCCATCCTGTATTCCTTCTTACCTAGTGGCTTTCACAAAAGCTCCCTAAAAGCCAGTGCCCCCCATCTGCCCTCCTAGAGTGTGAGAGGCCCTGGCCTTATCCCCACCCCTCACCCCTACAAGGCAGGTCTGTACCCCCAGCCCCCTGGCCACTGGTCCTCTCCCTGTTCTCCTGTCCAGCCCTCATCCCAGCCTGGCTCTCCATCCTGGCCACTGGTCCTCTCCCAGTCTCGCTGCTCAGCCTCATCCCAGCCTGGCTCTCCAGTGCTGCCGCCTCTGCAGATGGACCTAGGCTGTGAAGGCACTGGCTATGGAGCCAGCAGCCCAAACAGCAGGTGAGGAGGGGGCTGGGCCTGGCCATTGTGGGCGGCTGCCCTAGGCTGCTGGGCTGAGGTTCCTACAGCCCCAGCTGCAGGAAAAGGGGGCAGGTGAAGCCCAGCTTCAGGGTCAGAGAGGCCTTGGGGAGTGGGCCGTTGGGGGATGGGCACCAGGAGTCCGGACATGCCCGTGGGTGCTGTGGATCTGGCTGCTTATTCTGGTAGAGGGAGGGGCCTCATTCATAGTTCAGGCTGGGAGCCCCCATTCAAGAGTTTCATCTTTTTTTTTTCTTTCTTTGTCCCGCAGGAAAATGGTTCCTCAAGCCAGCAGATGGACGACCTGTTTGACATTCTCATTCAGAGCGGAGGTAACCCCAGATCCCCTGCTGCCTCCTGACAGCCTTCTCTGTTCATAGGTGTCTCTAGCCCTGGGTTGGTTTGTTTTTATTGAATGCTTCCATGCGTGACTGGTCTTGGGCAAGCACTGTGGATGCAGTGGTGGCTGTGAGCCCTCCTGTCTCCAGGGCCTGGATGAGAGGACCAGGGAAGGTGTCGTCCTTCATTCAGCAGGGAGCACTGCCCCAAGGCCCTCGCCTGCCAATGAGCAGAAGAGACATTTGCCCTTGTGGAGCTCACAGTGCAGCCTGGGGAGGTGGACAACAAGTAGAAGAAATAAGCAGATCATATGGAAGATCCGAGAGGAGCCTTAGGACAAAAACGGAGGGGAGGGAGAGGTCTGGGGAGCCTGGTGGGGAAGGGTCGGGATGGCTCCTGTGAGCAGGAGCAGCTGTGTGCATCTGTGCGGCCTTGGGAGTGACTGGCGAGTTGGAGTGTAGTTGAGGAAAGGGAAAGAAGGGCTTTGTGGCCAGATCATGCGTGGCCTCCTGGGCATCAGGGCAGGGTGGCTTTGGCTCCATCGTGTGGGAAGCCATCGCACAGCCTTGGGTAGAGTGGCCTGGTCTGATGCAGGACCCAGGAACCTTCCAGCTGCTGTAGCGATAGCAGCCGCGCAAGGGCAGAAGCAGGGAGCCCCAGGTTGGGGGTGGTGGGAGAGCAGGGCTGTGGCCCAGCAGGCAGCAGTGGCAGGCGGAGGAACAGCTGGAGTCGGCCCCATTTGGAAAGAGCCAGGTTGGTGTGTTTATGGATGAGGTGTGGAGAGAGGGAAGGAACAGCCAAGGATGACTTCAAGGGCTGTGGCCTGAAGGGCCAGGGTGGAGCAGCCATTGATGGGGTGAGCTGGGGAGGGGGCATGTGTGGGACCACATTGTGCAGTCGCTGATGGGGTGTGTCATGAGTGGAGGGTTTACAGGGACAGTTGACATCGAGGGGCATTTGTAAGAGAGGTCTGGGCTGCATGTAGGAGTTGGGGTGTTGTCGCATCTAGATTGGCAGTTGGAGCTGGGAGGCTGCCCAGGGCGTGAGGTGGGGGAGCAGAGGTCGGGGTTGAGCCCAGCCTTAGGGGTCGGGAGGACAAGCAGTGGCAGGGTGTGGTGTCCTGGAAGCCAGCTGTGGCCAAGGGAGCTGAGGACCGAGGCCTGGACACGGAAGCAGGTGTCATGGGCACAACAGGAAGTCCGTGAGAGGCCTGAGAGCAGGGTTGGGGGTGGCCATGGAGAGCTCTCTGGGAGGTTTCTCTGCAGAGGGGAGGAAGAGGGTAGGGCAGATGCTGGGTGGGAGACAGCGTGCATCTGTGTGAGGGACCCAGCTGGGAGTGGAAGATCCCAGAGGACCCCGAGATGGCCCTGGGAAGGAGCTCACTGGCAGCAGCAGGCAAGAAGGCTGGGCGTGTGGTGCCGACCCTGGGCGGCGAGTGCGGACTTCTCTCCACGTGTCTCAGTGGCTTCTGGAGGAGGAGGAGTGGCTGAGGGGTACAGGCAAAGCGGGAGCTCAGCCTGGAACCACAGCTCTACCAGAGTGGATTTGATGTTGTGTGAATTTTATTTCAATTTAAGACGAGCTCAGTCACTGGTGTTCCTGTGAGGTCAGCAATTCTCAAGCCTTAGGGAGAATCCCCAGGTCCCTGGGGCCTGAGGCGCATCTCTCACCAGTGTAGGTGGCACTGAGGCAGCAGGTATGGGACCTGCTTTGGGGATGACTGGGCTGGGTGCTCAGGAAAGAGGCCTTGGCATGAGCTTCAGGAGTTTCCAAGGGAAGGTGGTGCTACTCCAGAGATTGTTCAAGGAAAAGGGAACAGGCTTTGAACTCTTAACTTCTAAGAGATGGCAGAGAAAGGGAGAATGGTGGGTGTGGGTGCTGCCTGCCCCCAAAGGGACACTGAGAAGTGGCCCAAGAGGTGGCAGTGATGCCAGAAGCAGGTGTTTGAGGAGAGAGGTCTGGGCAGGTGGTGGCAGCTGGAGGTGAGCGACCTCCTTGCCTGTGAGAGCAGCTGCAGGGCAAAGAATGCATTCTGCTGGGACCAGGAGGGGCTGGAACCCACAGGGTTGGGGAGCAGGCCTGGTTTTTGCATAATTCTTTTTTTAAGTTGTAGTGAAATAATTCTAACCATTTTTTAAATGTACAATTCAGAGGTATTAGGTCCATTCAGTGTTGTGCAGCTATCACCCCATCCACTCTAGAATTTTTTTTTTTTGAGACGGAGTCTCGCTCTGTCACCCAGCCTGGAGTCCAGTGGCGCGATCTTGGTTCACTGCAAGCTCCGCCTCCCGGGTTTACGCCATTCTCCTGCCTCAGCCTTCCTTCTGCTCACTGCTCGGGCCTCGTGATCCGGCCGTCTCGGCCTCCCAAAGTGCTGGGATTACAGGCTTGAGCCACTGCGCCCGGCCAACTCTAGAACTTCTATATCACCCCATAGGGAAACTACCCGTTAGACAGTAACTCCCCATTCTCCCCAACTGCAGCCCTTGGCAGCCCCCATCCCACTTTCTCTATGAATTTGCCTATTGTAGGGACCTCACAGAAGTGGAATCAGTTTGTCCTCCTGCGTCTGGTGTATTTCACTCAGCATAATGTCCTCAAGGTCCATCTGTGTTGCAGCATGTGTCAGAATTTCACTCTTTTTAAAGGCTGAGTCGTACCCCTGGTGTGGATACACCACATTTTCTTCATCCATTCATCTGTGGCTGGACAGTTGGGTGGTTTCCACCCTTTGGATGTTGTGAATGTGGGTGTGCAAGTGTCTGTCTTGAGTCCCTGCTTTCAGTTCTGGGCATAACCTAGGGCTAGAATTGCCGGATCATGTGGTAGTCTGACTCTATTGCCCAGGTTGGAGTGCAGTAGTGCGATCTTGACTCACTGAAACCTCTGCGTCTCGGATTCAAGCAATTCTCCTGCCTCAGCCTCTCGAGTAGCTGGCACCCACCTCCACACCCGGCCAATTTTTTTGTATTTTTTAGTAGATGCGGGGTTTCACTGTGTTGCCCAGGCTGGTTTTGAACTCCTGAGCTCAGGCAGTGTGCCCGCCTCGGCCTCCCAAAGTGATAGGGTTATAGGCGGGAGCCACCACACCCAGCCTCGTATGGTAACTTCTGTGTTTAACTTTTTGAGGAATCACTAAACTGTTTCTACTGCAGCTGTAACATTTTACATTCACACTAGCAACACACAAGGGTTCCAGTTTCTTCACCTCCTTACCAGCACTCCTTTTCATTTTTTTGATAAAAGCCACCCTAATGGGTGTGAAGTGGTACCTTAGTTTGCATTTCTGTAATTTAGTGATGTGGAGCACCTTTTCATGTGCTGCCTGACCATTCGTGTATCTTCTATTGGAGAATGGCTGAGTCCTTTGCACATTTTAAAATTTTTTTTAAAATTTGTGGTAAATTGACCGGGTGCAGTGGCTCACACCTGTAGTCCCAGCACTTTGGGAGGCTGAGGCAGGTGGATCACAATGTCAGGAGATGGAGACCATGCTGGCTAACATAGTGAAACCCCGTCCCTACTAAAAATACAAAAAAATTAGCCAGGCGTAGTGGCAGGCGCCTGTAGTCCCAGCTACTCGGGAGGCTGAGGCAGGAGAATGGCGTCAACCCGGGAGGTGGAGCTTGCAGTGAGTCGAGATCACGCCACTGTACTCCAGACTGGGCAACAGAGCGAGACTCTGTCTGGAAAAAAAAAAAATTGTGGTAAATAATGCTTGTAATCCCAGCACCTTGGGAGGCCAAGGCAGGTGGATCATGAGGTCAGGAGTTCGAGACCAGCCTGACCAACATGGTGAAACCCCATCTATACTAAAAATACAAAAATATTAGCTGGACGTGGTGGCACGTGCCTGTAATCTCAGGAGGCTGAGGCAGGAGAATGCTTGAAACCAGGAGGTGGAGGTTACAGTGGGCCAAGATTGCCCCACTGCATTATAGCCTGGGCAACGGTGAGACTCAGTCTCCAAAAAAAAAAAAAAAGTGGTAAAATACACCTAAAATTTACTTTTTTTGTTGTTGTTTTTTGGTAAAGACGGGGTCTTGCATTGTTGCCTAGGCTGAGCTCAAACTTCTGGCTTGAAGCCAATCCTCCTGTCCTGGCCTCCCAAAGTGCTGGCATGACAGGTATGACATTTTACTGTTGTGAATGATGCTTTTCTCAACACCTGTGTACAAACATCTGCGACTCTGCTTCCAGTTCTTTTGGGTATATGCCCTACAGTGGAATTGCTAGATCATATGGTAAATCTTTTTTTTTTGGAGATGGAGTTTTGCTTTTGTTGCCCAGGCTGGAGTGCAGTGGCACGATCTCGGCCCACTGCAACCTCTGCCTTCCGGTTTCAAGCGATTCTCCTGTGTCACCCTCCTGAGTAGCTGGGATTACAGGCGCCTGCCACTACACTTGGCTAGTTTTTGTATTTTTAGTAGAGATGGGGTGTCACCATGTTGGCCAGGCTGGTGTCGAACCCCCGACCTTGTAATCTGCCCACCTCAGCCTCCCAAAGTGCTGGGATTACAGGCGTGAGCCACCACACCTGGCCAGTAATTCTATTTTTAAATGTTGGAGGAACCTCCATACTATTTTGCATAGCAGCTGCACCATTTTGCATTTCTATCACAGGGCACAAGGGCTCCAGTTTCTCTCTATCCTCACCGGCACTTACTTTTTTTTTTTTTTTTTTTTTTTGAGACAAGAGTCTTGCTCTGTCACCCAGGCTGGAGTGCAGTGGCCAGATCTCCGCTCACTGCAAGCTCCGCCTCCCAGGTTCACGCCATTCTCCTGCCTCAGCCTCCCGAGTAGCTGGGACTACAGGCGCCCGCCACCTCGCCCGGCTAGTTTTTTGTGTTTTTTAGTAGAGACAGGGTTTCACTGTGTTAGCCAGGATGGTCTCGATCTCCTGACCTCGTGATCCGCCCGTCTCGGCCTCCCAAAGTGCTGGGATTACAGGCTTGAGCCACCGCGCCCGGCCGGCACTTTCTTTAAAAATTTTACAGTAGCCACTCCAGTGGGTTTGAGATGTATCTCACTGTGTGGTCTCCCTCATGACTAGTGATATTGAGCTCTTTTCATGTGCTGCTGGCCATTTGTATATAATTGGAGAAATGTCTGTTCAAGTCCTTTACCCATTCTTGAGTCAAGTTTGGTTTTGTTGTTGTTGAGTTTTAGAAGTTCTCTGTGTATTCTGGATATCACTTCTTTATCAAATACATGATTTGCAAATATTAAGAGTTTTATAGTTTTAGCTCTTACATTTAAGTCTTTGATCCATTTTATTTTTGTAAATTGTGTGAGGTTAGGGTCCACCTTCATTCTTTCGCATGTAGATATACAGGCTTGGTTTCTGATATCCACTTACTGTCTTGATTGGCAGAAATTTCAGCAGATTTCAAGGAGCCGCCGTCCCTGCCAGGGAAGGAGAAGCCATCCCCGAAGACAGCCTGTGGGTCCCCCCTGGCAGCACAGCCATCACCCTCTGCTGAGCTCCCCCAGGCTGCCCCACCTCCGCCGGGCTCACCCTCCCTCCCTGGGCGCCTGGAGGACTTCCTGGAGAGCAGCACGGGGCTGCCCCTGCTGACCAGTGGGCATGAGGGGCCAGAGCCCCTTTCCCTCATTGATGACCTCCATAGCCAGATGCTGAGCAGCACTGCCATCCTGGACCACCCCCCGTCACCCATGGACACCTCGGAATTGCACTTTGCTCCTGAGCCCAGCAGCACCATGGGCCTGGACCTGGCTGATGGCCACCTGGACAGCATGGACTGGCTGGAGCTGTCGTCAGGTGGTCCTGTGCTGAGCCTGGCCCCCCTCAGCACCACAGCCCCCAGCCTCTTCTCCACAGACTTCCTTGATGGCCATGATTTGCAGCTGCACTGGGATTCCTGCTTGTAGCTCTCTGGCTTGAGACTGGGGTGGGGACAGGGCTGGGAGCCAGGGCACTCTGGTGCGTGGCGCTCCTGCGTGATTCGGCCTCTCCACATGGTTGTGAGTCTTGACAATCACAGCCCCTGCTTTTTCCCTTCCCTGGGAGGCCAGAACAGAGAAGCCCCTACTCCTGGTTCGGGCCCACCCAGGGCAGAGGAGAGCAGCTGTCAAGCAGCAGCCCTGGCTCTCACGCTGGGGTTTTGGATACCCAGTCAGGGCCAGGGCCATTTCAGCTTGACCTTTTTTGAGGTCAGGGGCACTGTCTGGCTACAATTTGGCTAAGGTAGGTGAAGCCCAGCCAAAGCCCAGCCAGGAGGCTTCTCTTCTGACCCAGGGCTGAGACATGTCAGGGGGTGAATCTCCTTTTTGTTCCCTGCTTTGCTGTGAAGGGATAAATTAGCCTGGGCCTCTACCCCCTAGTCCCCATGTCTGCCAACCCCAGGGCTTCCTGGGATGGGGCTCCCTGCCATTTTAGTGTCTTGGTGTAGTGTAACCATTTAGTGGTTGGTGGCAACAATTTTCTGTACAGGTGTATATACCTCTATATTATATATCGACATACATATAGACATATATTTTTGGGGGGGGGGACAGGAGATGGGTGCAACTCCCTCCCATCCTACTCTCACAGAAGGGCCTGGAAGGCCATGGCTCCTAGGGACTGGATGCAAGGTTACCCTTGAGCTATGTGCCACCGTCTGGTGCCCAGTCTGGCATGCAGCTACCCAGGCCCACCCACGTGTGATTGACATGTAGACACCCTGCCACGGCCTGTGCCCCACCTGCCCTGCTTCCTGGTTCCTTATCAGTGCCACGAGGGCAGAGGTGCTACCTGGCCTTCCTGCCAGGAGCTCTCCACCCACTCACATTCCGTCCCCACCGCCTCACTGCAGCCAGCGTGACCCTAGGACAGGAGGGAATTGGGCCCAGCTTCACCCTGCTGTGGGGCTGAGAGATGGCCATGAGGTTGTGGCTGTCTCCTGCCCTGGGGCCACTGGCTTCACACTCTGGCCTGACTCATAGGGGAGTAGGGGTGGAGTCACCAAAACCAGTGCTGGGACAAAGATGGGGAAGGTGTGTGAACTTTTTAAAATAAAAACAAAAACACAGGCCTGTTAGTGCATCTTAATCCATGGAAGGGGTGGGTGGCATAGGTGGGGGTCCTGGGCCTGTTGTGTCCCAGCATCTGAGGGGCCAGGCAGTGCCTTCTAGATTACTCAAGGAAGGGCAGAGCCTTGGACATGAAGACAGCTCTGCAGCCCTGGCTGTACAGAAGACAGGAGGTACGTTCTCACAGACAGTTTATTTATAAACCAAGGAGGACAGGAGCCTATTAGTCACCCCCATCCCCTTCCCTCTTCCTGAGCAAAGACTGGCACAGACATGGCTCCCCACCGCCTCACAAGGCTTTTGGTACAAACTGGTTTGGCCCAGAGCATCTCTAAGGACCCTGGTAGGGCAGGGCACCCTCTGCTGCCACCACCTGGGATGGGCTGGGGAACCTGGAGTGGGGCAGCCTGATATCCCGGGGCCCCGGCCAGGGCTCTGGAGCTGCTCTTCCCTGGGCTCTGCAGCTTGGGGTCCTGGGCCACCTCAGACCCAGGCCCAAGGCTGGGCTGGGGAGGAGGGGTCACCCATCCACATCCCAGCTGAAGAGATGGTGCTTCACCAGCATGTCCCGGACGCCCTCCTTCAGGGGCTGCTGCGCCTGCAAACAGGGCAGCCCCTCACCTCACAGGCCTTGGGCGTGGCTGGGGTGGTTCCTAACCACTGACACCAGCACTCTGTGTCCCCACCTCAGCCACCCTGTGAACGGTTTGGGCAGCTCCATCAGCACAGGCCTTACAAGGCCCACACCACCCACCTCTCTCTTCGCAGGGAGTTCCCAGTCCTGGGAGAGGCTGAAGGCAAAGCAGCAGAGGACTCTAGAGGTGAGGAGGGGGTTGGTGAGGCTCTTGTCACCCCCAGCCAGCCCTTCCTGACCCACCTCCATTCCCCAAACCCAGCAAGGTCCTCACCGGAGCTCACACTTGATCTGGACCCAGCCCGGGCTGCGCAGGAAGGACCAGGGCTGGTACCACTTCTCCACGGTGGGCAGGCTGGAGCAGAGCACCTCCAGCCACAGGTGCAGCACCTGCTCACTGGGGACATGGCCAGGAGTGGGGAGCAGGGGCGGCTCCAGGCCCTTCTGGCTGCAGCCATGGTAGAGGCCTCCAGCCTGTCCCTCAGCAGCTCCCAGACCACCCTCTTCAGGGAAGGACCTGAGCCCCTGAGGTTCTTTGTCCTTTAGGGTCCCCTGTAAGGACCCTCCCGATGCTGGGCTGGGTCCCCCTACTCCAGCGTTCTCCTCCAACCCCTTTTCCACACTCACTTGAGCCCCACGCAGATCAGTGAGCGGAGCTTCACATCCATTTGTGCGTGCACTGCATCGTGGCTCACGTTCACAGACTGCACAGCCTGGGGACGGCACCATCCACTGTCACTCAGGCTCCCCCACGGGCTAACCTCGAGAGGTCTATAGGGTCTGGCAGAGGAGGCCCCTTACCCGGTAGAGCAGCTCCTCCGGGGTCAGGACCTTGCCATCTTCGTCCAACCTGAGGGGGCACCAAAGCTCCTGGGGTGCCGGGGCTGGGTCAAACCCCGCCCTCCCACTGCAGGCGGCTCCACCAGAGGAACCCAGGCCCAGTTACCTGAAGGTCTTACAGAGCACCAGGCGGGAATACACGGAGGCAAAATCTCTCTCGACCTCCCGGCCTGCAGCCTGTGGGAACAGCACACGGTGTGAGTGTAGGGACAGGAAGATGCTGGTTCAAAGCCCTTGGGGCCAACTGGGCACCTGTTACTGCCCTGCCAGCTCTTCCCATCCTCTCCGTGGGGCCCAGGGACAGGAAGGGCCTAAGATGGGTACTGGGGGGCACAGCAGGGCTGGTGCAGGGTGGGAGACATGGGCCAGCCACTGACTTACCTCCTCTATAAACAGCCAGGGGTGGCAGGCGCCCCCAAGCAGGGATGGCTTCTTCAGTCCATGTTCGAACAGGGCCTTAAGGGCCGGGCAGAGGGTCCCTCGCACGAGGTCTGTGACCCCCTCCGTCACTGAGTCGTCCCCCGCGATGGAATACTGATGGGAGGGATGGGTCTGAGAAAGCCCTGCCTGACACCTGCAGCCAGTTGCCCTCCTCTGTCCTCTCTGCCATGCTACAGGCCAGGACTCACTGGGGACACAGGCCCTGGCTAGGAGGATGCCAGCCGTGCCTAGCCCGCCCACCCCCTCACCTCTTTGCTGCGCTCATCCAGGACTTCCACAAACTTGGCTGGAAACCAGCCTGTGGGAAAAATAGGCCCTGTGAGGAGCAGCCACAGCTCAGGCAGGCAGGGCAGGGGGAAGCTGGCCCAGGTGCTTCAGGGACCTCAAGCCAGGCAGGGGTAGAGAGAACGGCCTGGCAGCGGCCAGGGTCACTGAAGTCTTCTGTGCCCACCCCCTCCTCCCTCTCCCAGCTCAAGAGCAGACCAAGGCCCCCACCTCGAAGGCCGTTGAGCTCCCCCACCCAGCAGTGCTCGTCCTTCTGAGACACGATCTGCACAGGAGGAAAAACAGTAGGAACCAAAGCTGGGTGCCTGGGGCCAGCGCCGCCTGCACCCCCAATACGACTCCTCAGCAGCTAGGCCAGGCCAAGACCCCTACATCTTCACAAGAGCAGCTCTTGGCAGGGAAAGGGGTTGGAGTGGGGCTTGGTGGAGGGAGGCTGGGGGACCCGCCCCAGCCTGAGGACCTGTAGTCCAGCGCCCCCACGCACTGTGATGATGTCGTTCTTGCGGAAGCCCAGCTCGTCGTCGTCGTGCCGCTCGAAGTCCAGCAGGGCCTTGGCTCGGCGCCGGTGGCCGCGTGAACATGCCACGTAGTTCTCGTGGTCCCGCTGGTGGCTCTCCATGCTATAGTCTGGAGTCAGCTCCTGCCACAGTGAACACAGGCCCACCAAGGGGGTTGGAGGAGTTAGGGCCATGTTTGGTACCAGCCCGGGGAGCTGGCCACTCACCACGCTGCAGTTTTTGGGGTCTGCGCACTGGAAGTGACGCGCCACGCGCAGGATGGCTTCCCGGAGGTCAGCCACCAGTTCCGTCTGCTTGATGTTCTTGGCCTTGAGTGCCTCCAGGTCATCCTCCCCTAGGAGGCCCAGAGAGCAATGGTGACCACGGCTCACTCCAGGCCCCCGAGGAAGCTCCACATCCACGTGAGCGTGAGGACAGACTGTTCCATGCCCACACTGCCTGGCACCCGCAGAGCTCTCACCGAAGAGCAGAGCAGTGATGGTGGACTTCCTCCGCTGGGTCCTGCGGCGAACAACCTGCACCATGAGGAGGGGGTCAGGGCGGTCCTGGCCCCCGGAAGAGAACCCACCAGCCCTTGGCTTATGCTCTCTCATCTAAAATGGCCTCTGATGCCGGCTCTGAGAGTTGAAAACAGATAATCAGTTCAGAGCTGGGTCTGCCTTCCTCCCAAACTGTGCCAGGGTCAGAACCTGAGACGCATGAAGCCCGAGGTGGCCTGGGTCACCCCACAGCTGTGGTCTGACTGGGCCAGGCTGGGGTGCAGAGCAGGAAGGGCTGGTTTATTTCCCATAGCCCCCGCACTTGCTCTGAACTTTAAGGTGACCCGTTCCCCACATGCTGTGGGCCAAGTCAGGGCCCCCCATCCTGGGTCACCTGAGAGAGGTTGGTGAGGGTGCCGGTCCCCAGGAGCTGACCCTGGTCTGCAATGAGATAGGCCAGGTGCTTGCGGCGCTGAGTCTCCACAGCCACGTCGGTGAGGGAGCCGGCCAGCCGCATGGCCACCCCCAGAAGCAGCTCTGCGTCCTCCATCTGCGACGGGATATCCGATAGCGTGTTGAAGATGGAGGCTGAGTTCTCTGACTGGATCAGCTCTTCTTCCTGGGCCATGTCAGAGCAGGATGCAGGGAGAAGGTTGTTACTGCAGGAACCTGGCACTGAGCTGACCCCAACCCCCATCCTCAGGGACCCGTTTGCTTTGGCACGGTTGTCAGGGGCCGGGGGACTGGTCTTGCCTGGCCCAGGGAGGTCTCTCACTCCCTGCCCCCCATCTCGGGCTCCTACTCCTCAGCCTAAAGTGGGGCCCTGGAGCACCTTGAGGTGCAGCATGCCCAGCGTGAGCTGGAACAGCACCCGGGAGCCCTCATAGAAAAACAGGTCCCAGATGCGCAGAAGCAGCTTGATGTCCACCACGCTGGCGAAGGCCGTGAGGAACCAGTGCAGTGTGATCAGGGACAGCTCTGTAAACACAGGAGCCGAAGCTGCTGGGGAGGAGGTGGAGGAAACCTCCATCCCCAGAACTGGAGGGAGGTCCTCCCTGCCCAAGAGCGAAGGAGGGGATGGGGCAGGGAACACCGGAGAACAAAAGAGCGACAAAGACCAGAGTTGGGGGCTATGCCCCATCCCCCCTTGGCCATCCGCCTGAGGCCTCCAAGCTGCAGAATGGGAGCCACTGGCTCAGAGGCCCCTTACCGATGTCATGCTCCTGGAGCAGCTTGTCCAGGCGAGGCAGGTACTGGACAATGAGGTGGCGCAGGACCCGCTGGTCAGTCTGGACGCCCAGCAGGGTGGTGCTGAAGTAGGAGGCGGGGAGCAGGTCCTCGATGATGGCGCACATCATCCAGAAGGTGTCCTCCTCCTCCAGGAACAGCAGGAGGCAGGCAGCCACCTGGCCAGGGCATGGGGATAAGGGCCCTCTACCCAGGTCTTTGTGCAAATTAGAAAAGGTGCCCCTACCCTAGGGAGACCGTTTAGCAAAAGCCTCTTGGGGGGCACGCATGCTGGAACACAGGCCTTCCCCGGCTGCTTTCCTTGGCCGGCCTCAGTTTCACACCCTTTGGGGGGCTCCTCTGCTTGAATAACGTGCAGCTGCCCTGATCTCCTTGGGGACTCCTCTGTCCCCCCACCTCCCCTCCTGCTGCCCCAGAGCGGGAGACCATTCCTTGTTAGGGGTCCTGGAGGAGGCCCTGGGGCTGTCACTGCCCTTGCCGGGGCTGTGCTCACCATACCAGTGCCCTGGCAGTAGCCGATCTCTGGGTAGAGCCAGGCCAGGGCCCGGAGCACCCTGCGCAGGCGGGGCACCCCGATGCTGCCCATGCTGGCGAAGCAGGCGTTGCTGGGCATGGTGCGCAGCAGGTCCTTCTCAATCTGTCCGGCAGCCATTGGCACCCACAACAACAAGACCTTGTGACACCCTGGGAGGGAGGCAGACCCCAGGCGGGCTTCTCCCCCAGGAATGGGGATTCCTTGTGTTCCTGGTCAAGGTCACCCTCCTCCCTTCAGGGTCAGCTCCCAGCCAGTGTGGAGCTGGGACATCAAATCCACCTGGGAAGCTTCATGCCAGACAGAGTGAATGAGAACGTGTGGCCCAAGGCCTGGAGTCTATATTTAGAGTCTCCATCTGTTCCTAAAGTGGACCCGGGCTTGGGAACCCCATCTCCAAACACCAATGGCCTTTTGGACAATTCTTTCTGTGGCCTACAGAGGACCCAGGAAGGAGCATGTATCCTCTCCCCCACCCCCCAACAAGGGCACACTCCCAGAGCCCCAGGCAGCCTCCCTCTCTCCTGCCAGCCTCACCTGCTTGGCAGCAAGGGTCTCATCATTGGAGCTGTTCTTCACAATCTCGCGGTAGGACAGCTCGGAGTTCCTCTTCTTCTGCAGGGCCCCAGAGAGCCGCATCCATAGCTGAGGGAAAGGAGTCGCAAGGGCACTCAGTCTTTCTCATGACACCTAATCATGGGGCCAAGACCCTCTCAAAACCCTGTGGCCACTTTACCTGTGGCCTCATGCCATGTGGGATGCCGGCCAGCACCAGGGAACGGAGCTTCTCAGAGCGGGGCAGAGAGACTGCAATCTTGTCCCAGGTGAGATCCCCCACATCGTGGTTATGGGTGAACTCCAGGTGGGCCTGCCACCGCAGCCTCTGTGGAGCATCCTCCAGCAGCGGGGAGCTCGCCAGCAGACTAGAGCCAGGCTCACCACCTTCTGCCAAGAGACAGCCGAGGGACGCCGCAGTGAGCAGAGGAGGAAGAAAAAAGCATTCTCTACTACGTGTTCTGCAAGCAGCCAGGCCTCTGTCTTCAGGAGGGTCTCAGCTTCATGGCTCTAGGCCAGCTCTCTCCCGCCAGATCCAGATTCCCACAGCTAATGGCTTTCTGACAGCTCCAGGTGATCATCTAACCTGCACCTATGATGAGCAAAGCTCTTCACTGTCTCCTCAAAGCCACTCCTACCACAGTACTACCCAGATCCAGAAATGACACCTCCATTCTCCCGATGCTCAGCCTAAACCTTGGAGTCACCTCTGGCTCCTCCCTTGCCCAGACTCCACACTCAGTCCTTTAGCAAACCCACGGCCCTTGTCCAAGCCATTGTCCTTCATCGAGATTGCTGCACTGGCCCTCCCACTGACCTCCCTGTTGCTACCCTCACCTCCCAAAGGCCGTTCTCCTCAGCAGCCACAGCAACCCTTCCAAAATGCAAGTCAGATCATGTCACACTGCTCAGAGCTGAGACTCAAAGGCAAGGGCTTTCCAGGGCTCCCTCAGCTGCTTCCTCTGGGCCATGCCCACTCTGTCCTCATCCCCTACCATTTTCCTCTTGCTCCCTCCCCTCCAATGACATGGTCTGAAAGGGCCACTTCAGGGCCTTTGCACCTCTCCTTCCCCAGCTCTGCCCATTCCCTGGCTTCCTTATATATGATTTACTGCCCCTCTTCCCTGAAGTATTTTCCCAGCCCTTCTTGCTCTAGCATATTACATGCTTGTTTACAGCCTGTCTCCCTCTCTAAAATGAGAACTCCATGCAGTCGAGACCACCTTCGGTTTTGTTTAAGGGCCTAGGGGTGCAGCTGTGGAGACTACAGCACCCACCGTTGGGTTCATGAGATATTTGTTGAATGAATGAGGTGAAGCTCTCCTGTGGCAGCCCAGCAATCTCTGGGTGAGCTCCATAGACAGCCTCGTCCTTATTCACCCAAAAGCCAGTCCCTCAGCCCAGCTTTCAAAAACACCAACTTTAATGACTTTACCTACAGTAAAATGCACAAATGTTAGGTGTACATTTTGGTGTATAAACAAATGTCTAAGCAGTCTCAGTTCCATGGCGTAACAGTGAACACTCTGACCCCAGTGACCCAGCCAAACAGATACTCCATCATACCAGCAAGTTCCCTGTGTCCTTCTCAAACCAAACCTTTACCCTGCAACTACCTGCCTACAAATCAGAAGAACAAGGAAAACCCTTGTCAGAATTGGAAACGTGAGTGACCTGAAGGTGATCAGTTGCAGTCAATTAAAATGTCCTAGCCACAGGTCTGGCCTGGCATCCAGTTGTCTTGGCAGATGACCTTCCCAATAGCCCACTCAGGACCAAAAGGCCCATTTATAGTAGAAAACAACAGAAAAGGACTGAGACTCAGTTATAGAAAAGTGGTTATCCAAATACTGTAAGTTCATTATGATATTATACAGCCACTGAAAATACTCTTTTTTCTTTTCTGAGACAAAGTTTCGCTCTCGTTGCCCAGGCTGGAGCGCAATGGCGTGATCCCTGCTCACTGCAACCTCCGCCTCCTGGGTTCAAGCGATTCTCCTGCCTCAGCCTCCCGAGTAGCTGGGATTACAGGTGTGTACCACCACACCTGGCAAATTTTGTATTTTTAGTAGAGACCGGGTTTCACCATGTTAGCCAGGCTGGTCTTGAACTCCTGGCCTCAAGTGATCCACCCACCTCAGCCTCCCAAAGTGCTGGGATTACAGGCGTGAGCCACCACGTCCAGCCTGAATTTTTCAACTTCTCTACAGTGAACACTATTGCTTTTACTATCAGGTGAGGTTCAGTAAAATTTATCTCAAAAAAAACAGAGGTTTCCCATACATATAACAGTATCACCCTCAGATACACTCTGTCCTTAAATCTGGAACTGTGACGCATCAGAGCTCAGCCGTCACGTCTGAGTAATTCCAGTCAAGGGAGCAGAGTCCTCCCCAAAGAACATCAGCAACATGACCCACAAAAGGGGCTCAATGTTACCTTCCTTGTACACACGGAAACCAAACTCATCGTAGTAGAAATCTGGTTGCTCTGCTGACTCTTCCTTCTAGAATCAGGATGAGATTGAAGTCAGTTGTCTGTACCCTAGCTGGAGGCCTCAGGTCTGAAAGATGCCACCCACAGGGTTGCCTGCTAAAATCCCACCCAGCCTTCAAGCTCAGATCAAAGGCTACTCTTCCAAAAGCCTTCTCTGGTTACCAATCTCCTCTGAACCTTCTAGCTTCCTTGTTCTTCTCAGAGGTCAAAGATAATAAAAATCAAGGCAAGAAACATGTTTTATGCATTTGTGTCCCTATAATACCGACAGCATACTACCACAGTGATTGACTCACACAGGCACATGGAGCTAAGATACCATCTCTGGTGGGGACCCCATAACCCTGTGTGAGTTGGCCACCTCTTCCTGGGCAGCCTGCAGAGCTGGGTCCCCTTCATACCGCAGTGTGGGAGCACAGCAGGCTGGTGCCTGGCTAACTGCTGTACCTGTGTATACTTGGCCAGGATCTCCTGGGGCCATATGCTCGGAGTCAGGGCTGAGAAAGGGCCACAGGCAGAAGGTGTATGGCTTCCTAAAACCAAAGAGGACCGGGAGAACAATCAAGAAAATGCAGAGGCAGGCCAGGCGCAGTGGCTTACGCCTGTAATCTCAGCACTTTGGGAGGCCGAGGTGGGCGGATCACCTGAGGTCAGGAGTTTGAGACCAGCCTAGCCAACATAGTGAAACCCATCTCTACTAAAAATACAAAATTAGCTGGGCATGGTGGCACATGCCTGTAATCCCAGCTACTTGGGAGGCTGAGGCAGGAGAATTGCTTGAACCCAGGAGGCGGAGGTTGCAGTGAGCAGGGATCATGCCATTGCGCTCCAGCCTGGGCAACAAGAGCAAAACTCTGTCTAAAAAAAAGGAAAAAAGAAAATGCAGAGGCAAAATTCAAGTCAGGAAATAATGCTCTCCCTGTAAGAACACCAGCATTAAAGGGACTAGCCCATCTCAAGCGTTATGGGGAGGGAAGGAGCAGAATGAAAGAAACCTAGAGATCAGCAAATTTCTGGAGAAGGGGGAAGAAACAGCAGCACATTACAAAACATGACCAAACTTCATCTTCCAGCCTCTTTCTCCACCTGAGGAGTGCAGATCTGCAGGCTGCAGGGCCGGAGGAGGAGAGCTGGAGAGCGGAGCTGAGAAGGAAGTTTTAATAACTTTCTCAGCCAGCCAGAAGCCTTCCCTACCATCTCCACCTCTCTTATCTGGATGGTGTTTTATGGAAAACAAACAAGCCAGCTTCCAACCCTCTGGCTCCTCTGTGAGAGCTTCACACCCCGTTTCCAAGTCCGGCCCCTGCTTCTACCTGACATTGTGCTGTGGGGCTGGCAAGTCTTCTGTAGCTCCAGGCTCGGAAGTCTCCTATCCTGCTATCTTAGAGCTGGAAGGCGCCTCAGGCTTCATCTGGTCCAGAATCATCTGCCCTGTTAGAAGAGTAAAGAGGAAAGTCATTCTATTTTTATTTATTTATTTTAGACAGAGTCTCGCTCGGTCACCCAGGCTGGAGTGCAGTAGTGTGATCTCGGCTCACTGCAACCTCTGCCTCCTGGGTTCAAGAGATTCTTCTGCTTCAGCCTCCCGAGTAGCTGAGACTACAG
Source organism: Macaca nemestrina (assembly GCF_043159975.1). NCBI lineage: Eukaryota > Metazoa > Chordata > Mammalia > Primates > Cercopithecidae > Macaca > Macaca nemestrina. Next base: position 108,075,520 of record NC_092139.1, on the reverse strand, counting down.
GGGTGTGCCACCACACCAGGTGATTTTTGTATTTTTAGTAGAGATGGGGTTTCACTACATTGGCCAGGCTGGTCTTGAACTCTTGACCTTGTGATCCCCCCACCTCGGCCTCCCAAAGTGTTGGGTTATAGGCATGAGCCACCATACCCAGCCTGAGGAAAGCCATTCTAAAACACCCTCTCTCCTACAAAGAGGAGCCCTTTCCACCCACACTCTGATTTTGCTAGCCTGGAGGCAGTGGGAACTGAAGTCTCAGCCATTGTTTAACAAGGGAAGGGAAAAAAAAAATCACTTTGCTCATTTTTATTTTTGTTTATTATTTTTTGAGACGGGTCTCGCTCTGTGGCCCAGGCTTGAGTGCAGTGGATCTTGGCTCACTGCAGCCTCCACCTCCTGGGCTCAAGCGATCCTCCCACGTAGCTGAGACTACAGGCATGCACCACCATGCCTGGCTAATTGTTGTATTTTTTTGTAGAGATAGGTTTTCGCCATGTTGCCCAAGCTGGTCTCGAACTCCTGGGCTCAAGCAATCAATCTGCCTGCCCTGGCCTCCCAAAGTGCTGGGATTACAGGTGTGAGCCACCATTCCCAGCAGCTATTTGTCTTTTTTTCTTTTTTGAGACAGGGTCTCACCCAGGTTGCAGTGCAGGGGCACAATCACAGCTCACTGCAGCCTTGACCTCCTAAGCTCATGGGATCCTCCCACCTTAGCCTCCCAAGTATCTGGGACTGTAGGCACACGCCACCACGCCCGGCTAATTTTTGTATTTCTTGTGGAGATAGAGTTTCACCATGTTTCCCAGGCTGGTCTCAAACTCCTAAGCTCAACAGATCCACCTGCTTCAGCCTACCAAAGTGCTGGGTTTACGAGCATGAGCCACTGCACCCAGTCAAGCCTTTTACTTGTGACCACAGAATGAAAGGCTCTCACTATGAAAGGAAGTGGAGGTAACAATGAGGAGATGTGGCTGAAAGATTTCAAGACAAGTTACATTCCAGTTTTTGAAATCATATTTACCTAAACCTGGCACTGAAAAAAATTTACTTTTGCCATTTTTCAGACAACGAGAGTTCAGAAATGACAGCTGTTAATCCTGGTCCATAGCAGAACCTATTCTCCATGCTATCTGCCATGGAATTCTGGTGTTGGGAATTCTAGTAAATCGCAAAGAATTAGGTAAGTGAGAAGCAAAAAAGAGGAAAATCAAACCATCACTTCAAAGGAGCTATGAGAAAATCCCAGTTCTCTTTAAAGACATACAAGTATGGGGACAAAAGTAGCTCCTGTGGGCAGCCCAGCTGTGGTCCCAGCCTCTGCTCCTGCCCCAGACAAACACTGGCCAAGTTTAGGATAAAGGGAAAAGCAGAACATTCCTGAACATTCCTGACCATTATAGAGGTTTGGTGCCCAGTGGGAGAGGCGCTCCCTCCTGCTTCCAGACACGCCGCTGAGAGCCAGATGGCAGAACCTGCTTCCCCAACAGGCCGGCCATCCTGGCTGGTTGGTTCTGTGTGAAGAGAATAGAATTTTAATGTCTTTCTTCAGTGTAAAATATATGTGATACAGGGTTTACCTCAGAACTCTGAGCTGGATGGAGGATTACATATTTTTACATTAAAGAGACTGAGCTACAAGTTTTAAAAAGCATGTCATGTTATCATTATACCCTTACAACACATTTATTCCTTATACAAGAGAAAATAAGCCTAGAAGAGACTGATAGTTTCCAAATGGACTCCCAAAAACTCTGCCACACCATGCAACCCCACCTTGTGAAATGATGGACACATGGCCACCAGCTAGATGGCCCTGGGAATGGAACCCAGTGCTCTATTATGCCTCCCGCTGGCTTGGAGCCTGAGATGGCATATGGCTGTGGCAGAACCACCACGTGTCCGCCTTGGGAGGCAGTGGGCTCAGCACTCATCCTCTGCACCATGATTAAAAATAAAGACATCTCAGCCGGACGTGGTGGCTCATGCCTGTAATCCCAGCACTTTGGGAGGCCGAGGTGGGTGGATCACCTGAGGTCGGGAGATTGAGAACATCCTGGCCAACATGGTGAAACCCTGTCTCTACTAAAAACACAAAAATTAGCTGGGCGTGGTGGCGTGTGCCTGTAATCCCTGCTACTTGGAAGGCTGAGGCAAGAGAATTGCTTGAACCTGGGAGGCAGAGGTTGCAGTGAGTCGAGACGGTACCACCACATTCCAGCCTGGGTGACAGAGACTCTGTCTCAAAAGAGAATCGGATGATAAACATAGAAATAGACTGTGATAACTACAGTGCTGTGAGGAAAAATAAAGCAAGGTCAAGATGTGGAGAGTCTCAGAAGAGAGGGGATTTATATCAAGTGGTCAGGAGCAGCCTTTAAGAATAAGGGTTAGGGACACCTGAGCAAAGACCAAAAGGAACTGAGGGCTCATGGCTACCTGAGGGAAAGGAGATCCAGGGGGAAGCACCAAGTTGGGAGCACACTGGGCACGTTAAAACAGCTGCAAGGCAGCCATCAGGCTGGAGGGGCTGGGGAATGAGGAGGAAACAGTGGGAGGAAACAGCCTGAACGGTGGGAGGAGATGCAGCAGGGGGCTACCAGGCCTCACAGTGTGGTGGAGATTCTGGGCTTCATGCTCAGTGAGCTGGGAAAGTAGGGGAGGGCTCTGAGCTCTCTCTGGCTGCCTTGCAGAGGTGGTGGTGGACATAGAGGAGGCTGCTGGATTAGTCAGGGTGAAAGGTATGTTGACTTTCCTGTGGTGGGAACACTGAGAAATGGTCACATTATGGATATATTTTATCTTATTTATTTTGTTAGAGACAAGGTCCCTCTATGTTGCCCGGCTGGTCTTGAATTCCTGAGCTTAAGTGATCCTCCTGCCTCGGCCTCCCAAAGTGCTGTGATTACAGGCGTGAGCCACCACACCCGGCCAGATTCTGGATAGAAAGAGTCTGCAAGGTTTAGCTCTTTAATGCCACACACACATATAAATGTATGTAATGTATATATAAACATGCCACTTCTCCCACTGGCTCCAGAACCCAGCCGGATGTGAACTGTGAAGCTGGGTGGGCAGGTTTTTCCTGCCTCTGGTCGCTATGGAAACCTTCCTGAAAGCAGCCATCTGGGAGTTGGCAGGAGCAGCCCAGAGAGTCAGCCACGTCAGGGTGGCTGCCCTCCTGTTGTCACAGGAGTACTGAGAGGCAGAAACTTGAAAAACAGGATTGATTTAGGTACCTTTGAGGAGCTCTGGAAGGAATTTTTCAAAATTAAATGTACATACTCCGTAGTTTAATAATCCTACAATTTCCTATAAGGCAAATTTTGTTTAGAAAGCACAGAAGGCCACATCTCACTATAAACCCTGTTTTCCCACATCTGTGGGGGAGGGGCAGAAAAGGTTCTGTTCATTTCCTGTGGTCTCTTCACATAGATCAGAGGGATATGGCCCCCCATTCTCTCTGCTCCTACTACCCTGTCCGGTGTCCTGTTTTCTTCACAACACAGCATGGTCGCTACCACTACACAGATGATTTTCTACAGACATTTACCACGGAACATGAAAGCTGTAAGCAACATAAGCAAAAATACTTCTAAGAGGCCTCTGAGACGCTGAAGACTGCATTTCCTCTGTGAGGAGGGAAGAGGACACTGGAAGCTGTCGATAAAAACTCACCTGGACAGAGAAGCACAAAGTCGGGAAAGTCCAAGAAAGGCTGGAGTAAAAAAAGATGAATGTGGCTACTATAGATGCTAAGAAAGGATAAAATCAGACAAGAAATGCTCAAAGAAACATGAACATTTTTTGGAAAAGGAAAAAATATATGAATAGCTTTTTCAAGGTAAGGGTACAAAATAACTGGTTTTCTTCCTGGTTTTTCTCCTTGACTTCTATTCTTCAGCACACCTCTAAAATGTATGTGGGCTCCAATCTGGCCGCTACGTGGGCAGACAGCTTGTAGAGAGACAAGAGTGGATGCTGGGAGGCAAGAGTGGCGTGCAGGGGAAAGATTATGGAGAATGAGTCCAAAGTGACAGTGGAGACAAAGAGAAGTAATAGATTCAAGACATCAGAGGCAGAATCAACAGGCCTTGCCACACAGTTGGATGTGGGGAGAACGGGAGTGACCACAGGCAAGGCCTAGGTTTCCGGTCTGAACTCTGGGCTTCTGATGATGCCATTTCCTAATATGAGAGAAATGGGAACAAAACAGGTTTGGGGAGGGGCGAAGTTAAGAGTTATGGGGCAGGGGCTGGGCATAGTGGCTCACGCCTGTAATCCCAGCAGTGTGGGAGGCCGAGGTAGGCGGATCACCTGAGGTCAGGCGTTCGAGACCAACCTGGCCAACATGGTGAAACCCCGTCTCCACTAAAAATACAAAAATTAGCCAGGCATGGTCACAGGCACCTGTAATCCCAGCTACTTGGGAGGCTGAGGCAGGAAAATCGCTTCAGCCCGGGAGGTGGGGGTTGTAGTGAGCTGAGATTGTGCCACTGCACTCCAGCCTGGGTGACAGAGTGAGACCCTGTCTGAAAAAAAAAGAGTTACGGGGTAATTTAAATGCTCATTTAGAAATTCAAGTGGAGCTGTTAAGTAGGTGATTGCATCTATATATCTATGTTTACAGGGAGATGTCAGAGGTAGAAATGTAAATCTGGGAGTTTTTCATTCATCTATCCAACCAACAAAAAAATTTTTTTGCAACTACTGTGTACCAAACACTGTTCCATGTGTTAGAGATATAGCAGTAAAACAAGATGGACAAAGTTCCTGCTTTCACGAACCTGCAATTTCTTCATCTGTAAAATGGAAATAATACCTTACTACTTATGAGGTTAAGTGAGAAAATGTAATACTTGTAACTATACTCAGCACATGGCATGTGCTTAATAAATGCCAGTTTTTATCAGTTACAGAAAACAGACAATATGTAAATAATTTCAGAAAAATAATACATGCCATGAAGAAAACAGAACAAGAGGTTACAAAGTGACAGGTAGGAGTGGAGGGGCTATTTTTAATTGGTGGTTGGGGAAGGCCTCTCTGAGTAAATGACTTTTCAGCTCACACCAGAATAAGAAGGAGCCAGCTCTGTGAAGATCTAGAAGAATAGTGATGAGGGGGAAAGTAGCAGGTAACATTGGAAAAGGAGGCAGGAACTAGCTTATAGATGGCCCTTCCAGCCATGACAAAAACTGGAATTTTTTTTTTTTTTTTTTTTTTTTGAGACAGGGGTCTTGCTCTGTCACCAGGCTGGAGTGCAGTGGCATAATCTCACTCACTGCAACCTCTGCCTCCTGGGTTCAAGAGATTCTCCTGCTTCAGCCTCCCGAGCAGCTGGGATTACAGGTGCCCGCCACCGTGCCTGGCTAATTTTTGTATTTTTAGTAGAGATGGGGTTACACCATGTTGGCCAGCCTGGTCTTGAACTCCTGACCTAGTGATCCACCCGCCTTGGCCTCCCAAAGGGCTGGGATTACAGGCGTGAGCCACTGCGCCTGGCCAGTCTCCAAGGTCTTGGACCTGAGCAACTGTGCAGGTCCCATCAACTAAGACGCAGGAAGCCTGGTGAAAGCAAATTTTGGGGTTAGAAATCAAGAGTTCTGCTTTGGCTATGTTAAGTTGGGAAGACGATCAGACTCCTCAGTGGAGAGGTCAAGTTTGCACCTTATGAGCACAGAGTTCACAGACGTCAGAACTAGAAATGTAAATGTGGGAAGCGTCAGCATAGAGCAGAACTAGATGTCATTGCCAGGGAGGGAATGCAGAGTAGGGGCCCTAGGACCAAATCCTAAAACACTCCAACATTTAGAAGTTAGGCAGAAAAGGAGGCAGGAAACAACATTTGGGAACTGGCCAATGAAACAGAAGGAAAACGAGTAGTGTGTGGTGTCGTGGAAACCAACAGAAGTGAGTATTGCTAGAAAGAGTGCTCTGGTTTTAATGTGTCCCCTCCAAAATTCAGGTGTTGCCAACGTGATAGTATTAAGAGCTGGAACCTTTAAGAGGTGATGAGGCCACGAAGGCCCCTCCCTCATGAATGGGATTAGGTCCCCTTCTAAAGGGGCTTGACGGAAGGAGTTGGCCCTCTTGCCCTTCCGCCATATTAGGATGCAGCAAGAAGTCCCTCAACAAACGCCTTGGACTTACGAGCCTCCCAAACTCTGAGAAATTTCTGTTCTTTAAAAATGAGCCAGCATATTCTGTTACAGCAGCACAAAACAAACTAAGACAAGGAGTGGGTGATCATGTGTGTCAATCAATATGAGGACAGAGAACTGGTCCTTGGCTTAGCAAGCTGAAAGTTGTTTGTGATCCTGAAAAAAGCTTTTAATTTTAATGGTCAAGGTGAAGGTCCAACTGGAGTGGGTTGAAGAAGGAATACAAGAAAAGTAGAATCATTAGCATGAAGACAGTATATGACTTCGACCATTTAAAAATGTATAGGCCTGGCACAGTGGCTCACACCTATACTCCCAGCTCTTTGGGTGGCCCAAGGCAGCCACCCAAATCTGACCACCCGGATCACCTGAGGTCAGGAGTTCCAGACCAGCCTGGCCTACATGGTGAAACCCCGTCTCTATTAAAAATACAAAAGTTAGCTGGGCGTGGTGGCAGGCGCCTCTTAGTCCTAGCTATTTGGGAGGCCGAGGTGGCAGAATTGCTTGAACCCACGACGCGGAGTGCAGTGAGCTGATATCGCGCCATTGCACTCCAGCCTGGCAACAGAGTGAGACTCCATCTCAAAAAAAAAAAAAAAAAAAAAAGTAAAAGAGTGAAAAGGTGAAAACAACCCAAATGTCCAACAACTGATGAATGGATACACAAAATGTAGCATATGCAGACAATGAACTATATTATTCATCCATTAAAGGAATGAAATACTGGAATGTGCTACAACATGAATGAACCTTGAAAATCCTATGCTCAGTGAAAGAAGCCAGTCACAAGGCTGCCTATATTGTATGATTCCATTTCTACGAAATGCCCAACAAAGGTAAATCCATAGACTGAAAGCACATGAATGGCTGTCAGGGGCTGAGGGAAGGGCGGATGGGAAATGACTGCTAATGGGTAACGGAGTTTTCTTTTGGGCCAATGGAGATGTTCTGGAATTAGATACTGATGATGGTTGCATAACATAGTGAATGTACTAAAAACTGGTAAATTATACACTTTAAAAGGGTCACTTTTATGGTGTATGAATTATATCTCAATTTTAAAAATGATTATAGGTTAAGTATAGTAGAACATTAGAGTAAGAAGGTATCTTCCTTGAGCTTTTTCTGAGGACCACCAGTGAAGCTGAGTACTGACAACAGTGAATTAGCTTCTCCCCATCTTGCCTTTCTTTTCCTCTGCAGAGCTGCTACTACTCCCCACATTAAATATCCACCTCTGCAGAGATTTAATGCTTATACAAAACCAAGGAAAGAAAAAAAGTGTAAACAATTAGAAATAGCTTATCCAGAACTGTGAAAAGGATCCCCTTCTCTCTCATTTGTAACTAAGTTTCCTAACACAGCTCTGCATGAATTTGACATCTTAGCAACCTGTGAAATCAGGAACTTCCTAAGCCGCTTTAAAAAAAAAAAAAAAGCCTGTAATTTTCCGAGTTACTGTAACAGGCCCCCTTCCCCTGCCATAGTCTAAATAATTACTGAATAATCACTGGAAAAAAAACTGACAACACTTTGAAACTCAGGTTTCCAAGCCACTGGTTTGGGTTGATAGTTTTTAAGGCTAAATAAAATCCCCAGGTGTCTCTCTTCATCTGGGTTGCAGTTGCTCCCTATTATCAGGAAGTATTAATACTTTTCCAAAAGCAAAAGCCACTAAAAGCAGTTTAAAGGAAAAGAGATACAAACAAGGACACCAGAAAAGTGCAGCAATTTGCAAAACAGGCTCTAGGGTGGAAAAATGCTATTTACAAATCTGCTTTTACAGATATGCCTCCATGTCTCCTGAGTTTTCACCACAGCCCAGGCATTTCGTTTCCAGGCCCGGCCAGAGCTGGGTTTGGGTGAGACACTGGCTGTCAGAGCCCAAGGATCAGAAGCACTTCTGGGCACTCAGCACAAATGCTCACAGGACCATTCTTTTCTACTGAGAATACAGTAAGATGCAAACACAAATGATAAACTTAAGTCCTTGCAGGATAAATTTCAGGGCAAAGGAAATCTCTGGATTATAAACACAGTCAATAGGCTAATCATGGCAAAGGAAGCTCTGGACTCTTGAATCTTGTAATTACACTAACACAACTTTTTGTGTTGTGTTTTGAGACAGGGTTTCACTCTGTTGCCCAGGCTGGAGTGCAGTGGCATGATCAGAGCTCACTGCAGCCTTGAACTCCCAGGCTCAAGCAAGCCTCCCATCTCAGCCTCCTGAGTAGCTGGGACTACAGGTGTGCACCACCACACCAGGCTAATTTTTTTTATTTTTTGTAGAGACCGGATCTCACTATGTTGCCTAGCCTGGTTTCAAACTCCTGGGCTCAAGGGATCCTCCTGCCTCAGCCTCCCAAAGTGCTGGGATTACAGGCATGAGTCACACACCCAGTTGATCAGTGGTTCTCAAAATACAGAGTGTATCAGAATCACCTGGAGGGCTTCCTCAAACCCAGACAGCTGAGGCCCAGCCCCTGAATTTCTGACTCAGCAGGTGTAAGTAGGACCTGAGACTGCCTCTCCCAGGTGATGCAGATGCTTTTGGTCCGGGGAACACACTTTTTGAGAACCACTGACCTGAATTCCTCTTTGACCATTATTCTTTCAAATTCTAGCTCAGATGTGGCCTCCTCTAACAAGCCTTTCTTTCCAACTTCCATATCCCCTACTTCCTTCCCCAAAAGAATTAATCATTGTACATGCTGCTGTTGATTTCATGTGATACTATAATTTATGGACATGTGTATCTGTCCCATGTCCAGTACCTAGGCCAGTGCTGACATGTGGCAGGGGCTGTTTGGTGAATGAGCACAGCAAACTCGTAGAAGGTCCTGATGTACAACACGCTCTTTTCCTGTGCCTTGGGCTCTCTACTGCTCCCCTTGCTCATAATGCCCTCCACTTTACCTGACTTCTTCAAGGCACAGCTCAAGCACTGCCTCCTCTAAGAAGCCTTCTTTGATACTCCCCCTGCCTTTAGTTTGTGTTAGGTGCCCCTATTCCTTTGGGCCCCCAACCAACCTGTCTATACATATCTTACTAAGAGCTACCATTCATTGCATGCTAAATGCCAGGGACTCAAATAAACAGAACTGAATTAAATCCTTTAGAGGTTCTTTGGCCCAGCAATTCCCGCTTCTGGAAATTTATCCTACGTGCCAGCAGAATGATCCATATACAACTTAACTCCCTATAGCACTGGTTTTGAAAACAAAATATGAGATGGCAAAATATTAGGAAACCTCAATACCCACTGATACAGGACTGTTTAATTACTGTATATCTATATAATAAAATGGTGTGCAGCTGTCACTGATAGGGGCTAAGTAAAAAAAGCAAGGAGAGTGAGAAAAATGTGAAAATGCTTGTTAAAAAGGGGAGAAATTTTCATATGAAATAAGGCTACATGTGGGGGGAACTGGGTGGCAGGGAGACTTTTACTTCATAATCTTTCTGTACCTTTTGCATTCTGAACAGTGTTATTACCTATGCAAACAAAGTTAAACATGAAAACAATTTTAAAGACCTTTAGAGAATCACAGAGCAAGAGATTAGGGTGCCCCCCATTTAAAAATGAAATGAGTATGAGGAACTTCTACAAAGTTTAGATTTTTTTCCCTAGATGACTTGTTCTGTATCTATGAAATGGCCAATAATGAGTTCTATTTTCTCTCTATTTCACATATCTGCATTATTAGTGTCCTCAGTGTGAGCTAGGGCTAAAGAGTCAATCCAGCACAGCTGAAGTTCATTAAATCTAATGACTACACTGCAGTTCTTTGTGTTTTTGAAATGGAGTTTTGCTCTTGTTCCCCAGGCTGGAGTGCAGTGGCGCGATCTCGGCTCACCACACCCTCCGCCTCCCAGGTTCAAGCAATTCTCCTGCGTCAGCCTCCCGAGTAGCTGGAATTACAGACATGCAGCACCACACCCGGCTAATTTTGTATTTTTAGTAGAGACAGGGTTTCCCCATGTTGAGGTTGGTCTTGAATTCCTGACCGCAGGTGATCTGCCCACCTCAGCCTCCCAAAGTGCTGGGATTACAGGCGTGAGCCACCGAGCCCAGCCGTTTTGTTTTTGAGATGGAGTCTCGCGCTGTCACCCAGGCTGAAGTGCAGTGGCACGATCTTGGCTTACTGCAAGCTCCGCCTCCCGGGTTCACGCCATTCTCCTGCCTCAGCCTCCCGAGTAGCTGGGACTACAGGCACCCGCCACCACACCCGGCTAATTTTTTGTATTTTTAGTAGAGACAGGGTTTCACCATGTTAGCCAAGATGGTCTCGATCTCCTGACCTTGTGATCTGCCCGCCTCGGCCTCCTAAAGTGCTGGGATTACAGGTGTTAGCCATCGCGCCTGGCCTACACTGCAGTTCTTACCACACCTGACCACTCCGTATCATTTATCTGTAATCACTTCCTCCTCCTTAACACACAGTGTCTCTGGGTGTCTATGTGTCACGATCCTTTGGTTTTCCTCCCGGCTTTCTGATTCCTTCTTAGTCTCCTTTTCCAGTTCCTCCTCCTATGCCTGTTCTTCAGATGCCTTAACGTTCTGCCTTCGACTCTCCTCTAGCTCTCTGCACTCTCCTGGAGCTCCTGGTGACTCTCACAACTTCAATTAACATCTACAGGCAGATAACTGATTTCTAGCTCCAAGATGCATTTCTCTCTGAACCTCAGATCAGCACATCCAGCTGGTGGGCAGCTCCTCCATATTCTTCCAATTTGCCGCTCTCCAAGTTAACTTATCACCTTTCCTCATGAACCTGGTCCTCCTTCAGTGGTTCTATTGCCATTACAACCTGCCTACCCACTTTCTCCAGGCAGGACTTGGGGGTCATGTTTAATGGATTCTTCATTTTTCCATCTTCACCCCTCAACTATTTGGCCTTTCCTAATGTTTTTGAAGCCTCCCTTTCTCTTACAACCTGCTGCTACTTTCTAGTTGGGGCCGTAGTCATTTTTCACCATCATGATTATTATACATCTCTCAACTGGAATCTCTGCCTCCGCTCTCCCTCCATCCACTCTCTACCCTGCAGCCACAGAAATTCTTTCAAAATGCAACTGACCATTTCCCTCCTTTAAAACCTTCCCTTTGCTTTAAAGTCCAAATTGGTTAACTTGGTTTATAAGACCCTGCATGACCTAGCAGCCCCGCTACTCCCTGCAGCCTCATCTATGAACACCTGCCTCACACTTGCCTCCAATGCACATTTTATGCTTTGGCAATGTTATCCTGGAACCCACCTGTGTTCTCTCAGAATGCTGCTAAATACAGCAATTACTCAGCAGTATGTAAAGACAGCCTTGAAGCCTGGACCCCACCAAACTCCAAGATGAAGCAGCTAGTGGCACAAAACTTCTAGAACTCACTCCCCCTCCGGTTACCCTAGTAATTTTTGTTGATCATTTATGTCACCCTTTATGACAAGGACATCTGAGGTGAACATCCATAGTATCATACACATTTCTCAGCTGCCTCCCCCAAAACTGGCATCAGCAGAAGAGCAAAGTAACTCTAAGAATCACACTCTACCTTGAACTCCACTCCTGCTACAAGGTTTGCAGCTGGGTCTGCTTACCCTTCCCTGAGTCAATATTTTCTTTGTGACAGAGATAGAGTGTTCCTGTAGACGGGACTTAGGTGTGACTGTGTAAGGGAGAACACAGACTGGAGACATGTATCAGGGAAACAGGAACCTCAGCCTAGAATTCAGCACACCAGGTATGCGTGTGCCCTTCCTGCAGAGGAGTTAAACTCAGCTGCCCTTCGCGGACTTGCTCCCACTCAAAACCGTGCCCAGCTCCTCTAGTTCTTCACATCAAGTAATCAATCATCCACAGTCATCTGGTCACTTACCTGAGTCCCTCCCTGGATGATTCCTTTAATATTTATGGCCTAGCAGTTTCTGGAAAGGATAAGGAAAGCAAAAGCAAGGTAACTGCATGGACCTTCTGTCATTCCCACTACCAGGGGTGGGGGATAACCACCCCCTCAGAAGTAGAAGGGAAATAAATACCAGTTAAGGCAACTCAGCTTTCAGATAGCTCTGAAAAACAGCAGACAAGAGTTTTTGAGGAAAATAAAGCTCCTTAAGGGCTGACTGGCAAAGAAGGCCACTGAGAAATTTATATTGAAAGTTTTATATTAACATAGGAGCTTAGGGCACTTAAGAGGAGATTATAAATATAGTTAACAAAGTTGCTATTTTTCATATAATTAAACGACAGAGGTCAACAAACTATCTCATCTTTACGTCATTTATTTGTCATTACCATCTATATAATTACCAGAAATGTTTCATTTGCAGATATGAACATAGCTATATAACATTACCCTAAAGAATGGTAATTGTATTATACTAGAGTATATACAGTATTGTAGAGTATATATGCTATTATACTCTGTGGCACTGAGCAGATGGAGGTATTAGAAGGAAACCTATGAAAGAAGGAAAAATATGTATTAAGCATTCATCACACGCTAAGCACATTCACAGGCCTTATCCCCATTTTACACCTGAGAAAACCAGGGATCAGAGAGCTTAAGCATCTTGCCCATATCAAACAGGACTGACCCCTCAGCAGTCTCGCTATACTACACTGACTAGCACAACTCTAGTTAACTTTGCAGGACAATTTCCAGAAAAGATCATGGAACTGTGCATGTGCAAGAACAAAGTATCTTGACCTGGGATGACCTAGTGGGAGTCAGCCAGATTTAAGACACAAAACAACTATATTAAATAATTTTTTGTGTGTGAAAATTCAAAATTAAACAGATAAATTAGGAGAGAATTCTTATAAGAGCAAACAAACTTCTCTAACAGATCTGCACCTATATTTAGAGACCATTAACTTCTTTAGTACTGGGGTGCAGGGCAAAGGGACTTACACAAAGTCATGAATTATAGAGTTAGAAGGATCCTGTGGGTTCATCTCTCATATTTTTTAAAAAAAAGAAACAAGGGCCAGGCACACTAGTTCACATATGTAATCCCAACAATCTGGGAGGTTGAGACAAAAGGATTGCTTGAGGCCAGGAGTTCAAGACCAGCCTGGGCAACATAGCGAGACCTCATCTCTAGTTGTCTTTTTATTAAAAAAAAAAAAAAAAAAAAAAAAAAAAAAAAAAAAAAAGAGAGAGAGAGAGAGAGAAAGAAAGAAACAAACTTGCCAGGCGCGGTGGCTCAAGCCTGTAATCCCAGCACTTTGGGAGGCCGAGACGGGCGGATCACGAGGTCAGGAGATCGAGACCATCCTGGCTAACACGGTGAAACCCCGTCTCTACTAAAAAATACAAAAAACTAGCCGGCGAAGTGGCGGGCGCCTATAGTCCCGGCTACTCGGGAGGCTGAGGCAGGAGAATGGCGGGAACCCGGGAGGCGGAGCTTGCAGTGAGCTGAGATCCGGCCACAGCACTCCAGCCTGGGTGACAGAGCGAGACTGTGTCTTTAAAAAAAAAAAAAAAAGAAAGAAAGAAACAAACTTGGACTAAAGAGGTCAAACGACTGATTTAAAGCAGCATAGCCAGACCAGAAGTCTCTGATTTATACTATTCTAATCTGAAACCGAATCAAAAACTTGGAAACAGCATAGAGACAGGCCCATTGGATTACATTCGGATCAGCATCATTACCAACAGAAATCCCAGAAGATATGTCACATGAGGTTGTCCTCCTACTGCTGTGAACCTTAGGGTTAAGCAGACCATATCTTTATATTTATTTCATACTTAATAATGCTAATTTCAACAATCAGGTCCACATACTTCATTCCTACATTGTAAAAGTTACACAACCATCTGAACTAACCATGAATTAATGACAACTTTTTGCCTCATCTAGCCCCATTTAAGTTCCTCTTGGCTGGGAGAGGCTTATACCTGTGATCCCAGCACTCTGGGAGGCCAAGGCAGGTGGATTGCTTGAGTGCAGGAGTTCAAGACCAGCCTGGGCAACATGGCAAAACCCCACCTCCACTAAAAATACAAAAAAAAACCCCCAAAATTAGCCAGGCATGGTGGTGTGCGCCTGTAGTCCCAGCTACCTAGGAGATTGAGATAGGAGAATCACCTGGGCCCGGGAGGTCGAGGCTGCAGTGGGCTGAGATTGCACCACTGCACTCCAGCTTGGGCAACCTGAGTGAGACCCGGTCTTGAAGAAAAAAATTGTTCCTCTGCTTTTTCTGCTCACGTTCCTCCTGGACACAGTTAGGAACAAGCCACATGCTATTTATCTTCACGGTTGCTCAGCAGCCTTCATTCATCTCTAATTGACTTTACATCGTATTTCCTTCAGTGATACTTTCAAATCATTCTCATAATTCTTCTGATACCCAACTACTCTCTGCTGCCACTCACTCCCAGCTGAGGGACTGTACTCCAGCTTTAACGAAGCTCAGCTTACTAGACTTAAGCTTCCTCAACTTCCTTATTCTCCATGTCAAAAATGCTTTTCACCTGTTTTCTCTTTCTGCCCTCTCTCTCAGAAGAGAAAGTGGTCTTCTTCCTTCCTAGAGTAACTTCTCCACCCACAAGAACCTTTCAACCCATTTCCTTTATACTCTTTTCCTTTGTGCATCTTCAGTCTTTTCTTCTCCAATGGCTTTGTGTCTAGTGCAAATACTCAGATCTCCTGAACCCTGAATTAAACAAAACAAAACAAGGCAACTATACCTGTACCCACTCAAGCACTTACCTTTCTAGCTCTTATCCCTCTGCCTCACTGCTATACTTTTAAAAGTGCCCATGCTTCATCAATCAACTCATTCCTTAAGCTTTTCACCCTAGCTTCTGTCACCACCTAAACTGCTTTCTAAGGTCTCCAGTGATTTCCTAGTTATTATTTGGAATCCTGTTCCTGTGGCCTCATTTCCTGAAACTCCCTGAAGCATCAGACTCTGCTGACTTACTTTGGTTTCTTGAACTGTTCAATGACTCTGAGGGTACAGACCATACTGGTTTTTCTTCTCTATTTAACTGCTTCTTTACTGCCTCTTCTTTCTCCAGACCCCCAAAAAAGACATTCCCCACATCAGTCTTCTTTCTTTTAGTTCATTCGTAATGGATTCCAACTGGGGAGTCCATTCCTATTCTGAATGGGGATTTAGCTGTTACTGTCATATAGGTAAATTACAAATCTCTATCTTTAGCCATGACAACATAGGTTATTTCCAACTTGTTGGATAGTTTCATTTGACTATATTCCACAGCACATTAAAACATGTTTTTTTTTTTTTTTTTTTTTTGAGGTGGAGTCTCGCTCTGTCGCCCAGGCTGGAGTGCAGTGGCACGATCTTGGCTCACTGCAAGCTCCGCCTCCCCAGTTCACACCATTCTCCTGCCTCAGCCTCCCAAGTAGCTGGGACTACAGGTGCCTGCCACGATGCCCAGCTAATTTTTTATATTTTAGTAGAGACGGGGTTTCACCATGTTAGCAGGATGGTCTTGATCTCCTGACCTCGTGATCCGCCTGCCTCGGCCTCCCAAAGTGTTGGGATTACAGGCATGAGCCACTGCGCCGGGCCGTTCCTACTGATTTCTATCAGTAGTGCCTTATTTATAAACTGAAAGCTCTTCAAGGGCTGAATCCTTATTAGCACCTAGTATAGTACTTAGGGATTTAATAAATGTTTGAAGTAGTAATCACCTGTTTCATGAGCTATTTAATTACCTGTTTTATAACCTACATAAATATACCTTCCATAGTATTTCAGGACTTTGTGAAGAGATCTACCTTCACCTTTATACAGTGTTACAGTGGGAGCAAGAAGGCCTGGGCCTGACAACTTGCTCTGCCACTTAGCTGTGTGGCCAATTCATCTTCCATAACCTCAGCTTCCCTATCAGTAAAATTAGGATAACAGGTACCTGCAGAATAAGTGAAAAAGTTTCTTAAAACCCTTAGCACATGCTTGGCATGGAGACCCTATTTTCCAAAGATGGGCTAACACAGCATAACATATCTCACATGCTCTTCTTCAAATATGACGACACTTCTCCCATGGAATAGTGGGGTCCCATCCACTCCCCGTGAACCCAGGCAAACCTCTGTGACTGCCTCAACCAAGACAATATGGTGATACTGTGTAGCTTCTAAGGTTATGTCATAAAAATGTCATGCATTTTCATCTTGTTCCCTTGGGAGGTTAGCTCCTAGAACACACCTGCCATGCTGTGAGGTAGGTAAACATGGAGAGGTCACATATAGGTGCTCCAGCCAACAGTCCCAGGTGGGACCCAGCTGACAGCCACCATCAACCCTAAGACACGTAAGGAAACTTTAGAGATGACTCCAGTCCCGTCTAGCTGCAACTGCTTGAGATACCCCAGGAAAAACTACTTAGCTGGGCCCAACCAACCCCCCAGCAAGAGATAATAATAAAATGATTATTGTTGCTTTAAGCTGCTAAATTCTGGAGTGATCCGTACATAGCAATAGATAAATGAAATAATTGGTGCTCAATATGTTGTAGATGTTAACATAATGCCATTTTAAATTTCAGTCTCCTCTCAACCCTTACTTTTTCGGACTGATGAGTCCTAAACTTATCCTGACCTCACATGGCAGGCACCACTCTCATTCTTTTACGTCATGAGTGCTTACTCTGTGTCAGACCCTAGGCTAGATCCATGTCTAGATCCTAGACAGGACAGTGAACAAAACAAAATCCTGACTTTGTGGAGCTTTTATTCTGATCTGGTAGAAAGACAAACAAATCTATAATATAAAATAAGAATTATTATTTGAGACAGGATCTGACTTAGTCTGCCAGGCTGGAGTGCAGTGGCGTGATCTTGGCTCACTGCAACCTCTGCCTCCAGGGCTCAAACCATCCTCCCACCCCAGCCTCCTAAGTAGCTGGGACTAAGGCACATACCACCATGCCCAGCTAGTTTTGTATGTATTTTTGGTAAAGACAGGGTTTTGCCATGTTGCCCAGGCCAGTCTTGAACTCTTGGCCTCAAGGAATCCTCCCACCTTGGCCTCCCAAAGTGCTAGTATTACTGGTGTGAGCCACCACACATGGCCCCAAGAATT
This sequence comes from Macaca nemestrina, assembly GCF_043159975.1. Classification (NCBI taxonomy): domain Eukaryota; kingdom Metazoa; phylum Chordata; class Mammalia; order Primates; family Cercopithecidae; genus Macaca; species Macaca nemestrina. The sequence continues at coordinate 108,058,308 of NC_092139.1, read as the reverse complement.
ATAACAAGAACTTATAACAAATTGCACAATAGTTTACATATATGTTGTGTAGTAACAAAGGGCTCTCATGCTTATTATTTGTTCTTTTCCAGAAACTAAAGGACTCCAGTTATTTAGCTTCTAGATTTACCTTTTAAATTTGGAGTAATAATATAATACTTCATTTTGTATTTCCAGTTCCTAAATGCACTATCTTGTATTGTTAACACGCCTTGTAGCTGGGCATGGTGGCTCATTCCTGTTATCCCAGCACTTTGGAAGGCCAAGGCAGGAGGATCACTTGAGCCCAAGAGTTCAAGACCAGCCTGGGCAACATAGTGCAGCTTCATCACTACAAAAAATTAAAAAAATTAGCTGAGTGTGGTGGCGCACACTTGTAGTCCCAGATACTTGGGAGGCTCAGGTGGGAGGACCACCTGAGCCCTGGAGGTGGAGATTGCAATGAGCCAAAATCATACCACTTCACTCCAACCTGGGCAACAGAGCGAGACCCTGTCTCAAAAAAAAAAAAGAAAAAAGAAGAAAAAAAAGCTTGTGCCTCTTTTCCGATGGCTTATATAGACTAGTAAAATGTTTCTATAACCTTTCCTAATTACTTGGTTCTTCCCAATATGGATGACTATCATGCTAAAACATTGCTTATATTATGTGAATCAATGGGGGAAAAGATAATTTACAAAAATAGAAGCTGGGCCGGGCGTGGTGGCTCAAGCCTATAATCCCAGCACTTTGGGAGGCCGAGATGGGTGGATCACGAGGTCAGATCGAGGCCATCCTGGTGAACACAGTGAAACCCCGTCTCTACTAAAAAATACGAAAAACTAGCTGGGCAAGGTGGTGGGTGCCTGTAGTCCAGGTACTCGGGAGGCTGAGGCAGGAGAATGGCATGAACCCGGGAGGCGGAGCTTGCAGTGAGCTGAGATCGGGCCACTGCACTCCAGCCTGGGCGACAGAGCGAGACTCCGTCTCAAAAAAAAAATTGAAGCTGCAGCAACTTGTATTTTTAATTTATTAATTTATTTTTGAGCAGGGTCTTGCTGTGTTGTCCAGGCTGGAGGGAAGTGCTGTGATCACAGCTTACTGCAGCCTTGACCTCCCAGGCTTAAACAATCCTCCCACCTCGGCCTCCTGAGGAGTTAGGACTACAGGCACACACCACCACGCCCTGCTAATTATTTTCACTATTGTAGAGAGGGTCTTATTATGTTGCCCAGGCTGGTCTCAAACTCCTGGACTCTACCTTGGCCTCCCAAAGTGCTGGGATTACAGGTGTGAGCCCGGCCTGTTTTTATGATTATAAAAGTTTTAGGCTGGGCACAGTGGCTCACGCCTGTAATGATCACTTGAGGCCAGGAGTTCGAGAGCAGCCTGGCCAACATGGTGAAACCCCATCTCTATTAAAAATACAAGAATTAGCCAGATGTGGTGGCACGTGCCTGTAATCCCAACTACTCAGGAGGCTAAGGCAGGAAAATCGCTTGAACCCAGGAGGCAGAGGTTACAGCAAGCTAAGATAGTGCCACTGCACTCCAGCCCGGGTGACAGAGCGAGACCCTGTCTCAGAAAAAAAAAAAAAAAAAATTATAGACACTCATGGTTTAAAAAAAAAAAAGCTAGAAAATGTACAATTAAGAAATGAATAAAGAAATGCCAGAATGTTTACTGATTATTCCTGGGTGGTGCAGATAATTGTAATTACTTAATCACACACACATACAAATACACACACAGCATAAAAAATGTTAATAGTCACACAAGAACATTTCCAGCACTGTATAAAGTTCTCTTGGACAGCACCTTACTACATTACACTGCCGCTCAAGACTAGGGTCTGTGGTAGGTACATTTAGTCTTTGTCCATGGGATCATAATTTCATTGACCAGACAGACACATAAAATAGCAAACAACCCAAGGCCAGTGAATGAGAGAGACCAGGCCGAGCACGATGGCTCACACCTATAATCCCCCAGCACTTGGGGAGGCCAAGGCAGGTGGATCACTCTTGAGCCTATGAGTTTGAGACCAGCCTGGGCAACATGAAGAAACCCATCTCTACAAAAAATACAAAAATTAGCTGGGCATAGTAGTGCCCAACTGTAGTCCCAGATGATTCGGGAAGCTGAGGTGGCAGGATTGCTTGGGCCTGGGAGGTGGAGGTTTCAGTGAGTGGAGATGGTGCCACTGTACTCCAGCCTGGGTGACAAAGTGAGACCCTGCCTTAATAAGAACAGACCACAAATATTATCAAAGTTCAAGGAAATAAAGAGGTAACTACAGGTTGATATGGAAAAGCCTTCACATGAAGGAGGGAGACATTTACTTAATAACTCACTGAGGGATATGCATATTCTGCAGCAGTCACTGCATGGGCCTGAACTGAGCAAGACTTAGGGGAACCACAGTTTAACAGAGATAAACAATCCAACAGTCAGTCACCCTCCACCCCACATCTTTCATTAACTAGCTGTGTTACATAGGGACCTCTGGTCCTTATGAAGGAGTGATCTCAGACTTCTGGTCTTAAAATGCTGTGATCCAAAAGGAAGAGGAAAAGAGAAAGGCACCAGCGAGCAAGGGAAGCAACGGAGAAAAGGTACAAAGTGGACAGCATGAGCTGGATATTCTAGAACACAAAGCAGACCCAATGGTGACTTTGTGTTGAGGAAATACTCATTCAATCAACATGTTTACTGAGTGCCTATTATGTACCAGGCACTGTTTTAAGTGCTGGGAACACAGAAGTGCTCAAAATAGAAATCCCTTCTTTGAAAGTCCCAGCATTCTAGAGGGGAAAGAAGTGACTTAAAAGATTAATAAGAGACCATATTGTATGTCAGATGAATAGTGTTATAGAGTAAAACGAGGCAGGAAGAGCAATAGGCACTTTCAGGAGCTGCGTTCTAAATTAGGTGGCCAGGGGAGGCTCAGTAAGAAAAACCTGAGCAAACACTTGAAGACGATGAGGGGCTGATGGAAGCAGAGGTCTGAAGCAAAGAGCAGCACATAGGTGCCGAAGCGTGAATATGAGAGACTAGGTTGGAAAAGTGAGGAAAAGCAGGTAAATCTTCTAGAAAGAACTCTAGGTCTCGGAGTCTGCAGATTTAGATTTCAGTCAGAGAATCATTATCTCAGAATTGGAGAGAACTTTACAGTTCATTCAGTACAACCACCCATTAGATGGTTATTATTGGTTTTCTTCTGTTTTTTGAGAGTCTCACTCTGTCGCCCAGGCTGGAGTGTAGTGTGTGATCTTGGCTCACTGCAACCTCCGCCTCCCAGGTTCCTCTCCTGCCTCAGCTTCCTGAGTAGATGGGATTACAGGCATGCGCCACCACACCCAGCTAATCTTTTTTATTTTTGGTAGAGACTGTGTTTCGCCATGTAGGCCAGGCTGGTCTCGAACTCCCACCCTCAAGTGATCTGCCCGCCTTAGTCCCCCAAAGTGCTAGGATGACAGGCATCAGTCATTGCGCCCAGCCATATTATGGTTATTAATACACACAGGGTCTTGCTCTGTCACCCAGGCTGGAATGCAGTGGCACTATCACAGCTCACTACCACCTCAAACTGCGGGGCTCCCAAGTAGCTAGGACTACAGGCACACACCACCATGCCTGGCTAATATTTCTTATTTTTTTGTAGAGATGCTGGTCTTGCTGTGTTGCCCAGTGTAGTCTCAAACTCTTGGCCTCAAGCGATCATCCTGCCTCAGCCTCCCAAAGCAGTGGAATTACAGGCATGAGCCACCATATCCAGTCCCCATTAGATTACTAAACCCATATTACTCCTCCCAGGTGACCATCTTGTCTTGGCTTGAACAATTTAGTGGATATATCTATCTCCACGTACGAAGTCAGTCTGTCACCCGTGGAAAGCCCTGCCTTAGGCTTTAATGTGGGCAAAAATATGTTTGCTAGTAGTATCTCCTCTTTGGTCTTTTTAGGGGTACTTTGTATTCTATAAACTTCAGACATCTGAAGATACTCAGATCTTCTCCAAGATTTATCTCCTCTTCACGTTCAACTTAG